>NC_139631.1:37608782-37733782 GCF_964638095.1 Poromitra crassiceps
TGGGGCAGGGCTGAACTGTGCTAGCCTGGTAAACCGCCCGTCACATGAACTCACATTTCATTTGGTTCTCCGTGACGGTCTGGACCCGCACAGGCAGTTAAGATGATTGGTCGAGCCATGCCGGCTCGACCAATCAGCGGCGGCCGTAGGCGGGCTCTGGCTCGTCTGGGCAAGTAGTGGGTACATGGTCTTTGTAGTTCTTTTCACTCTCAACATGGCTGCCGCCGCGGAAGTGACAGGCAGTCTGAATGAAATTGAATGTAACGTTCCCAATTCTATGTATTAAATTCTAAAAAACGACCCTCAACATTTGGGAAGGCTAAGCCACACAACTAGTTCGTTATAATCTAACTAAATGCTTCGAAGGTGACTTTACGACCGCGAGGACTCAATCAATGAATACCACGGAGATCATCCACACAGGCACCTTCGGCGATCTGATTGGTTGAAGTTAACACCCACCAGCGGTGATAGACAGATGGGTCATCCAATCACCTGCCAAGTAGCTTGGAAAAAGTGCCCGCCACCGTCAGCGGGTCTGGTTACTGCATTCCCAGATCGACTGGTTTAGTGAAACTATGTGGAGCTATACCGTCCATCTGGCAGCGTCAGGTTAGGACTGTGCCAGCATTTTACTCGCATTTGCTGCTAAAAATAGAACAGTGCGAATTGTAAAACGCAATAAGGGTCATGTGTGCGAATACAGAATTCAAACGTTCAATTCATCAACTCGGAAACATGACCAAGGCATAACACGGCGTTGCTCAATAACATTGTTATTTTTCAAGTAGGACTTGAAGGCAGCACTATGCACCAATGGTGTCTGTTGAAAAAAAAAGCATGTGATCCACTCATCAGTTGAAGCCAAGGTCCCTATTTAGAAGACCGACCGAGACCGACAGAGAGAAGTGTCTGACTGTAACGTATATATATATATATATATATATATATATATATATATATATATATATATATATAATGAGCGTTGATGTTACTGTGCTGTCTTTAAGTTTAAGTTTACTAGTTTAAGTACGTTTTTAGTTTATGAAGTTAAAAAAGTGAGCGATTTGTAGATTTGGGAAACTCCGACAGAGTGAGAGGTCTTCCCGCTGTGCAACCTTTGGTCACTGTGCAATCTTTGGTTTTGGAATCTGCGACAGAGTGAGAGGTCTGTCTGCTCAACTGTTTAAAAACAGGGAATGCCAAACTGCCCATGTGGAGAGTTAATTTTAGAAGGGGCATTACAGCCAAACTGCGGGGCATCCACCGCAATGTCTGTTTGACCGTGGTGCCCCTTGCGGCACTTGGTGCCCTACGCACAGCGCATGGTATTTGCCATGATGTTAATGTCTGAAAGCTTATAGTTTTATAGTTATTTACCATCATGTTCAATGCTGCTTGTATTTTTACTAGGGGTGTCACGATATCCAAAAGTCACGGTTCAGTACGTACCTCGGTTTCGGGGTCACGGTTCAGTACGAATACGGTACAACAGAGAAAAAAAGCAACAAATCCCAAATTCATTTTTTTTCCCCCTTTGAATTTTTCTGAATTTTGTGTTTTGCTTTTTACGCTCATTTTACCATCAGAAATAGTGTCCAATAAGTGGGAATGAATAAATGTCCACAATTTAATAAGATCTAGGCAATCCACACAAAAAGGTTTCACTCTAGAGCAGCGATTTTCAAAGTGTGCGCCTCCCTCTCAGATGTCTGTATTCCAGCTGTTTGACAGGGCAAAGGCATTTCCCCCCACTTTAAATCTTTATTGTACACAAGTTTGTAAACAGAGTGCATGTGTGGAGTAGCCTAATACAGTGGTTCTTAAATGTTTTCAAATGAAGGACCCCTAAACTGACAAAGATTAGACCACGGACCCCCATTTGATAGGATTTTGTCCCACGGTCCCCAATATGATAATAAGATTGATGCTTTTAGATGTTTTATTACAGAAAGTGTATAAAACCTATGACCAAAATAGTCATTGTGTTACTTGTGAATGGAATTATAGCTCAGATAAATTACCCCCCTTTTGGCTGGGGACACCTTGGAACCCCCTCAAGGACCCCTGGGGGTCCCTGGACCCCCATTTGAGAACCACTGGCCTAATACTCCCACGCACCCCTTCCCCACAGCGGGGTGTGTTTCACTTTCCCAAGTATTGTATGCTAACTTTATTGAATGCGAGTTTTGTTTACCATAATGATTACATTCGGTCATCATAATGGATTATTGGAACATGACAAGGGAGTCATCTCCTCTTCCTCACCGCATCTTGCTTGTCATCTCACGTGATGTAACTTAAGTTGCTTGTTTGAAAGTTAACAGCTTTGTCAGTGTTATGTAATGTTATGTAGCCGTGACGCACAACTATAAAGGACTAGAGGAAAGTCCTTTATAGTTACGTGTCGCGGCTACGTAACGTTACATTAGCAAACTTACCTCGTTGGCTTGATGTTGACAGAATTTGCAAAACAGCTTATCACCTGAGTCATAAAAGTCATTAGGATACTGCTCTGCACTCGCTTTTTTGACGACGGTAAAGGAGGGGCAACTAGCATGGAAGCTACGGCTTGTAAACACGCTGGAGCTTGTAAACACGCTGGAGCGACTGACCCCCGGTAATGTTTCCTCTCCACAAAACGTTCCATTCAGTGAACGCGGATTCCTATATCCGTTGTATTGTTTTGGTGTGTCTTCTTCTGTGACGTTTATGGCGTTCAAACAGCGGTTGAGGTGCTTTACCACCACCTTCTGGATTCGACCCCTTCGTCGTGTCGCTTCACGCACCGAACCGTGACGCCCATACCGTGAGTTCACGGGACGAATACACGTACCGCGACACCCCTAACTGTGACATATTTTTCTTAATTCTTTCTTTCTGTCTGTCCTTCTCTCCCTTTCTGTCTCTCTTCCAGGATCGGTCCTTACATGGAATCTTCCATTACTCTGCAAAAGAACGGATGACCGAATATGAAATGGCTGTCGCGATCGGTCAGGCCTTAAAGCTGCCCACCTCGCACCTCATACCTGTAAATACTGATACTCCTAATTACAAAATGTATATGAATGTACTGTATTGTACATTACTCGACTATGCATTAGCGACCAGCTATGTGGTAAATGTAGAAATAACCCAGAACATAAATGCAAAATGCCACTTTTGGGCTTTTGTATTTGCATTTTATTTTTAATGAATTTGGGTTTTTCAAATTTGCAAAGCGTTTTGGATATGCACTTTGTTCGACACCTCTCGGCCACCGTACTAAACATCTCTCCTCTCCCCTCCTTTCCTCTCCTCGTCACACCTCTCCTACTCCTCCTTTCGTCTCCTCTCCTCTAGTCCTCCTCTGTCGACCTCCCGCTCGACAGACAGCTGACGTGTTCCCGGCTGGAGATGCTGAATCTCAGTGTGGAGCCTCGACTCTTCAGCTCCGCCATCGAAGACTGTAAGCTGTGGTGTTTTCTGCCTGAAAAACAATACAAACAGACAGCCTTCCACTGACTGACAGACAGACAGGCAGACTGACAGACAGACAGACAGACAGACAGACAAGACGACTGACAGACAGTCTTCCACTGACAGTTAGTCCAACAGACAGAGACTGACTGACCACTTTCTACTACGAAAACACTAAAAAGAACACACACACCAGTGCACATTACTGCATCTGCTGTATTTGCTGGTTCACTACTAGTACAACCCTGTATTAGTTTAATGTAATTTATACTAATATACCCTGCCCTCCACACACCTCATACTACAGCACCATACTGCAATACAGTACAATACAATATATGCACACTATCCCCATCAATTACAATACAGTACATACACATTATATCCATGTGTCTTTGGTTGGGAACGGCTGTAGACATTTCGAGCAGGGCGGCTGTGTCTGTCTGCATGTCCAAGTGTCCTTGGGCAAGACACTGAACCCCTAATTGCTCCTGATGGCTGTGCCAGCACCCTGTGTGGTAGCTTGCTGCTGTCGGTGTATGATTGTGTGTGTGAATGTATACCATTTCAGTTCTGTTTAGGGTTCATAAGGTCATGAAAAGCCAGAGAATTTGATTTGAGTTTGTTTTTCCAGAGAGTGTTTAGAAAAGGCTCATAAATGTGTCCATGCTCCAATATTCAGTGTCAAGCAGCATGGACTGTAAGATTCCACATTATAGCCTTTCACACTAATATACACCAATGTCTCAAATGTAAAGGATAACATATTTAGCAATAATGACCGGCTGCCTGTACATTATCCCGCTTGTCACACAGCTATTTACTAAAGACATTCATCATTTGACACAAAATATTGATTTGCAAACTAAAGCATTGGACAATCCTGCATCACACTGAATAAGCCCTGTACGGCCTGAGTGTGAATGCCACTGGAAACTGTGATGCCACTGAAATGCTCTAGACGTCTCTAAAAAGAAAGAGTGTTACTGGTAAGGACCATATGGACCTAACCTATTGGAGAATGTGCTCACGTTCATGAAAAGACATAACGTTAAAGCAACACACCCTCAATGTGTAAAGTTGTTGGAGTAGATTCAGTTGGAAAGTTCGGTCATGAGTTTAAGAATCGTTATCGACTTTGTCAATATTGTCTTGTACTTGCAAGTTGGATGTGTGTGTGTCATCTTTTCCAAACCACACCTGGCACATAATATAAACCTGTCTGTAATCAATTCCAAAATGGCCTTGAATATTTTTGCTCCGCTGCATTCGGAGGAATATCTGTCTGTGCGCCAAGGTGTTTATTTTTTATTTTTTATAAGGTGTTTTGTATAAGGGTGCCAATGTTTATAAATGTAGAGCACATCAAAATGACTTCATTTAAGAGTAAAATCTTCAATGATTCTCAAACACAAACTAATTATGGTTTTGCATGTTTTTGCAGAACAGATTTGTCTAGTGCTGCATTTAACTGATATTTTAAGTTGGTGCTCAATGTCCCAACATTTTGTCTACACCTAAAAACCAATGCTCAGTGCGAGCTGTATTGAAGGTTCTGTTGCCTGTGGCTTTACAGATCAGATTCAAAAAACACAGGATAATAAGATGTAAATATCCCTTGTGCAAGCACTTACTAGAGAGTCTTTTGATGGTATCTGCAACACTGAAGTGGCTAATGATGGAATTTGACACAGAGGGGCGAGGGTTAAAAGAGTCATTGGAGTCATCAGGTGGTAACCCCCCTTCACCGGCGTTTCGACGACAAAACCACTACACCTCTAGAGGGCTCGTCGGCAACACCTGGCGTCCCAGGTGTGCCCTCCTCTGCTTTCAACCCTCCCCTCTGTGTCGTCTCCCACAGTTTATCAGCAGCACCGGGCAACAGCTTCCGTGCCAACTCCAACTCCTCCATGACAGTGGTATTGATGCACTGCAAACTTTGGTTTACATCCCGTTGCTGTGCTTCACTCGACTGATTTGACCTTGCCTTCGCAGATGTATGACAGTCAGAAGGGTATAGTCAACGCGAGGCCTCTGTCCCTCCTCCCTCCAACACGGAAGCCTGTGGGCAACAGCCTCCGTGCCCGAGTCAGACTCCTCCATGACACCATTCTCCCTCAAACACCGAAGCTTGTGACCCGCCGCTGCGATTCCTGTGGTGCTCTCTTGCACTGTGCTCGTGTTGCTCATAGTCGTTTCCGGTCCAAAGTCTATTACCGCGATATCAGCCGATGAGTCCTCTTCCGCCCCCACTCTCGCAGACTCCGGGGGTATTCTCTTATATTTACTTTTCGTAGCTAAAGCGGGTGTTTCCAACGTGCTGAAAAGCCTGGGAAACTACAGCCATGGGAAGCTAACCCATGCCTGTCCCGGTGGGGTCTGTTCCCTCCTGTCAGCTGTCTCTCCATGCCGCCACAAGGACTTTCCCCTGTCGTCAGCTGACCTTTCTCAGCAGTCACTGGACAAATCCAGAGAACTCAGTTTGATCAGTAACAATCTATCAAAGGATCATATAAAAAAAAAAGGCACAGCAATAATTAATATAGCCTCATATTTAGCTGCACTGTAATGAAAAAAATGTATGTGGTTTTTGACCATCTTATAAAAAACATTTGCATATTAAAACTATGCCTAAAAGAAACAAGTCAGAACAGAACATGGCTGAAATGAAATAGTGCAGCACAGACTTGTGAATCACAAACTGGATTGTTACAGAGTCATAACAGGCTGTTACCTCACATATGAGGTTCCTCATATGTGAGGTAACAGCCTCAACAACAAACCAAAACTTGTGATCAAGTCACATTGGACATGTCTTTAAAGCACATGCTTCCTGGGAACGCGCATGGGTTTCCACTTATAATTTTTGGGAACACACATGGGTTGCAAGTTGGGCTTCTCAATTGGAACGCGCATGGGTTTCCACTTATATGTTTTGGGAACACGCAGGATCAGCTGTTTTTCCTTCTCCCTGCGGACTCGCTGCTCCTCCTCTGCCTTCTGCTTGGCCAAGAGATCCTGTTGGCGCTTCTCTCCCTCCTTTGGCTTAAAAATAAACACACAAACAAACAAATAAATAAATGTAGAGCACATCAAAATGACTTCATTTAAGAGTAAAATCTTCAATGATTCTCAAACACAAACTAATTATGGTTTTGCATGTTTTTGCAGAACAGATTTGTCTAGTGCTGCATTTAACTGATATTTTAAGTTGGTGCTCAATGTCCCAACATTTTCTCTACACCTAAAAACCAATGCTCAGTGTGAGCTTTATTGAAGGTTCTGTTGCCTGTGGCTTTACAGATGGTCAATTGGGCACACTGACCACATTCCAGAGGGAATGTCACTCAGAGTCAGACATACTGTTGGCTAGTTCAACACAATGCATGTTGCTTGAATCATAACCTTACCTTAGTGTTATCTGCCACGCCCGCTTGGTGGTAGGGTGGCGAGTCCCAAACGCCAGAGCTGGTCCGCCTGAAATATCTTGGTTTGTTCTTGGAGAAGATTACCTCCAGCTTCACAGGTTCTATCACTCCGAAGAAGGAGCGGAGATCAGGAGGATCATAGTACTGCCTGTTAATGGCCTCCTCCAGCTGGTCACCTTGGAGGAGGAAAAACACCTTAAATTAAGCATTATGTACAGAACATCTACAGAGTTTGACAATGATAAGATTATAGGCTATTGAGGCAGCTCTGAGATATACCGAGCAAATCTGGCAAAACCTATGTACTTTCTTTCTAGATATTTAACCCTAAAAAGGCCCTTTAAAAATAACAAGATACCACAAGCAAAGCAACTTTCAAAGATCATGAATATGTGGATAATTAAATTGTGAATTGTGAAAGAAAGTGTCACAGTAAAATGGATTCATAGGCCCCTATCGTTGCATCGGCGCAGTTTCTAGGCCGAGCGGCAGGCGCAGATCAAAGCAGTGGGCGTGGAAAGGCGCACTTGATATCGTCGTGCTGGCGCTAGATGCAGCCCAAAGCATTACAACCACGCCTTTTAGGCGTAAAATTATGCACCGTCATGCTCATTGGATAAGTGCAATAAACGAATCGCACGCTTGCCTTTTTAGCTCCAATTCCAGTGATCCCGCAAAACCAGACGAAAGCCAAACGCTCTGCCCCCCCCCCCCCCCCCTCCCTTCATCCAGCCTGTCTGTCTGCATTATAGGCTATTATTCCATATTATTATGCTTCTCAAACCAATCTAACTGCAGTTTCAATACTGCAAGCATGTAAATACCCTACACTATAGCAAGATCAAAGTGAAAATAATGTTCTATGCATCAGCTAGAAAAATATAGCCTATTAGATTGGTGAAAGTTTGTCCAGAAAGATATCATTTTCTCTCGCCTGCTGCAGGAAGGATGATGCACATAAATATACCCTACATTATGTCAAGTCATTGCATAAATGTGTTTTTATTGTAAAACTAAATGTGAAATAGGGCCAAGTTATTGGACGGACATCACAGTATAGCAGATGCCATTAGAAGCGCGTTCCGAAGCGCGTTCCGCTGTTACTTCTCTAAATCACGTTAACTCGACAAGGGGTATATATATGCCCAGGAGGACATATATGTTTCACATAGGGTGGTGTTTTCATTTCGAGGTTTTATTTGGTCCAATATTGAAATGTTGACAATGGCAGGCTGTGTTACCATTACACATTAATTTAGAACTACCTTTTATATCTATTTTGGCTCATTTGGTGGCTATTTAGTAGCGAAATGAAGAAACACAATGCATGCTGGGAACTCAGAGAGAGAGAGAGAGAAGGGTGACAGAGAAGAAGCAGTGAAGGCAAAGAATAGGCCTGCTTTTGAAAAGCGCAAAGCGCTAAATGTAGGCCAGCTCCCAAGATATGACTAGGCTGGTATTTAGCGCCGACACGCCCACTTTGGGACTGCGCCACGCCCATTCGGCCTAAAGCGCATTTGGCAGCCTAAAGCCTATTGCTATCTTGCCGAAACAGGCGCAAGGCACGTTTTTTTGCGGTTAAGGCCCGTAATAGCGCCGATGGCCTGTGGGAGAATAGAGCCCATAATCTATAAGATGACAGCAGCTCAGATACATTGTGAAGACTGAACCGACATGTATCATCAGTACAATAGTTCATGCATACCTTGTGCCCATGACGGTATCGGTTTCCTTGGAGCGGACTCGTCATCGGTCGAGTCCTCGCTGTTCAGGTCCATTCCATAATCCACTAGTTTGTTGCCGCCCTTAGGAGTGATTTTGTATGACTGAGGAGATTTCTGTAGGAAAGGACAATATGCATTTTGAAGTTCAGTTGGTGGTAGGCCTACTGGGTAATAGTCTGTAAATAAGAGACAAATGATACACCCTTCACTTGCACTGACAAGTCTGCTGAAGACTAAAACGTTACTGGAAGGCATCCATACACGTTACATATCAATGATGTGAGCAAGTTACCTGGAGTCTGTGATGGTGACACGTTTTTAGGAGCCATGTTCTTCAATCTTGATGGCTTCAAACCTGCAAAGTAAGGAAAACCATTACTTCAGCAATGCCAACTATTTTAACGTCATCATATCCAGTCTGAAACAAGTGACGTTAACCATAGCGCTAATATTAGACGAGAGCATAATGAACGTTAACGCGTCAGGCCGGTGTCATGCCGAGTTTTGCACCCACGCCGAGAATTGCACCCCCACCATATTTTGGGACTGTTTTATCTTAAAAACAGAGATGCAAATCTCGGCACCGGCTATGAACTTCGGAGCTTCGGCTCGACAGAGACTACTACCCGTTGGGGGGTAGGCTCGGCTGGTGATCTAGTTGCCATGATGATGTCCACTGCAATTCCCAAAGCCGTTGCGGCATGGCCAGACTGTCCGTGTACCGGCGGCGGGCAGCGCTGATATCACTTGCTGTCGTTTCCAGTCGAGCAGCAACTTCTGGAGCGTAAGTTGCACCTTGACGTTCTCATAGTCAGTCATCAGCTGGTCAAGCTCATGTCTGTCGCCATCTACTGGATGAAAGGTTGAATGGTCAGACCTGAACACCTCAAAGAGATGGTCACAGAGACCAAATGCTTCCCTCGACATTTTATGCACCGTGCAACACCGCCATCTGAACCACTCGAGCTAAACGGGGAGCCTGATAGACGAGGAGCGGTAGTGATGAAGCCCAAGTGCCGTTCTGAAGCCTACACTAGTTAGCGTTAGCATGATCATTCACATTTTACATTTAGCTCAAATGCTATGCTAGCATCAAACCGGTGGCTTAACCAGTTGACTTGACTTCAGTTCCATTTAATGAAAAATAGCAGCGGTGGCATTTGTGTCAACTACCGTTAGCCGTTAGCTCACAAGTTAATAAGTGTTCACACCGTACAGATTTACTGATGGTCGAAACACAAGGAAAGCAATCTGTCTTTTACCTTCAATTCGCTGTGCACAACTGGCTGGCTTGTTAGTCGTTTATTTAGAGTCTAAATAATTAGATAATCTAACTTTTAGACAGACGGTGTGTTGTTGTGTGGTCCTCTTCTCTCAGTGGCGAAAGTCAAAGTGATGGCAAGGATGACGTCATCGGGGATAAATGTCCGAAAGCGGTGCTGTGATTGGTCATGATTGTCATGTGGCCCACAGTCCACTCCGGGACTTTCCACTGATTAGGCGGGAAATTTGATTGTCAAACAACTGCGTTCTTTTAAACATCCTGATGGTCAACAACAGTCAACCCAGTTTTTGGGTTGACAATATTTATATAGCACAGTGTGTACACTACACACACACACACACACACACACACACACATATATATATATAGCCTATATATATATATATATATAATATATATGCATGTCGTGTTAAAGTTGTGTGAACTGTCACAGTTTTTAAATTGTAAACAGAGCAGACACTCACGCCTTGTATTTACTAAAGACATTCATCATTTGACACAAAATATTGATTTGCAAACTAAAGCATTGGACAATCCTGCATCACACTGAATAAGCCCTGTACGGCCTGAGTGTGAATGCCACTGGAAACTGTGATGCCACTGAAATGCTCTAGATGTCTCTAAAAAGAAAGAGTGTTACTGGTAAGGACCATATGGACCTAACCTATTGGAGAATGTGCTCACGTTCATGAAAAGACATAACGTTAAAGCAACACACCCTCAATGTGTAAAGTTGTTGGAGTAGATTCAGTTGGAAAGTTCGGTCATGAGTTTAAGAATCGTTATCGACTTTGTCAATATTGTCTTGTACTTGCAAGTTGGATGTGTGTGTGTCATCTTTTCCAAACCACACCTGGCACATAATATAAACCTGTCTGTAATCAATTCCAAAATGGCCTTGAATATTTTTGCTCCGCTGCATTCGGAGGAATATCTGTCTGTGTGTCAAGGTGTTTATTTTTTATTTTTTATAAGGTGTTTTGTATAAGGGTGCCAACGTTTATTACAGATGTGGATATCTTTGATATTCTAATGTTTATCCTATTTTGCAAATAGAGTACATTTATGAAAATCTGAAACCTAGTCATGTGTGTGTATCTTTGTACCCCTCCCCCCATCCTTCATGGCTAAAAGTATGTTAGATACTTTCTAGCTTTGTAAAAGCTTTGTACGCATATGCTATTCAGTTTAAATAAATGGTCAGTTCAAACCTGTGCTCTTGATTTCTTTGCCCACATTCATCATTCTACTGCAGTCTGCTGAATTAATTGAAACTAAATGTATTTTAACTCATTCAGGGCCAGTTTAGGACTGCCAATATTTAGCACAGGCCAAAGATTTTCATAATTGTTGGTCATCTTTCAAGACCCACAGTAAATTATCTATTAGCACCAGAGTGATTTGCAATACCTCAAAATGAAGATGTACGTCTCTGGGTTCACCAGGAAAAAAAAAGTGAGCTTTTAGCATGTTCTGTACTCTACTTATAGCCATTTATATACACCCTGTTTTCCCCCAGAATGTCTCCCAGAGAAAATAAACAGGAGAAAAGGCAATTTTTGTAAAAGGGCACAATCTCAGGCATAACTCACTCTCAATTCTTTTATTTTGAACTGTATTGACATCAGACATGTAAATATTATTCGTTAGGACACAAATGACAAAAAAATAAATATATATATATATATATATACACATGAAGTGCTTTTTTTTTACATTCAACAATACAGTTTACTCGGTGTGAGTGTGCAGACAGACAGACAGACAGACAGACAGACAGACACACCGACAGACAGACAGACAGACAGACAGACACACACACACACACACACACACACACACACGATCCTTTTAGATTTCTAACCCCACATAGGATAAGCAATAACCACGCCCTGTGGCGCTGGGATTGGCCAGGAGCAACACTGGAGGGCACGCAGCCCAGCGATTTCATGAACCAACTGAAGAGCTCTTGAGAAGGACAGCGGGCTGCTGTGACTGCCTTCTGCCCGCTGCTGCCTAGCTGTTCCTGTGTTTATTTTGATTTGTTCTGGTACACCCGTCCTCGTCCATGTCTCCCTGTCATATCTATGATCGTTCCCGTTTTCCCCTCGGCTATTCAACACGTCCTCACCGCCCTCGCAAACTGATCGATCATTTCCTCATTCCTCCGATGATCAAACACATCTCTTGATTACTTTCTCCCGTTTTCTCCTGGCTGGCACAGAGGAAGGTGACTCCAGCTCGTGCAGCGCGCCGAGGGCGTTTCAATGGCGTTTCTCCTGTCTGCACAAGGAAGCGTTACCCGTTTTGCTGCTTTTCCTCTTGCTCAATTTCAAAACAACAGCTGCGGTATGTGTTTGATCGCGTGCTGTCGGCTACCCTTTGAAGGCAGGGACCTGTGTCTGTGTCACAGGCTGGGCAAGTGTTTGCTGCAGGCGCTGCACCAATAAAAACAAAAACACGTCAAACACGTCATTGGCGGGGAGGGCTATTTCTGATAACACGTCAAAGACGTCATTGGCGGTGAATGAGTTAATGCTGATGAACCCTCTGTTTAGATTGCGGCCCATGCACCGATTTTAAACGGCTTGTCTCAAAATATATTATATGCGGCCCTCCGTCCACATAGTATTGGTTAATAAAGCAAGTTCACTTTGTGTTTTGTTTTCTGTTCCCCTAACGATGACAGCACTATCAGTTTGTAGACCAGCACCAAGTAGAAACAATGCAGCCGGAACTATTTTCAGACTGTAAAAAGCCAAATGAATGGTTACATAGCAACAGACATTTTTTTCAATATTTTATTTTCAGTTTCTTATAGAACAGTAAACGGACAAGACAAACAGGCTCAGACACAGGAAAAGAAAGGGGTAAAAACACAAACATCAACATTCAACATTGCAACGTGGTGCTACCAGCCGCATAAGGTGCTTATGTGTTCGTAGGAGATAATGTGCATGGGATCCCATGCAAGGGGTCCATGAGATACACGCCAGGCGAGCCAGCCGTCACCCCTAACCTCAGTCACTAGTCATTCTTAACCAAAGTCGGCCAAAAACGGGTCCCGGATAACTAAGAAACTTTTAAGCGAGTTGGTTCTCAGGGACCTGAGTCTCTCCATCTGCACAACAGAGATCATGTCCATCAGCCACACCTGAAAAGAAGGTGATTGAGGAGGACTTCCATTCCTTCAGAATGAGTCTTGGCTGCCGGCGTTGCGGGCCTTCTGAACGGCAATAGTGAGGTGAGATTTGGCGGGAAATACGGCAGGAAAGTGAAGGAGGAACAGGAAGCAATATGGGAAATGTAGTCTCAATTTGAAGGAACATAAAGTGCTACACCTCTCTTAAATACATCGTTTAGGAGACAAATGATAATTCCTCTGAGTAAAGCCCTATCCTGTCCACAACCATAGATCCAGCTAGCCTCCATGAGCCTTATAGCTCAAAGGTACCATGAGGTCTGAATGGATCCTGTAGAATTCCTATATTGACGGGGCCCTACACGCTAGTTACGAAGTACAGACAGGCAAGCAACGCGCGCACACACACACGCACACACACACACACGCGCGGCATAGGCTATATATATATTTTACCAACGTGTGGAATTTTACAGTTGAATGAGTTACTTAGGCTATTGTAGGGGGGAAATAGATGGGTCATAGACTAGAGCAAGCTATCAGGACCATGGAGAGCACTCTGACACCTGCGGTAACAGAAAGTATTTAAGCAGCACCTGAGAGCAGAGGAGCTGTTTCTTTAATTGTGGTTCTGAAATGACTGCTGACTTTAACATTTGATGTAATAAGCATATCATTTTGTTATAGATTGCTATGGACTATTTTACAAAAAAGAAGGCATATATTGTAAATTTAGATCTAATGTGTGTTCTTATTTGAACACAGGCGTATTTCTGGGGTGTCATTTGCAAGGGCCCGTTCTCTGTCCATAGGCTACTTGTATTTATTTGGACATAAATCAATTATTCAAGTGTGTGTGTGTGTGTGGGAAGGGGGGGGGGAGCAGTTGGAAACAGTTGGCAGTAGAAAAAAACAGTGAAAAACAGGGTCACAACAAGTGGAGATTGACGCTTGAATCCTGTAGTTTCTCAAAATTCAACAGATGTTTAATCCAAATTGCTCATCGCTTTAGTGTTCATCTTGCAATCAACCTGCAACTCCTGCATTCATACTCCAGCACAACTTTAGCACTTCTCTCACACATCTGTGACACACATCACAAGATCCACCAACACAAAGACCATTAACCCTGTAGAACCCAGACATAGTAAAACATAAAACATAGTAAAAAATATTTTTTTAAACCTTTCAGATGGTGTTGTAGGAGGCCTTTGGAGATAATAATGAAGTGTTTGCAAAAAATTTATGTTTTTGTAAGGTTTTATGGAAATAATATTAATATTATATTTATATTATATATAATATAATATAATATTTGGGGAATGTATTTCACAATAACAACATATGTACATGTTCTAGTCATTTTACTGATCACAAAAAACAATTAAAGGCATTTTACTTACTTAGAATTGATAAACCCAGTCCAATAAAACAAAGGGTGGTTAATTCTCAGCCAAGTTCTGGAAGTTGTGATACATCATGACCTTGTGGGCGGGACTTATATACAAATGTCCTATCCAATAGCATTGTTAGACTGAGCAATAGGACCCAATGACTATGTTTATGAGGGGGGGGGGAACAAAAAACGAACATTTATACCTGTTTTTAGATCAAATAAAAATGTTGTAATTCTGCAACAGCGGCTCTTACAGGGTTAAAGTAGGATAAGGTCATAAAGTCACTAGGCCACTGGTTCTCAATGTGAGGTCCATGAGGTTGGTTCCAGCGGGTGACTGATGAATTAACATGATTTCATTTGCAAGAAGGGAACACAATCATGTAGAAGAATGACTGTTTTGGTCATAGATTCACTGTTATCTCTCCCGTTATCGCCCAGAATACAAATAGTCAAGGAATCCCGGACAAAATCATATCTAACAATATAAATATTCTCGATTTCGAGGAGAAACATAATCAAATGGGGGTCTGCGGCCCTAATGTGGACTAAATGAGGGGTCCTTGATATGAAATTCAAAGTGCCAAAAGCAACGGTGGTGCTCTTCCACATCTCCACTGTCGAGTCCATCCTCACCTCCTCCATCTGTTATGCTGCTGCCACTGCCCTCAAGGACATCTGCAGACTGCGGCGTATCATTCTGCTGAAACGGTGGTCGGATGCAGCCTGCCATCCCTTCATGACTGACCCCTCCCACCCACAACATCAACTTTTTGTTGCACTCCCCCACAGTGTTGGGCAAGTTACTTTCAAAATGTAATATACTACATATTACTAGTTACTTTCATTTGAAAGTAATAAGTTACTTTACAATATTACTTTCTGTGTAGAGTAACTCGTTACTTATTACACTACTTTTGCATTACTTTGACCAAAACAACAGCAGCAGCAGAATGACATTGCCTCTCCGGAACCATCCTGAAAAAGAATTTAAACCGCCTTGAAGTCAGTGTAAACAATCCAAAATTCTAAATGTTATAATTTTCCTTTGTTATTGTCAACTATAGTGGTTATTTGCATAAAAAACACTTAGTTTGATTAGGAAATGATTGTATCTTTTTGTGCTTTGATTTAATCAAATGTAACTCAATTTGTAACTTGAGTTACTTGACAAAGTAACTGGTATAATATTACTGAAATCCTATAAGTAATAAGTTATATTACTGAGTTACTGCTAAAAGTAATATATTACATGTAATATGTTACTTTTGTAACAGTGATGACAGTGATGTCATAAATCCACTCACTCTCACACACACACACAAAGTCTCAGTGATGTCATCAGTGATGTCATAAATTGTGACATCATCAGTGATGTCAGAGGCATTGTGATATCAGTCATGTCATAAGAGGTTGTGATGTCATCAGTGATGTCATAAAAGCAGTTGTGACATCATCAGTGATGTCACTTGAGCAATTGTGATGTCATCAGTGATGTCATAAATCCTTCCTGGCTGAGGCTATATGTGGTGGAAAACACAGCATACAAGTCAGTGTGGTACAATGACACATCTGAATGAATGGCTGTTCAAGCAGAGCATGATGACACACAGCTCTATGATGCCGCCGGGGCAGGAGACCTGGACACACTGAGGAGCCTGCTGCAGGAAGACCGCTTCAGAAGGCAAGATCAATGAGAAGCGTCTTTACGGGTGTTTGTCGACCCCTCTGGTGCTCGCAGCCCGGTCGGGTCATGCTGCCTGTGTGGACTACCTGATCACACAGGGAGCACAGGTAGACCTAGCTGATGAGGATAACTGGATACCTCTCTGCTACCTGACTACCTGATCACACAGGGAGCACAGGTAGACCTAGCTGATGAGGATAACTGGACACCTCTCTGCTATGCCGTGTGCGGTCACCTGGACTGTGTCCAGATCCTCCTGGAAGCCGGGGCCGACCCTAACGGAAACATACACGGCTCAGACACCCCTTTCTACATCAGTGCTGTACTCAACAACCTGGACTGCTTCCACCTGCTGCTCCAGTCCGCTGGCGTTCTGACCCGTGATGTGGCTTCTCTCCTGCTGGATGTGGTGCTGCGTAACGTAAACTATTCGGAAGGGATTCCGCAGAGTAGTGGTTATCATGCTGTTAATAATGTATAAATTATACATTAATGACAGCACCGCTTTCTGACATTTATCCCCGATGGCGATGACGTCATCCTTGCCGTCACTTTGACTTTCGCCACTGAGAGAAGAGGAGCACACAACACAACACAACACAACACACCGTCCGTCTAAAATTTAGATTATCTAATTATTTAGACTCTAAATAAACGACTAACAACCCAGCCAGTTGTGGACACAGCGAATTGAAGGTAAAAGACAGATTGCTTTCCTTGTGTTTCGACCATCAGTAAATCTGTACAGTGTGAACACTTATTAACTTGTGAGCTAACGGCTAACGGTAGTTGACACAAATGCCACTGCTGCTATTTTTCATTAAATTGAACTAAGTCAAGTCAACTGGTTAAGCCACCGGTTTGATGCTAGCATTTGAGCTAAATGTAAAATGTGAATGATCATGCTAACGCTAACTAGTGTAGGCTTCAGAACGGCACTTGGGCTTCATCACTACCGCTCCTCGTCTATCAGATCAGGATCCCCGTTTAGCTGGAGAGTGGTTCAGATGGCGGTGTTGCACGGTGCATGGTCTGTCGAGCCGAAGCTCCGAAGTTCATAGCCGGCCTGACGCGTTAACGTTCTTTATGCTCTCGTCTAATATTAGCGCTATGGTTAACGTTACTTGTTTCAGACTGGATATGACGTTAAAATAGTTGGCGTTGCTGAAGTAATGGTTTTCCTTACTTTGCAGGTTTGAAGCCATCAAGATATTGAAGAACATGGCTCCTAAAAACGTGTCACCATCACAGACTCCAGGTAACTTGCTCACATCATTGTTATGTAACGTGTATGGATGCCTTCCAGTAACGTTTAGTCTTCAGCAGACTTGTCAGGGCAAGTGAAGGGTGTATAATTTGTCTCTTATTTACAGACTATTACCCAGTCCCAGTACCACCAACTGATGAAGACTACCTGGAGGTGGACTACAAGAGAGCAGGTGCCGGGGACGATCTGCTGAGGGAGCTCCTTAGCCTAGGTAAACCCAGCCACCACGTGACCTGCTCTCTCAGTTCCCAGTCACTATCACATACACGTACATAGTGACTGAGAACAGGTCTGAGAGCAGGTCACGTGGGGGATGGGTTTACCCAGGCTAGGAGCTCCTGGCCATCAATGATCCTCAGGTAGAGCCATATTAAATCTGATTTATTTTTTCCAATTTCCATTTTATTTTTCCCCAAATTCAGTTTTTTTCCATTTTAATTTAGGGGTTAGGATATATATATATATATATATATATATATATATATATATATATATATATATATATATATATATAATGACTTGGCTCTCAGACAGCCTCTTCTTCAACATGTGTCTCAAAGTGAACATCAAGTTGTGAGGTGTGACGTGACCTCTTCATCCCAAGTCTTTACCCTAACAGATGTTGAAACATTACTTTATGTTACATGCTGCGCTGCATTATTCAGATATTTATCTCATTGCAATTGTTAATCACTTTGCATAAGGGTGTCAACTGAAGGCCTACAATGTGAATTAGGTCATTCATTTGAATTGCTCCCCCCCCCCCTCTCTTCATCAGCCTGCAACCTGCTGTCGTCCGCGGGACCTGTTGTGCTCGCCCTCCATGTCGAGCCCAGTGACCCGTCGCCCGGCCAAGCGCGAACGCTCCAGGGATGAAGAGACTCCCACGCCGGTCAGCGCCAAGCACCGACGCATCCTGGCCGGAACACGCCCACAATCTCCCTGGAAGGTCAGTCCTCCTAACTACACACTCACTCACTACAATGATTGATTGTTGATTCCACTTAGCTAAATAGACAGTTAGCTAAATAGACAGCGCTTTATACAGTTTAATTATTGTCAAGACACAAAGAGATAATTTCCATTTATTATTAAATAGTCGATGTGAAAGAGCGAGCGAGCAAACATGCAGTTTCAGTTTTTAAAAAGGGAAGCTGGAAGCTGCTCCGTGTGTCAGCTAACAGGCGACGTGTTGCTTGATTGAAACGCTGGCTTGGCTCCATTTCTGCAAATCTTTGCGCACCACACCAGCTTCAAAATAAAGTATTTTTGCATGCGAGGGTCGTCCTGCTTCCCAGTAGGCTATTGGACATCGCTAGGTAGGATATCTGGAGCTATCGCCAGAATAAAGCGCTATTTTTCTTTTTTCATAGACTGGAGAATTTGCTTTCTATACCTCTGATGTAGTCTACATTGAAAAACGTTATTAAAAGTATGTCTTGACTCTCGCATAAACACGACTACATCATGCCCCAACTCCCCCCACCCCCGCCCCCCCTCTCTACTCTACACTAAGGGTGTCAAAATGAATCGTTTAATCGATGCATCGCAATGCGGACGTGTGAATTGAATCAAACTCGTTGACAGATTAATCGTTGAATCGTTAATGTTTAAATTTCTGTTGACATTCAGATTTTAACGTACTTTCTAAGTAAAAAAGGGACTTGATATTTATCTGACCGCTTGTATTAATTGATGAAAAAGTAGCCATGTGCAGTAATAATATAGAAAATTGAGGATTTGATACTTGGAGCTGGGATACTTTGAGCTGTATCGAGATGCATCGTGGAATCGAATCGAATCGTTAACAGATGAATCGTAATCGAATCGTGAGGCCAGTGAAGATTCACAGCCCTACTCTACACCGGAGGTGTTTCCACATGTGTGAAAGGAATGATTTTCCTGAGATAATCCTGAGTCCATATCTGAAAGTGGCATCATTACTGTTGACTATGAGCATTCTTTTTATAATCATAGGTGTCACGTTTTTCAAAAGGTGGATATATCATTTTAGAATGCATTTCTAAGTACGAATTCTCTGCTTGATTCCTGCTTTTTGAAATGATGTATCCATTCTCATTTCTAGACTGGCCATGTGGGACATGAGAAGTGATGCAATGTTGCACAGGTCCACTAGTTTGCTTTGTAGGTTGGTCGGAGGTAGTCAACTAGAGTTCATGTCAAGTAGTTGATTTTCCTTCAAAATGTGGCTTATTAGTCTATTTTGTTTTGGGGGGTTTTTCCCAAGTGAAAATGTCAGGTGGTAGTGACTGTTTGTAACAGATTGTACCTCTCTCTCTCTACTCCCACACCCAGCCGAGGATGAAAAGTGAGGAAGAGGAGAAGTCAGAGCTGCAGCTGCGTCTCCTGGCCCTGCAGTCGCTTAACAACAGGTGGCAGCAGGTGAAGCAGAGCAAGGAGCAGATCACCAAGGCCTCCCAGGAGAAGAGCTACAAAGCCTCCCAGGTAGGGGTGGGACGATATGACAATTTCATGCTACGATTATCTTGTCCAAAATAATCACGATATTATCGCGATAATCCTCCAAATATGCTTAAAACTCTTAACATGGCACAAAAACATACTGGAATCACTTTACTACACCTTCAATATTAGGAGATGGTAAATTGATGGTAATTAGGACGCTGATTGGCTGAAGGAGTTGTCTGTCAAGGCAACTACGCCCACCCATGCTCCCGCCCCTGATAAACCCCCCCCATGGCGCCGGGGCCAGACCGTCACGGAGAGCCAAATGAAATGTGAGTTCACGTGACGGGCTGGTTTACCAGGCTAGCCATCCCCCCCCAGGCTAGACATCTTCCTCCTACCTCGTCTTCCTGTTTGTCTCTTATTTCTGAACCCACCTTTTTAGCTGGACAACACAATGCAATCAAGACAGATTTTAACCAATGGATCCTCAGATTGATACTGTAGGACTGTGACTTAGTGAGCACAAGCCACAGGTGTGTAACACGGATATCTTTCATCTTGAGGTTTTTGCTGGTGACCCCCGGTCACAGAAGCAGAGAGCTCTGTTTCCCTGTCAGAGCTCTCTGACTCTCACTCTCTGTTTCCCTGTCAGAGCTCTCTGACTCTCACTCTCTGTTTCCCTGTCAGAGCTCTCTGACTCTCACTCTCTTACAGCTACTTCTAATCGATAATACGTCTGCTCAAATGTTGCAAGTGGCACTGGCGTTGTCAGCATTGAAAATTGTTGTGTATTGGAATGATCACATGATCTCTTCTCGTGCACTGATTCGCTTATTAAGTCGACCAGCCAATCGGAGCGATTTCTGTCGCCGCCGCCAATTCAACATGCTGAATCGGCCGGAAAAGCTGCCGACCGTTATTTTCAGCGTCTTTAGATTTTGATGCCAAGACAAAGTCAGCATATTCTGGCTGCTCTAATTTATATAGCTCTATATTATATATCTCTATTTTATATAGAGCAGAGGTTCCCAAACTTTTCAGACCAAGTACCACATGCATAAACATCTTATTTGCTGATAGGCTGATGGCAGTCAGCAAGGCTCTTGAGTACCACCAGGTGGAGCCTCACGGACCACCAGTGGTCCCCGGACCAGTTTGGGAATCACTGATATAGATCAACCAGTCTGTAAAGATGTTTATTTTGTTGAATGACTTAAGTTGCCTACTTTAATGAACTATTTTGATTGTAGTTTGAATCCATCTTGTTCACTATAGTTTGAATCTGTCTCGTTCTTCCCTGCAGTCTCGACGTGAACGCAAGTCATACCGGCCCAGGCACCACCAAGACTTCAAGGAACACCTGAAGTTCCATCTCAAGAGGCGCACCTCCACCCGGCGAAACACATACAACTATAGGAAGAGGATCTGAGGAAGTTCTACCTTGGCTGGCGAGTTGCCTCAGGACACCTACACCTCAAAAGCCTTGGAGTCCCACCGCAGAACACAAGACATGATTACCAGTTCTCGCTTTGTTTTCTCCATATATACATATATATATATATATATAATATTTTTTTGTACTGGTATGTAGCCATTGATTTGTTTGCTACAGGTCCCTTCTTTGCATATCACTGGAGTACCTCAAAACCCCCTTAGTGGCGTCTGTCGCCATCTACTGGATGAAAGGTTGAATGGTCAGACCTGAACACTTCAAACCGCGTAACCTCCATTGTATTGGATTTGGAGAGAAAGCAGATATCTCTCAAAAACTCAGGCAGCTAAACACTAAATGATCCAGATGGATAAGCACATAACCTGTTTCCTCTACTGGGGCAAAAGAGACTAGCCAGATGATTGAGTCCTAACTTACTTGAATGTTCCTCTGTTCTAAACGGAGTTGATTAGCTGTGGCTAATGTGGCTTTTTTTCTTCTTTTTTAGAGAGGAAAAATATGTATTTTTGTGATCTTAAGATGAGATGTTACTTTTTTTACTCTTTTTTTTCTAAAGGATGAAACAGCTTTTACACTCCCGCTGCAACACTGTCTCAGACAGTGCACCTGTCTTTAATGCTATGCTAATGTTGACTGTAGCCACATAAAGAAACACAGGACGGACACAACTGTATTTTGTAGATATCCTCGTCGTCTTTGCTTCCAAGACGCTGGTGTGAGGGGAGAAACGTTGGCTCTGTCTTTTGCCGTAGGACCTTTTTGTATTAGGAACCTCTTCGTAATTGTATGTTTCCGAAGGAGACCATTTACTGGCCTTTCATGATAAATACCCAATTGAGAGATGAATGCATTCACTGTGTTAAGATATCTTTTGAAAAGATGAAATAACACCAAAATGTGCATTTTAACAAGTTGAAAGAAGTGGCAGAATTCTACTAGAATGGCCGTAAGTGGTCATTTTGACCAGTAGATTCCAAACTCTATAATCTCTCATGATAAATACCCAATTAAGAGATTCAATTTGTGTTAAGATGTATTTTAAAAAACAACACCCAAATGTGAGATAGACTAAAAAACAGGTCTAGAACCCTGGGAAATTCAGTGAGGTCAAAATAACCGCCTATGGTCTTTCTAGGTAAAAAATGATAATATTTTCTTTGCTTTTGTATAATTCATATAAAAACTATTTTAAATGACAAGACAGACACTTTTAGGAAAAGTCATGTACCAGCAGCATTGTATTTGCAACACAGTGTTATTGCACATTATGCGTATTCTGTGGTCTTCCTTTAAAGGACTGCATTTTCAATCTTTGTGTTTGTATTTCTACTTTCCATTATTGATGTGACCACTACTGCATACTTGCACTAAGCCAATTTCCTCATTTGTAATCTGATTACTTAGGTGGCTATTAAAGTGAATCTGAATGTGAAAAAGTTTGAGAATCACAGTATGTATGCATACTATAGGAATATTGATATTATCATCAAACTCACTACTATAGGCACACGATAAGACTTAGGAATATTATAGGCCTAGTGGTTTTTCCTCACAGTGTATTTGTAGTAGACTACTTAAAACATATTCAAATTAATACTGGAGAGCTTTGTGTCCAAATTCCGGTCAGGCATGTTAACTAGCATTTCAGTACCTACATTAAGATTAAAGGTCTTTGCACACACAGTTCGCTTGTTCTTCGTATGCGTTTTCTTAATCCGTCATCTGAAAACACAGACGGGTCCCAGCTCGCAAAAAGCTATTGACTGATGCGAAAAACACAGAAAATCGAACCTCGTCCGAAAACTTAAATGACGGACGGACATAATTGTCGGACTCGGTGTGTCAATGATTGACACAAATGAGGTTGTTTTTTTTTGTTTTTTTTCGTGCGTCAATTTTGTATGAAAAAAACTGAGTGTGTGTGCAAAGACTAAGAAAAGAAATGACCTTCAGGTGTTGATGAGATGCATGTGGTTTTATACCTCTTGCTGAGTGCATCATGATAAGAACAGCTACAAGGTCTCCTCTATGATTGACAGCAGGTGTTACAGGTGTTTCTCCATCTACTGGCAGTGTGAAAAGGTTTAACAGCAGCCTCTAAATTTCACTTGATACAAGTCAGCCTAACCCAGAATAAAATGTTGGCAGTTTGCGCTTCTGCAATCCACTGATACGTAGAATACATGGACTGTATATAGAATATCACATTTCTGAAGTAAAAATACACTATCATCACCTCTCTAGATACGTGTAATCCAGAGATCACAGGTTGTAAAATAGCCTCACCTGTGTCGTGACAATACTTTCAACACCTTCCGACAAAGCATTGTTCAGCTGTCAGCAACAAGGCTAAATAAAATAAAAACACCCATCTAGAATCTTATGGATTAGCACATTAATGAGAGACAAACTGAGTTGCTGGATGGGAATGATTTTACTTTAATTTGAACAAAGCACAGTGAGAGAAAGACAGAGGAGACTGTTCAGATCATTCTCACTGCTCTCACTGTGGAGCAGACTGGATGTTAAATATATATAAAGAATAAAGACTAATATTTAGATTATTAGATAGTATTGAAATGCATTATATACAGTATGTAATATGTATATCTGCCAAAAGCAAAGTCAGTCTGCCTGAAAAATAATGATTTATTCACAACATAATATTTACAGTACATCAATTCTATTTACAAAAAAGAACAGCAAAACTTATAGAATAACAGTTATACCAATAACAAGAAACAGTATAACAGTATAAAAGTGTTGTCAGTGTTGTGCCACACCACTCAGCCTTTTGAGTCATTAGGGGAGACAGAGGGTGTGCTGGGGCTTTGGACTGGCTTCAAGACGGTACAAGTCAAGCTGCATCTAGGATTCAGTCTGGAACCGACAGTCCGAGGGAGAGGAGCAGGGTTGCCAGATCTCATGAGAGAAACAAGCAATCGAAGTGGGGAGCGGTGTCAGTCTTCAGACAGCAGCCGGTGGAAATGATCCTTCCTCCTCCAGCGTCTCCCGGAAATCCTCCTAAACACACACATACGAGAACACACACACACACACACACACACACACACACACACACACACACACACACACGAGAACACACACACACACTAGACATCAATACCACAATAATCACAAGGAGTTTTATTCCATAGACTGATATCATGTGGTGTAACTATGAAGGTATAATCTAGGTAAATAATCATAGTTTCAGCAGCTGACCAGATGTTTGGAGAACAGGAGTAGGGTTGCAACTACCGATTATTTTCACTATGGATTTATCTGTTGATTATTTTCTCGACGAATCAATTAGTCATTTGATCTATAATGGTGAAAAATGTCGATCACTCTTTTCCCCAAAGCCTAAGATGACACCCTCACATGTAAAATGGTAAATTAACTGGATTTATTTACTGTAGTGCTTTTTGGCAGTCTGACGACTGCTCAAAGTGCTTTACAGTAATGTCTACATTCACCCATCCATGCTCACATCACACACCGTCGCCATCTGCAGTCATGCAAGGTGCCAACTTCCTCAAATGGCCACTTGAGGCTGGCTGCAAAAGGGAGTCATTCCCCATTCACACCTCATGTTAAAACGCCTGACTTTACAGCAGAAATAAACATGTTTACAGCCCTGGCTGGTACAAAAAAACAGTTTTGGTCTCTATAGTTAAGTTCTAAGCCAACTGTATGGGGGGCGAAGTTCTATCTAATTCACCCGTTTAGAGCAAAATAGATGATAAAAAATAAAGGCTTGGGCGTGATTGACAGGTCGCCTGTCCAGTGATTTCGCAGCTCGCTGATCACGGACCAATATCGCCCTTGACTATTTCTCAGAATTCAAAAAACGTATTTTATTCATGGTAGGAATGGGCCTCTATCAAGAAAAATAAAGAAATAAAAATAAAATAAATTAATAATAACAACTAGAAGGTTTACATTTCCTACCGAAAATGTAATTGTGCTTGCGTCCTCGCCATGCACCGCCTGGCTTGCAAGGTCCCTGCCCATGCAATTAGGGGGACTAATGCTGCCTTCCAGACACCTGGGACGTGGGTGTTTCCCATTGGAAAAGTCCCAGTCCCCACCTTCAACACAACCCTTTGAAACTGGTGGAGCCTGGGCCGGTGGAGGTCAGGAGTTTGGACTTAATGTCCCCAGATCGAGATGATGGCTTGTGAGCTGGAGGTGGATGGATGGAGTCTATGAGTGTGACAGGAGCATCTATGAAAGGAGAGCAGAGCAGTTTTCACCTGTCCACATGCAGCAGCATGACCGAAGCGTCAGATTAGCTCGCGAATAGCGGCCAAACCGCTTGACAAAACCCTTTGCCAAGTCAGAGCATGTCCTCAATGAGCCGCTCATTTTGAGGTATGGCATGTCTATGTCGTGTGAAAGATGTGGGAGTTATTACGCGCCGAACTTTGTGGCAGATATATTCCGGGCCTTGCCCCCCTTAATTTTCCACCCCAAGTCCTACGCCGCCATCCGTGAGTGTTGCCCCCCTTAATTTTCCACCCCGAGTCCAACGCCGCCATCCGTGAGTGTGTAGGAGTTACGGTTGCGGAGATACGCTGCTGTAGCTCCCCCTATAGGCAAAGTATAGCACCCCCTAGAGGCCAAATGACACTTTATTTTCTGAAATCAGCTCAGCAGAAGTGTCAAGTGTCATACAAGAAGGAAGGCTGGCCATAATGACAATGAATCCGCACTTCCTGCCGCCCTTCAAAATAAAACAATTTAAAAGGGACAGGCACTGAATGCTGCTATAGGCACTGAATGCTGCTATAGCGCCCCCTAAAGGCTAAATGACACAATATTTGTACTATAGGCTCAGAGTACATCCGTCCACACCTGTACCAAGTCTGTACCAAGTTTGGTTAGCATCGGACGATTTTTGTGAAATAGGCCCCACCCACAGAAGATTGGAAGTGGATTATATCGCAACGGTGCGTTTTTTTTTGAAACTTCCAAATCAGTGTTGTGCAGGACAGTCCCCACAAGATGTGTGCGTTGGTTTGGTGAAGATTGGACAAAGTTTCAAGGAGAAATGGCAAAAAAACGGTTTTGGACAAAATGCAAAATGGCGGAAAATCTAGTCAGACGGAAATGGGCGTGGCCTAGTTGAGTAGATGCGGGAGGACCCAAGGAATCCAGGGAAAAAAGAATTTTGATGATAGACCCTACGGTTCAAAAGTTATCGAGCAAAAGGTAAGGAGGGCTGTTATAGCGCCACCATATGGTCAATTGGTGCAATTTTTTCGGGGATAGTAAAAGACCCCTCAGTGCACCTCCCTACCAAGTTTCGTAGCTCTAGCTGTTATGGTTTCTGAATTACACCTAATTTACTGCAAGATTTTGCAAGATTTTTCCAAAACCCAAGCAAGTCAATGGGGAAAAAAATGGCGCTTAATGGCGAATTGCGGCCAAACCGCTTTCACAAACCCTTAACAAAGTCATAGCATACATGTCCTCAATAAGCCGGTCATTTTGAGGTCTGGCATGTCTATGTGGTGCAAAAATTGGGGGAGTTATTAGTCGGACAAAAAGTGGATAGCAACTATAATAATAATAAGTATGTCGGATTTCAAGATTGTGCCTTGCTTGTCAGCAAGCACAATAATAAAACAAAATCATCCACAAATGAAACAAGTGGGTAATAAAGGTGATGTCATGTGATAGCAGTAACTTACAGTGGTAGCCAGTTGATCCAGGTAGGGGATGAGCCTCTGCAGCTCTGTGTCCTCCTGCGCTCCAGACCAGCTGGTGATGGGCATCGTGTTCCTCAGCTACAAAACAAAAATATAAATCACCCTCAATTAATTCAAACGCTCTTCCCTCTGTACTGAGGTGAGATAAGAGGGAGTTACATTAGTACACCACCTCAAATACAAACGCTCTTCCCTCTGTACTGAGGTGAGATAAGAGGGAGTTACATTAGTACACCACCTCAAATACAAACGCTCTTCCCTCTGTACTGAGGTGAGATAAGAGGGAGTTACATTAGGACACCACCCCAAAAAGTCTCTTTAAAAAACACAATTGTAAGTCTTTATGTTTGGAATTCATCTTCTTAACATGACATTTTTCGAGCTGCAAACTGTGCTACAATTGTGACTGAGATGGATAAATGAAATTTAAATACTTGGTTGATACTAATTGAGTCCACATTAGAGCCACGGACCTCCATTTGATGAAATGTTGTCTCTCGGACCCAAATATGAGAATATTTGTATTGTCAGATATGATATTGTCCAGAATGCCATCATGTGTATTGTAGGTAGAGAGATAACAGTGAAGCTATGATTAAACCAGTCGTTCTGATACATTCTCTAATTGTGTTAGCTTCTTGTAGGTGGGTTGAGTAGGTGGGTGTGGGTGCTTACATGGTATGGGTAGGTGTAGGGGGCGTTGTCCAGGACCACCGTCTTGGCCAGGTCTCTGCCCAGAACGCCCAGGTCCTTCACATAATGTCCCAAGACACAGATGCAGTCCTCCTGGTACAGACGGTACCTAGATAAAGACATAAACAACAAGTCACACAACATGCTGGACGCTTCAAGCTCATTTTACTGCTCAACTCATTAAAGTCGAGCTGAACCCGTTCGTCACGTGCGTCTGAGTCCGTTTCAGACCGAAAACAAATTGAGAGGTGTATATGTTGTCGATGATTTGATTTGACAATTCTGTCGACTGGCTTTTGCATTGGTCAATCATGGCGTGTTCCACCCCCAAATCGAGTGGGATTCAGCGTGTTGTCGTGCTACGCGAGTGGGATCCGCAGAGGACCAGGCAGCCACCTGCTTCATGCGGAGCGAGCGGACAATCCGATGCATGGGTGCTGCCCGCCCGCCTGGAATCTCCGAGGGGCGACCCCTGACAACCACGCTCTCAAGCGCGCGCCATTTACGCTATTTCTGTAAATACGATATTCCTGGAATGCGCGTTTTAAGGTTTTAACGAGCCAGTTACATTTCTTTGCATTCTTAGAGATTATAGTTTTTGTTTTTTGTTCATGTTTCATGCAATTGGCCAAGTTAGTAGTTAGTTTATGGAATAGGAATTCTGTCAGATGACAGGCACTAGGCGCCATTTTCTACAATTTTGGAAGAGAAAATGATCCTGAAATGAAGATTTGATTGACAGCTGTGTGGTTGGCGTCCAAGTGTTGCATTACTGCCCCCTACTGGCCAACTTAAATGTATTAAGAAGAAGAAGGAAAAAAACCTTCACGTCACATATGCACCACTGTGTGGATCTCATCTGCAATTACTGCTCATGGCCATAGGTGTTGTCAGAGACAAGAAAACGGAAATCTTCTGTATTATCACCTTAACTTTCAAATAAACCAAACCAAACCAAAATGACAATATTCTGAATTGTATACGGGTGAGCATATTCCGTTTGGATATTCTGAATTAGGCTTTAATGTAGCATTTTTTAAGACGTGGGATATGCTGATATTATTCTGGTTTTCGGAGCATTCTTTGGACAACAAGCACATTCAGAACATGCGTCTCAATCAGGGGGTTTTATGGAAGTTTGAGACAGACCTGGCCTCTTGCCTGTTCACAGTCAGCTACAGTAGCTATGTGCTTGTAAACAAACCAACTAGCCAGAGATGCATCCCCGAAAGAAAAGCCCACTTTTCTGGTGGGAAGGAGAAACACTTTCAGCCATTATGAAAGACTTGGATATCAACAGGTTTTCATTATGAAAGACTTGGATATCAACAGGTTTTCATTATGAAAGACTTGGATATCAACAGGTTTTCATCATGAAAGACTTGGATATCAACAGGTTTCTGGATATGTGCAAATATCCCAACGCAGACCTTTTCAAGAAGGTGTTTGAACGCATGAAAGGTGGAGTCTTTTTTCGGAGTAAGGGCAAAAACTTGAATATTTTGTGTGTGTAAACGTAGTCAGTGACTGTAATTCAGACTGGATAAATCCCAGACGCTGACGAGGCAGATTACAGGGAAAAAATAGCAAGAAGCACCTCGACTAACAGGAAGACACGGACGCAGAAGGGTTCACTGTAACTGATAAACCTGATGGAGTGTGAGTCTCTGTGTGGTGGCAAACTTTGATGAAACACAGGTGTAACTAATAAACCTGACGGAGTGTGAGTCTCTGTGTTGTGGAAAACGTTGATGAATGACTTTGATGGTGTACGCGGATGTGGGGAAGACGCACCGAAACAGCTTCTGGTCGGGGTCCAGGATGTCCAGGATCTTCTCTGCGTACTGCTTCTTGGCTGTCGTGTAAACAAACATCTGGAACACAAACAAACAGCAGCTGAAAACATCCCACCCAGAGCAGAGCGCTAACGCGCTTTACCAGAGTTTATATCCCACCCAGAGCAGAGCGCTAACACGCTTTACCAGAGTTTATATCCCACCCAGAGCAGAGCGCTAACACGCTTTACCAGAGTTTATTTACATCCCACCCAGAGCAGAGCGCTAACACGCTTTACCAGAGTTTATATCCCACCCAGAGCAGAGCGCTAACACGCTTTACCAGAGTTTATATCCCACCCAGAGCAGAGCGCTAACACGCTTTACCAGAGTTTATATCCCACCCAGAGCAGAGCGCTAACACGCTTTACCAGAGTTTACATCCCACCCAGAGCAGAGCGCTAACACGCTTTACCAGAGTTTATATCCCACCCAGAGCAGAGCGCTAACACGCTTTACCAGAGTTTATATCCCACCCAGAGCAGAGCGCTAACACGCTTTACCAGAGTTTATTTGCATGTGTAAAGATGATAAGAGCAGAGCGCTAACACGCTTTACCAGAGTTTATTTGCAAGATAAGCAGCACAGAAAGATACTGTCAGAGCAAAAGTTCAATAACATTACATTTACCCTTTGTGTAGAGAGATAAAAGAAATGGGGGAAATGCCTATAATATTATTCAGTCACTATATATATATATATATTCTGATGAATATTGTCACTGAAAACATACAGACAGAAAGCACTTGCTTGTCCAAAGAAAACTCTATTGTAGTGTAGTCACAGGAACCAGGCAGCTTAATTTGAAATATATTCAAAACTCTTGTTTTCTTGGGCGTGAAACTTACCTCGTAGATCTTTGCCATGGACTGCAGGAACTCCATCACATGCGGCCGCAGGACCATGTATACCTGATGAGAAGATGAGGGAGTCAATAAATAAAGTCCTGTACTATAATGAATGCATATATATTCTACATTTTCTCCTTAGTTCCTTCCTCCTTGTTCACCTAGCACTTCAGTCACACAAATATTTGACTAAATCTATTTTCAGGGTATATGCAGGAATCCCAAAGTTAAATTCACGACCTTTTAAGATGATAGAATCTGCTGCACAAAACACCCTTAAATCTTGTGCTTATGTTTTCCTTAAAATGTTTAGCCTTATTGAGAAGATTTAAGGGTGTTTTGTGCAGCAGAATCTATTTTATGGACACCTTAACTCTGACTCTAAGGGAAATCTTAACCTAAGGTGCTTTTTGTGCAACTGGGCCCAGGACTACATTTCCCACAAGCGCCACTGTCCCTCTCTCACACACACACACACACATGCAAGTCAGCAGCAGCAACAAACTAACAAGCTGTACTAACAAAGAACATTCAATAAATCAGGCAAAACAGGGGGCAGCTGAGGATCAACAGCTTTTTCCTCACTTTCTTGCGAGCGTTTGTCTGATTCACATCGCTTGTGATCAGTGTTGGGCAAGTTACATTCAAAATGTAATATACTACATATTACTAGTTACTTTCATTTGAAAGTAATAAGTTACTTTACAATATTACTGTATGTGTAGAGTAACTTGTTACTTATTACACTACTTTTGCATTACTTTGACCAAAACAACAGCAGCAGCAGAATGACATCGCCGCCCCGGAACCATCCCAAAAAATAATTTCAACTGCCTTGAAGTCAGTGTAAACAATCCAAAATTCTAAATGTTATTCTTTTCCTTTGTTATTGTCATCTATAGTGGTTATTTGCATAAAAACTCAGTTTGATTAGGAAATGATTGTGCTTTGATTTAATCAAATGTAACTCAATTTGTAACTTGAGTTACTTGACAAAGTAACTGGTATAATATTACTGAAATCCTATAAGTAATAAGTTATATTACTGAGTTACTGCTAAAAGTAATATATTACATGTAATATGTTACTTTCGTAATGAGTTACCCCCAACACTGCTTGTGATAGGAGGAAACATCAAAGAGGCACACTGTTGATGTGCCACAGGCTCACCTTGTACTGGTGGTGGTGGTGGAAGGTGGTGTGGAAGGTGTGCTCCGCCTCCTCGATCACGTTCAGCGAGCTGAACATCAGGGTTTCATCCTGCAGGCACAGAGACAGAGTCACCTTATAGTTAGTCTCAACACCAGACCCATGAGAGTTCTTATGCTGATACACTATGTTACTGCATGCTGCAGAGCTCTCTCTGGGTCTGATACACTACGTTACTGCATGCTGCAGAGCTCTCTCTGGGTCTGATACACTACGTTACTGCATGCTGCAGAGCTCTCTCTGGGTCTGGGACACTACGTTACTGCATGCTGCAGAGCTCTCTCTGGGTCTGATACACTATGTTACTGCATGCTGCAGAGCTCTCTCTGGGTCTGATACACTACGTTACTGCATGCTGCAGAGCTCTCTCTGGGTCTGATACACTACGTTACTGCATGCTGCAGAGCTCTCTCTGGGTCTGATACACTACGTTACTGCATGCTGCAGAGCTCTCTCTGGGTCTGATACACTACGTTACTGCATGCTGCAGAGCTCTCTCTGGGTCTGATACACTATGTTACTGCATGCTGCAGAGCTCTCTCTGGGTCTGATACACTACGTTACTGCATGCTGCAGAGCTCTCTCTGGGTCTGATACACTACGTTACTGCATGCTGCAGAGCTCTCTCTGGGTCTGGGACACTTTCCCTCAGAGGGCTGGCAGTGGTTATGGGAGGGAACCGTTCACTTGGCCAGTCATATATGCCAGTGATGGATTCAGTCCTCCCCAATCAGTAACGACTTTGCGATCAGACGACACGGGAGGCGCAGCGCATTTTTCGAACCGCTCTCTCATCGGTGCTACGACCCGGGCCGTCACTAATTTAATTTCAACCCGCCTTAAAAACCAGCAGTGGCTGTGAAGTGGCACAGACTCATTTATGTAGTATGTGGAGCGCAGCGATTCAACGTAATATTTGAGTCTGGGGAGAGACTACCTTATAGTAGGAAACCAAGATGGCTTTCTGTACTGTAATGACGTACGTAGCCTGGTAAACCAGCCAGTCACGTGAACTCACATTTCATTTCGTTCGGATCTAGCCTCAAGCCCTGGGAGGGCTTTAAGCAGAAACTGCAAAGTGGAAGAGCCAATCGGCGAATGCACAAGTTGGCCAATCAGGAACGCCACTAGCACTGCACTAACAAAACAATAATGGCCGCCTCCTTGCCTGATCGTCTCGAGGAGTAATGTTAATGTTTGTCGAGTTTAAGCAGCCATAAAGTGCAGTTATTGCATAAATAGACTCAATAACAAGAACAGGAGTTTGCAACTGCAGAGTTTCTCAGCGGAAAATGTGTTTTTGTCGTTCTCCCGAGTGGATTTGGGTTTGACTGGATCCAACGCTGATTGGCTGAAGGAGTTGTCTGTCAAGGCAAGTACACAGTATACCCACCCAAGGTTAATAATTACTGTTACAACACAGAATTTTTATAATGAAAATTAGCAGAAGCTCACAGACAATGAAAAAGAGAGGCTTGAATGTGTGAACACTTCTCAACTGTGCCGTTAGTTGCAATTGCAAATGGCAGAAATCCATCGACTGGTACGCTTGTTAGAAAATACTTTGTTTTCACTTGTCGAGAGCTCCCCCTCTCTCATCATCAGTGATGTCATCAGTGTGTGTGTCTGTCTCTTGTGTGCGTTTGTGTGTGTGTGTGTGTGTGCGCGGGCACGCACACGTGTGTGTGTGTGTGTGTGTGTGTGTGTGTGTATCTTGTGTGTGCCTCACTGATGATGTCACAATTTATGACATCACTGTGACATCACTGATGATGTCACAATTTATGACATCACTGATGTCACAATTTATGACATCACTGATGATGTCACAATTTAAGACATCACGATGACATCACTGGGACTTTGTGTGTGTGAGTGAATCTATGACATCATGTCATCAATGGGACAGAGAGAAACAGACAGAGCCCCATCTCCTTTCTGATGATGATAAAGTATCTGAAGCAGCAGGACTGAACTCACCAGGCCCAACACCAGCGTGGCCTTGGGCGCGCTCCTGGTTTTGGGGGGAATATGTCTGGCACTGGGTTTGGCCTGCTGGGAGAGGGACGGGATGTTCTTGATGAAGGTAAAGCTGTAAAAGAAAACAACACTGTTAAGGTAAAGAACAAAGGGATCCACTGACAGGCCAGAGACACTGAGACATGCAGGCAGGCAGACTTACGGGCTGAAGACGTCATCCTCTCCATCCAGCCCCAGCAGGTCCGTGGAGCAGCTGAAGCCAAACACACACGGCTCCTCATCAATCTCATCACCCATCAGCACGTCCTTCTGCCCTGGACTCTTCACATCTGCAGAGAGGAACCAGACCCTCCATCAGCACCCAGCACTCACCACCACCACCAACGAGTTCATTCAATTCCTACAGAGCTGAGTGGCCGGGGAAACTCTGCAGACAATGTGCAGGTTTGTCCCGGCTTCCCAACAGCTTCTTAAACAGCAAATTCAAATTCAAGCTTGGCGGCTGAGAAAAGTCGATCACCTGCTGAGGTTTTTGCAATCAGGTTCCCACGCTTTGTTGTTTTCCTACTGATTTGATTCAGTGCAAAATGTAGAAGTTGATTCCAGCCATTCAGAGCTTCCCAGTTCCCTACATCATCTATTTGAAAGACTACGTACGCAGTGATCCTCACTATTTTTTCCATGAGAGCCACACTAGCTGGTCAAAGTCAAGAGGAGAGACACTTTTTCCGCAAAACACCAAAACCACACAGCGAGGGTTTGGTTTAGTTCTTACTTTATAGATATGGCAGAAACAGACTCAATAATAACAATTAAACAAGTACAGGAGTATGCAACAGCGGGGTTTCTCAGCGGAAAATATGTTTTTGACGTTCTCCCGAGTGGATTTGGGTTTGACTGGACCAAACGCTGATTGGCTGAAGGAGTTGTCTCTCAAGGCAAGTACACCCCTCACCCCAACTTCTGCCCACTGCAAACTAGGGCTGTGAATCTTCACTGGCCTCACGATTCGATTCAGAGGGCTACAATTCGATTCGATTATCGTTGCATCTCGATGCATCTTAAATCGATGCATCACTTTTTTCCCCCAATACATGATTTGTTTTTTCTCACTTTCTTTTTTCTCACTGTGTGGCTACTTTTAAAATAAAAGTGCATTTGGAACTGCATTGTATTATGATCCATAATTAAAATAAACAAATGCATGTACTTCCATTATATTTTATTTGATTATAAAAAAAAAAAAAAAATATATATATATATATATATATATATATATATATATATATATATATATATATATATATATAAATGTTTTTAATAATCGATTTTTGACATTTGTGAATCGATGCAGAATCGTGCACATCCGCATCGCGATGCATCTTATAATTGATTATTTTTGACACCCCTAAACACTGCGTGAATGCTTAAGGACAGACGGTCTGGTAGGATTTAATGAAATGGGGGTTCACATGACCGGCTGGTTTACCAGGCTAGGTAACTTCTAACTTGGTGCTTTCACAAAATATTTACACAATGAGATTTTTGATAAATAATCATCAGTAATGTGGAGATAATGAAGTGGGTAAAGGCAAATAATAGAACATTCTGCAAAGTTCAGAAAACTACATCACTTTACAGTAATGCAGCCTTCAAAACAAGGGAAAGACAACACCTATGCCTTATCATGATATGAATATAGAAAATTCACAACGATACCTAGTTTCATATCACAATATCGATATAATATCGATATATTGCCCAGCCCTACAAGTACACACATATCTGCATTTTTTAAATATCACTCCATATCAAATATCTGCAAATAAAATCTAAAATGCATCCATATCAACAGTCAACCATGTAGAAAGAGAAGCAGTATAGGACAGCACACCTGGAGAGGCTGTGATTACAGCAGCAGGCTCCTCCAACACTGCCGCCCTGCCTGGCCTGGTCTTCTTTGCCTTCTTCTTTGTCCTTTCTTTAGATATAGCCGGCCTCAGGAAGTCGCTGTCTGTGGACTTGTCTCTATGCCTCTTTTTACTGTTAGAGAAAAACAAAAATCCATAAATGCATTATTACCATCATCATTGGTGGTACATACAAAAAAAACAACACTATTGGTTACATTGGAGCTTTTCACACACACTTCATGCTCTTAGCCTGGGGCTATGTTAGGCCTGGGCTAAGAATAGGGCTATCTTAGCCCTGGGCTAACTTAGCCCCTTTTCACTCACACATATTAACCCAGGTTAAACTAAACCCAGGACCAGGGTGGGAATCTCATAATTTTAGGGGCGTGGCCATCTGGCCTTCAGCATCACAATATTTAAGGGTTAACCCTGAAAAGCCGGGGTTAACGCTGCTCCAGAGCAGGGCCAGCTAGCCCCAGGCTGAAGTCGGAGTTAACCCACTTTGGAATGTTCCAGGATTGTGCAAGTGTGAAAGCTTTCTTAACACGTTCACTGCCAATGACGTGTTAACACGTTTTCAGAATCCAGCTGTTGACTGCCAACGACGTGTTAACACGTAAAAAAAAAATCGTTTTTTTTTTTTTTGACGGTGGGACGTTGATCTAACCCTTTTACGTCTCCTACACCAGAATTGGAGGTATTGAATGTGTATAATCTATTTTACCGACGCACTGAGTGGCGACATGTCTCTCCACAGTAGAAAGAGGCGACCCGAAACTGGAGGGAAAAGCGCGAGGAAGCCGTTCTCATACTGTAAAATTGATGGCGAAAACGCTTTCACTTTCGCGCTGATGCACAGCGGTGGCAACGGTGGGGGGTTCCAAGAATAGATTGGATGCACACTTTGAAACACGCAGCATAAATATGACCAGAATCGCAAAACCTTCATCAAAGCTCTCAACCAAAACTCCACGAAACGAGCGAGTCCACCCAGACTTCCTCAAACAGCGGCCGCGCAAACAGGCACAGCAGCAGCAGCAACTTCGTTGTGACACGCCCGCTGGAGAGCCAGGGAGGCAGGAGGAGAACACACACGGAGGGAGGAGTTGGAAGCAGAGGGGGGTTTCCTGCTGTTATGGAGGAAATTACTGTTCAAAACTATTGTTTAGATGTCTGAAGTCTTACTGATGCCAAAAATGAATGGTTAAAGTGACTGTTCTATCGAATTTCACAAAAAGCCGTTTATCTCTGAATAATTTTTCTGACGCTGAAACCATGCTGTATTCAACTGCTAATGCTTACATAACTACTAACTCTACAAACTAACTCTTTTAGACAGAGAAAGCACACATTCTATTAGTTCTTTTGAGATATTGTGTGTTCACAAAATCTTAGCAGAAAAGAATCCTCGGGTCTTGAAAGATGAGCCAGAATCCTCAAAAAAACCCTCTGGCAGAAGCTAACTACAGTAAAAAAAAAACGTCTGGCAGTGAATGTGTTAAGCTGAGGTTACACTACAAGACTTTACACAGGATTTCCAGTTGGGCTCAGTCCGTCTTTGTTGACTCTAGTCTGCAGTTGTTGTGCCAGTCGGCAGCAAAACCTGTTAGTGTATACTGGGTACAGATTTCTAATCGTCAAGTGTAAACTGCCTCCCGACGCCAGTCAGAGCCCCAACGATTATATCAAACACGTTTGAATTTCTCGTGTAGTGTAAACTGGTGCAACGACCCGACTCAACTCAACAAATCACACGTGCACGTGGAATCCTCTCAACATCCAATGAAAAACTATGATGCAATGAGGCAAAAGCAGTCAAATAGCTCGTCATTCTTCACACAATAGATATTTCTGATACCAACGCACATGTGAATAATACAGGGACCAGTGGAAGACTCAATTACAACATCAAATCAAACACGCTAAAAGCCGGTTGCTCACGGTTAGGTCAGAAAGAATAAAACCGAAACTTCACGTTAGAACTTTCAAAATAAAAGTATACCATTGCAACGTTTGTGTGTGTGTGTGTGTGATCCAAAATACCCCAAGTACCAAGAGGAAATAAAGAACACATTTGCATAGAAACCTGTTTTGAATGAACATAATGTGGCTTCGAAAAGTCAATTCTAACCCGTAGTGAGTGATGCAGTAATACATTCATGCTTTTATTTTGAAACTAAAATTGTCTAGCTTCCGTATGGTTAGTATGGTCACGTCAGTTTGCTGGTTATTTTGTGTTGTGGGTTCTTCAATAAAGACACGATCAATAATCAAAAGGAGTTTAGGACAGTTTATAGTGTAGAGGTCCTCACCTGTTGATGGAGTAACTGTGCTCCTCCAACACTGCCGCCCTGCCTGAGGTCGCCCTCTTGGGACTGGAGAACAGGACATCCCATGGTGGCATCTCATCATGATGAACTGCCTCACCACTTTCATCTCCTAAGACTCTTCCTGCTACAACACATGAAATGCCTGTTAGAATTCAGCACTACAAACAAACATGACAAACTAAAACACTAGGGCCTAGGCCACATAAGGCTGGGCGATATGGACCAAAAATCATATCGATATTTTTAGGCTGAATGGCGAGACAATATATCTCTGTATATTCTACGAAGTGGACTAAATGTTCAGTTGTAACTTGGTGCTTTCGCAAAATATTGACAGAAAGAGATTTTTGATAAATAATCATCAGTAATGTGGATATAATGACTAAGTGGGTAATGGCAAATAATATAACATTCTGCAAAGTTCAGCAAACTTACATCATTTTACAGTAATGCAGACCTTCAAAACAAGGAAAAGACAACACCTATGCCATATCACAATATGAATATACAAAATGCACGATATCTAGTCTCATATCACAATATCGATATATTGCCCAGCCCTATTAGTACACACATATCTGCATTTTTAATATATCACTACATATCAAATATCTGCAAATCAAATCTAAAATGCATCCATATCAACACTCAACCATATAGAAAGAAGCAGTATAGGACACCACACCTGGAGAGGCTTCAGCTAGGATTGCAGCAGGCTCCTCCAACACTGCCCCCCTGCCTGGCCTGGTCTTCTTTGCTTTCTTCTTTGTCTTTTGTTTAGGTGCCCTCAGGAAGTCGCTGTCTGAGGACTTGTCTTCACGCCTCATTTTACTGTTACAAAAAAATAAAATAATCCATGAACGCATTATTTACCATCATCATTGGTGGGCTAAGAGACACACTTAACCCCAGCTAAGTGTAGTGTGAAAAGCCCTATTATGGTCAATAATCAAAAAGGAGTTTAGGACAGTGTTTATAGTGGTCCTCACCTTTTGATGGTCGGCTCCTTGTAATTGACTTGAGGACATCTCTTTCTTTTTCCTTGCCTTCCGTCAGCTGGGGTTGTAATGGTGTTGGTCAGTGATGACAAGACTCTTCTTGCTACCACACACAAAACAAAAGAACAAAGAACACAGCCTTTTAGAATTAAGCATGACAAACAGTCCCAACAAATAAAAACAGACAAAATAACACACTAGGCCACATAAGGCTGGGCGATATGGACCAAAAATCAAATCTCAATATTTTTTAGGCTGAATGGTGAGACAATATATCTCTGTATTTTCTATAAAGTGGACTAAACGTTCAATTGTAACTTGGTGCTTGCACAAAATATATACACAATGACATTTTTGATAAATAATCATCGGTAATGTGGATAAAATCACTAAGTGGGTAATGGCAAGTAATAGAACAGTCTGCGAAGTTCAGAAAACTACATCACTTTACAGTAATGTAGCCTTTAAAACAAGGAAAAGTCAACACTTCTGCCATATCACGATATTAATGTACAAAATGTACGATATTTTGTCTCATATCACAATATCGATATATTGATATATTGCCCAGCCCTACTAGTACACACATAACAGATTTATTTTTAAATATCACTACGGTACATACAATATCTTCAACAACCAATGTAGAAAGAGAAGCGATATAGGACACCTCACCTGGAGAAGCTTCAGCAGTGATTGCAGCAGGCTCGTCAAACACTGCCGCCCTGCCTGAGGTCACTCTCTTAGGACTACAGAACAGTTCATCCATTACCAGGTCTCTCAAAAGTGCCTCGCCACTTTCGTCTACTGTTGGACTACAGGCCGACAACACGTTAGATGTCGTCAAATTGTGAATGGAGACAACAAACGTCTCCCTTTTTTGTCCAGAGGAAACAGGTGGATTTGGAGCTTGTGTGGCTGTATGTAGCCTGTATGTGTCTCTGTGCTGTTTTGTCTTCAGCTCCATTCTGGGCTTTGAGTTTGTGGCTTTGGAATTCAAGAAATCTTCATAGGTTTCATCCTTCTCGCTCATATCAGAACGTGATTCCATCACTTGTAACACTTCTCCATTATTTCTTGTACGATTTGCCGTTTCAAGATTTGCAATGTTCATATTATCCATGCAGGGGCCGGCATGGAGGGGTAGGGTGTCACTGGGGTGCTGAGGAGAACATACATTGTCCCGAGGCCGAAGTCCTTGTGTGCAATGACTAGGTTTCTTTTTCTTGTCCTTCGTAGAGTCAACAGACTCCTCCCTCCGTGTGCTTTTCTTCATGCTGGTTCGGCTCGTTTCCTCCCTCCTGGCCTTTTGAGGTCTCTGAAAGTCTGTGCTCGTAGTCGACTCACTAGCCAATGGCAGTCTTTCATGGTTAGCGCTGCTACTCAATTCCTCTGGAATGTCTCCTTGCTCCTGAGTGGCCACCCAAGGACGCTTACAGGAGCTCCCCGTTTCTGCAAGACAGACTCCATCGCTGTGCCTTGTGTCGGGGCAACTGTGTGCATTTGCTGCAGAATGCTGCCTCACAACAATAACTGCTGCTGATTCTTCACCTTGTGATGACGCGCCGTTTGAGGAGGAGCCATCTCTGGCCACCGAGATGAGAAATGTCTTTGTGCAGCTGGTTGAAAGACGGCTCACATGTTCCGACTCTTTCAGTGTGACATTATCTGTGCAAGGAGTTATTCTGTCCGTTTCACAAGATGGCAAATCACTTGAGATGTCAAAGGTATTCCTTTTGACCGAGTGGTCGCTCTTCGAAACTAAACAATTCTTCTTGCAGTTGGTCTCGGACCTTGCCTCTTCCGGAATATCTTTCACTGGGAATTTTGCAGCATCTTTGCCTTTGGAACACTGAACTGCCGAGTCCATAAAATAATCGTCCTGCTCATGTAAGACAAAGTCATGGCAGTGTGACGTGGGAGGGTCACATGACGTGGCAGGGTCACATGACTTGACAGGGTCACATGACTTGACAATTTGCTTTTTACGACGGTTGCGAGTACCATTACGAAAGGTAATATTTCTACTTTGTACATTGTGCAGCTGAAGCTCAGTGTCTGCAGAGGCCTCCTGTGTAAGGTTGTCTGCCTGTAACAAAGTGACATTGGGTGCACATTGTATCTCAGTCAACCCAGAATCTACATACTTCCTCGCCTCCTGATTCTCCACCCCACTAACTTGTTCCGTATTTTTTTTGTCTTCCTTTGCTGCCTTGACAAATGTTACCTTTTCCGTAGGTGTGTTTTTCTTCATCTTCAGTTTGATAGAGCTACGCTCTTCTTTGCCCTTGGTTTCCACAGTGACCACTTCAGTAGCATTGGTTTGAGTTATCTCCATGGTTGTGTCCAGGGATTTAGTGTTTTGTCCGTTGTCAGTCGCCATAACTGAGCTGCTTGGATGAGAAGCAATGTCATCAGGAACAGACGGCTGTGGCTTTTCTGATGTGTTGTCAAGTGAGTTAATATCACGAAGGGAGTTCATATCAAATCGGGACTGAAAGAATCTCATTGAGAACCTTTCTACTTCAACCCTGTGGCTGCTAGACTGGCAGGATGTTCGTATCGGAATAGCTTGCATATCCGGACCCAAAAGCCTTTCCATATCGGTATCTGTGAAGAAAAGAGATGGAAAATAGAACATATTTCAGTCAACTCTGTACATTAAGTCATAAAATAATGTGAAAGTAAATTATTATAAAAATTCAAACCCTTATATTCTCATACCTTTAGGATGACTGGACTTGCTGGGTCGGCTCTGGATAACTACAATGTTTGCAGAATTGTCTTTCTGTTTAGTGGGACACATCTCATCCCTTGAACGTTCTGGCAGAGGAGGTAAGTTAACTGTAGGCCTACACAAGCGAGGGGGGAGAGAGAGAGAGTGTGTGTGAGAATCATTCAAAAACATTAAACTGTGCTTGGTCCAAAAGCATATATCTAGTAGAGAGATGTTTTCTCACCTTTCCATCTGCATGTTGTCATCATTACTGTCAACAGATTGTCTGTTGTAGTCATCAGACGGTTCACGTAGATCCTATAGGAAATAATCACAAAGACTTTAGACTCTGGTTCTGTTATGATTTTCAGACATTTTCAAACCTGAGAGACTTGACGGTGAACTCAAACATGACACAGAAAAAAATATATGTTGGTACATATTGAGAAGCATCCTCACAATATCAGGAGAGGGAAGGTCGACAATCTGCTGCTGGAGGTCTTTCAGAATGAGGAGCTGTGAGAGAACAAAATAATGAATTACAACCAATTTAGCAAGAGTAGATCTCTTAATACTGTTGAGACAAATCAACCAGACCTACCAGTTTCTTCTCCTTGGATCTCCTGCTGGCCAGCTTGAAGCGCAGAGTATTGACTTGCTTCTGCAGGTACACATTCTCCATCTCCAGCTGCCTTCTGCTCTCCTCTTGGGTCTGCATGGCAACAGCCAAGTCCTTGTTTTTGGCCTTCAGAGAGACACTGAAGGAGGTGTCTAGTGTAGACATGAAGAAAGACCACAGAATTATTTCACATTTTGTCTTATTGCAGCCAAACATCTGAAAAGCATAAAGCTACTCTCTGTAGTACAACACAGTTGAGCAAACCACAAACTCTGCTCATAATAATGTGTAACTGAATGGCACACTCACAGAGCATCTTGCTCTTGATATTTAAGGCCGCAGCCAAAGTCTGCTTGGAGGCCTTGAAGGGCACCATCTTTTTCTTCTTTTTCCCAGGTAACATCAGACGCTGGATGATTCGTGTTGGTGACACTTGGCAAAACTGAAAGAAAACACAGCGGTTACTAACCTCGCATCAACAGGCTCTTCTTGGCGAGAAAGAGCCTGGCCTCCCTTTACAAGTGATTTTGTCACCCTGCCTGTTTCCGGCCTAGAGCCCGCCCTAGACAGGAAGTAACAGCGGAAATAGCTCATTAACTTGACAATCAGACACAACGAATAAGAAAATAAAACGGCAAACAACAAAACAAAAGATGGACGTACCGAACAAAGTTTTTTAAGAAGTTCTTGTAGAAACATCGCGGATTCACAATATCACATATTTTAAGCCAATACAGAAGCTTTACTTTTCAAACAAATGGCCAGTTGATGGAATAGTTATAACGCTAGTTGTCTGTCTGCTGTTATCGATAATGGAGGATCAAGTACAACAGTTGAAGCATCTCTGCTGCCTGTGCTGGGAAAGACGGACATTGATCATAAGATTTCACATGGCGAGTACTCCATTGTCTTTGGCTCTCCAGAAACCTTCCTCGACTAGAAATGTGCTAACGCTACTATACAACTTGTGTTGTTCTTTTCAGGCTCTAGCTAACGTAACCTTGCCGCGTCAAGCTAACAGCAACAAAGATGTTTTCTGGCGCACTTATTTCCGGTGTTGTTTCCTGTTTCCTTGGTTTACGCCCTCATGACACAAAGCGGAGTAAAAGGTGTCCAGACTAGCTGTGACTGTACAGACCAGACTGACTGTTAATGTGATGCTGCAGGTAGCTGTGACTGTACAGACCAAACTGACTGTTAATGTGATGCTGCAGGTAGCTGTGACTGTACAGACCAAACTGACTGTTAATGTGATGCTGCAGGTAGCTGTGACTGTACAGACCAAACTGACTGTTAATGTGATGCTGCAGGTAGCTGTGACTGTACAGACCAAACTGACTGTTAATGTGATGCTGAGGTAGCTGTGACTGTACAGACCAAACTGACTGTTAATGTGATGCTGCTGAGGTAGCTGTGACTGTACAGACCAAACTGACTGTTAATGTGATGTTGCAGGTAGCTGTGATTGTACAGACCAAACTGACTGTTAATGTGATGTTGCAGGTAGCTGTGACTGTACAGACCAAACTGACTGTTAATGTGATGTTGCAGGTAGCTGTGACTGTACAGACCAAACTGACTGTTAATGTGATGCTGCAGGTACAGTAGCTGTGACTGTACAGACCAAACTGACTGTTAATGTGATGATGCTGAGGTAGCTGTGACTGTACAGACCAAACTGACTGTTAATGTGAGGGTTTTCGCCCCTGTAGATAGCAGAATACACTCGAAATTAGCATACAGCTAGCTTGAGCTGTAGCATTATCAGTTTCAAACTGATTGACTTGTTTACACATTGCCCAGAGGAAGTCATTGACTAATCGTAGTTCAAAGGTTGGCCTAATTCGGAGTAGAAAGTTGCCACTTGTAAACACTTGTCTGCTGTTTGGCATGAAAACAATAATCAATTTACAAAGATATCTTTATGTTTATTCACATTCAGGCAGCCACTGTGTGCCATGGTTTGCTGCTCTGAAGTGCATGCATGCAGTTACACTAGGTGGTGATGTGTTGTCAGCGGGTCTGGTATCATAAGACATGATTGTTACGTTAGACGGAGTGCCTGTCCGATTGGGTTAAATTGAAACTTCAATATGCATTGAAACACGTTTGAATACCGTGTACTGTACTATTAACGGAAGACCGTCGTCCAAATTCTGCTGCCAGTGAACCAAAATGCATTAACGTGTTAGCGTTAGCTACGCTAAATGCTAGCTAACGTCAAATTGTAGAAGTAACCAGAAGTAATGTTAACGTTAGCTACAGTAGCTAAAACAAGCTGATATTGTTGGTCTAATGTAACTGACGCTACGTTATAAATGAACCGTACCTGTTTACTGCAGAAGTCCATCATTGACGACAAAACAAACTTATTTTCTTGACTTCTACTTTCGCCACAAAACAGTCCCTTTAAAGCAAAGACACGCCCCTTCCGCCTAGTGAACTTCCGGCGTAATGCCCGACTGCTGCGAGCCCCGGAACTCTCGTGAGAGCGAAGCGACGCAGATTTGGAGCGAGGCGCCGCAGTTGCTCCCCACCAACTGCGCCCGACTGCGGATGACAGAGGATGACGAGAAACGATATTATACAGTCCATGCAAAATGTACAGACTGAGAGGCTCAGGCATTGTGGGTTGAATCAGTGTATGCACATTGTGGGAAAACATCTGGATACCTACTGGATTATGTGTGTGGATGGATGTCCTGAGCATTTTTTCCTAAAATGTGCCAAATATAAGACAGAAAGGGAATTGTTTTATAAAGGTTTGTTAGACTAGGAGTTTCATCTTTTTCTGTTAAATCATTATTTGACGAGAACAAGAACCACCAGCTGATCACAAGCAGTTGTTAATACAGTTCCTGCCTGCATGATTCAGAGTTGTAGTTATATCCTTGTCCTGCGGGGGGCAGTAATACGCATAGTAGCGTCTACACTGCCCGAATTTTGAAAGAAGAAGAAGAAGCTGTCCACCGGCTCGCGCATGTGCAAACCGATCTTGTACTGTAGCTGGAACTGGTGCTGCTGCTGCTGCCTCCTGTAGAGTAATTTGCCATTTGGGAATTGTATCGTAGTTCAAGGCTGTAGTTGACGAAGACAACAAAGGCAAGTAGCTTGTTTCCTTGTTATTGGATGATTATTGTTATTGATCTTGTTATTGATCTGATTAAATATTCAAATTTTAAGAGGGGGGGGGGGGAACCAAGTGGTTTTAGCTTCTAGCTGGCCAGCTAAAGCTAGCTCTATAACGTTACGTTATGTACACAGAGAAGTGAAATGTTGTTGACCTTGTCTTCAGCGACATGGTGTTCTTCTGATGTAGGTTAAATATTCAGCTCCTTGAGGCCTCACAGGCAGTGACAGTCCTCTGAGGCTGCTTTTATGAAACTATTCATGTTGCATAATGTGAAGTCATTCATTTCTCATGGGGTGTAGTGCTATCTGGTGAACTGGGGCTTTTAAACAAACCCTTGGCGAAAAAGTGTGGGAGCTCCGCTCCCCTGCGCTCCCACAGCACTACACCCCTGCTCATGACCTAAACAGTAATTATCCAAAACAAAATAACATAGCTTTCACAAAGTAAGGTTAATATCATGTCATGTAAACAAACAGGGATTTATCGTTGATCCATGGGCTGGTTGGTTCACAGAGACACTAGTAAGTAAGGCATTTTTCATGCCTTGTGTGGTGTGTGCAGGTTTACAGGAGGGAAATGTGGGAAAAGTTCCTGTCACCCTGAAAAGAAAGACAAGCAGTCACACATTAACGGGTGGTTTCGATGGGATCCCTATTAATAACTCCCTGATCATTTTAATTAAGGGGTGGGTGAATTAATTGAAGGTTGATAATAAGGTTATTTTAACGGATTATACTGGTTTGTTGAGCATCTACAGTAAAGCCAGCCTGAGACCCCAGTGTGTCACTCAGTCTATGACTGTGTCCATCCAAACGTGGAGGGTTCTAGTATATAAGTGCATTGTTTAATACCAGGAATGGAGCCAAACAACCATACTTTTCTAGGGTTCCGTTCACTATCTCGATGATCCAGGCTGTTTCAAACACAGTCATTAATATGTTGCATATTGCAGTGTGTTTACATTACACACGTTTCAACAATGGGAGGTATAGGTTTAAGTATAAGCAGCTCAATTTAAACCCTTCTCATATTAGACATTTTAGTTTGACATGAGTCACTCACTGGAAATCTTAACTTTTGAACAAAATTATCTTTAAAAGCTACAACATAAATGTTAGTATCTTAGTGTACCATATGCGGTAAGTGAGCAAATTACTAGATATTATAGGATTACGTAACTGGTATGTGACTATCATCATCATCATCATCATCATCATATAAAATTGAGTAAGTGGGCGCTGTCTTTCTGTCTGTGATTTTTGTCACTGATCGATGTCACTGTCTATGACATCATCAGTCAATGTGCAGACTCTACTTTTCTCTCACTACTGATCACTGACGTCATCAGTGATGCGAAGTTGAGCAGTTGTGCGCTGAGTGATGTCACTCACTCGAGCACTAGTCTCGCTGGCCAGCCTCCCCTCCCTACCGGGAGAGGAGTCTGGCGCTGCAGGTCTATTGAATTGAATACTGGGATTGCGATGGGTGACGCGACGCTTAGCGGCAGTGCCCTTGGAAAATAGTTTCCCAACAATCCAACTTGCCGTTTTCAGTGTGAAGGTTTCTGCCGTTAGCTTGCTAGCTAGTTAGCGTTGTTGTTTTCACTGAGGCGGCAGGGCACTATTTACAGCGACACACAGGGAAGAGGGAGCGGAAGCCGATCTGATTTAGCCTGGGTAAACCCAGCCCCCACGTGACCTGCTCTCAGACCTCTGGTTCTCAGTCACTAGAAGTGACTGAGAGCAGGTCTGAGAGCAGGTCACGTGGCGGCTGGGTTTACCCAGGCTAGATCTGATTGACATGGTCAGAGCCAATGACAGAGCTTGTAGTAAGCCGGGAGCGGACATCCGGCAGCCACAGAAACAGTCGCTCCAATGGAGAGCAGCTGTAGAGCAGGGGAGGGCTTATCCCAGTTGCCTGTTTCCGTGGTGCCAGACTCCTCTCACAGTATGGAGGGGAGGCTGGCCAGCGAGACTACTCGAGCACTGACTCCATGATGTGATCAGTGATGGTCACTCGAGCAATTGTGATGTCATCAGTGAGTGATGTCATCATTAGTGATGCGAAGTTGGGCAATTGTGCGCTGCGCATGCCAATAGAGCAGGCGAGCTGCAGGGCGGGCAAATGGCAGGAATCGAGCGCGCAAGATTTCTAGTTGCTATTATGTTCATGATCACAGGTGGCAATCAAGTGTGAAAAGTGTGGCAGGTGAAAGTGCTGCTAAGAGCTTTTAGGAGATGAAGGTTCAGTCTGAACTTCAATCTGTGGGTGAAAATGTTCCTGGTGTGGCAGAAGAAAGAGATAACATCTACCATGTGTTTGACAAAAATCTAACTTGCTACGGATTATTATTATTTTTTCAACAGGCCTGTTTTTCCCACGTGCAACGTGGTCAAGACGAGGTGTTTTGGGTGAGTCGGTCAAAAAAGACGGAAAGCCTCAACTGCGATGTCATTGGCAATGTCGCTCGAGCAACTGTATGTCATCGGTGATGTCACTCAAGCTCATTGGTGATGTCATAGATACCAACCCACCTGTCAATCACAGCAACAGATATGTACACGTCGGACGCAAATTTCTGAAAAATCGACCATGATCAGAAAAAATAAACACCGCAATAACGCTCAGCGAAACTTCGCCATTGGTACTATGCACGGTTGCATTGACTGATATAGGTTCGAGAAATATTATTGACGTACGAATTAATTGCACGTAAAAAAAACTCTCCCGGTGTGTAAGAACCTTTAGACCGGCATAGTTTGCGTTGTCGGCTGCCGGATTGCCCCAGCACACCCGACACAAAGTGTCATTTTCAAAATGGTTTTGCAAATGTTTTTTTGCAGTGAACCTTTTGGTAAAAATAATGACATGGATATATAAAACACTTGATATGTTTTGTGTTCTCCAGTTATAATGTCAAGCACCACACTGCTTATTCTGTATGGAAGTCAGACCGGGACGTCCCAAGACACCGCGCTGAGGATCGGACGTCAGGCACAGAGGAGGCGGCTGCAGGTCCGAGTGTTGCCGCTGGACAGCTACAATGTGGTCAGTTGAGTATGCCTTTAATGCAGAATACCATCTGTGGTTATTATCTTTGGCTGTGTTGTCAAAACTGTCATTAGCTATGTGTTCAGTCAGAAAATTGTAATTGCTTTTGAATTCAGATCCAGGTAGCATTAAAAATCTCTTCAAGTCTTCATTTTGTCTTTTCTGGAACTGTGTCTTTACCGTCTACCAACAGGCCAACCTGATCTCTGAGTCTCTGGTGATTTTTGTGTGCGCCACCACTGGCCAAGGAGACCCTCCTGACAATATGAGGGTAATACATGTATAAATGTGTGGAGGGCTGGGATCTGAACATAGGATACATATCAAACGGCAATTTTAAACATTGTGTTATATTTTTGGTATCCTACTAAACAGCCTTTGGGGTTGTTGTTTTTTTCTTATTTTTTTTACGGCAAACTAAAAAAGAGAAAAAGTCTAAATCTTCAGGACAACAGTCATTCACAATTCTTCGTGTAGAGGAGGCATTGTGTTGGACTGTATTAGTGAGGGATTTTGAGTTGTAGCTATACAATAACAGGCATTCCATTACTCAAAATGTAAACAATACAATAATATTAAAGGTACATTCAGCGATATTTTTGTGTTCATCCTATGAGTTACGGTTGCGGAGATCTACGTTCGCCCTGCATGCAGGACTACAGGAGAGAGATAGAGGACAGCGGGGGGTTGGGGGTTTCAAGTCACTGACCAAACACTCTATTTCACTGATTGATGTCAGAATATAGAGCCATTTATCGCTTATTGTAACACAAAAACATCGCTGAATGTACCTTTAAAACAGGGTATTGTAAAATACAGTGTACGGTATACACTTTTACAATCCCTCTAGACTTGTGTGTTTGTTGTATGTTCACTTATGTTTCTCTGTCCTCCCCTGTTTCCTTTAAAGAATTTCTGGAGGTTTGTGTTCAAGAAGTCTTTGCCTGCTGGATCTCTGTGTCAGCTGGACTGTGCTGTACTGGGCCTAGGGGACTCCTCCTACCCAAAGTCAGTCTGTTTCACTTCCTCGTCCACATTTCAGTGGCGCTCTGCTCACAGTGACTTGAATTCAAACCAATTCACAGTAAGAATCAAGAATCACTGGTTTTGTCCGTAGGTTCAATTTTATTGCCAAGAAGCTTTTTAAGCGCCTTCAGCAGCTGGGTGCCAGTATGCTGTTGCCTGTTGGGCTGGCCGATGACCAGCATGACCTGGGGTAAGAAACCTGTTTGACGCTGCTGAAACACAGGATACACAGGCCAAGTCATCATTATAGCTCTATATTGCTGCAAGCTAGTAGGGCTGTTTTGTTGTAGTTGTTGTTGTTGTGGTGGTGGTGGTGGTGGTGTTTTTTTCTTCTTTTTTTTGTGAAATTAATTTTTTTCAAAATGTGAAATAAGCACAACAAATAGATTACATTACATTCTGTCAGCAGTTACTCTTACATGTTGATACATTACATCCTGTCAGCAGTTACTCTTACATGTTGATACATTACATTCTGTCAGCAGTTACTCTTACATGTTGATACATTACATTCTGTCAGCAGTTACTCTTAAATGTTGATACATTACATCCTGTCAGCAGTTACTCTTACATGTTGATACATTACATTCTGTCAGCAGTTACTCTTACATGTTGATACATTACATTCTGTCATATACAGTCTATGATTCTGTCAGCAGTTATTCTTACATGTTGATACATTACATTCTGTCAGCAGTTACTCTTACATGTTGATACATTACATTCTGTCAGCAGTTACTCTTACATGTTGATACATTACATTCTGTCAGCAGTTACTCTTACATGTTGATACATTACATTCTGTCAGCAGTTACTCTTACATGTTGATACATTACATTCTGTCAGCAGTTACTCTTACATGTTGATACATTACATTCTGTCAGCAGTTACTCTTACATGTTGATACATTACATTCTGTCAGCAGTTACTCTTACATGTTGATACATTACATCCTGTCAGCAGTTACTCTTACATGTTGATACATTACATTCTGTCAGCAGTTACTCTTACATGTTGATACATTACATTCTGTCAGCAGTTACTCTTACATGTTGATACATTACATTCTGTCAGCAGTTACTCTTACATGTTGATACATTACATTCTGTCAGCAGTTAAGGTCCTTACACATCAAGAGCGATGCGAATATACGGCACGAAATTGCGATGCGAGTTTTGACTCACCTGTCAATCACAGCCACAGATGTGTACACGTTGGAAGCGAATTTCTGAAAAATCGAACGTGGTTCGAAAAAATAAACACCGCAATAACGCTCCGCGAAACTTCGCCGTCGGTATGCACGGTTGCATTGACTGATATAGGTTCGGAAAATATTATTGACGTGCGAATTAATCGCACGAAAAAAATGTGCTCGGTGTGTAAGGACCTTTACTCTTACATGTTGATACATTACATTCTGTCAGCAGTTACTCTTACATGTTGATACATTACATTCTGTCAGCAGTTACTCTTACATGTTGATACATTACATTCTGTCAGCAGTTACTCTTACATGTTGATACATTACATCCTGTCAGCAGTTACTCTTACATGTTGATACATTACATTCTGTCAGCAGTTACTCTTACATGTTGATACATTACATTCTGTCAGCAGTTACTCTTACATGTTGATACATTACATTCTGTCAGCAGTTACTCTTACATGTTGATACATTACATCCTGTCAGCAGTTACTCTTACATGTTGATACATTACATTCTGTCAGCAGTTACTTTTACATGTTGATACATTACATTCTGTCATATACAGTCTATGATTCTGTCAGCAGTTATTCTTACATGTTGATACATTACATTCTGTCAGCAGTTACTCTTACATGTTGATACATTACATTCTGTCAGCAGTTACTCTTACATGTTGATACATTACATTCTGTCAGCAGTTACTCTTACATGTTGATACATTACATTCTGTCAGCAGTTACTCTTACATGTTGATACATTACATCCTGTCAGCAGTTACACTTACATGTTGATACATTACATCCTGTCAGCAGTTACTCTTACATGTTGATACATTACATTCTGTCAGCAGTTACTCTTACATGCTGATACATTACATTCTCTTGATAATTGAAACAAAGAATCTTTGTGTTGAACAGGTCAGATGCTGTGATCGACCCGTGGCTCATATCTTTCTGGGAGAAAGCCTTCGCTGTGTATCCGTCTTTTGCTGACGTGATCCCACTCAGAGACGATGAGCCGTCAGTATCCACTTCCTGTCATTATGTCACACTGTGTTATTTGAGCTGTTATGTTAATAAAGTTAAGCTGAGCTGGGATGTCATGATTACAGGTTGATACCTCAAGCTTAGTATGGGATATATGGTTCAACAGACTAGCCATGCCAAGAGTGTGTTCACAATAAATTTTTTGGTTTGTGTTTAAGTGAATTCAGCCTGGTTGTATAAGGGATTTTTTTTTTTGCTGCTTTCTTGTGGCAGACTCCCGCCAACGTACACTTTCCACTTCCTGGATGATGTGAAGCAGAAGATGGATGATAGGTTGAGGATTCCTGAAGGACAAACTGTTCCCTCCCAGTCCCGCCCCTTCCCTGCTAGACTGCTGTGCAACAGGAGAGTAACGGACGCCTCCCACTTTCAGGACGTCAGGCACATTGAGTTTGACATCACTGCATCCAACATTGAGTGAGTTGTGAAATTCACAAACCCTACACACAATACACATAATACACAATACGCACAATACATAATACACACAATACACAATACGCACAATACACAATACACACAATACATAATACACAATACACACAATATACACAATACACACACCCTTTGCTGCTATGCCGAGTGTCTCTGTGGTGTTTGGTTATTGATGGTTGAATTGGAGAGTGCTTGTGGTGTTTGTGTGCAGGTTTGCTGCTGGCGACGTGGTGATGATGCGTCCTCGTAACGCACAAGAAGACATAGAGGAGTTTTGTGAACTGCTGAGACTCGACCCAAACGCCTTGTTCACCCTCAGGCCCACAGGCAACACTGCAGGTGTGTGTGCGTGCGTGTGTGTGTGTGTGTGTGTGTGTGTGTGTGTCTGTCTGTGTGTGCGTGTGTGTGTGTGTGTGCGTGTGACTCAAAACAGAATTATAGGCTGTGTGTCACCAGAGCCCTTTTCCCACATGCGTACCGGAAAATTACCTGTAAGTCAATATCGGACATTTCCCTGAATTTCCCTTCACACCTCAGCGTTCGCAAGTGAGAATCTAGTCGTCAAATAGCCGGTATGTTGGGGGGTGGGGTGGGTGCGGCGGAGCGGGCGGGGGGCGGGGGGCGGAGGAGAGTGGCCTGGGGTCTGTGCTGCAGGCCACTGAGGCCAGTCAGAAAAAACAACAAACACACATGGAGCCGGCGTCCACTCTTTTGATAATATTGCTGGCGCGCTTTTTCCTCAAACGTAGACAGCGACGCAGACAAATTAAGGCGAAAATGGAAAGGGGATATACGTGCGAACAGAAACAGATTAATGTTCGCAGTCTTCTCCGCTCAACATCGTGCAGAATATGAAGATAGACTAAACCGGGGACAGATCATGACAGTGTTATGTACCTCTGCGCTGCTGCGTGAGACTAGAGCCGTCTGGAAGCGACAGAGACCAGGAGGGAATTTATTTTGGGAAGATGCTCTGAACAATTTTGACGACGTGGAATGGAAGCGTCATTTTCGCATGTCCCGGTATTACGTGCTGAGTCTGGTCCGACCCGCACGCAAGATCACCCGGTGGCGAAAACCACTGGAAGCGCGTTTGCGACTGGCAATAGTCCTTTGGTGGTACGCAAAACACCAGGGGAATATCGAACAATCAGCTGTGTATTTGGTGTTGGACTGTCTACTGTGTGCAACCTGGTCCACGAAGTCACAGCCCACTGATAGCGGAAAATGACTGGACCCCTTTCTCACCTGTCTGTCTATCGGGGCATACCGCTCTTCTGACTTGCTCAAAACTGGTGAAATGGCCGCGACGACGGGGTCGCGCTTATACCGGCACGGCGCCTTTCCCACATGCAGCCATTTGACCACGTTCCGGTCATTTTGCGGTACAAAGCGCATGTGGGAAAAGGGCTCAGGTGAGATTTAGCAGGCAATACAGAGTAAAGATGGCAGTAAAGTGAAGGGGGAACAGGAAGCAATAGGGTTTATGGGAAATGTAGTCTTAATTTGGAGGAACATAAAGTGCTTTTAAAGGACCTCTTAAGCTCAAATAAATAGTTTAGGAGGGCACGGTGGCGCAGTGGTAAGCGCTGTCGCCTCACAGCTAGAAGGTCCTGGGTTCGATTCCCACCTGGGATGCTGTGAGCGCTGAAGGAGTGCGTGCCCGTCCGCATGTCCTCGAGTGCCCACCGCCCGGGTGGGGTCGTCAAAAGGACCTTTCTGTGTGGAGTTTGCATGTTCTCCCCGTGCCCCCTGGGGGTTTCCTTCATATAGGAAGCCCTCACCAAAACATGCAATATCCTGGTCGCTGATGTGGTTCCTCCTCTGGTCGTTAGGGGCGCCTGTTTGGAGGGAGGGGAACTCGTTGGAATAGCGTGATCCTCCCACGTGCTATGTCCTACCGGTGAAGCTTCCCCCTGTCAGGTGAAAAGAAGCGGCTGGCTAACTGCCCATGTCTCGGAGGAAGCATGGAGCCAGTTTCGGCTCTCCCCAGATCGGCAGAGGGCGGAGCAGCAACCAGGACAAATAAATTTAAATGAGCACTAATGGGGGATAATTTGTTTTGATAAAAAATCAGGAATTCTTTTTTGTGAGTAAAGCCCTATCCTGTCCACAACCATAGTTCCAGCCAGCCTCCCCCAGCCCTGCACAGTGCGCCACCTGGTGGAGCGTTACCTGGACATCGCCGCCGTGCCTCGCCGCTCCTTCTTCGAGCTGCTGCGCTCCTTCGCCACCGACGAGCGTGAAGTGGAGAAGCTGGCCGAGTTCAGCTCAGCCGAGGGCCAGGACGAGCTGCTCAGCTACTGCAACCGGCTCCGCCGCACCGCTCTGGAGGTGACCAATCACAGTCATCATGGTCGGGGTTTGGGTTTGAGTTTGAGTTTGAGTCAGGCAAATGGGTTCAGTCCCGTCCAAGCAAGAGTGGATATGTTGTCACAGCAAGTGTCTGATGAGTATGCTGCTGCAAATCTGGATCATTCACACAGGGACACACACACACACACACACACACACACACACACACTATTGACTTGATATTAGCAAGCTGTGGGTTACAAGTTACAATGTGCTGTCAATAACCAAAATGTAATCCGTTGCAACAAAACAACGACTGCGAAATAATATATTATTTCGCAGTCGTTGTTTATAATGTGTTAATAATAATTATGATAATTATAAAAACAGCAAGAACACAATTGATTGAGGCAGTCTATTCCAAAGCATTGGGACCCTAAACTCAAAAGTACAATTGCTTGTTTATTATATTTATTATAGTCTTTTTTTATAGTCCGCAGTCCCTTCAGTGATCTAAGGCTGTGGTTTTGCCGACAGGGTAGGAGGTAAGCTATGCATTGCTTTGAAAGTAGCTGTTCCTATTTTCAAATAGGTTCTAAACTCTATTGGAGGCGAAGATTTGAGTTAGATGAAGTTCTAGTTTGAAGCTTTCCATTTACATTCTGTGCTAGTTGTAGCCGAGAGAGCCTTTTGTGAAAGAGGTCATGTCTGAAAATGTCATTATTTTGCAAGAGAAACAAACCGTAGCCTTACATTTGATTGATTGATTGATTTTCTTTATTCAAGTGTCATGCTTCGAATGAAGCCCAGCCCACATGGGCTTACGGGACACTTTTACTGTTCATCATTTAAACAAACAATGATCAAAACATAAAACCAACAGAAACACCCAAAATACATACAGTAAAGTTGTACAGCATGAAAACCACCACCTGAACCTACTTAAAGAGCTGTGCTTGCCTTATATTGCCTTACATTAGAAATGTTTCTCAAGTAATAGAGAGAGAACTTCATGTGTTGTCCTTTGTGCTGCAGGCTTTGTCAGATTTCCCCAAAACTACTGCAGAGCTGAAGGTCGACCATCTCCTGGATATTTTCCCAGAGATCCAGCCTCGCTCCTTCTCCATCTCCTCCTCCCTCCAGGTAGCTCCTTCACCATGACAGCTACTGAGCTGATTGGTTCTCAACCTGCGGTACATGCAAATAATATATCTAAAAGTAGTTTTAAAGTTTTAAGACGATTGTCCGCCTAAACTCCTTAGGTTGATCCAAAGCAAGAAAAAGAAAAGAAAAAGTCATGTTTAGTCTTAAAACTAAAGTCTTCAACAGATTAGTATAGACAGATACCAGAAGGACAGAGGATGTGGAAAACGTTTTCTCTTGTTCACGCCTGAGAAAGACTTGTTTTCTCCACAATAGGCACACCCCCACAGGCTTCAGATCCTGGTGGCTGTGGTCCGCTACAAAACCAAGATGTTTAAACCACGAAGAGGCCTCTGCTCCAGCTGGTTAGCCTCCCTGGACCCTGCACAAGGTCTTTATCCATATATAGAGAGCCAAAGTGAACGTCACTTCCTGCTTCAGCACTGTACCAGAGATTTTCCTCCGCAATTTATTTTCCCATAGACATTTCGTAAAATGCTTGTGAAAATAGTTTTACTTGGTCAAACCAAACGGTTCAGATATATTTAGAATCGGGAGAGACCACAGAACATTTACCTCAGACAAAAAAAAAAAACGTTGACGTTCTTTAAACCGGCATTTTTTTAACGTTTTGGTCTGAGTGAAATGTTATGCGATCTCTCCTGTTTCTAAATATATCTGTACCGTTTGGTTTGAACAAGTGAAACTCTTTTTATAAGCATTTTACGAAATGTCTATGGGAAAATAAAAATAAAAATAAAATAAATCTCTGGTACAGTGCTGAAGCAGGAAGTGACGTTCCACTTTGGCTCTCTATTACATGTACAGTACTACTTTGAAAGTGTATTAAATCGTGTTGGCATCATCAATGCTCACAATTCCTCAAACTACCAATGCAGTGCTGCTTTGCAGGAGAGCAATTTTGTCACCAATAATCCATATTTATTATAAGCCCAATCTAAAGCTGTGTGAGCAGCAATATATTTGAATAAACTGTGTTGCAGGGGAGGCGTATGTGCCTCTGTGGGCGAAGAAGGGAACCATGAGGTTCCCAAAAGAAAATGACACACCTGTGATAATGGTGGGCCCTGGGACAGGAGTGGCCCCATTCAGATCTGTCTTACAAGAGAGGATAGCCACAGGAGAAACTGGTGAGATGTCCCCCCTCTCTCTCTCTCTGAATCAGGACAGTCTACTACATCATTGCACAGCACTGAGATTAGATATCATCTTCTCGTCTTTCTGATATTTAGCCAACGTTCTGTTCTTCGGCTGTCGCTCGAAGTCCAAGGACTTTTACTTCGGCTCAGAGTGGGAGGAGATGATGAAGGCTGGGCAGCTAACCGTCTTCACTGCCTTCTCGCGAGACCAGGTCAGACACACGCACACGCACATGCACATGCACATGCACATGCACATGCACATGCACATGCACATGCACGCACACACACACACACGCACGCGCACACACACACACACACACACACACACACACACACACACACACACACACACACAATGCTTCTGCAAGCGATAAGATGACCTTTATTGATCACTGAGGGGAAATTGTGTCACTGCAGTAACAAAGAATACGATCCAGAAAATCAATACAATAAATAAGATATATTGAAGTTTAGAGATGTGTCCTGTTAATACCTCATTTATATTGGTTAGAAAGAATGATCAGTATTTATTTGACAGTGTTGTAGCCAATTTTGATGTGTTCTATATGTTGTGCATGTGTGTGGTATGGATATTGGTGTCAGGGGTCAACTTTGCTGTAGTTGATTCACCTGTACACTAGAGGGCATGGGCACCTAGGTAATCACCCTCACATTACTCTACATAGGTGGGTCACAGGTGCACGGCATGAGGGAATCAGCAACTGGGAAGCCACAAAGTTTTTCAACCGTGTGTGGTCGGCTGGTTGAGGTCTTGTAATGCAGTATTAGTTTGTTTGTTTGTTTATTAAGTAAATTTCATGAGCTCGGTTTTATACCATTACTTAGTGCACCCGGCTTTTTGTAGGTGTATTTTTAAATATTTGCAATAATAAAACGTCAAATGCATATTCCATGGCGGACCTCCCTTCTTGCATCACCATGAGTTGGAAATGTCTTCAAATTCCCTCAAGTGGCATGTTTTGTTGTTGGATTGCCACTACATTTTGTTGAAAAACTATGCTTCATTGGATGGATCACTTTGATGGAAGGACAGCCACCATGCTCTATTGACTGTTCCAGCTGAATCCAATTAACAGGAAAGCCTCTGTGAAAGCAAGACTCATGGTAGGACTGTTTCAGAATTGTTACAAGTTGTGTGGAAGAGATTGGCCTTCTCATAAACAGGATAAAGGTAAATCCTACTACAATTCTAAACAAAGTTCGGCTGTTAAATCAGGATCAAAATGAGTCAAGTGGGAATGACTGTGCCTGTCAATCAAAGTGAAATGGAGAAGGAAGTGAGTAAAAGAGAGGTTAAACTCACTGCAAAGGCTTTTGAAGCAAAAGTATTAGCACGTCAAAAGGAAAGGAATGCCATGGTGAAGAAACTCTACAAATTAAAAAAGGAAGTTGAGCAAATGATGCTTTCAAATGAAAATGTGTCTGAGGTTCAGACCAAGTATCAAATGTTTCTGAAACTGAGTGTGGAAACAGCAGAATTGCATGAATCATTGACAACATTACTACCAAAGGATGAAATGTCAAAACAAAATGAATGGTTCGAAACCCAAATGCACAGCAATAAAGAAATGGTACAAAAAATGGATGAGTGGTTGCTTGATGCCAAAATGCAATGCAAATATGGCAATGATGATGATGATGATGATGATGAAGATGACGATGATGATGTGAAGGATTTGACTGTGGCAAATGACAATGTTGCACCACACATAATTGTGGTCAATGATGATGTTCAAGCAGGTGACAGCATTTCTAATACTGGTGGTAAATCATGCTCATCAGCTGGCAGCTCAAAGTCTCACAGGTCCTCAGCCTCCTCTGCATGCCTCAAAGCAGAGGCTGAAAGGGCTGCTCTCCTTGCTTTGGAAGCTGCCATTAAAGAAAAACATGAGCTGCAGGCTCAGGAGGAGCAACTCAGACAAAAAAGGGAATTGCTTGAATTGCGGAGTCAAATAGCTGCTCAAACAGCAAAAGTCACTGTGCTCAACAGAGGTTCTGATGTACAGAGCTCCAAAGCTCACTCAAATGGAATGAATTCATACTTGGAAAAATCAAAACGCAAATCTTCTCTCAGACCCTCTGCCATGGAATTTGGTCCACAAAGTTCCAACCATCAGTACCATCATCCACCTATAGGAGGCAGCAAAGCTGCAGTGTCAATGGATGCACGGCCAAAGGATTCAAATCAATTCCATCATCCACCTATAGGAGGCAGCAACGCTGCAATACCAATGGCACACCAACAGGATTCAAACAATCAATTCAATCATCCACCTATAGGAGGCAGCAAAGCCGCAATTGTAATGGGGGCACAGCCCAAGAAAACCTTTGTGAGACAAGGTGGACCAAAATCTCAGCCTAGTGCTCAGAGTTCCAAACAGAGCATGCTTCAAGGATCTCAGCAAGCATATCACACCACACAGCACGAACAGGAACACGACTGTGCTGGCTCAGTGCAAATCAGTATGGATCAAGGCAATCTTTTCACCATCATGCAACAGCAAAATGATATAACGGCTCTACTAGTGCAGCAACAGTCTTCACTATCCTTGCCTCCAAGAGATATACCAACTTTCGACGGAAACCCTCTTGAGTACAACACGTTCATCAGAGCATTTGTGCATGGAGTGGAAGGAAAGACTGCGAGCAGCATAGACTGCTTATACTTTTTGGAGCAGTACACCAAAGGACAACCTAGGGAGTTGGTTAAGAGCTGTCAACACATGCCACCTGACACAGGATATCAAAGAGCAAGGACACTTTTACAGGAACGCTTTGGAAATGAGCAACGAATAGCCACTGCGTACATGGAGAAGGCTCTTGGATGGTCGTCAGTGAAATCAGAGGACATCAAGGCCTTGCAAGCATTTGCCTTGTTTTTACGTGTCTGCTGTAATGCCATGGAGGACATTTGTTACATGTCGGAGATGAATATGCCATCCAACATGCGTGCTATAATCTTGAAGTTACCATACAAACTGAGAGAAAGATGGAGAAACACTGCTTATGAGCTGCAGGAGAAGTACCACCGTCAAGCAGGTTTCAGTGACATTGTCAATTTCATTGAGAGACAAGTGTCTATTGTTTCCAATCCACTATTTGGAAACATTCAGGATCCATCCAACTCACCACCAAACTACAAAGCTGGAAACAAAATCTCACAGCTTCGCATAAAGGAAAAAGGAAGCAGCTTTGCTACTTCTGTGGCACCTGTTAATTCTGAAGCCATTTCTCGAATGCAAAATGAAAGAAACTTCTCTGATAGGCCAAGAAAGGTATCATGTCTGCTGTGTGAAGAGGGTCACAGATTGGAGATGTGCCCCAAAATGAAGAAGAAGTTGCACAGACAGAAAATTGACTTTCTAAAAGAGAAAGGTGCCTGTTTTGGGTGCTTAGCTGTTGGACACATGAGCAAAGATTGCTATAGTCGTTTGTCTTGTAAGCTGTGTAACCTAAAGCATCCTACCATCCTCCACATCCATTCAAATGAGAGAGAAATTAAATCAGAGGACACACAGCATGAAGCACCAAAGAATCACACAGTTTCCTCTACTACATGTGGCCATATAGGGGCCGGAGCAGAGGATTGCATTTTGCCAATTGTGCCCGTACAGATCAAGGCTATGAAAGGCAGTAAAATGCTAAAAACGTATGCATTCTTAGATTCTGGCAGTAATGCCACTTTCTGCTCTGAGCGACTGATGAGGGAGCTAAAGGTCAAAGGAAGAAACACCAAAATGCTGTTGAGAACAATGGGCCAAGAAAAGGTTGTAGACAGTCACATCATCGCAGGATTGGAGGTAGCTGCACTCAATAGTGACACCTACTTTGAGTTGCCTGGTGTGTACACACAGTATAAGATGCCTGTGACTCGTAATAACATTCCACGACAGGAAGAGTTAAGTGCTTGGCCACACTTAAACTCTGTGGAAATTTCAACTATTGATGCTGAGGTGGAACTGCTAATTGGCACCAACGTTTCAAAAGTAATGGAGCCATGGGAAGTGGTACACAGCAAGGGTGAAGGGCCTTATGCTGTCAAGACCCTACTTGGATGGGTTATCTATGGACCACTGAGAGGAGGCATGGAGACTGGGAGCAGCTGTCCTAGCATTACTGCCAACCGAATATCCATTGCTCGGATAGAGGAACTGTTGGTGAAGCAATACAACCACGACTTCAATGAGAGATCAACAGAGGAAGAGCCATAAGGAGAATGGCCTATTAACATTGTGGATTCTGCTTCTATCAGCAGTGACGACCCGGAGGTCAAAAAAGAGGCTACTGTGCTCATCAAGGATGCACCAAAAGCAACAAATACCATCAACAAAGAGGCACAGAATGCAACAAACCAGCTCATAACCCATTTCTCTTCATGGAAAAGGCTGAAGATCTCTGTTGCTTGGTTTCTCCAACTGAGAAAGATGTTGCTGCTGTTGAGTCAGAAGAGGAAGGAAATACAAGCTTCTGTGTCCAGCAGTGGACTTGACGTAGCTCAACAGAAAAAGAAAGTGGAAAGGGAGATGCAAAGTTTCAGAGCCACACTCAGTTGTCAAACTGTGTCTCTTGAAGATATTGACACCACTGAAAGTGTCATAATTCAGTATAGTCAATTGGAAAAGTTCAGTGATGAAATAACTTCTTTGAAAAGGGGAACATCTGGAGTGAAGAAAGTCAGTTACATCTACAAACTGGATCCAGTGCTGGAAAAGGGGCTGTTGAGAGTGGGAGGAAGGCTTAACAAAGCAGCTATGCCTGATGATATGAAACACCCAGTCATTCTTGGTAAAGATCAGCACATCTCCACTCTCATTTTACGCCACATTCATGAGCAATTAGGACATTGTGGTAGAAATCACCTGCTTTCCAGACTTCGTCAACATTACTGGATCACCAGTGCAAATGCTGCTCCCAGAAAGATCCTCTCTTCCTGTGTTATCTGCAGGCGGTATAGGGGGAAATTGGGCGAACAAAAGATGGCAGATTTGCCGAAAGAAAGACTCCAACCTGACTTCCCACCATTCACAAATGTGGGCGTTGCTTACTTTGGCCCTTTTGAGGTGAAGGCAGGCCGCAGCTTCGTCAAACGCTATGGGGTGATCTTCACTTGCATGTCCAGTAGGGCAGTGCATTTGGAAATGGCATACTCATTGGACACCAGTTCTTGCATCCATGCACTGCGCAGATTTATCTCTAGAAGAGGCCAAGTATCACACATCACATGGATTAGGGAGTACTTGCCACTGTTGCAGGAACGGCAACGTTGGTCAAAGGACAAGAGAAGCTTTGTCACAGGAGATGTTGTGATTGTAGCGGACTCTACCGCCCCTCGTGGATCCTGGTTGTTGGGAAAGGTACTTCAGACCTTTCCTGACGCGCAGGGTTTGGTGCGGTCTGTTAAAGTCCAGACCACATGTAACATACTGGAGCGACCGATCACAAAGATCTGTCTTCTGTTGGAAGCTGACTGATTGGACATTGGGGTTTTTCTCTGACCCTATGGATTATGGACATTGGGGTTTTTCTCTGACCCTATGGATTACGGACTATGGTACATAGACATTGAAAACACACTTGCACTACGGCCTTGTTTAAAAAAAAAAAAAAAAAGGCTCCATTGTTTATAGTTTGTATGATGTTGAATTGTTATGTTATTTTACAGTAACAATTAGGGGCCGGTGTGTTGTAGCCAATTTTGATGTGTTCTATATGTTGTGCATGTGTGTGGTATGGATATTGGTGTCAGGGGTCAACTTTGCTGTAGTTGATTCACCTGTACACTAGAGGGCATGGGCACCTAGGTAATCACCCTCACATTACTCTACATAGGTGGGTCACAGGTGCACGGCATGAGGGAATCAGCAACTGGGAAGCCACAAAGTTTTTCAACCGTGTGTGGTCGGCTGGTTGAGGTCTTGTAATGCAGTATTAGTTTGTTTGTTTGTTTATTAAGTAAATTTCATGAGCTCGGTTTTATACCATTACTTAGTGCACCCGGCTTTTTGTAGGTGTATTTTTAAATATTTGCAATAATAAAACGTCAAATGCATATTCCATGGCGGACCTCCCTTCTTGCATCACCATGAGTTGGAAATGTCTTCAAATTCCCTCAAGTGGCATGTTTTGTTGTTGGATTGCCACTACAGACAGATTTGATGTTTGCTGTTTAAAGATTGGCAAATGTACAGTCCAAGAGCATGAACCTAAGCCTAAATCACACAGGTCACATGACCCTAACCCTAAATCACACAGGTCACATGACCCTAACCCTAAACCACACAGGTCACATGACCCTAACCCTAAATCACACAGGTCACATGACCCTAACCCTAAATCACACAGGTCACATGACCCTAACCCTAAATCACACAGGTCACATGACCCTAACCCTAAATCACACAGGTCACATGACCCTAACCCTAAATCACACAGGTCACATGACCCTACCCGTAAATCACACAGGTCACATGACCAGTAGAACAATAGTCCATGTTTTTACCATCAGTTTGACCATTCTCGCTAAATATGTTAATGGTGGATCGCCATGGACACAGTCAGTGGCAAAACACAATAATAACAGTTGTTGAAAACAGTTTTTGATGTTTTCAGACTTGTTGGGGATGATGATGAAATGGCAAAAATATTTGTGTTTTTAGGAAGACAAGATTTACGTGCAGCACCGTGTGAAGGAGCAGGCTAAACTACTGTGGGACCTGATTGCCAGTAAAAATGCCTGCTTTTATATTGCAGGGTGAGTCAAAACCCTGTAAACCATCATCCTATCCATCATTATATGGAAATAGCAGTATTGTGTTGATGCTATCAATCACAATTTGAATTCCTGTTAGTCTGATTTCATCTAAAAATGTTGTGTACATTTTGTGTGTGCACGCACACGTGTGTGTGTGTGTGTGTGTGTGTGTGTGTGTGTGTGTGTGTGTTGCTGTTAGGCTGAATTTCCTTGTTTTTTTTTAACAGTTTCCATGACTTCCCTGGTTTATCAGACCATTCAAACACAAATGACATAAAAAAGCAGAATCCTCTATAGGGATCTCAGACAATAATAAATCTACCACCTTGTTACTCCTTGAAAATGAACAATGAGATCATCAGTGATCGTGAGTTCTAGAAAAGCGCTATATAAATGCCATGAATTATTATTATGATGATCATGATGATGATTATTATGATTATTATTATCATGAATAAACGTACCTTGTTTTGTTCCCCTCAAGCGCTGCTAAAGACATGCCAACCAGCGTGTGTGACGCACTGAAGGAGGCCTTCCAGCAGGAAGGGGGTGTGTCCGTGGAGGAGGCAGACCAGATGCTTGACACCATGGAGAAGACGGGCCGATTCCAGAGTGAGACCTGGTCCTGATCACATGAGACCTGGTCCTGATCACATGAGACCTGGTCCTGATCACATGAGACCTGGTCCTGATCACATGACCTCAAAACACTTCTCGTCTAAATTCACATTCAGGATTGTGGGCCTATGGACTAGCTGCCCCCACCAGGGGCAATCAGTCCACAGTAAACGGCACTATAGTTTTGCATATGGACAATATGTGCAGTGGTATACTACGTGGATTTGTTTGGATGCAAGAAAAGCCTATTTGAAATGACCTCCGCTAACAGAGTTGGCTGTGAGATCATGTGATATTTTCGCCCCTGTGCGTCTGTCTGTCTGTCCGCGGGAAATCTCAAAAAGTCATGAATGGATTTGCACAAAACTTTGTAGAAGAGTAGGTCACGGCGCGACTTGGAAGGGATTCACTTTCCTTGCCCAAAAGGGGGTATGGTAATGGCCGTGGCCAATCACAACAAGCGCAAACCTTTTAGACCACATTGCTTTTTTCCCTCCCCACCCCCGCCCCCTCGCAAACACCACCCATATCCCCCTAGCCACTAATCCTTCCTACCCACCCCTTGAATCCCAACTCTCTAGCACAGTGCTGACCAATTTGGGACCCGCGGGCCAAACACGGATTTGGGAAAAAAAATGTTTTTGGATTTTTTTATCCAGAATGCAACTCGGGCAAGTTATCAGATATCTGCACTGATTGCAAAGGGTGGACGAGCCTTTTCATGTGGTGACTTTGTGAAACAGTGTCTGAATGTGGCTGCGGATACTGTGTTCACTCCTGAGATTGCATCCCTGCAAATTGTCATGGCAAATTGTTTACAAAAGATGGACAATAAAGCTGATTTTCAAAGTACCTTGAGGATTTTTCAAGTTGTGAATTAAGTCAAATTTCTCTCTTGATTACAAAGGTGGAAAATACAACTGTTTTTAACAGGGTGTTTACTGATTAAATGTTTAAGCTCCCCACAAATGCAGATGTTTTTTTTAAATATATATAACCAATTGCAAATTATTACAATTACCAAACAGATAAAAAGTAGATTATTATATTGAAATGTTATTTTAGATTTAGAATGTTAATTTTCTATAAAACACAATACATTTTAATGTAATTCCACAACGTTTATTTTTGGCCCTCGGCCCTCCACCCAGATTGAGTTTTGGCCCTTCATGGGAAAGAATTTGGGCACCCCTGCTCTAGCACCTTCCTATCCCTATGGCCCCTTTTCCATCTTATGACTCCGGCAGGACCGCTGGTCCAGCGCCGCGGTAAAAAGGCACCTAAGTTCCAAACAGATTCAGGTCACGTAACACCAGAAAACTTTGTATCAAGGTTGGCGAAGGTATACACTCTACCGAGTAGCCTCTGTTGATGATGTGTAGATCAATAAAGGACATTGGGGGTTTATACATGGAGAAAAATATACAGGAAAGTAAAGATACCTGCATTGCCTAACAGTTGTTAGACCCTAACTGATCTTCAAATGTCTTTGAATTCCACAGTACCATATGCATACTGTATGCACCTACATGTATGTATGTACCATTATGTTGGAAATGCTAGACTATCCAGAAGAGATAAAAATGTAAAATTGTACTCCATAACCATGATATGCTATTGCTAAGTATTATCTATAAATACTTATGTAAATGGTTGAATCAATAACTTGTCTTACTTTCTCTCTAAATCGTGGGTACGTTGTAAACTTAATTTAATGGACCAATGAAGTTGTAACGTACACTACATGGCCAGAAGAATGTGGACACCTGCTCATCGAACATCTCATTCCAAAATCATGGGCGTTAATATAGAGTTGTTAGATAATGTGAAAATACCGGGGGGCCAGCTGCTTCTCGCATCACATGGGTTGTTAAAAAAAAAGACATACAATTCAATTGTACTCTAAGGATTTTGTTTACCATCTGGAAACAGTTCTACTGTTGGTGTGTGTCTACAAACTGTATGATAGTGCTGTCATCATTAGGTGAACGGAAAAAAAAACGGAAAGTTAACTTCCTTAATTAACCGATACTGTGTGGAGGGCCACATAAGTTGGGCGATTTGGTCTGGCTAACAGTTGGTGTTGTAGCTCATCCTAAAGGTGTTGGATGGGGTGGAGTTGAAGGTTCTGTGCAAGCCAGAAATAGTACATCATTTCCCTTCACTGTCCAGAGAGACGTGCATTCTTCAATGCTGTGTGCCACTCTCCATATTTACTGGATTAAAGAGGACACAGAATCAATCTATGTCAAAACAGTCTTTATTTCAATGACATTCATCACCTGCAAATGAGATGATTCATATAAAGATAAAATCAATGGCTTCTTTCTCCCATTGTATTCCTCCTTCCAGTAAAGCACAGTATGGATCAGTTATACGCACTCCAGGGTGCATATTCCTTCCTTAGATTATTTTATTCAATCAGGAGATAAAAGACAAGACAGACAGGTGTTTGAGTATGAAGCCTTAATCGGTGTCAAGCAAACGGCAACCTCCAGCTGGGAAAAATGAAGCCAACGTGGAAGTGGCAAAATCTGCAGTTCCCTCGAATGTCCACTTGAGGCTGGCTGCAAAAGTGAGTCAATTCTCATATAGACCCTCGTTAAAATGCTCAACTGCAAAAGTGAGTCAATTCTCATAGACCCTCGTATTAAAATGCCCAACTTTACAACAGAAATAAACACATATACATGCCTCCTTCAAAAAACAATTTTGGTCTATAGACGGTTTTCACGGAATTGTGTTGCTAGGGAACCGTTTGAAACCGATCTTATTTCCTGTCAGCTATTGTATTAATAAACACTGCAACAGGAAGTAAACAAGGGTCAATTTAGAATGTTTATGTTGTCTAGTTAAAACCGTCTGTATAATTTCGCTGTTGATGACAACTGTACTGGGAGATTTTTTTTAAATATAACTCATCCGTTTATAGTGTCGATGGCTGCAAAAAGAAGTTGGATTGTATAGAAGTCAATGATCTGATTTATATTACCTCAGTAAACACTTTTCTAATGTATTGATGGTCTCGATCGTTGGTTTCAAGTCTTCAACACAGCATGGTGTTCATTTTGTAAATTACGGTACGGTCCCATTTAGAGTCAAATAGAAGATCAAGCAGACTACGCTTGTAGAGAGGATGGTTCCTTATCTTCAGTATAAGTCGGCTCTGCCCATTAAAGGTGCAGGTCTTAATGATCCTAACCCAGTCAAGCTGGTCTGAGTAAATCTAGATGATATTAAAAATATGTTGCAACTTTGCAATGTGGTGTTAGTGGATTAAAAGCACATTAATAAACTGTCACTGAAGGATCGTAACATGGAGGAGAAAAGCCACGATCACTCGTCCTCTGGATCGTAACATGGAGGAGAAAAGTCACGATCACTCGTCCTCTGGATCATAACATGGAGGAGAAAAGTCACGATCACTCGTCCTCTGGATCGTAACATGGAGGAGAAAAGTCACGATCACTCGTTCTCTGGATCATAACATGGAGGAGAAAAGTCACGATCACTCGTCCTCTGGATCGTAACATGGAGGAGATCAAAGCCACGATCACTCGTCCTCTGGATCGTAACATGGAGGAGATCAAAGCCACGATCACTCGTCCTCTGGATCGTAACATGGAGGAGAAAAGTCACGATCACTCGTCCTCTGGATCGTAACATGGAGGACAAAAGCCGCGATCACTCATCTTCTGGATCGTCGAAGGCCACGCCGGTCGCTTGACGCTTTCTGCAAAAACAGGACGAAGCAATGAAAACCACGTGTTACGGTCGTTTCTCATTCAAAGAGATTGGGAGAATGTGGTTGGGTACTGGTAGTTTAAGAATGCAAAGAAGTACTTTTTGGTTCCTGGGTTGATGAGGGAATCTCCTGGGAGTCGTTTCTTCGCCGTCACAGATGGACCAACCTTCTGCTGTCTCCTCGGCTCGAACTCTAAAAGGCCATTGCAGGTAAATAGTCAACTAACTGTGCGTCCACACTGCGAGCAACACAAGTCACAAAAATGCCTTACCTGTGGTGCGCCATTGCTGATTTTTCACTGGGCTGACACCGGGGGATCCCACTGGAGAAAAGAGGAAAACCAAGAGAAAATACTATTAGCCCAAACCTTCCAAATAAAAGCACAGAACCTTCCAAATAAAAGCCCAAACCTTCAAAATAAAAGCTCAAGACACACAGAAACCTTCAAAATAAAAACACATAGACCTTCAAAATAAAAGCCCAAAACACACACAGACCTTACACACACACACAACAACAACAACCGGGCCTTGTACAGGCCGGAGTCCCACCAAACTAGATTTGAAGGCTGCATAGCGGCCTGATAATCTAGTTTCATTAAAATGTCTTAAAATTCAAGACATTTTAAGAATTAAAATTCTGATTATTGGATTTTTGACTTTTTAAGGACCTGGCAGAAACCCTGTCTCTCTGTGTCAAGGACAAAATACCTCTACTCTCAGACTGGGTAAGGCTGTCAGACATTCTGAACAGCAGCTCCCTCAGCTGTTCCTTGGCCTGTGGGCCCTCCAGCCTGGGCAGGGTCGCGCTCGGGTCACAGGGACGGGACCCCACACGGAGCTCCGCACTGGTGTCCTGCAGCACCACAGACACATCCCCAGCAGCGCAGGCCGCCCTGGGGGACAGCGGGAGGGACGGATAGCCCGTGGGTTAAAGTGTAAAGAACCAGGTGGTTTGAAAAGAGAAGGGATGTAAAGTGCAAGGCTAACCTGAGTTTTAGGATGTAATCCTCTGTAGATTTCAAGGCAAACTTCTGTCTCTGAACGGGTAAAGTTACAACCAGTATTTAACACTCATTAATGACATGCTAGTGTACATGGTTCCCACACTTTCAAAAAACATCAAATTCAATGACTTTTCAAGGGCGTTCCAGGCCCAATTAGCTCAAATTCAATTCAAGGACCCACACGTCATAGTTTGAGACATGGATCAAGTTTAATTACTGTTACACCACTGAGGATTTTTATGAGAACTAGCAGGCTTTAGAGAAGCTCACAGACAAACAATTAAAAATAGACGCTTGACTGTGTGAACGATGGTGTGAACACTTCAGTGTTACACATCAAGTCAAACAAAAACACATTTCTATTTATATTCTTGCAGAAAATAAATTCAAGCACTTTATCATGACCCATGGCTATTTGTTTATTTTCAAAATCTTCCAAGGATTTTTCTCTCCAGAATTCATAAACTCTCAAAGATTTCAAGGAGGACTTGCCTTGGGAACCCAGCTAACTGTGCAAAGAGGTCTGTTACAGTGAGTGGAACTTACAAATTGGCTCAGTGTGGCTTCAGTGTAATCTGTGCTCCAAACATCAGCAGCATCTGTCAAACTACAGCAGATAAACAGTGAAGAAAACGTTGGTGTCACACCAAACTCCATATCAAAATCTGGCAAATTAATGCAAATGTAGGCCTACATTACTGTGCTTCTGGGTTGGGTCACATGTAGGCTATGCCGAATTTAAGGGTGGCTCACATCTAGTCAGCATGTCTTAAAAATTGTGAATTGTTCTAGTAGGTATGTATGTTAATTGGCTTATAAGCAAAGTAATATTAAACTGACATATTTTTGAATATAATTGCGTACTGCCATTCATTAGATGCGCACAGCTTGACTCACCTGATAGTGAATATTCCGGATTTTCTCTGCGTATAACATACGAATTTCGTCTGGCTCTTTTTATCCAACACGGTGCAGTATAAGGTTTGGTTCCCATCACTATTCCCATCCATGTTTTCCTGCTGTTTACTGCAGAGTGCAGAGCCACTGCACTGAACAGGAGGAGGAAACATACAAAGGAGTGTAAAGAGCACTCTTCTATTTCCGGGTACCACAACATGTCATCACGCAGTGTTGACAAGGAGCTGGAACACGCCCGATTATTCATCGTTCAAACATATACGGTCTTTACAGTCAATTGATAAAGTGAGATGATTAGTGATATATATTCGTTTTATAGGAAAAGCATTCCAATTTCGACACAGAAACAACTTAGTGCATTATAACTTATGGATGCTTTTATTTCAATACGTTATTGTTTTGCTATGCTTTCTGTCTAGAACATTTTGCAACGTTCTAAACTTGAATGCACCCTATTCCACGATGACGTAATGACGCAGGTTTCGTTTTGAGGACGTCGACGTCGAAGCTGGCTCACACGTGAGTTTTATTCACTGGACTTAAAGATAAACAGAATTGACTTGTGGCCCGTTCATTCATCCGTTCCGTATTCATTCATCATTCACCTGGTTTAATGATAAGACGTGTCCAAATGTTAGCAGTTTGCGGTGGGTGAGAGCTAGCTACCAAACAGAGTTAGCTTACTGTAAATAACGTTAGCGAAGTTCGATATAGTGTGACTGACATTTACACGGCTTTCTCGTTGCATAATACTGAACGGCACTGTGTGTGTTGCAGCTGTTGCTGCGGGCGGCGCAGTAACGTTATGCAGAGCAGGGGGCCATGGCTTGGAAGTCGAGGACTCGCAGTCTACAGGTGTTTGACACGGAGCTGAGTGCTGATACAGTAGAGTGGTGCCCTGTTCCGCCATGCCACAACGTCCTGGCCTGCGGAACCTACCAGCTGCACAAAGCTCCAGATGGGGTGAGTCACTCACTCACTCACTCATTCACTCATTCATTCACATTCACTCACTCGCACTCACCCCCCCCCCCCCTCTCTGACACACACACACACACACACACACACACACACACACACACACACACACACACACACACACACACACACACCAATATTGTGGTAGAAATGTAATTTATCAGAGAGGGGCGATTTGTTTGCAAACAGGCACAATTTTTACAGTACCCAGCAGATGTGTAAAGCAAAATACCCCGGCCAGTGATTCTCCTGCAGTATTAAGGGAGTGGTCCTGCCTCGAGGGGGGAAACCATCTACCTGAGATGAGATCAGTACCAGGTTCCAGCAGATCCTCCAGGCTATTATATCTCCACGCAGAAAATGTGTTTGTCCCTAAAACTAGTGGAAGATAGAAAAATACGGAAGCTGAATGTGCCTGACTGTTGACTGACTATTGTCCCATATCATAATTTGTAGGCAGGGGAAGAGGATGCCACCCCCTGCAGGCGGACGGGGCGTTTGTACCTGTTTGAGTTTCGCCAGGACGGCTGCATGAGCCCACCTCTCACCGAGCTGCAGCGCGTGGACACCCCGGCTATTCTGGATTTGAAGTGGTAAGAATGAGGATTTGATCGGTATGGGTTTCTGACAGCTGATCATCTAAAATTGGCAAATCTCATGACCCCCAAATTCCAAGTAGGCCTGTGTTTCACCCCATTATTTTATCCTTGTACTGAATCATTATTTGATTCTATTAATGATCCATAGCATTTATTTACTTCAACAAGAAAGACTAGCTTTGGTCATGGAGGAAGCTCCAGAGGTGGTTGACATGACTCAACCCAATGAATTGTGGTTAGTGTAGGAGAGATGACAGCTGTTTGCTTCTGCCTCGTTGAACGTTCTGCATATTTCCAGGTGCCACGTGCCTGTGTCAGAGGAGCCACTGCTGGGACTGGCGGCCGCCAGCGGGGAGCTGCGGCTCTACACACTGTCAGACAGTCAGGTGAGGAACAACGCGTCACAGGACACGCCACGCCAAAACGGTCGGTTTAGTGTTCTCTTGTCTATAGACCAGACCTGGGCATTATACGGCCAGGGCGCCAGAACCGGCCCTCATGATGGTTCTGCGTGGCCCGGGAGGTCTCAGATAAATCACAGCATTTTACTTATGAAGCTAAGAAAATTGTCTGTTTTGAGTGATTTTCAACATAATAAATGCTGAAGAATAAGTGCACAGTATGTTTTCTATAATTTAATCTAGTGATAGAATTAGACCACACAATCTGGGTTTCTCATGTGGCCACCCAGGAAAAGAATTGCCCAACCCTGCTATAGACGGTTTTCACGGAATTGTGTTGCTAGGGAACCGTTTGAATCCTAGCTTATTTCCTGTCAGCTGTTGTATTAATAAACACTGCACCAGGAAGTAAGCAAGGGTCAATTTAGAATGTTTATGTTGTCAAGTTGCGTTTACATGGACTTGAGTATCCCGGTTATGAGACTTATCCTGGTTTTGATCATATTCTGGATATGGCGTTTACATGGAAGAGAGAGAAAGCAGGTTATTCATATCCCTGTATACATGATCAGTACTAGTATCCTGGTTACTGATCACTGCATGCTATTTGCGCAGGCGCCTGTGATCTTTACAATACAACCCGGGGTCATTATTATTATTATTATTTTTTTTTGCTTATATTGGGTGCGTGTGACATGACGTCATTCATCTTTTTTGGGCCAAGACGTGGGATTCCCTTGGATTCTGTCTTCATGGTGGAGTGTCCCCGTTTGCGCGCAGCACGCGGCTTTTGCTTTCATTTGAGTCACAACACCTTCGTCCTGTAGTCTGTATACTACAGACTTGAATAGGGCAGCATTTCGATGCTTTCTCCTATCTAAGCTGCCAAGCATTTAATTCTTTCATCGCCGAAAGACAAAACTCGGCAAAACTCCATTTCCTCATCGCTCCAGAAGTGAGACTTTTAAGTCGAATTGCACTGACATTTGCGCGTGAGCCCCTAATCACTGTGAGTATTTCCAGGTAAAACGATTCTGTGCGGGACCTACAGCAGCGAGGTTAGAGAGGAAAATGCCTGGAGTCTGACGGCAGTCTGATGAGGAAGTAATCGTGCGGCACTTCTATACTTTCTAATGTTACTGGACCAAATTGTGATAGTGAAACGGGTCATTTTGTGCGAGCTGTGTTGTGTACGGTAACGGTGTTCACTTCACACTGCTCCGGCAGCTCGGCGAGTCAGCAGCATGGAGCCCTCTCCTCCTCGCTCCTCTCCCAGGCTGTCTGTCACCAGTGCCCTGCTGCACCAGGCAAGCACTTGTCTCTCACTCACAGATTCCCCTCGCGTTGGAGGGTGTTCACGGTGTGTTTTGCGTTGTTTGGTCATGAAATGGAGAAAAAAAATGCCTGCAAGTCTGCTGCCTTTTGGAGATGAACTGAACTGAAGCCGCGCCTGCGCAGGTAGTCTGCTGCGGTCAGAAAGCAGGATAAGGTGTATACATGCAGCAGTATCCTGTGTTCTTTCGGAGTACTCCAGCTAGCATAACCGGCTTTCTCAAAACCGGGATAAGGGCTTATCCAGGTTTCTGAAACCGGGATATGATGTTTACATGCGCAAACACAAAAACGGGATACTCCAAAACCCCGACAATAACCGGGATACTCAAGTCCATGTAAACGCAGTCACTGTCTATAATACCTGGTAGAACATGACTTAAGACTTGTATGAGTCGTACCTGGTAGAACATGACTTAAGACTTGTATGAGTCGTACCTGGTAGAACATCACTTAAGACTTGTATGAGTCGTCTGGAGCCACTATTCAATTTGGCACACATCCAGTACACCAAGCAGTACTTATCTGCTGTTTCAGCAATCCTCTCTCACCAAAATACACAGTGGGGCACGGGCAGTGTTCTAGTACTCCTGGACTCATTTTCAGGACTTGTGGCTCGTCTTGGACTTGATCACTGATGACTCAGACTCGTGCATTCGGACTCAGAAGTTGAAGATGAGGACTCGGATTTGTTAATTGATGAGGACTGTGTTTTTTTGTGTGTTTTTTTAAATAATAGGTCCTAATAATTGGGCATAAGATATTGATAGCCATAGAGACACTGCAGAGCGCGTCATCATTCAGAAACCATGCCCAAAACACCCCCTCCCCCCCCCCCCCCGCAATCCTGGCGTTCTCCTATATATGTCACGTGCATGGTTGTGTGTTGCACACAAAGATCATATATACGGAAGTTGAACACTCCAACTTACTTCGACAGCTAGATCCACATTTTTCTTCTCAACAATTCTGAGACACTGCATGAAATAGGCCACGCCCATCATGGGGGAAAAGCTTCGTTCATTTCCACACACCAGCGTCATTTTCCTTGAATTAAACATACTGTAGCTAAAAGCTGTTGTGCGGTGGGCCGCGCAGACAACAAATGTAAAAAATCGCCAGTTAAAGATTTTTGTACTCCTGAGCAAAACAAGGAAGCCATTGAGAATTGGCGAGAAGAAAAATGTGGATCTAGCTGTCAAGGAAGTAAGTTGGAGTGTTCATCTTCCGTATATACGATCTTTTTGTGCAACACGCAACCATGCACGTGACATAGGAGAACGCCAGGATTGGAGGGGGGGGTTCTGTTTTCCCCCGTCTTGGGCGTGGCTTCTGAATGATGACAATGTTTAATTGTTGATTTCTTACATTTGTTGTCTGCGCAGCCCCACCACACAACAGCTTTTAGCTATGTTTAATTCAAGGAATATGACGCTGGTGTATGAAAGTGAATGGAGCGCTTTCCCCCATGATGGGCGTGGCCTATTTCATGCAGTGTCTCTATATTGAATAGACATTATTCAATTCCGTGCAGGGCAGGCACGTGTGTCCCACCTACATGTGGATTCATGCTCATGTTCAGTAACTCTAGAGTCTAGACTCTGACTCTTCTTTGGTGACTCGGACTCGAACACTGGGGACTCGAGACTCGACTTGGACTCAATACAGTGACTTGACTACAATAACACTGCTTGGAAGATGATGTATTATGTTGAATAAAGTGGCCAGCACCTGCACATACATACATAGCCTGTATTTGACAGTCTGTGTATTTCCTGGACCTGGCTTGACTCTTTAGACTTCCATGTAGTAGTCTGGGCCCTGCTCTCTTATGGATCTGTCTATCCAGTAGGAAGGCCGCCGCAGTCTAAAGGCGCTGAGCAGTTTGGAGGTGGGAGCCGAGCGGTTGGCTTTGTCATTAGATTGGTCGACTGGCAGAGGGGACAGGTAAGGCCATGTTGATTCCATAGAACTGTCATTTGAAGTGAACGTTTGTGCTTGCAAAGATAAAATGGCATTTTGGTGCATTTGCTTCAGCTGGGGGGGGGGGGGGGGGGGGGGGACACATAGACAAGTTGTTATTGTTCTTTAGGGTCAGCTAATGTTGGCCATATCTCCTAGTGCTAGTCTCTTCCGAAGACAAAAACAAGGAAATATAGCCACAAGAGACTTATTTATGCATGTTAGAAACAACACATATGATACTCTAATGTCCCAACTAATGGTCATACAACCACAATGGGTAACGTGTACTGTACATGGGATGATGGGAGCAACAGTGGGTGTGACATCATCATATCCATCATATTGAAGGGTGGCATATCACTTTTTTTTTTAATAAAAGGCAAATATTGGCACAACATTATTATGGATATATAACCATAGTTTACAGTCAGGTTTTCTAAATGAATAATACATCAAAATGAGCAAGAATCCTCGCTGCTGATGATGATGATGATGACGACGATGATGACATTAATTGGATGGTGGAGCTCTCAGTACAACATCTGTATCATGTCTCCATGCTCCTGTGTGCAGCAGTGATGTGCGGGTGGTGTGCAGCGACTCGGCAGGCTGCGTCAACGTGCTCTCCCTGGGTGAAGGCGGCCTGTCGGCCACCTCACAGTGGAAGGCCCACGACTTCGAGGCCTGGATCTCAGCCTTCTCCTACTGGGACACGCAGCTGGTTTACTCTGGTGACACTTTTTCAGACACATAAATGTCCCTTTTTTACTAGCGTCACTGATTGATATACAGGCAGTGACACACTACATGTATATTAGATTGATATACAGGCAGTGACACACTACATGTATATTAGATTGATATACAGGCAGTGACACACTACATGTATATTAGATTGATATACAGTCAGTGACACACTACATGTATATTAGCCACGTCGTGAAGAGCTTGTATATTTCCTCCCCAAATGTCCCGGTCGTTGCTCCACCCCCTCTGCCGATCTGGTGAGAGTTGTAGACTAGCACATGCTTCCTCCAATACATGTGCAGTCGCCAGCCGCTTCTTTTCACCTGACGGCGAGGGGTTTCACCGGCAGATCGTAGCGCGTGGGAGGATCACGCTACCCCCCCCCCCCCCCCCCCCCCCTTCCTTTCTGCGCCGACACGCAGAGAGATCTCATTGATCTCAAATGCCTCTGCCGCTGTGAAACGACAACAATGCTAGCTCGTTGCTACACGTTACTACACACTGCGTGACTTGATTGACTGTCGGTCACGTCCGCTCCGTTTTGATTGGGTAAAGCGCAGCATGCGAGCCTGCATCCTACGAGCCTGCATCCTACGAGCCTGCCCCCTACGAGCCTGCCCCCTACGAGCCTGCCCCCTACGAGCTCTGTTTGGCTTTTCACAGAGCTTTGCCGACTCGCAGATGCCGACTCGCAGATTTTCGATGCGAGTGGAAAGTCTGTCTCGAGAGATGACATTGACAGTAGTAAAGGCCTCGTCTCGCTTGTTCCAGATACACGCTAGTGTCTGAGTGACGTACATCCTGCTTCCATAGTTTGTGAGCTCACGATGGCTCGTCTGCATGTGTGTCTGACTGTGTGGTCATCTGCACCAGGTGGAGATGACTGCAAACTGAAGGGTTGGGACCTCAGGGTCGGCCCCTCCTCCCCCACTTTCACCAGTAAGAGGTGAGAGTTGTCCTGTTCTTAGTGTGCTCAACATGCATTTGCAATATCCCACCTTGGCAAAGCAGAAAACCAAGTAGTAATATAATCTAATCTAATCTAATCTAATATAATCTAATCTAATAATAATGTTCTACAAATCATTTGTTTTGAAGGCACTCGATGGGCGTGTGCAGTATCCACAGTAACCCACATCGGGAGCACATCCTGGCTACAGGGAGGTAAATATACTGTCGTTGGCATGGTGCAAGAATCCATGCCGGGTTTCCCCAAAGCATGTCAACATCAATGTATACATCATGTATACACCTTCATCGCACTATGACGTCCTATCAGACTTTTCGCAGCATTTTGCTTGATGATGCATGTTCTAGCTCAATGGGTTCCCTAATGGAGTGCCTTGAGGCAAGTCCAGGTGTGCCTTGAGACAAGTCCAGGTGTGCCTTGAGACAAGTCCAGGTGTGCCTTGAGGCAAGTCCAGGTGTGCCTTGAGACAAGTCCAGGTGTGCCTTGAGACAAGTCCAGGTGTGCCTTGAGACAAGTCCAGGTGTGCCTTGAGGCAAGTCCAGGTGTGCCTTGAGACAAGTCCAGGTGTGCCTTGAGACAAGTCCAGGTGTGCCTTGAGACAAGTCCAGGTGTCCCTTGAGGCAAGTCCAGGTGTGCCTTGAGACAAGTCCAGGTGTGCCTTGAGACAAGTCCAGGTGTGCCTTGAGACAAGTCCAGGTGTGCCTTGAGACAAGTCCAGGTGTGCCTTGAGGCAAGTCCAGGTGTGCCTTGAGACAAGTCCAGGTGTGCCTTGAGACAAGTCCAGGTGTGCCTTGAGACAAGTCCAGGTGTGCCTTGAGACAAGTCCAGGTGTGCCTTGAGACAAGTCCAGGTGTGCCTTGAGACAAGTCCAGGTGTCCCTTGAGGCAAGTCCAGGTGTGCCTTGAGACAAGTCCAGGTGTGCCTTGAGACAAGTCCAGGTGTGCCTTGAGACAAGTCCAGGTGTGCCTTGAGACAAGTCCAGGTGTGCCTTGAGGCAAGTCCAGGAGTGCCTTGAGACAAGTCCAGGTGTGCCTTGATGCAAGTCCAGGAGTGCCTTGAGGCAAGTCCAGGTGTGCCTTGAGGCAAGTCCAGGTGTGCCTTGAGACAAGTCCAGGTGTGCCTTGAGGCAAGTCCAGGTGTGCCTTGAGACAAGTCCAGGTGTGCCTTGAGACAAGTCCAGGTGTGCCTTGAGACAAGTCCAGGTGTGCCTTGAGACAAGTCCAGGTGTGCCTTGAGACAAGTCCAGGTGTGCCTTGAGGCAAGTCCAGGAGTGCCTTGAGACAAGTCCAGGTGTGCCTTGAGGCAAGTCCAGGAGTGCCTTGAGGCAAGTCCAGGTGTGCCTTGAGGCAAGTCCAGGTGTGCCTTGAGGCAAGTCCAGGAGTGCCTTGAGACAAGTCCAGGAGTGCCTTGAGGCAAGTCCAGGTGTGCCTTGAGGCAAGTCCAGGAGTGCCTTGAGACAAGTCCAGGAGTGCCTTGAGACAAGTCCAGGTGTGCCTTGAGACAAGTCCAGGTGTGCCTTGAGGCAAGTCCAGGAGTGCCTTGAGACAAGTCCAGGTGTGCCTTGAGACAAGTCCAGGTGTGCCTTGAGGCAAGTCCAGGTGTGCCTTGAGACAAGTCCAGGAGTGCCTTGAGACAAGTCCAGGTGTGCCTTGAGACAAGTCCAGGTGTGCCTTGAGACAAGTCCAGGTGTGCCTTGAGACAAGTCCAGGTGTGCCTTGAGACAAGTCCAGGTGTGCCTTGAGGCAAGTCCAGGTGTGCCTTGAGACAAGTCCAGGAGTGCCTTGAGACAAGTCCAGGTGTGCCTTGAGACAAGTCCAGGAGTGCCTTGAGGCAAGTCCAGGTGTGCCTTGAGGCAAGTCCAGGTGTGCCTTGAGGCAAGTCCAGGAGTGCCTTGAGACAAGTCCAGGTGTGCCTTGAGACAAGTCCAGGTGTGCCTTGAGGCAAGTCCAGGAGTGCCTTGAGACAAGTCCAGGTGTGCCTTGAGACAAGTCCAGGTGTGCCTTGAGGCAAGTCCAGGTGTGCCTTGAGACAAGTCCAGGAGTGCCTTGAGACAAGTCCAGGTGTGCCTTGAGACAAGTCCAGGTGTGCCTTGAGACAAGTCCAGGTGTGCCTTGAGACAAGTCCAGGTGTGCCTTGAGGCAAGTCCAGGTGTGCCTTGAGACAAGTCCAGGTGTGCCTTGAGACAAGTCCAGGTGTGCCTTGAGACAAGTCCAGGTGTGCCTTGAGACAAGTCCAGGTGTGCCTTGAGACAAGTCCAGGTGTGCCTTGAGACCAGTCCAGGTGTGCCTTGAGACAAGTCCAGGTGTGCCTTGAGACAAGTCCAGGTGTGCCTTGAGGCAAGTCCAGGAGTGCCTTGAGACAAGTCCAGGTGTGCCTTGAGGCAAGTCCAGGTGTGCCTTGAGGCAAGTCCAGGTGTGCCTTGAGACAAGTCCAGGTGTGCCTTGAGGCAAGTCCAGGAGTGTCTTGGGATTTTGTGACAACTATACATTATTATTGCAATATAGCCTACTACAACTATACAAATTGGTGTGTTGCTGCTTTGATGTTGTAATTTTAATAAGTTTCAAATGAATTCCTGAATTATTTTGTTAATAAATATTTCACAACTAATATAGTTGTTTGTCAAATGTTTAGAGTGATAACACATGTTATGGAGGCTATTTTGCACAGATATATAGGTGTGCCTATTTTGTCTTGCCCTTTTATTTGGTGTGCTGTGCCTCGGTCACCAAAAGCTTGAGAACCACTGCTCTAGCTTCCAGCGAGTGTTGCCGTTGCGCAACTTGTTTACAGAAGAAAAGATGGCTGCCACCGGTAAAAAGAAGTCCCAACATCTTGTCTCTAACATGGTAGAAACATGACAGAAAGGCTTTCAGGTTAAATTCAGGAAACTCCGACGTCATGTGGGCGTGTCTTCAGTCATGTAAACAGGAATATGAATGGAATATTCTGTGTAAACACCTTAATCAAAATATATTTAGAATAAGGCTAAAGGCCTAAACATGGTCGTCCGTCAGAGCCTCGCCCCGCCCTCCCCATATGACGGCGGGTGGAGCGCCGTCCTACGGGGAGGGGGCCCCGTCGGCTGACGGGGGCTGCTCGAAAATGTGACTTCACGGCGACGATACGTGCGTGACGTCAGCTGCAGGGGAGTTGTGATTGGCCGTTGCCCTGGCTTATCATCGTAAAGTCGCATTTCAAAGCATGATGTTAGATTATAACGAACTAGTTGTGTGGCTTAGCCTTCCCAAATGTTGAGGGTCGTTTTTTAGAATTTAATACATAGAATTGGGAACGTTACATTCAATTTCATTCAGACTGCCTGGGACACAATCTCCGCCATTTTCACACGGAGCTTCCACAGGAGGGAGGGAGGGAGGGCGTAGTAGCGTCCGAGCATGTAGGGCTAGCTGGCGCCGGCAGACGGCGAGACGGCTCCAATTCGAGGCGGACGGACGACCATGTTTAGGCCTTAATAGAGAGCCAAAGTGAAACGTCACTTCCTGCTTTCTCCCTGTACCAGCGCTGTGAAAAATATGAATGGCGGTGGACGGAGAATAAGGTTACTTTTTTGATCCCGTTTGAATTGTGCCACGGGGTGCCAACGTTAATTTGGTCAATTTAAAACAACTTTGCATGTCAAGAAAGTCACAGTTTGTCGTCAAACTGAAACGTAGGGGTTAGTTTTGTATAAAAACTACATAGCTTGTGGAAGCTCGTGGCATGTCGCCGGTCTTCAGCTTTGCCGGTAGAGAAAGTGACGTCCCTTACGCGACAGTGCATGTAGTCTCTCTGATTTATAACTTCTAGTGCAACAGTTTGGCGACAAACTGCGACTTTCTTGACATGCAAAGTTACGTTTTAAATTGACAAAAATAGCGTTCGCACCCCGTGGCACAATTCAAACAGGATCAAAAAAGTAACCTTATTCTCCGTCCACCGCCATTCAGATTTTTCGCAGCGCTGGTACCGGGAGAAAGCAGGAAGTGACGTTTCACTTTGGCTCTCTATAGTCAGATTATTGCAGTCCATGTAAACGTAGTGGTTGAGATGCATTTGGTAACCCCTTGTGAAATAGTGAGACTGACTGGGGACGTCCTTCCTCAGCTACGACGAGCAGGTGCTGCTGTGGGATGGCAGGAACATGCGGCAGCCCCTCAGCGAGAGCGCCCTGGGCGGCGGAGTTTGGAGGCTGAAGTGGCATCCCACCCACCAGCACCTCCTGCTGGCCGCCTGCATGCACAACGACTTCCATATCCTGCACTGCCAGCAAGCCCTAGGTGAGTACGAGGGACCAACCCCCCAGGTTTTCTTAGAGGACATTCACACCAAAAGCGTATTTTTCAGTCAGAACGCTATGAAAATCATGTCGAGGGCGCTTCCATTGTGCACAAAACACAGCGCACGCAGCATTTTTTTTGCACTTCGTTTTATTTTCCCCTGCAGTCGCGTGCACTAAAGTTGAGCACACAACGACCACACGGACGGTAGCCAGCTGGTTTTGTCTGTTTGATGTTGTTCACTGTCAACATAAAAGCCAGATTATTGCCAATTCTGGCAGCAGCGAGGTAGAGGATCCCTCTGGGAGGAGAAAATGTAGGAGTAAAATGACGAGCAACACGCTTTTCCTCCAAATGTTCAACTTTTTCAGCTTTAAAACGCCCAGAGCGCTCCGCCAAAAAGACGAGACGCCACCAGCGTTTAAACGCCAGGTGCGTTCCTTGAAAGAGGAGCACGTCTAGCGCATCCTTACATAGAGAATTAATTGCAGAAAGACGCTGGCAGCTCCAAAAACGCTTTTGGTTTGAATGTCCCCTTAAACATCTATCAACCCTGTCAAACAAAATGTTATGGTCATTTTGTGCTATACTATCGGGATAGTATAGCTGCCCCTTTAAATCACCCAGAAACATGCTGTGCATTGTGTAGTATAGTTTAATACTTAGTATTCACCTCCGTGGGCTGTAGTATTTGAAGCATGCTGTTACTTTCCTGTCCTCCACCAGAGGGCAGCGGAGGAGCGTGTCCCACCCTAGCCTCCTACATCCTCCACAACTCCCTGGCTTACGGAGCCGACTGGTCCCGGCTGTCCCTGGAGGAGCCTCCCCCCCGCTCCCCTCCTCCAACTGTGGCACCAAAGAGAAGCCTGGCCGAGAGCGGGGGCCACCTGAGGATTCAGTACGAATCTCCCACCGGCAGCTTCGACACGTCGCTGGAGGATGACGCGGGGCGCTACATCCCCGAGGGCGCCGCGCCCCCGGCCCCCGCGGCGGCCCCGCCCCCCGACGTAGACACGCCCTCGCTGTCCTGTCTGCTCGCCAGCTGCTCTTTCTACGACCACATGCTGCACGTGTGGCGCTGGGACTGGACTCCCGAGGAGCCTCAACCCGACCGGGGGCCTAAAGGCCAGGGTGACGCTGACCAGGTGGGAGCACTGGCTAAGTTGACACTGTAGAAAGTATCTTCCACAAAAAAAACGATCAAGTCTACAGAAGGAAAGCAGAATGTATGGCCTCACCAGAACCAAGGGCACAATATATTTAATGCGTAGCCTCAGATCTGGAGGTAAATGTATTTTTCTGTTCCAAAGTTTTAAGACAAAGGGTGATCACGCATTACGATCAGGGCCCCTGAACTTCGGAACAATCTACAGAGTGGAGGAGATGCAATAAGCAAACTGTATTGTCCTTAAGACAAAACTGTAACTTACTGTTATAAACTTGCATCCAACTGACAGAATTATTTTTGCTGTAGCAGTATTGTTCATTTGTTAGTCAAGTATGGTTTCTAAATTTTGCTGAGTCCACCAAGATCTGGGCAACCATTCCACAATGCATCCTCCCTTTATTATGGCCGATTGGTTTTTGTTATTTTTAATCTTGCAGCTCTTTGCAGCGCAAACAAAAAAAATACCAGCACCAAACTGTAACATCTGATGTAAGTACCTTTTATAGTCATGTGCGAATGTGATATTAAACACTAAGACTGTTCACTCTGTAGTACTTCATTGATCCTCATAGGGCCCCTGGAGTCGAGGGGGATTCATCGTCTTGCTCAAGGACACTTCAGCAGGGTGGACGCTGGCTGACAGGTGCTCTGAACCCTGGGTCGTGTTCACTTCACGCCGGACAAAATGTCTATATTTAAATGGCAACGGTGGTGCGTTGAACACCCTGTGGTGCTACGCAAGCATTGCAACTGTTGGGTCCATTGTGCACAGCGTCGCTGCTGATTGGGTAACTCCTGACACACCCACCAAACGAGAAACGACATACCTCAAAGCCTGTTGCACACCGTTTCGAGGAAACGTGAATATGCTGCTGGCTTTACGCCTCCCCCTCTAGTTCTACTGTACATCTTATTTTCCCATTTGGACACATTTTTCAATAGGTCCCCGGATCCTTAGCTACAGTAATGGTAATTTTTGATGGCCTTTTTTTGCACATTAGAACATGCAAGTTGTTTAGGCTGAACACATCAAGACTACATTTTCTTTCAGGTTGCATTTGTGGCACTTTTTGATCAAATTGTCATTGGCAAGGGCTAAGTGTCATGGTTAATTTCACTGTGATTAACTAGAAATGAACCCCGAGAGAGCCCTATTCTAATCCTAGGTTTCACTCTCACCAACCATTATTATCTCCATGTACATTTCAGACATGAATTCAAAACTGTCAAGACCTTTATCTGCTCTGACTAGCCAACAGAAAAATCAATACAACCATGTGTTAAAATTTTATTTGATTTTTATTTATTTTTTTACAAAATGCTTTAACCCTCCTTGTCGGACATTTCATGATTTGTCTGCAGGCTTCGGGTCCATTGTGTATGCCGAATCTTGCCGATAACTTTCCTTGTTAATGTAACTAGGTCGTGTATCTTTAACGCACAAAGTTCTTGGGGTATAATTTGAAGAGCTTTCCCTCCTGTGTGGGCTCAAACCCATATTTCTCCAGCTGCTCCTTGTTGAATGTGCCCTCGTCAAAGTCTTTCTGTATCTGAGGGGCCACGACCTCAGAGAACAGGCTGTCAGCGGTGAGCGGAGGCTCGTTGCCTCTGGGGGTGCGATACGACACATAGGGTCGGAGTTTGAATCCCTCCAGGTTAGGCACCACAAACTCGGGGATCATGACCCGTATGGACACAAACTTTCTGCTGGAGAGCCTCAGTCCGGTGGGCCTTGCGGTCCGGCCCGGGTTGTGAGTCCTTGAGCCTCGCTTGCTGGTGAATTCAGACATTCGGTCTGCTCCTCTTATCAGGCCCCTCACCAGCCTTGATAATACACCCATGGTGTCAGAGCGCAGAACACCTGTGGAGAAGAAAACATTGTTGTAGACATTTCTTTTAACGAATAGACTCAAGACAGAAATGACAAATGCTCCCGACTACCCATTTGCATTTCAGCAGCTCTCAAAGTTGGTCAAAAATAAGACTGCAGGATATCCGCTTAAATAAGGCAGGTATCCGCTCATTTCATTTCCCCACCGCCGTGCCCCCTGTGCAGTCGCTTAATAGCTCCGACTGGAAAACAAACTAGAATCCTAGCTAGCTGCCGAGCAGAAATGGAAAATTGGACGAGATAAATATATTTTTTTATACATTTGTTTTCATTAATGTGTGATTAATGTGTGATTGGTCGAATACTTCCTTCCAGTCTGAAGTGGGGGTTTTTTTGTTTGGAAGATGACAACTTCCTCTGTCCAAATTTGAACTGTCTCTGGAGCATTCCAACATTGTGTAAGAGAGACTGATCCATGAATAATATGTTTACGTTAATCCTGTGACTGCATACAGACTCAGAGAATATCAGGACTTGGTGTAGTTCCTAGTACAAAGTTTTATTTTTATCATCTGTATATGTTGATATCGTTTAGTTATTCGGAGACATTGGGGGAAATTAGTCTGCATTAGCGTGAATCATGCGTCAGTCATTTGTATTATTATTTTTTATTATGGTGTTCCCGAGGCAAACAACATAAATCAGTTAGCGTAGGCATAACGTTAATTCCATTTTCATAAACGACCGATGTTTTTGCCTTTATTTCTGTGAAACTACACATTTATATATCGCTAATTAAGATTTATGTCAGCCCACGGTTGTAACGCTGTTAGCTAGCTAGCTAGCTCACAAACAAATAGTAAGCCGGTTTACGTTCCCATTACTATTTACTTACACTAAACCGAGAGAGCAACATCTCAGCATGACATTTATTTAAAGTTCTGTTGTGAAAATTATTCAACGCTGTCCATCAGCATCAGTAAACACAGAAATCGATTATCTCACCTTGAGCACAACTGACAGTCCCCTAACAGCAACATGAACAGCAAGCGCAGCGTATGACTATCCAGTTAAATGTTTGGTGATTGGCCACAACGCACCACCTTTGACCAATTGAAATGCAAGATACTAGCAGTTATTGAGCTGTGTCAAGTTACACGAGTTAGCCTGAAAAATACCAGAAGTCAGGTGATTGTGCCTTCAAAATTAAAGCGAAAATTATTTGTCACTTTAGAAAAAGGAATAATTGTGTGCACAGTAAAACAAAGGCGCACTAATTGTCCCTGGAACATTTAAATATTACATGTTGAGTACACTATAGCTTCTTTACATTACTTTGTACATTAAAAATAACACAGTGTTTTATTTTGACAGTTATGACAGGACGTCTAGATTGTTTATTTTGACAGTCTTGACACTAGTGACAGCAAGACATGTATTGTACACAAAAACTTTGACACAATAAAGGTAGCTACGTGAGAAAAGTGCTGCGTCGAATAAGACAAAGTAGGTTATGTTTATTCGTTTGTATTTGCAATCGACTCTGTCAGCGTAAGCTTATTTGTTCAATCGTTTGCTTGCAACGAAGAATGTCCAAGTCGTACGATTATAGCGGATCGCTTCCACGGACGAAGAGCCGTCAGGTTTGATTTCGTGGACAACACACAATCCTCAATGTGTCAGACAGCTAATTTGATCATATAAAATGAAAAGGTGGCATTCTATGCCGCTTGTCCATTGAAATATCTAAGCTTCAAAACCGTGCATTATGCATTTATAAGTATTTTACCCGGTCAGTAGGGAAAGTGCAGCCCCCATGCGTGCCCCGTACTCACACCAAACTCCACCCAAAAAGCTTGCAGTTTAATGTTGGCGTGATCAACTGCAAGCACAACCTCGTATAAATATAATGCCTTTTAGACTAATGATCAGAATCGATTCTTCAATTCTGTGTACATCGAATTTTAACATACATGTAACATTTCAACTTTTCCAAATTGGTTCTAGGCTATTCCCAATCCCAATCGTCTTCTTGAGAGCGAGCAATTGTAAAAGTTGACTTTTTTATCAAAATAAAGTACTGCTCGTTGGGTCGTTTATTATCGACAGAATTTACCAGAAGTCTGTGGCAATTTGTAAAATATATTAAATCATGTTAGGCTATGCCAGACATTTTCTTTTGCCGATAAGAAAGGCTCTATAGTAAACTGGTAGATTTATGAATGGAGTTTGGCGGCATAACGCCTAACGGTGCTAAAAAGTAATCATAGCCGAATGAAAGTGTCCTTCCAACTTGCGCGTTTGTAGAACAAACTATAGGCCTGCAGGTGTTCATAGAGTAAAAATGAATGTACCGTTTTTTACGGGGTTGTGATTTTCTCCTTGCAAATGGGAGAGCTCACCGAGTGTGTATTATGAGCGAACCAGAGGAGTGTCTGGTTACAAACATTGAGCCTGTGACCTGGTTTTCTTTAGAGCTGTGTAGTGATCTTTGACCCAGATTTCTCAAACTGTGCAAGTCAGCGGGTCGAGTAAGACAATAGTCAATCAATAACACTCAATTACATGTATTAATATTTATTTATTTTGACATGGTATAACTTCGGATAAAAGTATTGACCAAATGACATGTCATAAAATCAAAAAGTTTGCCTACATGAAATGCTGCCCTTTTATATTATTTCTTATCAAATGTGATAATAATAATAATAATAATAATAATAAATAGAGCACTTTTCAAATGTTACAAAATGTTTCACAATGGCAGCAAAATAAAACAAAGTCATAAAATAATCAGGTTTGGCCTATGTTCCTTCCCGCCCCTTTTCTTGTTTGACTTATATAATCATTATCAGAAGTGATTACGTTTCTACTCCGCCCTAGAGATTGCTTAGCTTTGTTGTTGCATTATTATTATCATCAGGCATGGAAGACAAGGATGATGAGGAGAGCTGCAGTATATACCCGGTATCGGTATGTTATTCCTCTACTCCATCACAAATCATTATCTGACTGCACTACACTGTATATACGCGTAATGTTATTCCTCTACTCAATCACAAATCATTATCTGACTGCACTGCACTGTATACCCGGAATGTTATTCCTCTACTCAATCACAAATCATGATCTGACTGCATTGCACTGCACTGTATATACCCGGAATGTTATTCCTCTACTCAATCCCAAATCATCATCTGACTGCACTGCACTGCACTGTATATACCCGGAATGTTATTCCTCTATTCAATCACAAATCATGATCTGACTGCACTGTATATACCCGGAATGTTATTCCTCTACTCAATCACAAATCATGATCTGACTGCACTGTATATACCCGGAATGTTATTCCTCTACTCAATCACAAATCATTATCCGACTGCACTGCATTGTATATACCCGGAATGTTATTCCTCTACTCAATCACAAATCATTATCTGACTGCACTGCACTGTATATACCCGGAATGTTATTGTTATAAATGCAGCATCACTGTGAATTGTTTGAACTTGTGATTTAAGGCCAGTGTTTATGCTGATTGTAGCACGACACAAGTACATTGTTACTACAACAATAGGATAACCAGTACTACTTGGATGTGCGTTTCCCTATGAAATACATGACGCATGCACTCAACAGATTCTGTAATGTCACGTAAAGTCCTTTATGTGTTCATCTAATCATCAGGCCTGTTTATAAATAGATAGGAGATAGGAGTTGTTAGCTTTATAGCACTTTTTCTTGGATGAAATATCAAAGAAACAGATGACAGCTAGGTTGTTTAGTGAATGCAAATACATCCCTATTTTCAACTAAACACTGCACTTGCACAGCTTATCCCATGTGTCCAGTTGAACCCATTCTCTTAGTATTGTTTGTGGGCTGACGTTTCAGAGCCTGGTTCCTCTTGGCAGCGAGATCAAGGCCAGGATGCGGCAGTTTGTGGAGGAGAGGACTGAAACCACTATGGTAACCACAGTCAGTCACATGGGCTGAATGGGGCTTTCATTGTTTGTTTTCCATCTCTCTGCAAGTAGCAGCCTGACCTCCAACTGGATACGACCCACGACGTCGTGGTTTGTACAAGCACCTCAAATCACGTTTCCTGCACCTGAAATCACGTTTCCTGCACCTGAAATCACGTTTCAACGTTAACGGTCGTGTGAATAACAGCCCAGTCTCAGAGTTTGGTGAAAATATAACCCGCGTGTGCGGGATTTGAACCTGGGCCACTGGCTTGACAGCCACCTGTCGTAAGCACTCAGCTACCAGTTTGTTGCTGTCCGTACCCCTAACCCATACCATAACCCTAACCCACACCACCCTAACCCATACCATAACCCTAACCCACACCACCCTAACCCATACCATAACCCTAACCCACACCCTAATCCTAACGTTTTTTGGAAGAAAAGTCGCTTTTTCAACTTGCTTGGGCGGAAGTCGCGTAGTACTTTTTCTCTGCCACTGAGGGGCGCTAGTCTAGCAGACGTGCTATAGGGTCGTATTGCAGTGTTACGACGCAATTGGTCGTATGAGTTGCAGGATATGTTGCGGTACTTTTTCTCTGCCACTGACTAGACTAGACTAATATGGTCGTATTGCAGTACTACGACCTCATTGGTCGTATGAGTTGGACGACATGTTGGTAGAAGGAACTCACCATGCCTTAAAGAAATGCTAACACTTCAGCTTACACTATGTTGAGTGATATAGGCTCCATGCTAACAGTGTCGTCTGGTTTGAGCAGAACTGAAATGTTTTCTTTCTTTTTCTCTCTCTCTTCCAGTGGACCGCGCTGCTGGTTGGTGCTGTGGCCTTGGTATCTCTCATCGGCGCCATGGTGTTTCTTCTTTACAGAAGATACAAGCTTTATAGTCAGTACACACTGTACACCCTGTTCCCTTTCAAACGACGCTTTTATTGAAAGCTTTTCAGCATGCGATAATATAATACACAAAATGAACACAAACAAATACACTCGACATAGTCTTGGAACCCTCTAAGGCAGTGGTTCTCAAATGGGGGTCCGCGGACCCCCAGGGGTCCGTGGCACTTTGCCAGGGGGTCCGCGAAAAGTTTTCAGGTAAAAAAACAATAATAATAATAATAATAAAAAAAAAAAATGCTACATGTTACTTATTCCTTCTCAAACTACTTCCTACATGGTGCTAGTCTATCAAAATATCTTGGCTGTCATTGATTGTGTTGCATAGTGGTTTTCTGTACTGTTGACAAATTGTGATATTGTAAGTCGCTTTGGACAAAACAAAAGTGTCTGCTAAATGACGTAATGTAAATGTAATTTACATTTTCATTTCATTTTCATTTTTTTTTGCAAAATCTTCATAGTTCAACGGAAATAGTTTATGCTTTAAATCTAAAATGGTTCATGGATTACATTCTAATAACAAACCTATCAAATTAAAAGTCAAGCACGTTACAGTGGAAACAATTAAGCTTAGCCCAAAATCACAAATCAGAATGAGGGGGTCCCCGGTATAATTTCTATCTTGTAAGGGATCCATGGCTGAAAAACATATGAGAACCTCTGCTCTAAGGTTCTATAGATACTTTATACTGTGCTAGCATGCTTTGCCAACTGCTAGCATACATGCACACCATGCCAGCATGTATGCTAGCAGTTAGGGTCCCAGAGAGAGAGAGACATCTACTGCACACTGTCTTAGTATTCTTTCTGAGGTTTCATTATGGGTGCCTGGTCATAGGTGACAGTCCAACCGTTGGACGGTCACCTATGACCAGTCACTTGTCTCTTTGTTTTGTTTCCTCACTCTGGAACAGCAGCGTTGGAGTTGGCAGAGTGGTAAAGCACAAGTCTTTGGAACACAAAGGTTGTTTTGAGTTCAAGTTCACGATGAACTGTGACCATTTTGAATGGTGATGAAAAGTAAATCAACAGTAAATCGCAGTGCAGACAATTCAAAGCAGGTGTTTGGCATCATTAATGGAGAGTACTAACAATGTTCTATTAACACATTCACTGCCAGCCATTTTTTTTTTACTGTAGGTAGCTTCTGCCAAGCCGTTTTTTGAGGATTCTGGCTCATTTTACAAGAGCCGAGGATAATTTTCTGCTTGGACTTTGTGAACACGAAGTTCACAAAAGTACTAATAGAATGTGTGCTTTCTCTGTCTAAAAGAGTTAGTTTGTAGAGTTAGTAGTTATGTAGATATTAGCCGTTGAGTACAGCATGGTTTCAGTGTCTGAGACAGGAAGCTGAGATAATCGCAGTTTTGTGAAATTCAATCAAACAGGCAGAACAGTCACTTTAACCATTTATTTTTGGCATCAGTGAGAGATCAGACATCTGATCAGACACTCCTCCCTCCGTGGGCGTGTCTGGTGGCGTTTGTCACAAGCCAGTTTCTCCTGCCTGTCTGAGCAGTGAGCAGCCTCCCTCTCTGGCGGCCCCTCGTCGGCGAGTGTGGCGAGTGTGGACTGTGGATAGGACTCAATCGTTTCTTGGATTTTCGGTTGAGAGCTTTGATGAAGCTTTGTGCGATTCTAGGCTTTATGCTGCCCACCCAGTCTATTTTTGGAACCCACCCGCCCGTGTGCAGCAGCGTGAAAGCGTTTTCGCCTACAGTATGAGAATGAGGCTCGTTCGTTTCTGGGTTTTCGGAATGCGTGCGATTCTGGCCTTTCTGCGGGTGTTTCAAAGTGTGTTTCACCCATAATCTATTATGCAAATTTGCAATCCCCCACGCCAGCACCGCTCTCCGCTCTCGGTGTGCTGCTCTGCTGGCGCGGCCGCTCTTGGGCGAGTCTGGTGACTGATGACTGTAAAATCGCCAAGCCATTTCCTTGAGAATGGCTTTCTCCCGCGGCTGTTTTTGGTTGCCTTTCTCTCTGTCGGGAGAGCACTGTCGCCACTTAGTTGGTCGGTAAAATAGATTATACTAATTCAATACTTCCAATATTTTTATAGGAGACGTGGGGGGCATTGATCCACGTAGCACCGTCAAAAAAAAAAAAAAAAAAAAATTTGACGAGTCTACTCGTCATTGGCAGTGAACGGTTGGATTGTGTTTGACGAGTCAACTCGTCATTGGCAGTGAACGTGTTAAGTGATTAGCACTGTCAGCCTGTCAATCATAGGCTGCAGTATCACAATACCTCTCCCTTTAGTTAGTTTCTCATCACTAAACCTGTGACAGGCGTTTGGCTCAGTAGGCAAGCCGTCAGCCTTTCATCTGGAAGCTTGTGGCTTCAAATCCGGGGCTCGACCTTCCCAAAGTAGTTAATCATCAAGATCAACTAATAGAGAGTTTGGCTGCCGGGAGTCACAGTAGTGATGAGATGTGAAGGCTAACTGACAGAAGTCATGGACCACAAGGCGTTAGCCATGTTGCGCCTTAACCCATTGATACCCGATGCAGCATTTACGTGTATATCCCTCATTTGTGTGTGTATCCCTTGATGCTCGCGGTCTTAAAGGGATACACACACAAATGCTGCATCAGGTATCAATGGGTTAACTACTGTAATAGACTACATGTCTGATCTTCTTCACTCTTCCTTGTGTTTGTTTTTCTACCGTCTGTAATGTTTTGTCTATCTGTCTTCTCAAATTGTGCTTGGACCCCGCATTGTATTTCTTCTTGGAGTAGAAAAGCCTCCTGAAACAGTATTTAGACCTCAGGACAGATTTTAATTGAATAAACAGTATATTGGTTAGGGGTGGGAATCACCAGATGCCCACGATACGATACTGAAACGATACTTGAGTCACGATACGATAGTATTGCGATACTGCGATATTTTCGATATTGCGATATATCGATATTGCGATATATTGAATATTGCGATATTTCGATATATTGCGATTTCTTACATTTTCAACTGCAAATGATGTCCCCAAAGGAAAACTTTGTCAACATCTGGTTTATATAAGAACAATTTTTCGGTCTGTACATCTGACTTCAACCATTTTATTGCAGCAACATTGTCAAGTAGACAGACCAACAACTTTCATAAAGTCATGTCATAGTTGCATGCACCTGACAAACTGAACTGTTTGTTACAGTCTACTTACAGTCCACCTTAACTGGATGTGTGTGTGGACTACTGTACTTATGTAGTTTTTGCAACTTCACTTCACTTACACAAAACATCTTGTGCAGCCCATTCAGTAACTGGGGAATTTGTAAATTACTGTTATGACAAAACTGTTACTGTTAAAACAAAATGAAAATATGCTACCGTTTGTTTACTGCTGGCCTTGGAACTAAAGTTTATAGTAGCCCGGTGGCCTGGCATGGCCTGCAAATTTATTTTATTTTTTTTTTATTTTTTTTTGCAATATCGATACTTGGCGTCCAAATATCGATACAATATCGTCAGGCAAAATATCGCAATACTGTGGTGTATCGATTTCCCCCCCCACCCCTAATATTGGTCTAACCCAGGGGTGTCAAACATGCGGCCCGGGGGGCTAGATCCGCACCCCCCAAAGGGTCCAATGCGGCCCAAAGGATGACTTTGCAAAGTGTGAAAATTGCACTGAGAAGTCCTTCAATCCAATGTGATGCACATGTTGAAGGCTAAGAGCTACAGTGCCAGGTTTCAGGAGCAAGTTCAATATTAATGCTATCTGTGTTAATCACTAAATTGTCAGCTATTTTCATGACCTTTGCTTGACTATAGAGAATTGCACAGTTGCCATCAATTGTAATCAGGGGTGTAGTGATAAATACAGAGGTGGGTAAACTATCCAAGGTGAGTAGTTTACCCACCTTGTTTGCCCTCATTGATTGATACAGTTGATCTGAAAATAGGTGAGTAAACTATCTGCCTCATTTCAAAGGGGAGGGTAAATTGCGTTTACTTGCATTGACCCTCCACTACATCCCTGATTGTAATGCACAGCACAGACAGTAGATAATGTGCTTGATGGTATCTGAGATAACCCTACGTGTGTTGTAGGGTTGTACCTGTCATTCGATGAACGGGACAATTTTGAGGTTTTGTCATTTTGAGGTTATTGATTATTGATTTTCATTGTCTTTGCCCACTTGACACCATATTGGGTCGCATGTGGCCCGTGGCCTAAAATGAGTTTGACAGCCCTGGTCTAACCCGAGTGTGAGGACTTCAGGAACCCTCAGTTTAACGGCGGAGGTCTGACAGATGGTGTGTCTGTTGTGTTTCAGAGGAGCAGGCCGGCGTTCCTCACTACCGCTTCAGGAAGAGAGACAAGGTGATGTTCTACGGCAGGAAGATCATGAGAAAGGTGGGTCTCTCCTCACACCTCTCACAGCCACCCGACAGCCACTAGACAACACGACTGCATTCACTGATCAATATCACACCCTACCCACTCTGTTCTCACTGATCAATATCACACCCTACCCACTCTGTTCTCACTGAGCTCATGGACCTCTTCTCACTTTCATTTGTGTTTTTACACGTTTCTGAGTTTATAAATCCATTAAGTGTGACCCTTAATCTGCGCAGCCATCCCAAATGAATCAGTCCTAATTATATAATTAAAAAAAATCCAGCTAAAATGGCTAATCGCTGTGGCTGAATTTCTAGTCACTCACTGTGGCCATTTCTACTCACTCACTCACTCACACACACACGCACGCACACGCGCGCGCGCACACGCACGCACGCACACACACACACACACACACACACACACACACACACACACAGACTTTGCATTCTTACTATAGGATTAGTAGTAGCAGTAGTAGTAGTAGCAGTTTTATCCTGGATTTCAGTGCAGAGTTTTAGCGTCTCGTGATGCTCTAAATAATGCCTCAGAGGCTTTTCCACCCTGAGTGAAGACAATTCTTTCATGCAGAAAACCCATCTCAGTGGAACCCAGTGATCAGTATCATTAGTATTGTTAATATTAGCAGAAACAGTGTGGTTGCCTGACGGATATCATCACTTGAATGCAGACGTGTTGTCAAATCATAAGCTTCTTCCACTTGTTGTTGTTGTTGTTGTTGTTGTTGTTGTAGGTTCAGACCCTCTCCTCAGCCTCAACTCCCAACTCAAACTCGGCTTCCCGACAGCGAGTCAGGAAGAGGACTAAAGTCCTCTCTATAGCACGCAAGTGAGTCCTCTTTCTCTGCAAGGGTTTGGGGCAGAAAGAAAATGTACTACTTTATTACGTTCTAATCGTGCAATAAGGAACAGAGAACCACAGACTGAATCAAAGGCATTTGAACACCCCCCCCCCCCCCCCCCCCCCCCTACCCAATTTAATATGACCTCCCCACTCTGGACTCTATCTATATCTCCCGTACTATCACCCGTGTGCTGGTAAGATCATTAAGGACCCCTCCCACCCAGCCCACCCCCTGTTCCATCCCTGCCCTCAAGGAGGCGCTACCGTTCAATTCCCACCAAAACCACCCGCTTCAAAGACAGTGGCCGTTTCTCAATACCAAGAATGTATTCTTGTTCTTGGGTTCTTGGGGAGAACGTTCTTGCTAGTCGTTCTTGGAAGAATGAACTTGCTAGGTCACAAGCACACATGACGCTGTTGACAGTTTGAGACGATGCGTTCTTGAGAGTATTGCGCAATACCAGCGCAGAGGCCGCCTGCAGTACTACACAAATAAAAAGCTCAGCTGATGTAGATGCAGCCAATTGTGCTCTGGAACTTTTTGCCATTTTTCGCCATAAATGTTCGTAAAGTGGCACTTATTGAAACCTACTACCCTGCTTGTAGGCATCAAAAGTCACCAGAAATTAATTTAGTGATGAAATAAAACTTTAAATTGTAAAAAACTTTCCGGAGCTTATGGCGTCTTCTCTGCTGCGTTCTGCCTCTGCTTATGCCGAAATGCATGCTGGGATATCTGCCTTGCCAAGTTGACACAAGTCACCAACCAGAGCATCCTCGGTAAAGTGGGCGTGTCGAGAACACATCCGGGAATTTTAAGCGTTCTTGGCGAAATGTGAACTTTGTATTGGAACAGTACTTGGGCTGCGACTGATGATGTTTCACAGGGACACAAGAACGCAAGAACACACAAGAACGCTTATTGAGAAACGGCCAGTGTTTTCCCCCACAGCCATATACGGACTCTGAACTCCCTCAGCACCCCACTCCCTCTCCCCCCCTCACCTTAACTAAACGTCTGTTGGTCTCTGTATCTAGTATTTATGTATTTATTGTTGGGAAAGTGGTAATTGTGTTAATGTCTAAATGTATCCATGTCCTGTCATGTGCTGTTTCATGTTATTTCAGAGCTATAGTATATCTGTACTGAAACTAAATACCACCAACCTGGTTGTGTGGCGATAAAAGTATCTTGTATCTTGTAAGCACATTCACACATTTCCATACAAAACTATGTAATCAATGAGAAACACACATTGCAAACAGATAAACAAAACAGAATAGGAATGGACCCTTTTCACGGGGGCCATTTTGTGTGGAAAAGGCAGAATAAACACAGGTGCAAGCAAAACACTAATGAGGGTTTCCAAATTCCAATCATGGAAGTTGGAAACCCTCATTGGTGTTTTGCTTGCACCTGTGTTTACCCTGCCTTTTCGACACAAAATGGCGCCCGTGAGAAGGGTCTATTAATTGGATAGACCATTGAGAAATGAATTCCAGGAATGACGCAAATTCCGATTTAAGCAAGATGTATTATTATTATTATTATTATTATTATTATTATTATTATTATTATTATTTGTTATATATTTTTAACCTGCTAATTATCATCAAACTAACAGAGTATTAAAGAGATTTATGTGTGTGTGTGTGTGTGTGTGTGTGTGTGTGTGTGTGTGTGTGTGTGTGTGTGTGTGTGTGTGTGTGTGTGTGTGTGTGTGTGTGTGTGTGTGTGTTAGGATCCTGCGTATCCGGAGGGAGCCCCCCACCCTGCAGCCCAAGGAGCCTCCTCCCTGTCTGCTGGAGGCCGACCTGACGGAGTTTGACGTGCAGAGCTCCCATCTGCCCTCTGAGGTGCTCTACATGCTGAAGAACGTCAGGTGAGGAAACAAGCACAGTTATATATATTATATACGTATAAACCGAATCAACAATCAATATTAATGAATGATCGGTTTAATTGACTGTGATATCAGGGGCAGTGCATTGACGCTGATTTACCAGTAGGGTCAGACCGATATATGGACGGAGCTGATATTGTCTTTTATTACAAATTTAAAGCTAAACGTAACTTTGACGTATAATTGAACATCTATTATATTCAAGCCATTGCCAAACGAGTTCTTCTGAGACTTCTGCCTAGCTTAGCCTGCTGATTTCCACTTATCACTGGATTTTAATGAGGTTTTAGTGTCCTATGATGGTCTGAATGCTGCCTCATTTTCAAGAAAACTCATATGGGTCCAACCCTATTTGACAACACCCTGTCTATACGTGTGTTGGAACCAGGGTGCTGGGCCATTTTGAGAAGCCTCTGTTCCTGGAGCTGTGTCGTCACATGGTGCTGATCCAGCTGCACCAAGGGGAGGCCCTCTTCCGGCCGGGGGACATCGACGACAGCATTTACGTGGTTCAGGATGGCCGACTGGAGCTGTGCATCCACGACAACGTAAGATCTCTGGTGCTCCAACACACCCAGCAACATAGAAATCCGCTTTTCTAGTGTCCTCTAGAGCAGTGGTTCTCAAATGGGGGTCTGCGGACCCCCAGGGGTCCGTGGCACTTTGCCAGGGGGTCCGCGAAAAGTTTTCAAGTAAAAAAAAAAAAAAATTAATTAAAAAATAAAATGCTACATGTTAATTATTCCTTCTCAAACTACTTCCTACATGGTGCTAGTCTATCAAAATATCTTGGCTGTCATTGATTGTGTTGCATAGTGGTTTTCTGTAGCCTACTGTTGACAAATTGTGATATTGTAAGTCGCTTTGGACAAAACAAAAGTGTCTGCTAAATGACGTAATGTAAATGTAATGTAATAAAAAAATATATATATATTTTTTTTTGCAAAATCTTCATAGTTCAACGAAAATAGTTTATGCTTTAAATCTAAAATGGTTCATGGATTACATTCTAATAACAAACCTATCAAATTAAAAGTCATGCACGTTACCGTGGAAACAATTAAGCTTAGCCCAAAATCACAAATTAGAATGAGGGGGTCCCCGGTATATTTTCTATCTTGTAAGGGGTCCTTGGCTGAAAAACATTTGAGAACCTCTGCCCTAGAGAGAGAGTGGCATCAGCGGAGGACCAAAATGCGAGACTCATTAGCCAATGAACAGCCAGGAATGGGCCTCGCGCTACTTTTGCATGCTAAAATAAAGCTGATAATGTACAATTTGATTCAAGGGGGAAAAAACCCTTTCAGAGTACAACACAAACTGTCTATTCTGCTGCAACTCGACAGTGATGCTTAATCCAGGACCTTACTTCCTGGAACTCTTGAGAGTAAAAAACTGGTCCATTGGAGTGAATGGAGATGTCGGGACTCTTCTATCTACATGGCTCTGAGCTTTTCATGTTCATATGTTCACGTGACGCCACACATGAGTATATTTTGAGACATTCTGTATGGCTGTACCACCAGTCAGGGCTTCTAAGGTGTGGGATGTCTGGAAATGAATGCAAAATCATTTCCTAGTAGGGCTGGGCGATATGGTTGAAATCTATACCACGATAATCATAAGGACTTTTCTTAATAACAATATATACGGTATCACGATATGGTTCATATATGCAAAATCACGTTAATAATAATACAATTTAATGTTCATCTCAACCGAATGGTAATCTTAGGTGTGTTAGGTGTGAAAAGACAAAACAAAACAGAAATTTCAAATAATATTCCTGCCATACCTCATTTTAGGAGAGTTTTGAAGTCAAATGTGCTTTAGAGAGCAGAAATGTGCATCACGTATTAAACTAGAGAGCATCTTGTAATGGCATCACATCAGCTGTGATGCCCACGACGGCCCCCTTGCTCGGACCACACCCATCTTCGAACACACACACACACACACACACACACACACACAAGGTGAAAATAACACCAGTCTCCCGCTGCGGCTGGTGGACGAATGGGATGGAGACTTGACCAACCCCGCATGTGACATCACACCAATGAAGTCATGTGATGTCAGTCAGGTTGGTTCATTGCTGGGGCTCTGAGACAGAAGTTTAGATTTTCACTCGTGACATCAGAAAATAAACGCTGCACAGCTAAACTATCCGTTCGTCCGATGGACTTGAAACATGGCGTGTGCGCTGCTGAGGACCCGAGAAAGTGCAGTATCGAATTTCATGCAATTCGACCAATTGGGGAGAGCGGTGCAAGCAGGGGGAAGACGGGGGCATGAAGAGTGGGAGAGCATCAGCATGTGTAAATGGGGGGAAGGGGAGGGAGGGGGACGGGCACTGCAGTAGTAGCTTATAATCACAGAGAGGGTTCGTTTATTGACCTGAAAAGAGGGCGGTAACGTTTGTTTTCGGGTCCTGCTTCATGAGAGACAGGTGGGGTGGGTGGGCAGGAAGGAGGGATAACGTTTGAGAATAGAGATTAAGTAAGAGAGCCAATTATTCGTAAAATAGTAGTAATCAATTATATATTTTCAATTCCCCAAGTTTAACTATTCCATTTGATTTCTCATAATCTTCACTTATTGTCCCTCTTCTTCAAACACACCCCTTCCTCTCCTTCCTGGACTCTCCAACACAGCCGCTTCCATGCTGTCTGGATAGTTTGTTCCCTCTTCACAGACCTGCCTGCAGTTTAAAGATGGGTGGGAACATGTTGTGAAGAGTTGACATGCTGCAGATCAGCACATGAACACGAGAGAAAAGAAGAGATTTGGGGTTTGGATTGGAGCACAACTTTTATCCCGCTGAGAGAAAGTGAAACTATTTGACATTCACTATCGTTGAGAAGCAAAATGGCGCAGCGAGGAATTCAGCTGGACCAGGACCATTTTTGCTGTTCGATCTGTCTGGATCTGCTGAAGGATCCGGTGACTATTCCCTGTGGGCACAACTACTGCATAAGCTGTATTAAAGGATACTGGGATGAAGAGGACCAGAAGAAAATCTACAGCTGCCCCCAGTGCAGACAGACCTTCACACCAAAGCCTGTCCTGGGGAAAAATATCATGTTTGCAAATGTAGTGGAGGAACTGAAGAAGACAGGACTCCAAGCTGCTCCTTCTGATCGCTGCTATGCTGGACCTGGAGATGTGGGCTGTGATGTCTGCACTGGGAGAAAGCTGAAAGCCCTCAAGTCCTGTCTGATGTGTCTGGCCTCTTACTGTGAGCAGCACCTCCAGCCTCACTATGATTCAGCTCCATTAAAGAAACACAGGCTGATCAACCCCTCTAAAAACCTTCAGGAGAACATCTGCTCTCGTCATGATGAGGTGATGAAGATGTTCTGCCGTACTGATCAGCAGTGTATCTGTTATCTCTGCTCTGTGGAGGAACATAAAGGCCACGACGCAGTCTCAGCTGCAGCAGAAAGGACTGAGAGACAGAAAGAGCTCGGGGTGAGTCGGCAAAAAATCCAGCAGAGAATCCAGGACAGAGAGAAAGATGTGAAGGTGCTTCAACAGAAAGTGAAGGCTATGGATCTCTCTGCTGATAAAGCAGTGGAGGACAGTGAGAAGATCATCACTGAGCTGGTCCGTCTCATTCAGAAGAGAAGCTCTGAGGTGAAGCAGCAGATCAGATCCCAGCAGAAAGAGGAAGCAAGTCGGGCTGAAGAACTTCAGGAGAAGCTGAAGCAGGAGATCTCTGAGCTGAGGAGGAAACACACTGAGCTGGAGCAGCTCTCACACACAGAAGATCACATCTATTTTCTACACAGTTACCCCTCGCTGTCACGTCTCAGTCAATCTACAGACTCACCCAGAACTGATACCCCTCCTCTGTGCTACTTTGAGGATGTGACTGCAGCTGTGTCTGAGGCCAGAAAGAAACTACAGGACATCCTAACAGAGGAATGGACTAAGATTTCAGAGACAGTGACTGAAGTGGATGTTTTTTCACATCCAGAGCCCAAGACCAGAGCTGAATTCTTAAAATATTCACAAGAAATCACACTGGATCCAAACACAGTAAACATAAATCTGTCATTATCTGAGGAGAACAGAAAAGCAACATTACTGAAAGAACAAGTGTATTCTAGTCACCCAGACAGATTCATTGACAGGTTTCAGGTCTTGAGTAGAGAGGGTCTGACTCGACGTTGTTACTGGGAGGTGGAGTGGAGCGGGACACAAGTCTCAATAGCAGTCTCATATAAGGATATTAGCAGAAAAGGGGATAAATGTGAATTTGGAAGCAATTATAAGTCTTGGGCATTATATTGTTCCAAAGCTAGATATGAATTCACACACAACAATGTAAAAACTCCCATCTCAGTCCCTCTGTCCTCCAGAGTAGGAGTGTACCTGGATCACAGAGCAGGTCTTCTGTCCTTCTACAGCGTCTCTGAAACCATGACTCTCCTCCACAGAGTCCAGACCACATTCACTCAGCCCCTCTATCCTGGAATTAGGCTTCCAAATGCTAATGGAGACACTGCTAAGTTGTGTAAGATCAAGTAGATAGGAATTATTCAGCAGTAATGTGTCAGGATTCTATTTTTTAATTTGTTATTATTACACTTATGTTTTTGTTTTGTTGCAATCTTTAATGCTAAGCGCTCACTGCTGTGGTGGTTTTGCGCTGCACACTTCCCAGAGATGTGAATGTTTGCAAAAATGAATAAAGTTTTCTTTTGACCAAGATTTGCTTTCCCTCTCTATTCATTCCAGGAAGTCTATCAGTCCTGCTCAAGAAAATGTGAAACTAAGATGACTAACATGATGTATATATTGTGTTCAGGATACTATGACCAAGCAACCGGGTACAGTGGTCAGGTTGTACTGTATATTAAAAAAAAAATCTCACAGTCCAGTCCAAATCGATAAATCAAAATTTAATTGTGTTGTATATTTGTATGTATGTGTGTGGCTCTGCAATACAAATCAAGAAAAATGAATACAATAGTCACACAATAATCCACCTCAATTAAATTAAATATTCAATTTAAATAATAATAAATTAAATAACAATAAATAAATAAATACTTTACTACAGGTACCTGAGGAATAAATAAGTTAAACTGGCACTTACCTAAAGATACTGTTTACACTATAAAATAACCAAGAATAACACTGACTATAAACTAGAGACCATCTTGTGATGGGATCACACCAGCCACCATGGGCGGCTCCAGGAAGATGTCACTGGGGTGGCTTAGTAGGTGCTATATGATTGCATGGGTTGCTTGTCAATCAAAATAAATAAATGTGACCTAGGTTAGGCTACAGTGCATGGCTATGAGTGGGACTTGGGACAAGCAGCATCAGAGTGTGAATTATACAATGACAATCAGGGGGGTTAGTAACTTTTTCTCCAGGGCGTAAAGGGAACCAGTAGGCTACAGCGTGGGCGCATGCTTCAGTGAACTGAAGTCTTACAATCCTTGTAAGACTCCTTGTATCCTCCGTGTAACATTGCACCCCTGGCCTGTGGTTGGGCCAATGGCCCTGTCCCTACTTCCTACCTCCATCTTCAAACTCAGGCTTCACTTTAATCTGAACTACACGCCTGTAAAGTTTCATGTAAAGTGGTTGTGACGCTATCGCGTTGACAAAATCTGCCCCCACACACACACACACACACACACACACACACACACACACACACACACACACACACACACACACACACACACACACACCCACACACACACACACACACACACACACACACACACACACACACACACACACACACACACACACACACACACACACACACACACAAGGTGAAAACAGGGTCCTGCTTCATGATGAGAGACAGGTGGGGTGGGTGGGCAGGAAGGAGGGATAACGTTTGAGAATAGAGATTAAGTAAGAGAGCCAATTATTTGTAAAATAGTAGTAATCAAATATATATTTTCAATTCCCCAAGTTTAACTATTCCATTTGATTTCTCATAATCTTCACTTCATATTGTAAACAAGGGCTTCAAAATGCACTGTCTCTTTAACACCGCTCCTCTTCCTGGTACAAAGCAAAGCCTGATAACCCCTCCCTCTTCTTCAAACACAGCCCTCCCTCTCCTTCCTGGACTCTAACAACACAGCTGCTTCCATGCTGTCTGGATAGTTTGTTCCCTCTTCACAGATCTGCCTGCAGTTTAAAGATGGGTGGGAACATGTTGTGAAGAGTTGACATGCTGCAGATCAGCACATGAACACGAGAGAAAAGAAGAGATTTGGGGTTTGGATTGGAGCACAACTTTTATCCCGCTGAGAGAAAGTGAAACTATTTGACATTCACTATCATTGAGAAGCAAAATGGCGCAGCGAGGAATTCAGCTGGACCAGGACCATTTTTGCTGTTCGATCTGTCTGGATCTGCTGAAGGATCCGGTGACTGTTCCCTGTGGGCACAACTACTGCATGAGCTGTATTAAAGGATACTGGGATGAAGAAGATCAGAAGAAAATCTACAGCTGCCCCCAGTGCAGACAGACCTTCACACCAAAGCCTGTCCTGGGGAAAAATATCATGTTTGCAAATGTAGTGGAGGAACTGAAGAAGACAGGACTCCAAGCTGCTCCTTCTGATCGCTGCTATGCTGGACCTGGAGATGTGGGCTGTGATTTCTGCACTGGGAGAAAGCTGAAAGCCCTCAAGTCCTGTCTGATGTGTCTGGCCTCTTACTGTGAGCAGCACCTCCAGCCTCACTATGATGTAGGTCCATTAAAGAAACACAGGCTGATCAACCCCTCTAAAAACCTTCAGGAGAACATCTGCTCTCGTCATGATGAGGTGATGAAGATGTTCTGCCGTACTGATCAGCAGTGTATCTGTTATCTCTGCTCTGTGGAGGAACATAAAGGCCACGACGCAGTCTCAGCTGCAGCAGAAAGGACTGAGAGACAGAAAGAGCTCGGGGTGAGTCGGCAAAAAATCCAGCAGAGAATCCAGGACAGAGAGAAAGATGTGAAGGTGCTTCAACAGAAAGTGAAGGCTATGGATCTCTCTGCTGATAAAGCAGTGGAGGACAGTGAGAAGATCATCACTGAGCTGGTCCGTCTCATTCAGAAGAGACGCTCTGAGGTGAAGCAGCAGATCAGATCCCAGCAGAAAGAGGAAGCGAGTCGGGCTGAAGAACTTCAGGAGGAGCTGAAGCAGGAGATCTCTGAGCTGAGGAGGAAACACACTGAGCTGGAGCAGCTCTCACACACAGAGGATCACATCCACTTTCTACACAGTTACCCCTCGCTGTCACGTCTCAGTCAATCTACAGACTCACCCAGCACTGATACCCGTCCTCTGTGCTACTTTGAGGATGTGACTGCAGCTGTGTCAGAGGCCAGAGATAAACTACAGGACATCCTATCAAAGGAATGGACTAAGATCTCAGAGACAGTGACCGAAGTGGATGTTTTTTCACATCCAGAGCCCAAGACCAGAGCTGAATTCTTAAAATATTCACAAGAAATCACACTGGATCCAAACACAGTACATACACGTCTGTCAATATCTGAGGAGAACAGAAAAGCAACAGTACTCAAAGAACAACTGTATTCTAGTCACCCAGACAGATTCATTGGCAGGTTTCAGGTCTTGAGTAGAGAGGGTCTGACTCGACGTTGTTACTGGGAGGTGGAGTCGAGCGGGACACAAGTCTCAATAGCAGTCTCATATAAAGATATTAGCAGAACAGGGGATAAATGTGAATTTGGAAGCAATGACAAGTCTTGGGCGTTACATTGTTCCAAAGCTACATATGAATTCACACACAACAATGTAAAAACTCCCATCACAGTCCCTCAATCCCCCAGAGTAGGAGTGTACCTGGATCACAGAGCAGGTCTTCTGTCCTTCTACAGTGTCTCTGAAACCATGACTCTCCTCCACAGAGTCCAGACCACATTCACTCAGCCTCTCCATCCTGGAATTAGGCTTCCAAGTGGTAACACTGGAGACACTGCTGAGTTGTGTAAAATCAAGTAGATAGGAATTATTCAGCAGTAATCTGTCGGGATTCTATTTTTTAATTTGTTATTATTACACTTATGTTTTTGTTTTGTTGCAATCTTTAATGCTAAGCGCTCACTGCTGTGGTGGTTTTGTGCTGCACACTTCCCAGAGATGTGAATGTTTGCAAAAATGAATAAAGTTTTCTTTTGACCAAGATTTGCTTTCCCTCTCTATTCATTCCAGGAAGTCTATCAGTCCTGCTCAAGAAAATGTGAAACTAAGATGACTAACATGATGTATATATTGTGTTCAGGATACTATGACCAAGCAACCTGGTACAGTGGTCAGGTTGTACTGTATATTTAAAAAAAAATCTCACAGTCCAGTCCAAATCGATAAATCAAAATGTAATTGTGTTGTATATATTGTATGTATGTGTGTGGCTCTGCAATACAAATCAAGAAAAAGGAATACAATAGTCACACAATAATCCACCTCAATCAAATTAAATATTCAATTTAAATAATAATAAATTGCACTTTCCTACAGGTACATGAGAAATAAATAAGTTAAACTGGGACTTACCTGTGCCAGTTTGTGCGGCTCCAGGAAGTTGTCACTGGGGTGGCTTAGTAGGTGCTATATGATTGCATGGGTTGCTTGTCAATCACAATAAATAAATGTGGCCTAGGCTACAATGCATGGGTATGAGTGGGTCTTGGCACAAGCAGCATCAGTGTGAATTATACAATGACAATCAGGGGGGTTAACTTTTTCTCCAGGGCGTAAAGGGAACCAGTACAGCGTGGGTGCATTGCTTCAGTGAACTGAAGTCTTACAATCCTTGTAAGACTCCTTGTATCTGAACTACACCCCTGTCAAGTTTCATGTAAAGTGGTTGTGACAAAATCTGTCCACAGACAATCAGAGACAGACAGACAGACATATACATGTAAACACCTGGCAAAGTACGCACCGCTTCTGTGGTAGTTCCCGCTATAATAAGTGTCCCCAGGACAACATGATGACACACACGCACGCACGCACGCACGCACGCACACACACACGCACACACACACACACACACACACACACACACACACACACACACAGACTCACAAGGTGAAAACAATACCTGCTACACACTGTCATGGCTGGTAAATATCTTCATATCATCATGATGTGACTCCACTGAAAGACGATAACATTGAATTATCCGTATTTCCTAGTCTTTTTAAATATATGGAAACAGAAAGCTGTATAAATGTCCAAAAAAGAAAGTAAAACAAATGTAGGTCTAGAAAAGTATGGGATTTTAAAATGTAAAATGCGTGCGAAACCTTACCAGTGCTCTTTTGCACTCGTTGATGAGATTTGGTTTGTGTTTTCTTGCCTGCAGGACGGAACAGACGCCGTGGTAAAGGAGGTGTTACCAGGAGACAGTGTCCACAGTTTGCTCAGTATCCTGGATAGCATCACTGTACGTCTGCACTGGATCGGGCCCTCTTCACTTTCTGAGAAGTCTGTAAAGGTTCTTGGAAGTTATCCATAGTATCCATCTTGCCCCTACATACGATCTGTGTTTCAGGGCTATCCAGCGCCTTACAAGACAGTGTCTGCCCGGGCGGCGCTTCCCTCCACTGTGCTGCGTCTCCCAGCCGCAGCCTTCCAGGCCATCTTTGACAAGTATCCTGATACTATGGTCCGCGTCATCCAGGTAAGGTTCCCCGCTAAGAGCGACTAACTGAGCCGGCCTCCGACACTTTCAGACAGTTGTTTTTGTTTTTGCCACCAAAACAATGCAGTCTTTATTTCATCCATTTTTCTCCTGGTTCCCTCCCGTCCCCTGTAGATAATCATGGTGCGTCTGCAGAGAGTGACCTTCCTCGCCTTGCACAACTACCTGGGCCTGAGCTCTGAGCTCTTCAACCCGGTACTGTTCTCCTGCTACAGTAACCTAGGGTTTCGACCCATATCGTTTTTGAAACCAATACAGATATTTTGGATTGAAGCTACCGATGGCTGATCTGATCATCTCCGTGACCTTTAAATCGGACCATTTTCATGCCGTAAAATGATGTGTATTCAGTTCAGTTTAAGAGTTTCCAGACAAGCAGCCATTTTAAACGAGAGGGTGTGCTTTAAGTTCAACTTTCAACTTCAACTTTATTGTCATTCAAGCTATACACAAGGCACAGCAGAAACGAAATGACGATCGCATCCAGCTCACAAAAATGCAATTTCAGAAATTCTAGTACTAAAACCAACAATAGAGTTAACAAGTTAAGCTATATAAATACTCTAGCTATTATTGCACATACCAAGGGGTTAAAAATCGCGAAATAAATAACTGAAATACACAAATGAATATAAAACATAAAAAATATACCAACGATGGTATAAATGTGTCTGTTCAGAGTCCGATATTACCAACGATGGTATAATGTGTGTGTGTGTGTTCCCTGGGAATACATGGGGTTTGACTAATCACTGGAAATGAATTGAGTCAGTCAGGTCAGGTCCAGTAGACTCCCGTGTGATGAAACCTAGTTTACGACTCCAGCAAGTACAAATAGTCCCTGTGGAGTAAGAGCCAGCCAACGTGAACGTATTCTTTATAAAGATCGTGACTTCCCAAAACTGAACAAAATACCACACATATAAACACAAAAAACTGTCTTGTTAGCTCAATCTTGTTGTAACTAAGATCTTTGGAGATTTTCTTTCCTTCCATGTACAGATTTAGCCGTGACATCGGCAAACGCCACATGTATTTTAAAGCTAGTAACATCGACTCACGGCGGCACAGCTGATGAAGAATGCCAGGAGTGTTTGTGTTCTTCAGATAGTCCTGGAAACAGTTGACAGCCCAAGCTTAGTTCACCGGGACAAACTGACTTCATTCCTAGACTTCTTATTCTCCAAAATGAACAACAAAATGATTCATTTTGTGAAAATGGCAGAGAAATATTTTAGTGATGAGGCATTTTGGCATTTTGCATTTGTTATGCTGATTAGAGCACGTTCTAAAAGTCTAGTCGACCAATCAGATTGCTTGGTCGGAACTACCTGCTGTGTCAAATGTACTGAAACAAATTGCATCATAAAATATACCTCTGTTGGTGTAACTTTAGCCAACACTTCATTAGAAAAGGATTGGATATTGGAAGTTAGTCATTTGTGTGCGTGTGTGTGTGTGTGTGTGTTTGTGTGTGTGTGTGTGTCTGTGTGTCTGTGTGTGTCTGTCTGTCTGTGCGTGCGTGCGTGTGTCTGTGTGTGCGTATGTGTGCGTGTGTGTGTGTGTGTGTGTGTGTGCGTGCGTGCGTGTGTGTGTGTGTGTTTGTGTGCGTGTGTGTGTCTGTGTGCGTGTGTCTGTGTGTGTGTGTCTGTGTGCGTGTGTCTGTGTGTGCGTGTGTGTGTGTTACAGGAGAGCCAAGCCATCCCCTTGGTGTCGGTGGCTCAGGCGCTGGGCGAGGCCCATCCTCACAGAGGCTTACGCAGGCAGCCGTCACGTGACTCTGATGACCCGAGCTCGGAGAAGCCAGACGCAGGTTGGGGACACACACAGCATCCACTTCCTGTTTGGGACACACACAGCAGCATCCACTTCCTGTTTGAGGTTGAATTTTGCTCCTGGCTGAAATGAGACACGCCCTCATAACCGCTTTGTTGATGCGCTTGTGTTGCTCCAACAGAGAGCGGGAAGTCCAACGTCTCGGAAACGTCCGCGACCAAATTCAAGAAATCTCGCTCCATCTCCACCCCAATGGCTGTTACAGGTACATACTGTCCACACGCAAGAAAAGAGCTTTTCTAGTCTGATAGCAGCATACGTGTAACCGGACACAGCCAGATGGGGGCGCTATTGTTTTTAGCATACATGTATGTGATACATCAAACTCTTTTCCACATAACATGATCTTGTCTAAACAGAATCAAACCGTGGGTGGTTGCCTCACAGCAAGAAGGGTGTGGGTTCAAATCTCCAGCCCGGTCTTTTCTGTGTTCTGTATGTCTGTGTTTTCTGTGGTTCTGTATTGCATGTTCTCCCCGGGTTTGCCTGGGTTTCCTCCCACAGTCCAAAGACATGCTGTGTTTGTGTAGTATCGCAATTTATATCATCTAGTAAAAATGTGTAGTACGATGTATGTAACCTGCGTTGTGTGTAGATATGTGACGTAGTGTATCACTGTGAGGATGCTAAGTAAATCCTTTTGAGACACGCTTGTGTGCTAAGGGGCTATAAACATAAACTGAACTGAACTGAACCATGTCCATGTGATGTCTATTAAGGTCACTTCCACAGACATTCCAGGCAGGCCACTTCATCAGCGACCTACTGATTTTATTTTTTTAACCTTTATTTATACAGGGGGAGTCTCACTGAGAGCAATGCTCTCTTTTTCAGGAGCTGTTCACATCCTGTTCACATTCACACACAGACACATTCATACCTGGAAGCTGACCAGTACAACCACAGTCTGATCTGCTGGCCACTGAGCAGCCCCACTGGAGCGGTTGGGGTTAAGGGCCTTGCTCAAGGGCACCTCAGTGGTGGTAATGAGGGAGGGGCAAGCGCTGCCTTTTCACTTTCCCCACCCAGATTTATCTTGCCGGCCCCGGCGATTGAAAGTCCTACAGGCTCTTAGGATTGGTGGATGGCGTTTTTTTTAATACCCGGCCCTGGTGACCAGTGTGATGACTGTGACCTCTTTGGTGACCAGTGTGATGACTGTGACCTCTTTGGTGACCAGTGTGATGACTGTGACCTCTTTGGAAAAAAAAAAAAAAAAAAAACACGATTTCAGACTGCAGCCCGTCTTTATTGTCACACGAACACACTACAACACATGCATGCGGCCACTACACACACTCATGCTGACGGTGGCCGGTGAAATGTGTCCTCTGCATTTGACCCATCCAGGCTTGTCCTTTCCTCCAGGGGGCAGGCCAGGAGCAGTGGTCGCTATTTCTTTCCAGCGCCCGGGAAACTTCATTGGACCATCATTGGACCAACTTCAGATGTTGTCGTCACTGGTCGGATGACGATCTTCTGCATGTTTTTAGTGGGGGGTTATGTACGGAGGAACCCCCTGGGGGATACGGGGAGAACATGCAAACTCCACACAGAAAGGCCCTTTCGACGAGATAGCCCACCTGGGCAGTAGGCACTGAAGATATGGGGGGGTCACAACTCCAGCGCCCACAGCGTCCCAGGTGGGAATCGAACCCAGGACCTTCGAGCTGTGAGGCGACAGCGCTTACCACTGCACCACCGTACCCCATGTGACCAGTTGGTGACCAGTGTGATGACTGTGACCTCTTTGGTGACCAGTGTGATGACTGTGACCTCTTTGGTGACCAGTGTGATGACTGTGACCTCTTTGCGTTTGTCTTGCAGGCGAAATGTCGGCCGACCTCAACAGAGTGTACGAGCGGGCGAGAATCGCCAAAGAGGAAACGCTGCCTCCAAGTCCTATTGTCCACAAGGTCAGTGAAGAGGCAGTTACGCGCGCTGTTATGAATGCGCTGTATATACGATAATAGATATGATGGAGTGACTCTCTCTCTCTCTCTCTCCGCAGTCTATTCTGAAGAAGAGTGTGACGATGCTGCACACTCCGTCTGCTGTTTACCACTACAGTGATGCCGGAGGAGGCGGCGGCCATGATGTCCACCACAATAAAGTCAACGCCATTTTCCAGGCTGCCAAAAAAGACCTGCTGAAGCTCATCCAAATACAGGTACTGTACTGTACACCAGCGCTTCTGTAAACAGTACCGAGGCCAAATCATGTGTTCTCACAGCACTTTGGATTGTACCAATAAAAGGAGCTGTCCATCAGCACCACACAGAACTCCGAAACTAAAAGTGAGGGGCTGTCTGCAGTAGACTAATTAACAGATAAGTCATTTCAAATTAAATAACGGTATTATTCAACAATGGACAAATGCAATATGTATTATTATGTATGAAATGAGACACGACCCCCCCACCCCCCCCCCACTAGGGCTGTGAATCTTCACTGGCCTCACGGTTCGGTTCGATTACGATTCAGAGGGCTACGATTCGATTCGATTACGATTATCGATGCATCTCGATGCATCTTAAATCGATGCGTCACTTTTTTCCGCAATACATGATTTATTTTTTCTCACTTTCTTTTTTCTCACTGTGTGACTACTTTTAAAATAAAAGTGCATTTGGAATTGCATTGTATTATGATCCATAATTAAAATAAACAACTGCATGTGCTTCCATTATATTTTATTTGATTATTAAAAAAATTATAATAATAATAATCGATTTTTGACATTTGTGAATCGATGCAGAATCGTGCACGTCCGCATCGCGATGCATCTTATAATCGATTATTTTTGACACCCCTACCCCCCACCCTCCCCCCCACAAAGATTCTAATATTTTGCAAATGTTTTGGCGGCCCACTTTCAATACCTTCACGGCCCACCAGTGGGCCCCGGCCCACATGTTTGGAATGGCTGGTGTACACGCTATAGATAGAGCACCGAGATACTTAAGATTGGAAGCCTCCAGTGAAGACTGTGCAAGCTACATCTATGACCTCTTATTATCAAACATATCTTCTGTCTTGTAGTTATTATGAATCTGTGTTGATGAGGTATTTATAAATGTACACTTCAGACAGGATGTTGCAGTCATGATGTGGAGGAGCAGCAGTTTCTCCTGCCCCTGACACACCCCTCCATCTTTGACCATTCATTTCATTTCAATAGGACCCCAGTCTGCTGGAAGGGAGGGTGACTCTTCGGCAGGTCAAAGCTGGCTGTGTTGTGGCCAGCCAGGGAGACCAGGTCAGTCTGTGAGGCCAAAACAAAAAACAACACAAAAACAAAAATCCTCAAAATTCCAATATGTTCAGTGTTTCCCAAGCGGGAAACCTCCATCTTGGAAAAATGAAGCCAACACGGAAGTAGCAAAAACCGCAGTTCATCGAACAGCCATTCCCCATAGACACCATGTTAAAATGCCCAACTTTACAGCATAAACATGTTTACAGCCTGGTACAAAACATGAGTTTTGATCTCTATAGCTAATTTCCCTATTCATGACAACTGTACCGGGGGGTGAATGTTTATATAACTCACCCGTTTATACAGTCTATGTTTATACAGTCTAGTAAGCACTTTCCTGATGAGTTGCTGGTCTCAATCGAGTTTCAAGTCTTCTTCAACACAGTATGACGATCATTTTGTTGATGGTCCCATTTAGAGTAAAATAGACGATAAAGCAGACTGTTTTGGGGCGTGATTGACACGTGGCTTGTCCAGTGATCGCGCACCTCGCCGATGTTACGGTTCGGTATCGTTCTCCTTAAATTCTCCTTAATAGACTCGTGTCTAGGGGTATCTAATACACCAATATCCGTAACATGAGAACTGAACAAGATTACAGGGAGATTACGCTGTTTTGACCATTGAAGTAGCTTGCTTACCTTGCTTACCTAGGCCCCAGGCGTCGGTAGCTCCTCGATGCTAGTGCGTGTGTCATCCCGTCCCTGGGACAGCTCAGACGATCGTGTGAGTGAGGAATCCGATGATCCCCCTTCTCATTCAAGGTCCCATCAAAATGGAACAAAAGAAAGTATAAAGAAAGCAGGTCCTCCAGTACACAAAGTCCATTACTGGCTGTCCTTAGTGCTCTGCGGCTCTTGCCGCCATCACCACCCTTGTTCCTTTTAGGAGGGCAGAAGTTGTCCCACAGGAAAAAATATATATATACTGTATATATCTATATACTGTATATATATATTTTTTTTTATAAACATAGGTGTGGTAGTTGAAACATAGTTTCAAGTTGATGTTCATTTATGTTTGTAGTTGAAACAAAAACATAAATACTGTAGCTACATAAATGGAAATGTTTGATCATTAATATCTACTTTTAGAAATTATATAGGCTGAAATCAAATCACTGTGCATAATTGTGAAAGTGTCTTTATTGACAGATGAAAAGGCTGTTATTTACCCTTTGTCACCACCTGGTATATATATATGTAACTAAAACCATTAAAATTGACAACCGGTCCGCGACTTTTCTTTCCATGTATCTACCGGTCCTTGGCACAAAAAACGTTGGGAACCCCTGACCTATATGACGGCACGGAGGCCTCAAAATATAGAAATAGGGCGAGCAAGCGTTTCAACCATCAAAAACAGCCAGAAAGCTATAGAAATAAACATCATCATATCTAAGATAAAGAGGTCCTGTCTACGTTGCCAAATGCGAACCGTGACACCGATCATGGACCAATAGTAGGCGGAGCTGCTGCTCTCGGCAGGATGGCGACAGTCAGGAAGCCAAACTCGAGGCGTTTCCATCAGAACTGTATTGTTATCAGGGTGGCCGAGCCTCTGAAACATCATTTCATGGGACACTAAAACCCTCTGTTGAAACCTCTTCTGTGGGCTTTGTCCAGGACGTGAGCGTGGCGTTCGTGATCTCGGGGTTCCTCCACGTGTACCAGCGGATGATCGACCGCGAGGAGGACACCCTGCTGTTCATCACCCACCCGGGCGAGCTGGTGGGCCACCTGGCCGTGCTCACCGGGGAGCCGCTCATCTTCAGCGTCCGAGCTCACCGCGACTGCACCTTCCTCTCCATCTCCAAGGCCCACTTCTATGAGTAGGATGACACACACGCATGCACACACGCACGCACACACACGCACACACACACGCGGCACGCACACACACACACACACACACACACACACACACTCACACACTAAATCTTTACATTTTAGGTTCGTAGCATCTGAATGTTTTGCCGATAATGCACAACTTGTCAAAATGTAATAAAATGTTCCTCTACATCAAAACTGTAATAAAATAGGATCATGTAAGACATGTTCCATCCTGATAATGTATTAACATTAACCGTCCCCGCACAGCGCAAGGCATGCCTGTGATATCATTCTCTTGGCCGATTGTCACATTTGCCCATGTACACTGTAGGTCATTTAGAGGCACCAGTATTTCATAAACAGTTTAAAAGTTCTGTGGATGGATTTAATTGTAACGTTATGTTATAGCCGAAGGACAGATATGCGGTCGCTATTTTTAGACGACCAGCTGTGGGCGGGGGTGGGTGGGGGCAGATCGAGCGCTGGTCGAAGCAAAACATCCATCGAGTAGAGACGAGTGGAGCCGAGTGGGGACGAGCTGTGCAGGGCTGTTAAGTGTGGTGGGATTGAGCCATATATTGTTACAGAGATACAGCACGTAGGAGTTCACTATTGAATCCAGTTTTATTACAACAACGTTTTCGATTTTATCATTTAATTCAGAATGTGCAGCTTTTTTTTGAGTGAATAGCTATTGAGGGGGGAGCGCCTCAGAGCAGTCAGGTTGGTTGGCTGTAGTATCTGACTGTAGTATCTGACTGTTTGGATCTCTGCAGGATGATGCGTGAGGAGCCCAGGGTGGTGCTGAGCGTAGCTCACACCGTGGTGAAGAGGGTGTCCTCCTTCGTCAGACAGATCGACTTCGCCCTGGACTGGATGGCCGTGGAGGCTGGCCGCGCCGTCTACAGGTATCTACTGTAACTGAACACACCCCATTCACAGTCTACAGGTATCTACTGTAACTGAACACACTCCATTCACAGTCTACAGGTATCTACTGTAACTGAACACACTCCATTCACAGTCTACAGGTAACTACTGTAACTGAACACACCCCATTCACAGTCTACAGGTATCTATTGTAACTGAACACACTCCATTCACAGTCTACAGGTATCTACTGTAACTGAACACACTCCATTCACAGTCTACAGGTATCTACTGTAACTGAACACACACTCCATTCACAGTCTACAGGTATCTACTGTAACTGAACACACTCCAGTGCGTGCGTGCGTGTGTGTGTGTGTGTGTGTGTGTGTGTGTGTGTGTGTGTGTGTGTGTGTGTGTGCGTGCGCGCGCACGTGCGTGCGTGCGTGCGTGCGTGTGTGTGTGTGTGTGTGTGTGTGCGTGCGTGTGTGTGTGTGTGTGTGAGCGTGCGTGCGCGCGGGGGGGATATGTTGCCGTCCTGACTGCTGTGTGGTTTCCAGACAGGGTGACAAGTCGGACAGCACCTTCATCGTGCTCAGCGGCCGACTGCGCTCCGTCATTGCAAAGGATGATGGGAAGAAGGAGCTGGCTGGGGAGTACGGTCGTGGCGATCTGATCGGTGTGGTGAGCGGTCAGAAAATCAGCTCTTGGAAAGCTTGGGAATTGCAGAAAAAAACCCGTATCCGGATAAGAAACAATCTGATTTTGCCTTTGAGTTTACACCTGGTATTTTGAATGCGTTCTCGTTAGCCTCATTGAGATAGGATCTCTCTCCTCCAGAGCAAAACCTGCGTGAGCAATTTGAGGTGGCAGCAGATCTGGAATGGTTTATGTACATAAGGCTTATTTAATTTTGTATCTATTTATTTGAGGTCTTTGAGGCTTTGGGCAGCATTCATTTTGACCGGAGTGACACCTCTAACCTCCCCCTTAACCATCTTTGTAGTGCATTGATCAGGCAGTGGCAGAAGTTGCGTGTGTGCGGTCGGTCTATATGCTCTTCTTTGTGTTATAAAAATAGGTGGGTTATACTAGTATTCCGGTCGCTATTTATCTATAGTAGAGACACGTGGTCAACAACAGCCGGATGCCAGCACATTGTACAGATTGCGTTTAAATCTACCTCAGATCCGAACACAATGCGAGCCAGACTACCTTCAGATGTGGTCAGGCAGATCCAATCACGCATTTACACCTTACATTAACCTACATTCTTCCTTATCCGGATAACGTGTCCTTATAGAGATCACATTTTAATACCAGGTGTAAATGGGGTGAGAGATTTCTGGAATTAGTTGATCAAATGAGTCAAATCAAATGTCATGTCAGTGTTACAAACTTGGGCTAAACTAAGGCCAAATTAAGTCAAATAAGCATGGAGGGTGAAGGTATGGAGAATCACTCATGTAATGCATGGAAAGAGAAGTGTAGTGTTGTCTTTTTGCCACAAGGTGTCAGCAGTTAATTGGATTAGAAATCAACAAAAGGGACTATTAGACCAGCAAGGCAGTGCAGATCTTTCATAAATGGTCAATATCAGCTCCATATGCCAAGCCCTAGTTTTAGAACCATTGCCATGACACATATTATGATATTTGTTGTTGTTGTCTTCAAAATCAGTCAAGAGATGAATAGCTTAAATGGTAAATGGTATAGCTTATCTGTATCACATATCATATTGAAGAAGTATGTATGGTTTAAGCATTATGTCTTGATCATCGCATATGTCACTGACCCGCAGATAGACACACAAGGACCACAGACCCCCATTTGAACTCTTCTTCTTTATATTCCACATTTTTGCGGTTTTGTTTTTCTTTTTTTACAATATACAAACAGAACAGATGAACAGGCTCAGACACAGGAAATACACTGTGGTGCTGCTAAGTAGCCACATAAGGCGTTTATGTGCTTGTAAGAAATATTATACATGGGATCACACGCAAGAGGGCCACGGGAAACCAACCAGGAGTCACCCGTCGCCCCTTAACCTCATCGAGGTAGGCGAGGAAACGGATCCCAGACAGCCGAAAACCTCTTGAGTGAGTTGGTCCTGAAGAACCTAAGTCTCTCCATCCGTATAACAGAAGTCATGTCCGTCAACCACAATTGAGAGGAAGGTGGAGAGGGGGATTTCCATTCCTTTAGAATTAGTTTTTTGGCAACAGTTGTCCCCTGTGTTAGAGACTGTTGCACAGCTGTAGGGCAGCCGAAGACGGCAAGTTCTGCCTCCGGCTACAGGGTTATCTTGTAAGCCCTAGAGCAGCGTTTCTCAACTGGTGGGTCGCGACGCGGGGCCGTTTTGATTGGGTCGCGGACATTGGCCCAAAAAAAATATATATATATATATATATATATATTTCATTTGAGTTAAATTCAGATTATTGAAACTGGATTAGCCTGACCAGTTTTACTTGTTTAACAAGCTGAAGCATATGCTCTGCCTGTAATTCAAGAGAAGTCTGCCTTTTCATTTCATATTTAATTTTAGTTCAATTCAGATGATTGAAACTGGATTAGCATGGCCCCAGTTGAATTAAAAGTTATGACCAGTTTAACTAAAAAGCATATAGCCTGCCTGTGATTCAAGAAAAGTCTGCCTTTTTATTTCATATTAGTTAAATTCAGACTATTGAAACTGGATTAGCATGACCAGGTTAACTTGTTTTATTATTATTATTATTATTATTATTATTATTATTATTATTATTATTATTATTATTATTATTATTATTAACTTGTTTAAAAACATAGGCATGTAATTCAAGATAAGTCTGCCTTTTATTTCATATGTCATACAGTTCAAACAAGACTTTCTGAGCATGACCAGTTTGACTTGTTTAAATTTAATAGGCCTGTAATTCAAGTCTGCCTTATTTCAATTGGTTTTTAGCCCTAGTTGCACTTCTGTTGCACTTTTTTGTTCATTTGAGGTGCATGAAGGCATTGTGTATTAAATTTAAATCGTTTAAAAAAAAATCAGAAATTTGGGTCGCGACTTCATGACAAGTAGTGGGTCCTGAGGCTACACCAGTTGAGAACCACTGCCCTAGAGTACCAATTCAATATTTTGGTCCAGAATCCAGTCAATGAAGGGCAGAACCAGAAGGCATGAGATAGTGTGCCCTCTGACACTTGACACCTGACCAAATTTCTGCTGGGTCAACCAGCAAAGCCTATCAAAGACCCCTGGTGGTCCTCAGGCTTCACTTTGAAAAGCGCTGGCATAGACTATGGAAAGTTTTAGCGGTGTGTGGCTGTGCCAAAATGTGTTACTGAATCAATGGACGCTTGTGTTTTGAGATAATTAGATCCCAACCCAGCGTGATCTGCATTCATTGTGAGGCAATAGGTTACCTTCTGTGAAATGTTTTAAGAAGACATTTGTCTGGGCGTTCGGGTAGTGTAGATTCACCTGCCCACCAACACGAGGGTCGCAGGTTCGAGCCCCCGTGTTGCCTCCGGCTTGGTCGGGCGTCCGTACAGGCACAATTGGCCGTGTCTGCGGATGGGAAGCCGGATTAGGGGTATGTGTCCTGGTCGCTGCACTAGTGCCTCCTGTGGTTGGTTGGGGCGCCTGTTCGGGGCGGAGGGGAACTGGGGAAGTATGGTGCATTCCTTTATAACTGGGAACTGGTAATCTTACGGTTCAAAGTTCATGAGCTGGGACAGTGACGTCACTAGAGCTGGTATTTCCCATTCCAAACTCGTAGGAGCCTCAGCAGCCCCGACCTCAAAAATCCAAGATGGCTGCTCCATGCAACAACAGTAGTTATAATCGTATAAATGCTATTTAGCACTTCTGTCTCGTTTGTGTCTCATTAAATCAGCTGTACACACAGCATGGCCTACTTCTATCTGTGTGGACATGAGGCTGCAGTGTTTGTATGCGCAAAATGCCACGAAATGCCTTGTTATCAACTGTTATTGCTAACAATGGCTAGCCTGGCTAGCGAGTGGATCTGACCAGTGAACAGTGAACTTCCCAGCTCAAGTTTTCTGCAAATGGAACGCTAACAAAACGGATGTGACATCATAGCCTCGTCATTAGCCTCCACATCCCAGTTCTTTTGCGCTAAAGGAACGCAGCACTAGTGTGAACCTCCCACATGATCCTGCCAGTGAAACGGCTGGCAGCTGCACATGTATCGGAAGAGGCATGGTGCTAGTCTACAACTCTCCCCAGATCGGCAGAGGTGGTGGAGCAAGGACTGGGACAGCTGGGGGAATTGTCCAACTACAATTGGGGAGAAAACTTTCCACTCTTATGATTTTCTAAGCCTGACATTTTGCATTTTCTTTATCGCGATTTTCAGAAAACGGCAACACCATAAAGAGCCATAAAGGTGATCCTCATTTATGAAGATTATCTTGCTGAACACGAAGTCTGCTGTTTCATAAACTTTTGTTAACCACAGACATTATTTCATGCATTTAACCGAAATCCCCATACAAAAATCCCATTGACTTTTACACTTGGGAACCAGAAACTACTAGCATGACTAGCTGAGTTGGCCTACAAAAATATGTCGTCCCTGTGGTACTCTATTTGTCAGGGTAACAACAGACGGCGCATATTAACCCCTGCCTTGTCTGTTGGCCAGGTGGAGGCGCTGACCCATCAGAACCGAGCCACCACGGTCCACGCCGTCAGGGACTCTGAGCTGGCCAAGCTGCCTGAAGGAGCTCTGAACTCCATCAAGAGGAGGTACCCTCAGGTGGTCACCCGCCTCATCCACCTGTTGGGACAGAAGATCCTGGGCAACATGCAGCACACCTCTGGACCTCTGGCCGGTACTCTACACACCTCTGTTTGTTTGTTACTCCTCTACTTTGATTGTGTCTGATATGGTTTTTCCCACAAATAAAAGTTTAATTATCCTGTTAAAATCCTTGATGACATGTTGAGTCCCCCTGACTCCAGGCATATTGGGCTCTATTCTCCCACAGGCCATCGGCGCTATTACGGGCCTTAACCGCAAAAAAACGTGCCTTGCGCCTGTTTCGGCAAGATAGCAATAGGCTTTAGGCTGCCAAATGCGCTTTAGGCCGAATGGGCGTGGCGCAGTCCCAAAGTGGGCGTGTCGGCGCTAAATACCAGCCTAGTCATATCTTGGGAGCTGGCCTACATTTAGCGCTTTGCGCTTTTCAAAAGCAGGCCTATTCTTTGCCTTCACTGCTTCTTCTCTGTCACCCTTCTCTCTCTCTCTCTCTGAGTTCCCAGCATGCATTGTGTTTCTTCATTTCGCTACTAAATAGCCACCAAATGAGCCAAAATAGATATAAAAGGTAGTTCTAAATTAATGTGTAATGGTAACACAGCCTGCCATTGTCAACATTTCAATATTGGACCAAATAAAACCTCGAAATGAAAACACCACCCTATGTGAAACATATATGTCCTCCTGGGCATATATATACCCCTTGTCGAGTTAACGTGATTTAGAGAAGTAACAGCGGAACGCGCTTCGGAACGCGCTTCTAATGGCATCTGCTATACTGTGATGTCCGTCCAATAACTTGGCCCTATTTCACATTTAGTTTTACAATAAAAACACATTTATGCAATGACTTGACATAATGTAGGGTATATTTATGTGCATCATCCTTCCTGCAGCAGGCGAGAGAAAATGATATCTTTCTGGACAAACTTTCACCAATCTAATAGGCTATATTTTTCTAGCTGATGCATAGAACATTATTTTCACTTTGATCTTGCTATAGTGTAGCGTATTTACATGCTTGCAGTATTGAAACTGCAGTTAGATTGGTTTGAGAAGCATAATAATATGGAATAATAGCCTATAATGCAGACAGACAGGCTGGATGAAGGGAGGGGGGGGGGGGGCAGAGCGTTTGGCTTTCGTCTGGTTTTGCGGGATCACTGGAATTGGAGCTAAAAAGGCAAGCGTGCGATTCGTTTATTGCACTTATCCAATGAGCATGACGGTGCATAATTTTACGCCTAAAAGGCGTGGTTGTAATGCTTTGGGCTGCATCTAGCGCCAGCACGACGATATCAAGTGCGCCTTTCCACGCCCACTGCTTTGATCTGCGCCTGCCGCTCGGCCTAGAAACTGCGCCGATGCAACGATAGGGGCCATTATCTCTAGATTTGTGTATCTATTTGACGGGTGTATTAGGGAGGATTAGAGAGGCATGGCAGGAGGAACTTGGTGTTGAATTGTCTGAAATGATATGGGACAGGAGTCTGTCTGTCGTCCAACTCTGCTCAATCAACAGCAGCTGATCCAATTTAAAGTCACTCACCGACTTCACTATTCTAAGTCTAGGTTGCACAGGATCTACCCTTCTGTCTCACCACTATGTGATAGGTGTCAGGTGCTAGAGGGCACACTGTCACACGCTTTTTGGTTTTGCTCTTCACTATCCGGATTCTGGGCCAAAATATTTGACTGGTAGTCTAAGGCTTAAAATAAAAAATAAATAAAATAACCCTTCAGCCGGAGGCGGAGCTTGCCATCTTCGGCTGTTCTGAATCGTCTCTGCTCCTCCCTACGGCTGTGCAGCAATCTCTAACACAGGGGACGACTGTCGCCAAGAGACTCATTCTGAAGGAGTGGAAGTCCCCCTGTTCGTATGGAGAGACTCAGGTTCCTGAGGACCAACTCACTTAGGAGGTTTTCCACTATTTGGGACCCGTTCCTGGACTACTTTGACGAGATTAGAAATGATGAATAACTGGCCCAGCTGATTTCTCATTTTTTGTTTTTGTTTTTTGTGTGTCTGAGTTTGTTTTGCTTTTGTTCTGAAAATTGAAAAAAGAAATCCTTGATGACATGACATCTACTCCTATCCATTGAGAAAGCCTCTTCCTCTTCTGCCCCTCCAGCTCGTGGTCTGGGCCTCCACACCCCCACCAGTAAGTGGGACGCTGGGAACCCGGCCTCCAACCTGTCCACTGTGGCCATCCTGCCGGTATCTGACGACGTGCCCCTCACCGCCTTCACCCTGGAGCTGCAGCACGCGCTCAGTGGCATCGGTACACACACACACACACACACACACACACACACACATGCACACCCACGCAGGCACAGGCACACACACACACACACACACACACACACACACACACACACACACACACACACACACACACACACTGCCAAGGAAAGTCAAGAATTATAGATTGAGCTCGACAAGAAAATGGCTAACTTTTGCTTTTTTTGTATTCAACAAAGCATATTCAGTCCAAAAAAGATCTGTGTCTGTGTGGGGCATGAAGAAGCCATATTGTTCAAACTCTAGTTTTGTGTGTTATATGTGTGTTTGCTTTGTTATAGAAATCAAAAGCAAGCCTTGCTTTTGATGTCAGACTTTTTTGACACCTTGTAGACTCCATACATTACTGATACTTGAATATGTGACGCTATTTTAGAGATGCCACTTTTAGAAACTTGGATGTGTTCCTGTTTCTGCAGGCCCCACTCTCCTCCTGACCAGTGACATCATCAAACAGCGACTGGGCGCCGCTGCACTGGACAGGTAGACATTTGGTTGCACGAGGGAAAACCATTGAATAGATGCACACGCAAGAGTTCATGCTACTTGAGAAAGTCCACCGCTATGGTGTGACGATTCACTTACATTTGAACTTGTCCTTCCTGTCATTAATACTGCTCAATGAAGAAGAAACATGATTAGTAAGAAATTCTTTTTTACCTCAACGTAATGGAGTTTAGGGCGTCCAGGTAGTGCAGCAGTAGATTCCCTGTCAACCCACATGAGGGTCGCAGGTTCGAGCCCCCGTGTTACCGCCGGCTTGGTCGGGCGTCCATACAGGCACGATTGGCCGTGTCTGCGGGTGGGAAGCCGGATTAACGGTATATGTGTCCTGGTCAGTGGCGCCGGCAGGATCCAGTTTCACTGTACGTACAGTACAAGCACCTCGTGGCTGGATGGAAGATGGAAGATGTAAAGTTCATCCCAGCTGCTGTGACAATGGCAAAGTATCGCCTACAGTGAGCTGTGTCTCTACAAGCACAGCAGTGAACAGATGCAGCTTCAGTGGCTGTTGGAGCACAATGTAAGCAGCCTACAACCCGTTTGAAACTCTGCACAGGGTTTTCTCCTCCTGCCGAGCAGAGAGCTGAGAGGAGGCTTGCTTTTTGGTGCAAATCCGTTGAATTGGCCTGTTGGAACTATCTGAACCAAGCGTTTCTCTGGCCACAGGTAGGCAGAGTGCTGTTAAACTACAGCTGTGCTACAGGTAGGCAGAGTGCTGTTAATCTACAGCTGTGATACAGGTAGGCAGAGTGCTGTTAAACTACAGCTGTGCTACAGGTAGGCAGAGTGCTGTTAATCTACAGCTGTGATACAGGTAGGCAGAGTGCTGTTAAACTACAGCTGTGCTACAGGTAGGCAGAGTGCTGTTAATCTACAGCTGTGATACAGGTAGGCAGAGTGCTGTTAAACTACAGCTGTGATACAGGTAGGCAGAGTGCTGTTAATCTACAGCTGTGATACAGGTAGGCAGAGTGCTGTTAAACTACAGCTGTGATACAGGTAGGCAGAGTGCTGTTAAACTACAGCTGTGCTACAGGTAGGCAGAGTGCTGTTAAACTACAGCTGTGCTACAGGTAGGCAGAGTGCTGTTAAACTACAGCTGTGCCACAGGTAGGCAGAGTGCTGTTAAACTACAGTTGTGCTACAGGTGGGCAGAGTGCTGTTAAACTACAGTTCTGCCACAGGTGGGCAGAGTGCTGTTAAACTACAGTTGTGCTACAGGTAGGCAGAGTGCTGTTAAACTACAGTTGTGCCACAGGTGGGCAGAGTGCTGTTAAACTACAGCTGTGCCACAGGTAGGCAGAGTGCTGTTAAACTACAGCTGTGCTACAGGTAGGCAGAGTGCTGTTAAACTACAGCTGTGCTACAGGTAGGCAGAGTGCTGTTAAACTACAGCTGTGCTACAGGTAGGCAGAGTGCTGTTAAACTACAGCTGTGCCACAGGTAGGCAGAGTGCTGTTAAACTACAGTTGTGCTACAGGTGGGCAGAGTGCTGTTAAACTACAGTTCTGCCACAGGTGGGCAGAGTGCTGTTAAACTACAGTTGTGCTACAGGTAGGCAGAGTGCTGTTAAACTACAGTTGTGCCACAGGTGGGCAGAGTGCTGTTAAACTACAGCTGTGCCACAGGTAGGCAGAGTGCTGTTAAACTACAGCTGTGCTACAGGTAGGCAGAGTGCTGTTAAACTACAGCTGTGCTACAGGTAGGCAGAGTGCTGTTAAACTACAGCTGTGCTGCAGGTAGGCAGAGTGCTGTTAAACTACAGCTGTGCTACAGGTAGGCAGAGTGCTGTTAAACTACAGCTGTGCTGCAGGTAGGCAGAGTGCTGTTAAACTACAGCTGTGCTGCAGGTAGGCAGAGTGCTGTTAAACTACAGCTGTGCTACAGGTAGGCAGAGTGCTGTTAAACTACAGCTGTGCTACAGGTAGGCAGAGTGCTGTTAAACTACAGCTGTGCTGCAGGTAGGCAGAGTGCTGTTAAACTACAGCTGTGCTACAGGTAGGCAGAGTGCTGTTAAACTACAGCTGTGCTGCAGGTAGGCAGAGTGCTGTTAAACTACAGCTGTGCTACAGGTAGGCAGAGTGCTGTTAAACTATAGCTGTGCTACAGGTAGGCAGAGTGCTGTTAAACTACAGCTGTGCTACAGGTAGGCAGAGTGCTGTTAAACTACAGCTGTGCTACAGGTAGGCAGTGCGCTGTGCTACAGGTAGGCAGAGTGCTGTTAAACTATAGCTGTGCTACAGGTAGGCAGAGTGCTGTTAAACTACAGCTGTGCTACAGGTAGGCAGAGTGCTGTTAAACTACAGCTGTGCTACAGGTAGGCAGAGTGCTGTTAAACTACAGCTGTGATACAGGTAGGCAGAGTGCTGTTAAACTACAGCTGTGCTGCAGGTAGGCAGAGTGCTGTTAAACTACAGCTGTGCTACAGGTAGGCAGAGTGCTGTTAAACTACAGCTGTGCTACAGGTAGGCAGAGTGCTGTTAAACTACAGCTGTGCCACAGGTAGGCAGAGTGCTGTTAAACTACAGCTGTGCTACAGGTAGGCAGAGTGCTGTTAAACTACAGCTGTGCTACAGAGTGCTGTTAAACTACAGCTGTGCTACAGGTAGGCAGAGTGCTGTTAAACTACAGCTGTGCTACAGGTAGGCAGAGTGCTGTTAAACTACAGCTGTGCTACAGGTAGGCAGAGTGCTGTTAAACTACAGCTGTGCTACAGGTAGGCAGAGTGCTGTTAAACTACAGCTGTGCTACAGAGTGCTGTTAAACTACAGCTGTGCTACAGGTAGGCAGAGTGCTGTTAAACTACAGCTGTGCTACAGGGAGGCAGAGTGCTGTTAAACTACAGTTGTGCGCACAGCTAAAGTGTCGGGTAGTGGTGCTGCGGCAGTGCAGGAATGGTTCCGCACAGGGGAAAAACATTAGTGCCAATTGGTGACGGTGTTTGGTGCTTGTAAAAAATAAATTACGCACGGTGCGTACAGGATTATGGCTGTCGGCGCCACTGGTCCTGGTCACTGCATTAGCGCCTCCTCTGGTCGGTCGGGGCGCCTGTTCAGGGGGGAGGGGTACTGGGGGGAAATAGCGTGATCTTCCCACACGCTACATCCTGCCGGCGATACTCCTCGCTGTCAGGTGAAAAGAAGCGGCTGGTGACTGCACATGTATCGGAGGAAGCATGTGCTCCACAGATGAGTAGAGGGGGTGGGGCAATGACCGAGACAGCAGGGGGGTTTGGCCGAGTACAACTGGGGAGAAAACGGGATAAAAATAAAAAATAAAACCTAATGTAATGTAAAAGTAATGTAGTTTAGTTTCAATTTAAATGATGGCGTGTTGCTCCGCTGAAAAGTGTGTGTTGGTTGTTCTCTCCTCTCCAGTGTCCATGAGTACCGTCTGTCCAGTTGGCTGGGCCAGCAGGAAGACATCCATCGCATCGTCCTCTACCAGTCTGACCCCGGCCTCACGCCCTGGACGCAGCGCTGCATCCGCCAGGCCGACTGCATCATCATCGTGGGCCTGGGTGAGCAGGAGCCCACCGTGGGCGAGGTGAGGCTACACTCACACGCATTTCATAGGGATAGCATGTCAATTCTCCTCTAGCAAGACAGCTCACAGAATTAAGTTGAAAGGCCAAAACCACCTCACATAATATACACACATACAGTATAGCCAGGCTCCTATTCAGAGTGACTTATACCGCTTTCACACCAAGGGTCAACCCAGGGTTACCCTGGCCTGACCCTGGGGTTCAGTGTGGCTTTCTACCCAATACCCTTGCAGTATTCCCCCCTTCATCAATATAGTATTATTATTATTATTATTATTATTATTATTATTATTATTATTATTATTATTATTATAACAACAACTTGAATTGTGTTGAGAAATTATAATAGATTAACAGCCAGGCACAGATACCTGCGTATTTAGT
>NC_139631.1:37738782-37891282 GCF_964638095.1 Poromitra crassiceps
CAAGGTAGGTACTCCTGTCAGCTGTGCACTGAGAGAGCTGCTAGAAACATGACTAGTTAGATCATTTACTGCCTGTTTCTCTTCAAGAGCTACCCGCATTTTCTGTGGGTTTGTATGCACTTGTACGGAACTTCACTGCAAAAAATATCCATGTTAACAAGTCATTTAGTCTAGTATTGAGGAGTCGTTAAGTTAGTATTTCTCATAAGACAAGTGGGAAAATGGTGCTTGTTGACTTGTTTCCACTGCAGATCAACTTTTTTTAAAGAATTTTCTTGAGTCATTTTCCAACATTCCACGTGGCAAGATATTAAATAAATAAGTTATTTAATTATTAATTCATTATTTAATTATTATTCAAATAAATCTTCACTTGTTTTAAGAGAAATGCAATTTTAGAACTTAATATGGGATTGCAGTACTTGCCGAGATGGACATTTCTGAATGAAAGCATCCACCAAATGTTATTGGATGGCTGTTTCCAGGGGCTGCTCTCAGGTGGGCATCCTGCGTGCGCTGAACGAGGCGGGGATCCCCATCGACATGGTGGGCGGCACCTCCATCGGCTCCTTCATGGGGGCGCTCTACGCCGAGGAGAAGAGCAACAGCCGCATGAGGGTGCGGGCTCGCGAGTGGGCCATGGTGGGTGAACGTCTACGGTAGAAATGAAAACCCAGCAGCGTATCTGCAGAAGCTTATTGCGTTCCCCTTCTAGTGACGAGATCTTTTCTCTCATTATTATGGCGAGTAGATCGCATAATGTCAAGGTATTTCTGACGTTATTGTCAGAACTTTTCTCGTCTTTTCTCAGCTGACATTGGTTTGCGATTCCCAATTCTTATTCCTAATGGCTCAACACACCTTTTTCACCATAGCTATGTAGATGTATATTAATAATTATGATATTATTAGTCATTATAATTTAATTATTCTATCAAAGATCCAAAATCTCATAATAATCTCATAATAACAAGATATGATATAGTAGTTAAAGGAAAATATCTCTTTATTAGGAAAATATATATATATATATATATATATATATATATATATATATATATATATATATATATATATATATATATATATATATATATATATTATTTTAGTTTTTTTCTAATAAAGAGATCTATATATATATATATATATGTATATATATATATATATATATATATATATATATATATATATATAAGTTACTCGTGCACATCCGAAGGGAGGTGCAGGTCACAGCAAGATAAATCCAAGATACTATATAAAAGACCAACTAGTCAGGAACAAGTCCATATGTAGACCGCACACTCCCAAAACAAAGATGCTGACCAAACTTGTCAAAAAGACTTGATTTATTTAAGAACAATGCGTTTCGCAGACATGCTTCAGCAGGTATATATATATATATATATATATATATATTTTAAGAGTGCAATGTGCTTCTGTAGACATGACACCCTTGCAGCAGTACATCGATGTAATACTGTTATTTGGCTGCTGAGGGGACCTGACACGACCAGTTGATTTTTGACTTTTTGTTTCTGTTGTCAGGATATGACGTCGATCTTCAAGAAGGTCCTGGACCTGACCTACCCGGTCACCTCCATGTTCTCTGGAGCTTCCTTCAACTCCAGCATTAGCTCCATCTTCAAGGGCAAACAGATTGAGGTAGGAAGGCACCGTCCCAAACTTGACATTTTTACTTTCTAGGTTTAGCTTGACTCTCTTTTCCTGGGTGACTTAGAGTAGGTGTTTTAGACGCTGGCGAAAGATCAAAACACATTAGTTTGGCTCTAAAGGCACTCGTGTTGACAACATTCTCCATTCATCTATAAGATATTGCCTCTCGCAACGCTGCCAGGAAAGTAAGTGTGCCCTACTTCCACCCTGCTGGCACTGCTGTGCACCCTGCTGGCACTGCTGTGCACCCTGCCGGCACTGCTGTGCACCCTGCTGGCACTGCTGTGCACGTTGATCCATCTGTCATTGATGGAACATTATACCGCATTGTTTGAATTGAGCTGTCCGAATTGGAAGGAGATAGTAAATCGTGTGAATTTGATCCCTCGTCTACGGAACTCTACTTAGATGAAATAATCTGTAGGAAATAGATGTATTCCCTGGTAGCACGGTGGTCTAAATCAAAAAGACAACGTGTCAAACAAAATGTCATTTCAGTTGCACAGAAATCCATTCACAGATGGTATATTTGCTACCCAGCAACCCAGAGTTGTGAGACTGTGTTTTTCAGCACATTATAGTCACATGCTAATCTTCGCACGTTCCTTTTCTCTCCTTCATCACCTCTCCTCTTCTTTCCTAGGACCTGTGGATACCGTACTTCAACATAACAACAGACATCACTGCTTCCTCCATGAGAGTTCACACCTACGGTCTGGCTCCCTGCGCCTTCCTTATTTGAACCCCCCCCCTCCCTCCCCTCCCTTCCCAAGCTATTCACCTTATGTAGCCCCGCCCACTTGACCCAGTTGTGTTACGACTTCCTGTTCAAAACGCTGTCTGTTTCAAACCTAAATGGTAAATGGTAAATGGCCTGCATTTATATAGCGCTTTTATCCAAAGCGCTTTACAATCAGTAGATAGTCTACATTCACCCATTCATACACCGCAGGGTGCCTACACACCATCGGGAGCAAGGAGGGTTAGGTGTCTTGCCCAAGGACACAACGACAGCAGCTGGGAGGGAGCGGGGATCGAACCGCCAACCCTTGCGTCATTGGCCGACCCGCTCTACCTCCTGAGCTAAAGCCGCCCCAAACCTAGTCTGGCTCTGGCTCTGGCTCTTAGGGGGTCACTCTGCACACACACCTTAATTCCCCTCAGCAGTGTTGGCCACAGTTAACACAATGAACACAATATAAGCACTGTGCTGTCACAGGAAGTGTCAACAGGAATAGGAAGTCATTTGCTGACCCCTGCGTTGGACGCAAGTGGCAGGGAGGGCTTGTGGTTAGCGAGGCCGTCCCGTAGCTGAAAGGTCACCGGATCGATGCCCGCAGCGGTCGATGTGTCCATCAACATCCAAGTATCAAGTCAAAGTGTCTTTTAGAAAGACCCAACCCCTACCTACACATTACTTGCAGCCAGCGAGTAACCAAATGTGTGCTGGCTAAATGCCTAAAATGTAAATGTAAGCCCTTCCTTAGGCTTTGGAACAAACAGTAAGGCTGTGGGAACATTATGTTTGGAGTGCATTGTGAAGCAATACAAGGAAATGATCCAACCCATTAGACTCATAGATCAACTTTTCTTACAATATAATGAGACAATCGTCAGAAACGCCCACTCAATTTAATATCTCATTTTATACATTATAAAATATACATCATTTTATTTTATACAACACTCACTGTCCACTTTAATAGGTGCACCTGTCTGGCAGCGGCTGGTCATGTGCTGCACGTCTGCTCAGGTCTGCTGGAACCAACAATCATTCAACAATCCAACAACTACTGCAAGGAAGGGAGCGGGGCTAGTGAAAAGGCTAGGAATAGCTAGTGTCCTCTATATACCGCTTTCAGACAGACACGGTTCTGGTTCTGGCTCTGGCTCCGTTCTGGAGTCTCAGAACCTTGGAGCTTTGTGGCGAACCAGCCCGTGTTCACACCAGTTTAAGCGGGAACCATAGTGGGAGGACATTATTCGGTCGTCCTTCAGTTTTTTAAGTTGATTAATTATTTGGTCTGGCGTTCGAGTGAACCCAGCCTTGGCCATCTCTTCCGCAAGTTCGGCATACAACTTGCTCTTTCTTGTACTGCTTTCTAGCTTTTCTTGAAAGAGAGAGTGGCGTCAGCGGAGGACCAAAATGCGTAACTCATTAGCCAATGAACAGCCAGGAAGGGGTCTTGTGCTACGTTTGAATGCTAAAATAAAGCGGATAATGTACAATTTGATTAACTCATTGAGTGCCAAGGACGAGTATGTTCGTCAATTGGTTTAGTAACGTAGAGTGCCAAGGACGAGTATGTTCGTCAATTGCGTTTTTTGACGGTGGGACGTGGATCAAAGCCAGATCCATCTCTGGTAAAATTTTGGGGCATGTTGAATGTGTATAACCTATTTTACCGACCCATTAGGTGGCGACAGTGCTCTCCAGATGCGAAAAAGGTCGGAAAACAGCAGGAAAAAGCCGTGATCAAAGAGAAACCGATGCATGCTGCAGCCAGAGCCATATAGATTGCTCTGTCTGGAGCTGACGTTGGCTGCGAACAGCAATCAATCCGCTCCCACAACTGAGCCTCTCTGTCTCTGCTGTATAGTTTCTCCACACGATTAGCCGCCAGAAAGGCAGCACCCGACGCCGAAGGGCCAAACCTTTCCCTGCAGTCCGGTTTGGCATTTCCGTGTCGCGCTGGGAACCGCCGCACAAAAACGGAGCGCTCCGAAAATAGACTGGGTGCGTGTTAGGCTGTGTGTTAGTGTGGGGAGGAGTTTGCAGCTGAGGGGGGGAGAGGGGGGTGGGGCACGCAGTGCACCACACAACTACACCACGTCACTACATCAGAAAATATTAGCTTCAGACTCAGTGAATGTGCTTGAAATGCTGCATTTCACAAAAGGCGGAATAACTCAGCTTCGTTCTAATTTGAAATGTGTCTTTTTGCTCAAAACAGCCTATCTTCTCCGGCTCATAACTAAAGAACGGAAAATGGTATCAATAAACTTTTTTTTGCAGATGATAGAAGAGAGTCTCATCGTTCTTTGTGCGTGTTCGGTGTTTACATAGTAATATCACACAATATTCTGTGGGCCTCGAGATATCACTGAAAAACGCTCTGAAACTCTGGCACTGGGAGCGTCCATTCTCCAAAAGTGGCTGGCACTCAATGAGTTAAAAAAAAACAAAAAAATCAAAGTACAACACAACTCGACAGTGCTGCTTAATCCAGGACCTTACTTCCTGGAACTCTTTAGAGTAAAAAACTGGTCCATTGGAGTGAATGGAGATGACGGCTCTGGGAATAGCTAGGAATTGGAAGGTCCTAGAGAAACGGGATTCAAGGTCTGGGTAGGGGGAGTGGCTGGGCGGATGTCGGTGGTGGTGGGCGGGGTCTACAGTGTACAGGTACACAATACATATTAGAAATAATGTGCTAGCATTTCCACAAAGCTTCTTTTACATTCGCTCAGATGACTGCTCCTAAACCTGCACTGCTTACTTCAACACCTGTGATTTTTTTTTAAATCTTGCTGACTTGTTTTATCTTTCTTGCTTGTGAAGCACTTTGCGTCACTCTATTCAAATGAGCTGCACTTTCAGTTTTTACTCTTACTAGTTTCTCAACCACTTAAGCAGACTTGTCACTGCCCCTACAGGTTCGTTGTGGCGGTACGTCCGGGCCAGTATGTCACTGTCTGGTTACCTGCCACCTCTTTGTGACCCCAAAGATGGACATCTGCTCATGGACGGGGGTTATATCAACAACTTGCCTGGTGAGTACTGCAGAGAGGGCAGTAGTTGTTTTTCCTAACATCCAAGATGGTAATAATAAGAGGAAAACACATTCTGTACCTGCCTAGTTTTTAAAAGGCCAGAAGGTAACTGGTAAAATGATCTCACTTTCACAGCCTGGCTCCTCTGCAGACATCAAATGATACACTTAAAATTAGAGGTTTAGGTTTCAATGGCCGAAGCCGATAGTCATTATATATATCGGCCATCGGCCACCCTGCCGATGGCCGATATATATAATGACGATTATTTTATTTTTGTATTTTATTTTTTTGCATTCGATAAAATACAATGATTTAAATATAATAATGAATGAGAGTATTTGGGGGAAAAAAACAAATAGCCTATAATTCCATTATCCATTCATGCACATTGAGAATCTAATATAACAAATACATCTAATATAAGATGGTTATCTTAGCCAGTAACATGCTTTAGATTGTTTTATTTCATTAATGAAATAGAAAAATACATTGGGTTATGCAGTAGATTTCAGAAGTGACTGGTAGGCTATTTAAGGGAGAGCACGTATGTCAGAGATCTCATTCAACTGTATTATTCTATTAACTGAGACAGTTTGGGAGACGAATCGTCTCCCAAACACTGTGTTTGGGAGATGATTCGTATCCCAAATTCTCTCAATATTAATACAAAAGAGTGCGGGCCTGAAATTCGGCGCGCGATTGCAGGAATCGTGGAAATCGGGAATTCCCGCATATTTTGAATTTATAATGCGGGACTAATCCCGCATTTGTTTGCGGGGGCCGATGTCTATGCATGTAGTCATCGTGAACATCGAGTATAAATTGTCACGCTACTTGTTTTTACCCTGCCGTAATAATCGGCCTTGTGAGCGCAGGCAGCGGCCGATGCCGATTAATTAAAAATTACAATAATCTGCGCCGATTAATCGGTCTACCTATACTTAAAATCAGTAAATCATTACCACATTCATTTTGAAGCGTTAGTGTGGGCACGGTGGCGCAGTCGGTAGCGCTGTCGCCTCACAGCTAGAAGGTCCTGAGTTCGATTCTCGCCTGGGACGCTGTGGGCGCTGGAGTTGTGTCCCCCCCATATCTTCAGTGCCTACTGCCCAGGTGGGTTATCTCGTCGAAAGGGCCTTTCTGTGTGGAGTTTGCATGTTCTCCCCGTGCTCCCCCAGGGGGTTCCTCCGTACATAACCCCCCACTAAAAAGATGCAGAAGATCGTCATCCGACCAGTGACGACAACTTCTGATGTTGGTCCCCGGGCGCTGGAAAGAAAAAGCGACCACTGCTCCTGGCCTGCCCCCCGGAGGAAAGGACAAGCCAGGATGGGTCAAATGCAGAGGACAAATTTCACCGGCCACCGTCAGCATGAGTGTGTTTGTGGCCGCATGCATGTGTTGGTGTGTGACTGGGTGACAATAAAAGACGGGCTTGTCCGTCACTAACTGATTACCATAAACAAACAAGACCTTCACTGAGACGCTTGGCAGCCTCTATTGGCCTCTCACATTGCATTTCACACGGTGTGCCACCGGGGGCAAATTTGAAGGGAAATCTGCCCGATTTCCATACAGCACAAAACAGGAAGTGGGCGGGCGCTGTTCTCCCTGTGCAAATGCAGCTAAAGCTTTCAGTTCCCTGTGATGGCAGATGGAGGAAGGAGTGAAAGGCCGACGGAAAAAATCACTTCCTTCTTCGTACCCTATTTATTGCATCAGATACAGACAGACAGACACATAGACAAACACCATGATGCAACATGAACTCAACATACTGTAAGTGTCAACACATATAAAGACAACAAAGAATGACTAACGGTACCTCTCCACATGGGCATGGAAGTAACAGACGGACATTAAAAGTGCACCAGTGATCAAAATATGAAGTAGTATTGCGGAAAAATCACTTCTAACATGTTCAATAAAGCCAAAGACACTGGGGCGGGGGGGGGGGGGGGGGGGCGGGTTGATCAACAGGGTTTATGGGAGATGTGGTCTTAATTGAGAGAAACTCTAGCAGGTGTTAGACACCAATGAGACTACCACTCATCTCCACCATAGCCTCATTTGTGTACTGTAATTACACAAAGGTATCACAATTAATCAATTAATTTGACAATGATATATTGATGTTCCACAATACTAAACATAGCACCTTGGATATTTTGAGTTAGGCGAAAGAACATGTGTGCTGATGGGAAAATTCACTGTTTGTTATTCAAGCTACTTATTTGTTCCTTATTTGTTCGCAGTGGGTACCCGATACCCAGAATATTATGGAAATCCCTTTTGTGTTTCCCGCTCTCTAGCCGACGTGGCTCGCTCCATGGGGGCCAAGGTTGTGATCGCAATCGACGTCGGCAGCCAAGACGAAACCAACCTGACGAACTACGGCGACTCCCTCAACGGCTGGTGGCTGCTGTGGAAGCGCTTCAACCCACTGGCTGAGAAAGTCAAGGTGATGTCACATGTACTCGACAACTACTATTGATTAGTCGAAGGGATATGATACGATAAGAGGCTACAATACAATGTGATACGATACCATAAGTTACGAAAGTGATACACAATGCATTCCGATGCGATGCGATACAAGAATACGTTACGTTACGACAGGGGCGTAGGCAGAAATTAAATTATGGGTGGGCCTGGATAAAATTGGGTGGGCCTGGATAAAATTGGTGGGGCAATTGCATGATGAAATTTTGTGCTGGAAGCGCGCAAAATTCCTAGATGTCATAAAGTCGTCATGCATTAGACTCTGGAGATGATGTGCCCTGCGTTTTTAAGCTACAAAACCATTAGCTAGCAAGGCAGCAGCAAGTTTGCCTCTAGAAAACAACCAATAAAAAATAAAATTGGGTGGGCCAGGGCAAGAAGTGGGTGGGCCTGTGCCTACCCGGGCCCACCCGTAGAAACGCCCCTGCGTTACGATATAACATGATACATTACATTGTGTTAAGTTATGTTACGATAGGATACAATACGATGCGACATGGAAGAACAAATTTAGCTGAAATTTCGTACGCATCAGCTTTGTTTTACATACGGTGAACACACACCCATCACATGAATCATACTGTAGAAAAAACACATAATCACACTTTACACTCTCTGGGCTTATTCGTGAAACACAATCGTTTATTTATTCGACTGTGCAAAATCTGCCACCCACTCATCAAAACCGATGCATAACGGTAATGTGGCAAACTGTCAAAGACAGCCAAAGTTATTCAAGAGTAGTACCTGGGTGCACTCTGCACGGAGCTCCCTCAGCAGCAGAAGGTGGTCTTGTCGCCGCCGCGTAATAATCCACAACATTTTCAAATGTCTATTTTATTCATCTCCATTACAGATTGATACCACAAAATTAACCTGGGTAAACCCAGCCTCCACGTGACCTGCTCTCAGACCTGCTCTCAGGCACTACACTGAGAGCAGGTCTGAGAGCAGGTCACGTGTAGGCTGGGTTTACCCAGGCTACCACACAGTAGCGATTCAGCCTATATCAGTTCATAAAAGCTTTCACATTTGCTCTTCTAAACACCCTGCTATGTCTCGTATGTAAAAAAAAATCCTCTGCTGCGCATAAACGAGGAAACCCTACTCACGTTCCACAGGTCCTGAACATGGCGGAGATCCAGACACGACTGGCCTACGTCTGCTGCGTCCGGCAGCTGGAATCGGTCAAAGAAAGCGAATACTGCGAGTACATCCGGCCGCCCATCGACCGCTACGGCACGCTGGAGTTTGGCAAGTTCGACGAGATTGCTGTGAGTCGCCCCTTTGTTCCCACTCGCCATTCCCCACACACACACACACTACTCCAAATGTAATGTTGCCTACCGTCTTCGTTGTGAATTAATTATTAATTGCAGTACAGTAGTTTGTTTTCCTGAAAAGAATAAATAAAATCATCTTTCAAAAGATTTGATAGTATATAGTAGATTGCTTTCTGACATATTTCTTGTAAAAATTCTTGAATATATTTTCACATTTAAAGTAGAAATTCAACCCCCGCAGTGAACCTAACATCTGAACAGACGTCTATTTAGCTGCTTTTGAATCTCCAATCCTGTAGTGTAGAGCCGCAGCACCGTCCTTTGGTGAGTCAGCCCATTGAGATATATGGGGGGTCTTACCCCACCGTCTAGTCTTGCGCGCCAGCCGTAGTAACATTTTGTGGGCGTTCCCACACAGACCGACTGTATCTATACCAGTATCTTCACTCTGGATTTAAAACTGAGCGCGCTACAGCCTCTGAAACACAGTATGGGGAGAAATTACCAATCGGGATTACCACAGCGGGAGAAAGGGTTAAAAATCCCGCGGAAATCGGGAGTGTTGGCAGGAATGTGCACCCCCCTGTAGTTCCTCTGCACCCCCCTGTAGTTCCTCTGCACCCCCCTGTAGTTCCTCTGCACCCCCCTGTAGTTCCTCTGCACCCCTCAGTTTGGGACCACTGTCCCATTGCTTTCCCATCTACCGGCTTTGAATCTCACCCCTATCCTCTGTCACTGTTGCCCCAGGAGGTGGGATACCAGCACGGCAAAACGCTGTTTGATGTGTGGCAGCGCAGCGGGGTGGTGGACAACATGCTTAAGGACAGACACCAGGAGGAGTTCTACAAGACCAAAACCGGCCATGTGAGTCCCACACGGGCCAGGAGACGTCATTCCACGGTGGCACTTGCCACTGTTTTTTCTCCAACAATTAAATTGTCCTGTCAGTTTTGCCACAGTATAACATTTGTAGGAGCAAGTAAGTTGATCCTTGGTGAAGTTCGTTATTTTACCAATTCAAAGATTTGTATAATAGAAAGGAACTTTGCCTTGTAACTCCAGTTCCAGGACCCGAGAGCTTCTGAAACCCTTTCCAAACCCCCTTGGATAAGAACAAGGCTGTTTTACATCATTTTCAAGAGTTGACATTATGGAGATAATATGGACTTATTACCTGAGTGCAACACAATGAAAGTGGCTGGAAGAGGACAAAAACTGAGGAGCCACACCCCAAATGTACATATTGGCATCATCAAGTCTCGCTCTATTTACAAGTACTCTTTGATTGATGTATGGAAATGGGAATACGGCATTCAACTGAAATTGCAGCTTATTTAGAGTCATAAAGTGAAAAGATCTCTTTGTTGGAATGGCCAAACATCACTGTGTGTCTTTCAGGTGGTCACCTGTCCCAATGCCTCCTTCACCGACCTGGCGGAGATCGTGTCGAGAATTGAACCAGTCAAGAACGCCACGATCGACGGTTAGTGATCAGTCAGATATGGAGAGGAAATGGGATTATTACCTTTGACAACGAGTTGGCCAGAAGGTTATGTTCTCGCCCCCCGTTTGTTTGTGTGTCTGTCTGTCTGTTTGTCTGTCTGTTTGTCTGTAGGATATCTATGAACAGATTTGCACCAAACTTGGTAGTAAAGCAGGTCTTGGGTAAACTTGTTAGTAAAGCAGGTCATAGGTAGTTTGGTTAAAACCACTCAGTCACGTGAAATCACATTGTGTTTCGTTCTGCGAGACCGTCTGGCCTCCAGCCCAGGGCGGGCTTTTTCAGAATCCACAACGTGGACGGGCCAATCAGGGACCTGCCTCATAGTTGACATGGTAATGCCTGCCTCCATGCCTCTCAGGCTCGAGCAGTAACGTCAACGTTCGTCGAGTTAAACAGCCACAAGCAGTTATTGCACTAATAGATCAATAACAACAATTAAACCAGAACAGGAGTATGCAACAGCGGAGTTTCTCGGCGGAAAATACATTTTTGCCGTTCTTCCGAGTGGATTTGGATTTGACTGGATCCTACGCTGATTGGCTGAAGGACTGGTGCACAGCTTGGAGACCAGACGGATCCATAGAACCAAACAGAATGTGAGTTCACGGAGCCGGACGTTTTAACCAGGCTAGGTCATGGGCCAACTTAGAACTGATTCCATGCCCCCACCAAAGGGGGTGTGGTGTGATAATGGGCGTGGCCAATCACAAAAAGGCTCCTAACTTGCAAACAGATTCACGCAACACCACGTTTTGAGTATATGTATTCACCTTATTCACCACGCCCACTTTTTCTCTCTTCCGTGTTCGACGCAACGTATTTGTTCTTCCGGTTCAGCGCTAGTTGGCGGCCATTTTCAAAATAAAACGTCAGTATGAATGAAGTTTGTGCTCCCGGTCCTCACTGCTCGTTAAAGATTTCCAATAGGCGTTATTCTGATAAACTGGTCACATACTGTATATGTTACGTTCTCACCCGACAAATATGAAAACTTTAAAACAGTTTGGGTTTTTTTTTGCTTGAAAACAGCTTTTTGGCAAGTCTAAATGACTGCGGTAGGCGTACTCTACTTCCGTGTTTAAAACCGGAAAGACGATTACGAAATGACGTCATGCAGAAGCGTCCTTGTATGGGCAAAGAATAAGGTGAATACAGTATACATACAATATCTCACTACTATAATGAAGCGAGGGGTTACGCGTGCGGCTCACAATTGCTTAACAGTTGAGCAGGCAAGCGCACACGCTATAGAATCCCTTTATTTAGAAGTCTCAGGGAAATTAAAAACACCATGTTTTTTCTCATACGCAGCCTCCTCAAGGTGAAACTCTGAAACAATGAGCATCTGTGTCAATTTAAATCATGGAGGATAAAGTGAGAAAAATATTGTCAGACACGGACTTAAGTCACCTACTGTCCTTTGATCTATCCTTGTGTACTGTCATTCATTTCTTAAGAGTATGTTTCACGTTTTCAAAGGGCGGTCATCTCAACAAAAATGTTCAAATAATGTGATCAGAATGAGTGCAGCTGTTGCTCATGTTGTGCCTGCAGAGGAACCGTCGGATGAGTACCAGACAGACTATGACGAGGAGGCGGTGGAGAGCGCCCTGTCCGACTTTGACATGTCCAACCCCAACAGTGAATACACCGAGGGAGAGGAGACGGCAGACACCGCTGAAACGGTATGCATCAAGAAAACGATTGCCTTTTCAAATCAAGGTAATAAACAAAGTCAGAGGGAGACGGTGATCATGTGATTTTTGACGTTTCCTCTTCTTCTCAGGATGAGGACATCATTCAAATCAAAGTTCGACGGCGGCCGCAGCCTGCGTCGGAGAGTCCTCATCCTTGACATCCATCAAGTTTCTGGGAGTTTCTGGACAGGAATTGTGCCTCTCTCCAGAAACTTGTCCATGCAGTAGTTCTATTCACTTCTTGCTCAAGGACACTTCAACAGGGGGGCATTAGGTGGTTTTCAGCCCAACTGGAATGGAAACCAGACTGTTCAACCCTTTAGAGAAACTACATGAACAAAACCAGGAAGTAAGAGCATGCTTAGGTCATGGCATTTCATGTACTGTACACTCAGGGGCACAGTGGGAGCACTCCGAGCAAATTATTTTGAAGTTTGGCGTCTTAATAAGCTCATCATACGCACATCATGGATGCATTGTAGTTATTACAAAATAGAATGTAATATGCAAATCCATGGTTAGAACATTTTCTGGAAGAACTGTATTTATTGCTAATAAATAATAATTGCTAATAATAATAATTAATTGCTAATAATAGCCAATTTGTCATACCCATGTTTCATAATGTTTTATAATGCAAATAATCTGCTGATGTGATTATTATAATATACATTTGAATGTGATTAGAATGTGTTTATGAAGCCTTACAATGCACCTCAAGCAAAGTGTTCCCCTTATTTCTATCAGAGGATGTAGGGAGTTCACCTCTTTCAGAGCAGGGATATGTAATGTTATGTGAACCTTGACTATACTGTAATAAGCTCAACAACAACAACAAAATCACCCACGTCATTAGCATTTCATGAATGTATTTCTCACATGAAATTCTCTCATTTGTATATAATTTAGAAAAAGCCTACAGTACATTTTCTCTCATCTTTTCTACATTTTTTATTTATATCGGGTTATGTTATTAAACCTAGCATAAGGTATTTTTAATTACTGGGGACAGTATTGGAAGAGGCCGGGGATGAATTATTATCCAACTCACTGTTATTATGGGTGGTCATGATTCAGAGCCCAGCACTGGTTAACACTGGTACTATAACTACATGCCGTTCAATGCAAATGCATACGTTTTATATAGCTGCCACTTGTTCCTCTCAATCAGCACAAGAACTCCTGTGGTATTGATTCATAGTGACTGATCATGTTATTGATTTTACATTCAAGGTTGCCCCAAAGGTGCCTAAAAAAGGGAATATGCATCGTTGGTCAATAAAATAGCCAATATGAATGTCATGTTTTAGTGTTAGCTAATTTTTGTGCTAATAGCAATAGTCAACTTTAAAAAAGTTATTGAAAAATGATTGTTAGAGAATATTTTCTGTTAGACTTTGCCATTAAAAAATAAGAATGCCTTATTGTTGTAACTTGTTACCCTTTAGATATTTTAATGATTGTTTTAGAATATTTATAGTTTGAATACATAGTGAAGGATGTGTTGGGTTTAGTGAAAAATGCACTATTTAAAAAAAGAAATTTTGTTTTTAACCTGTTGTGCTGTGAATGCCAAAATAATGGAAACACGTGTGGAAAAGTGGAGGAGATCAGTTATGCTGCTGTCAGCGATGATGCTGATAATTGAGATGAAACTGTCGTTCTGCTGCCATTTTTAAATAAAAAACATTTGTTAATACAGTCGAGCCGGGTGTCTGAAATTGAGCCAGATCTCAGGACAGAACGACAATGTGACAAAGCAGTGTGACATAACAACGGTGTTGATCTGGGGTGTTGATCACAATGATCAGTGTGCTTGTAGCTACTGTGACTTTTGCACAATCATACCATTAATAAGAACAAACCAAATTCAAATTTTAAACTAGATTCTTAGTGTGAACACTAATGTACTTAAAAAAAAACATTGTGCCCTCACTTGAGAACAAGACCCCGAGATACTATTGAGTTACTGGTACTTATTCTTCTTCTTCTGTGCTGTTTTATGGCAGTTGGCATCCTTTATGCATTACCACCTCCTTCTGGATTTATCCATCCACTGTTTCCCTACTCTATTAGTATCTTACATGCAATCTATGACAGAAAAAGCAGCCTTCTGACATCATTGGTGATGTCATCATAACTCCAAGTTACATCAGTGGTCATACAATCCTTTGACGCATCATCAGTGATGTCGTAAATCCTTCTTCTTCAGTGGTGTTCTGTGGTGGCAGTTCCTTTATGTTGCATTGCCACCTCCCATACCCCACCGGCTTCCGTAGGCGAGTGCTTAAGAGTCCCGACATCTCCATTCACTCCAATGGACCAGTTTTTTACTCTCAAGAGTTCCAGGAAGTAAGGTCCTGGATTAAGCAGCACTGTTGAGTTGCAGCAAGCAATATGGACAGTTTGTGTTGTACTCTGAAAGGGTTTTACCCCCCCTTGAATCAAATTGTACATTATCAGCTTTATTTTAGCATGCAAAAGTAGCGTAAGACCCATTCCTGGCTGTTGAGTCTCACATTTTGGTCCTCCGCTGATACCACTCTCTCTCTAGAGGACACTACTCTACACTGCCCCCCCCCCCCCCCCCCAATAAATCCTTCTCTGACACATGGTGACATCATGATGTCATAAAACCATACTGACATCATCAGTGATGTCATAAACCCTACCCTGCTGGTGGTATAAATATGACCCGTAGACGGCAGAGACTCAGAACAAAGAAGATGGCCGCCGCAGCAGTGTTTGAATTTCAGAGAGCCCAGTCTCTCATTAGCACCGATCGCAACCTCTCCATGGATATCTTCCACTCAATAGTGAAGAGGGATGTTCAAGAGAACGACGAGGAAGCTGTCAGGGTGAAAGAGCAGAGCATCCTGGAGCTGGGCTCACTCCTGGCCAAGACGGGACAGGCTGCAGAACTAGGCGGTCTGCTGAAATTTGTGAAGCCTTTCCTGATCTCTATCAGCAACGCCAAGGCAGCCCGGCTGGTCCGGTCTCTGCTGAACCTCTTCCTAGACATGGAGGCAGCAACAGGACAGGAGGTGGCGGTGTGTCTCGAATGCATCGAGTGGGCCAAGGCCGAGAAGAGGACCTTCCTACGACAGGCTCTGGAGGCTCGACTGATCTCCCTGTATTTTGACACCAAAAGATACCGGGAGGCCTTGGCACTCGGCTCCCAGTTGCTCCAGGAGCTGAAGAAGATGGACGACAAGGCTCTGCTGGTGGAGGTTCAGCTGCTGGAGAGTAAGACGTACCACGCCCTCAGTAACTTGCCCAAGGCCCGCGCGGCCCTCACCTCAGCCAGGACCAGTGCCAACGCCATCTACTGCCCGCCGAAGCTCCAGGCGGCGCTGGACATGCAGTCGGGGATCATCCACGCGGCAGAGGAGAAGGACTGGAAGACGGCCTACTCCTACTTCTTCGAGGCCTTTGAGGGCTGCGACTCCATCGACAGCCCCAGGGCCATCGCAGCGCTCAAATACATGCTCCTCTGCAAGATTGTGCTCAACTTGCCGGAGGAGGTACAAGCCCTGACCAGTGGTAAATTAGCCCTGCGCTACGCCGGACGCCAGACAGATGCACTGAGATGTGTTGCCCGGGCCTGCGAGAACCGCTCATTAGCAGCCTTTGAAAAGGCTCTAACGGAGTACAGAGCCGAGCTGAGGGACGACCCCATTATCAGCAGCCACCTGGCCACGCTGTACGACAACCTGCTGGAGCAGAACCTCATCCGAGTCATCGAGCCCTTCTCCAGAGTACAGATAGGACACATATCGGGACTCGTCAAACTGTCGAAGAGGGATGTTGAGAGGAAACTCTCACAGATGATCCTGGATTCGAAGTTCCACGGCATCCTTGACCAAGGTGAAGGTGTCTTGATCATATTTGAGGAGCCCCCGGTGGACAAGACGTATGAAGCAGCCCTGGAAATCATCCAGAATAAGAGCAAAGTGGTGGATTCACTCTACAACAAAGCCAAGAAGCTAACATAGAGCAAACGGTGACCACAGCAGGAAGGTGGAAGAACTGCGTGTGCGTCCGTGCGACCAGCATGTGTACAATTTTAAGAAGGGACAGGGAGAGCAACAAAAGTCCCGGCCACCAACTGCAACAAACAGGATTCGCCCTATCAAGTTCCCCCTCTCCCTCAATGGACAATTCCATCACTTTTGTCTTTTTTCCCTTTTCATTTTGAATATCCATTCAGGATTCTGTATAACACTCAGAGAGGCCATGAGCCACCGGGGAATATTTTACAACCACAATAAAAAGATTAACAGTTGAGTGGCAGACAGTAGTGGACTTGCGCTGACACCGACAGGCTGGAGGCTTTATTAGGATAAACAGGATCAGGTAACAGACAAACTTGCAAACAAGAGCAGTGACATCATCAGTGATGTCAGATGTAACAGTTATGATGTCACAATGCAAATTGACAATGCAAGTTTTGTGGCCTTCAAAAAGCATTCGACACTGTCAACCACCAAATGTTAACGTGTTGAAGGCAATAGGTTTTAAAGAGGAGGCCCTGATACAGACACTGGATACAGTCATACTAGAAATAGGAGGTGTACTCTCCGAACCCAGAAACCTTACCCGTGGGGTCACTCAAGGAAGTATTATTGGTCCACTATTATTTTTGTTGTATATTAATGACATTGAGTCAGCCTGTTTTATGTCCTTTATTTCTGTATGCTGATGATGACTCTGCCTTGTTGGTAACCGGAGAGTTCTTAGAATCAGTCAGATCTTCACTCAGTAAAGAGCTTCAAAATGTAAGCATATGGTTATGCAACAATAAGCTATCCTTGCACGTAGGAAAATCTGAATGTATTGTTTTTGGAACAACGCATAAACTAAGGAACCAGTTTTTCGGTAGAATGTTGCAAGAAAGTTGCAAGAAAAGTGTTGTGTAACACAGCGTTTCTCAACTGGTGGGTCGCGACCCAAAGGTGGGTCGCGGGGCCGTTTTGATTGGGTCGCCGACATTGGCCAATTTCTTTTTTTTTTCATTTCTTTTTTTTCATATTTCATTTGAGTTAAATTCAGATTATTGAAACTGGATTAGCCTGACCAGTTTTACTTGTTTAACAAGCTGAAGCATATGCTCTGCCTGTAATTCAAGAGAAGTCTGCCTTTTCATTTCATATTTAATTTTAGTTCAATTCAGATGATTGAAACTCGATTAGCATGGCCCCAGTTTAATAAAAAGTTATGACCAGTTTAATTAAAAAGCATATAGCCTGCCTGTGATTCAAGAAAAGTCTGCCTTTTTATTTCATATTAGTTAAATTCAGACTATTGAAACTGGATTAGCATGACCAGGTTAACTTGTTTTATTATTATTATTATTATTATTATTATTATTATTATTATTATTATTATTATTATTATTATTATTATTATTATTATAATAAAGTTATTATTTACTGTACTGGATTTAATACATTTATTGTACTGGATTTAATACATTTATTGTACTGGATTTTTGCATTTGGCAGATTAGGATCATGTGGGGGAAAAGCTCAAATCAAGAAATGCATTTCAGTCACATGTCTCGTCACTGTGACCTTTCAGGAAGTGTTGTGGTCGTGGTAGTCTCTTAGAACAGACGAGTTGGCTTCCGCAATTTTCAAATGCTTCCGCCATACCGTCTGTAATTCGTGGGGGAGAAGCATGCGCCAACCGGAATGGGAAGCAGAAAGGCGGGTCTTCTGCTCATTAGTCCAATCAGAATTTTTTTAAGGCGGGTCTTCCGCTCATTAGTCCAATCAGAATTTTTTTCCGTGGACACACGTGTCGTGATTGGTCGGATTCCGTCGAACTTCCTTCCAGTCTGAAGGTTTTTTTCCCCAACTTCCTTGTGCATATTCTGGGGGTGTAACGTACAGACTGTTTAGCTGCATTCGCCGGATGTAGATGAGACAGTCTGTTTTAAGAGACTATGGTCGTGGTGAATGTGCTGCATCTGTTCAACAGGAAGTGTATGCCTCATCGTGAATGTAAATAAACAGGATGTAAAGTTGTATGAGCTTCACAAGCTGACAATTACCTATAAAATACAATAAATAGGTCTGCATCAACTATACACCATTGTGTGGATGTGTAAAAAAATTAGGGCCACATGCGAACAGAATTCTGACTTTAAAGGGATAGTTCACATCTTTTAAAGCCTTGCCCTATTTGCTGCTTGATTGGTAGAGTTATTTCTCAGCACAATCCATGCAAAGTTGGGCAAAAACAAATACAAGTTAAATGGGGGTCACACTAGATGTACAATCTGACTGAGGCTCACTGAAATGTTATCCACAATGCTCACGAAGCGAGCTGCAGGACAGGCGAGGCCACACAGCGTCCGAGCTCCAGTAGCGAGCCCGCGCAGCGGGCGAACGTAGGAATCGAGTGCACGTAGCGCGCGAGATGCCTAGCGTGTTAAACAGTCACACTTTCACTTTCATTTCAAGTCAATTTCATTTAGTGCCAGGTGCAAAAATAAAAGATAGCCTCATGAGAGAGCAGGGTTTCAAACAGGAAGTCACATTGTGTTTCTTCCACCGCTCATAATTCAGTTTCCATCTCTATAAACAACATCATCCACTGGAAGGGACAGATGTAGAAAAGGCCCTCTCATACCGACTGATGAGACCAAGCACATCAGAAACACCCACGGGACGGATGCGAACCCCCGACCTATAAGAATCTGATTGATGTCATGGACTTGACCACCGTAATCGGTGTCACTCCACTGTGAGGCCATTGATGATGTCGCTGCAGCTGTGAGGTCATCAATGATGTCACTGCAACTGTGAGGTCATCGATGATGTCATAAGTGATGTCATGTGTGCTGTGAGGTCATAGGTGCAGCTGTGAGGTCATCGGCGATGTCATACATGCCAAGATATAAAATAAGTGATGTTTCAGTCTATCTCTACTCTCCCTGATGCCCTGTTTGCCCTGACTGTTACTTAGTTGATCTGCTACCTTTTCTGCCTGTGTTCCTCCAATAAAGCTTGAAGGACATCTCCGTGGTTCTCATCGGTCATCTAGCGAGTTCCAATTTTAATAATCCAGCACAAAATAAGTGGAAGCTACAACTTCCCTACAACGGATTTTAACGGATTACTTTGCTTTTCAGAAGACACAATGATGAACATCTCTTGTAAACTAGAAAGCTTTACCTTTCCACATAATTTCCTACCTGCTGTTTACACCTTAGTATTCATCGTCGGCCTGATAGCTAATGGTTTGGGATTGAAGTCGTTGATCCAGAACTGGAAGAAACTGGGGAACATCAACATTTTTGTTCTCAACCTTGGAGTCTCAGATTTTTTGGATCTGCTCACGCTGCCGTTTCTGGTCGTGTACCATGTTTTGGGCAATAAATGGATCTTTGGAGATGTTTTCTGCAAGATAACAAGGTTTATTTGTCCAATAAGAAAATATACAATGCAATGGAAAATGTAGAAGAAATGTGCATGGTCCAAAAGAAGGTATATATAGTTATTGCTGGGCTGACTGACTGCTTTCAGTAGATGTGATGTTGCATTGTTCAATAAAGCTCAACAGTCACGTGACGCTTCCGGCACACGGGCAAAGTTAGCCCTCAAGCCTTTCTGGAAGAAGACCTTTCTGTGAGAAAGCCACACCCACAACTTATTTCATTGGTCGCCGCAACTACTCCTTCCTGAGAACGTGCGGCAAGTTAAAAAAAAAAGTGGTTTAATGGGTTAGGGTGTGAAAAAAGTGCAGCTCACATTGTGCTTGCTGCTGTAGCTTATTGGGTAAGGTGCTTATCTTTCTATTTGAGGACTGGGGTTCGATTCCCAGTCGAACCATAAACATATTTATAAAACATTAGGTTTAGGCAAGTATAACAATTTGGTTAGGGTTAGGGTTTGGCTATGGTCGTGGTTAGATAAGAAAACCCTAACCATAATTAACCACATCTTTCTTTACTTGACACACGTTTTCAGGTAGAAGCTGTTTTGGCGACCAATCAAATGAGTTGGGGGTGTGGCTTTCTTACAGAAAGGTCTTCTTCCAGAAAGGCTTGGGGTTTCCGTGATGTCAGTGTTCCAGAAGAGTATTTCCCATTCATTTTTCAAAATCACATTTAAATCCTCATCTAAAGAGTTTTAAGCCAGGAGGAACCAAGCCAACCGGTCTTCAAGAGAATCGTGAGAATAAAACACTTGATTCAGAGTTGAAAAAACATCAAAAAACACAAAAAAAGTGGTAGGTACAAGACTGTGTACATATCGTAGGGTAAAGAAACTCATGGCATAATCCATTCTGGCCAATCAGATTGGCGGATGATTGAGTAACAGAGCGTTTCATTCACTTTCATTTCATGAGTCAATTTCCTTTAGTGCGAGGTGCAAACATCAAAGATAGCTACAGAGAGAGCAGGGTTTCAAACAGGAAGTCTTCGGTGAACAAAAGTCACTTGTTTTTCTTCCAGCTCAAAAGACCAGAGCTCCACTGAAAGGGACGGATTTGTACTTTGCTTTTCAGAAGACACAATGATGAACATCTCTTGTAAACTAGAAAGCTTTGACTTTCCACATAAATTCCTGCCTGCTGTTTACATCTTAGTATTCATCGTCGGCCTGATAGCTAATGGTTTGGGATTGAAGTTGTTGATCCAGAACTGGAAGAAACTGGGGAACATCAACATTTTTGTTCTCAACCTTGGAATCACAGATATTTTGTATCTGCTCACGGTACCGTTTCTGGTCGTGTACTATTTATTGCGAAGTAAATGGATCTTTGGAGATGTGTTCTGCAAGATGACAAGATTCTTCTTCAACCTGAATCTATATGGCAGCATTGGGTTCCTCACCTGTATCAGTGTGTACAGGTACCTGGCCATTGTCCACCCAATGAAAGTGATGGGAAGAATAACCATCACCCACTCTGTGGTTATCACGATAATGGTTTGGGTCTTGGTGAGCATTCAAATCCTCCCAGACATGTTCTTCACCAAGACAGATGGAAACAAACAGAAATGTTATGACACCACCTCTCTGTTCTACATTGAGGATTACCTGAACTACAGCCTTGGATGGACCGTCACTGGATTTTGCATCCCTTTCCTCATCACACTGGGATGCTATGGACACGTGATTGTCATTCTCTGCAGCAGAAACACTATTGATAAGGTACTGAAACAGAGAAGCTTGAAGTTGTTGTTCATTTTGATCCTACTCTTCTCAGTTTGTTACATTCCATATCATGTATCGAGGAACCTCAGCCTCAGGGCAAGAGTTTTGAAAAATCAGGGGTTGTGCCCTGAATGGAACAACCGAGTCTACATTGCTAAACAGATAAGTCGTGGACTTGTGTGTCTGAACAGCGCCCTCAACCCCCTGGTTTACCTCCACGGAAATGAAGACCTTCTAGCTCAGCTCAGACAACTGTTCCAGCAAGCTCGTCAGAAGCTCAGACGATCGTCCATCACTCACAGACAAGTTCCAATGGTGGAAAATCACTGCAACTTGCATGTATGAATTGAATGAAATGGAACCTTTCTGTAATGCTTGTAATGTTTTTGTCTGTCATTCTCTGAACTCGCTCATCTCTGCATCTTTATACATATTATGAGAAGCACCACTTTTTGCAACAATAATACATTTATTATTATTATTATTATTATTATTATTATTATTATTATTATTATTATTATTATTATTATTATTAACTTGTTTAAAAACATATAGGCATGTAATTCAAGTCTGCCTTTTATTTCATATTTCATACAGTTCAAATAAGACTTTCTGAGCATGACCAGTTTGACTTGTTTAAATTTAAAAACATATAGGCCTGTAATTCAAGTCTGCCTTATTTAAATTGGTTTTTAGCCCTAGTTGCACTTCTGTTACACTTTTTTGTTCATTTGAGGTTTATAACAGTGCATGAAGGCATTGTGTATTAAATTAATGTGCTATTTTTTGTGCAATAAATTTGAGTGGTTTAAAAAAAAATCTGAAATTTGGGTCGCGACTTCATGACAAGGAAAATAATGGGTCCTGAGGCTACACCAGTTGAGAACCACTGGTGTAACGTATCTCGGAAGTCAATTGGATCAGTGTATGACGAGTGAAGCTATGGCCCTCTCTGTCATTGGGAGAATTCACTCAAAGACAAAGTATTTGGCAATAAATATCTAAGTTCCTGGACAAGAAGACCATGAGGACTTTAGCTACGTCTTTAATTCAATGTCACTATGACTACACCTGTATATCCTGGTACAGTGGTATAACAAAACAAAAAAAAATCAAATGCTAGGCTCCAAAAAGCCCAAAACAAACTAATGAGGGTCATCCTTAACTCAGTCCAAGAACACACTTTAGCCCAACTCATTTTAAAGAGTTAAACTGGCTCCCCGGTGAAAGTAGAGTTCAACAGTTAAAACTCATCATGCTCTATATAATGTTACATGACCTTTGTCCTAATTATTTCACCAAGTACTTCCAGTTTGTTCTGGACATTCATAGCCTGAACACGAGGGCTAGCATAGCAGATTTGAAACTACCCAATCTGAAAAGCAAAGTTGGGAGAATTTCCTCTATATGGGGGGTGAGGTGGGGGTGGGGGGGAGGAGCAAGATCCCTAATAAAATTAAGTCTGCAAATTCTCTGAATGGTTTTAAAAACCTTCTGAAAAGTCTTATTGAGTAAGCTAGAGTAATGTGTGAGCCTTCCGGTGTAATTATATGCCAAAATCGAAACCGGTATGGAGTACGTGCATCAAGGCAGTTTGACGCGCGTCAGAACGCTCTTGGTGTGCGTGGTGCGTTCAGCCGTTTAAAACAACAGGTGGACTTCAAAACGCGTTGGGGGCTTTAAGGCTTTGCTTGTCCCAGTTATGTTGGAAACCAGGTCCATGCCTTTGATGCATGAGGACTGTTGCTGCTTATTGCCTGCTCTCCACCTTAAGGTTTTAGTCCAGTCAGTCTATTAACTGCACCCTTCCACCCTCATCAGGACGGTGAAGCAGGGCTGAGTGGGCGAGCACTTTTGTGCTTGGTCAGGGCCCTGACAGTGCATTTCCATCAGACATGTGCCCACAAGCCGCCCGCAGGCCTTGCTTGTCACAGTTTAATTGTTTTCTTTTCATTTCATTCTTCTGGATTTTTCCCACAGGACACAGGATGCGCCTAGCTCCCCCTCGGTGGGTGCAGCCAGCCGCTTGAAACAGAATAATAATAATAATAATAATAATAATATATAATATAGGTAATAATATATTATATGTGTGTCATACATATAATATATTATTATATATATTATTATTATTATTCTGTTTCAAGTGTGTGTGTGTGTGTGTGTGTGTGTGTGTGTGTGTGTGTGTGTGTGTGTGTGTGTGTCGCTGAGCTCCATGCCCCTTGGTGCATAACATTGCTGTTGCTTATTGCTGGGTGATGCTGCGCACAAACCCTGCATTCCACCCTCACCTGGTCCAAGTCCAGCATTGCAACCTGGACAGGATAGACCTTGGTGACATCTTGTGCCAAGGCCAGGGGTGTGTACGTACTGCATTTTCATATCTGGTTCATTATTGAGCACAGAGGTGACTCTGGTGGTGGTGGTGGTGAAGTCATTCAAACTCAACTGCCACTTCAGGCTCCCGCAGGAGCAGCTGGGTCTGCTTGGTTTCCTCGCGGTGTATCTTACAGAGGTCATATCAATAGAAATGGAATTTGTATGAGATAGTCGACCATAACCTGGGTTACCTGAGTGGAGATTCTTCTCTCTTCTTCTTGTTTATATTGTATGTTTTTGTTGTAACTGTTGTTAACTTTGGTTTAATTTCTGAGGTGAGAGACCTTGCATACTGTAAGTGGTCTATAGGTTTCTTGTCTCTTACCTGGACAATATTTCCTTGTATCTCTTGTGCTGTTATGTGTGCAAATAAATAAATAAATAAATAATATATCTCCAGCTAAAAGCTGCTCCAAAACTGTTCAAATCAAGGTTAACCAAAGGGGCTGGCACCTGGATTGGGGCTTAAAGCGTGGGGCCAATCAGGACACCACCCCCAATCACCCACAGGTGAAGTGATTCACCCACAGGTGAGGTGATTATGTGTCATAAAGACCTATTCAACATCAGCTGCCGCTAATCAGGATATATCAATAAAAATGGAATTTGTAAGAGATAATCTTCACTCAGATAACCTGGGTTACAGTGTAACCAACTCATCTCAAACTAGGCAAGAAAATACCCCAAAAAGACTGGCATGCTAGACTTTTGTCATGGGGCATCCCAGCTGGATCACAACGTTGGACTTTGATTATGTCACAAGAGGTAAAAGACAGCCATTCCTCATTCCCGACCTTCTTATTTGTACCCGATGCTGGAAATGTGTCGGCCGTGACCAAGTCGTGTTAATATCCTGCTGAATTTTTGAGGTCTGATCCTGGCATTACATTGCTGTGCCACTGTTACCGAGACCTTCACTGGTAAAATCTTCAGAGGATCCTCAGTGTGGAAGTAGGGAAACAGCCTGTCAGTGAAGGTGTGTGTGAAGGTGTGTATGTGTGTGTTAGTATCAGGATCAGAGAATGACAGCTTCCCTTTGTTCCAGTTCAGACTCACTCTGACCCTCTGGAGCCTCTTCTTCACTGGGAGAACAGTGTCCCAATCTGGAGGGGAGCCTGCTTTGTATTGATCACCTTTGAACCACATTCCCCATAATGCAGCAGACTGTATCTCTCCCTTCCTCTGGACAGACTCTGCTGCCACACCCAGTAACCAGTGTGTATTGTCTCCAACCTCAACATCCCAGCTGTGAGCTCCGGAGTTAAAGCCCTCAGAGCCCAGGACAGAGCAGCACCTTGTAAGCCTCTCTGGATTGTCAGGAAGCCACCACTCTCCATATCTCACGCTGGTCAGATCTTCAGACAGGATCAGTTCTGTACCGGCAGTGTTTGGGTCCAGAATCACATGCGTGTAGGAGACCATCGACTTCATCTTGTCCCAGACTCTGAAGCACAGGTTGCCCAGGTGTTTGGCCTCGTCTATCAGAGCTCCTGAGACCAGCTGTGGATCCTCCAGCAGGGGGCGCTGGACTCTTTCCACTGTAGCCTTGTAGTTCTGCAGGAAGGAGACATGTGCAGCTCTTAGCTCCTTCTCTATGGCTCTGACTGTGTCTGAAAGACCTGCTATCTCTCTGCTCAAACCCTCGATCTTCCCCTTCATCGTCCGACTCTTGTGCTCCTCTTCCTCCCTCAGTGCAGCGATCCTGGTCTCCTCTTCCTCTTGGAGAAACTGGTGAAGCTTCTTAAACTCCTCGTTAATCTGCCTCTCTGTGCGTCGGGCCTGGGCCTTAATGTGTTCTGCCGTTTGATCACAGTTTCCTTTAACTTTATTAAAGAGCTCCAGTTTCTCCTTTAGGGGGTTCAGTGTTTTCTTGAGTTCCTCCTTGTGAGGCCGCGCAGCTTCATCGATGGGTCTGAATCTGTGGTTGTGGTTGGTGTGTGTTTCTGAATCTCGACAGACGACACACACTGGCTGCTGATGGTCCAGACAGAAGAGCTTGAGTTTCTCGGAGTGCAGACTGCACAGCTCAGATCCTGCTGAACCTGTCTGATCTCTCTCCACTAAGAAAGCCTCACACAGGTTCTTCAGCGCCAAGTTACGAAGTGGTTCACTATGTGAAGATATTTCCCTACAAAGTGGACACTCGTGTATTAGTCTCCGTGTCCACCAGCTCTGCAGGCAGGCTTTACAGAAGCTGTGGCTACACGACAGGATGACAGGATCTTTAAAGATCTCATGGCAGACAGGACAGAAGAGATTCTCCTCCGATCTGGAAGCCATTTTGTGAAGATGAAAACAAACCAGATAATCCCACCACTGGTCCTATTTATGCTATTTATTAAATCACTGATGATGTCACAGTGGGTAAGTAGGTCACTGATCTCACTATTTGATTTCTGACATCAATGATGATGTCACAATGGAAGAAGAAGGTACCATTCATATAATATTCCTGTAGTATTCCTATAATCTCATACTATACTAATAGGGCAGTGTTCCGGCACGGCGGGGACCCACAATTGTTCAACTGAGCATGCTCAGAACGCCGCCCTATTTTATTATACTACTAGACATTTTGCGCGCTCATTTCTGCCGTGGAGACTCTGGAGACAATGGGTGGACTTTTTTGGGTGTGACCAAACTCATCCCGACCAAACTCATGCATGCGCCTATGCCCCTTCTGCCGTCTTCCACATGTGCGGCAGGACCAAACGGTGACCTGGTCCAGGTCTTCCATCCTCCTCTTGTGTTGTGGAAGTGGCTCGAGCTGGTCCATGTTGTTGTCGCAGATTCAGGCTTGATTGGCTGGGCTGTGAGCAAGTCTACTAAACGCACAGCTTATGACAAGTTAGCACACCTGCTCTTGTCAATTGTGAGTCAGCAGGCCCGGCAGAACATTTCCGAGGAGGAATCTGTAGTAAATTAAAATACTGTTGTTGTTGTTGTTGTTGTTATTTAACATAGAAGACTAAATAAACTAGAAAATATTCACATTTAAGAAGCTGGAACCAGATCATTTTAGTATTTTTTATTAGTCTTAAACGATTCATTGTTGCAGCTCTACTGTACTATTTCAGGAATCTCTTTCTTTCTTCTTCATCTCTGATGTTTAATATTTCAATTCTATTAGTAAAGTTTGATTCCCAAAATCAACAGTCAAATTCCTACCATGGTGAAAATGTAGCTGGCTAAAATAAAATCTGATTCAGATTCATAAGGTCCAAAATTAATTAGCTTGATGCATATCAGCAGACCATAGCTGCAGTGCATGAGCTGTGATGTCACCGTCAAGGGTGGAAGCATGTATGTTGTTATTCCGGATTTTATTTTGACAGTTAATACCGGAGGTTCTGCTTGTTTACACTTTTTAAATTGACACTGGTATCGTTGGGGAACTTAAAGGAGAATTCTGTTTTTTTTCCTTCTTTACAATCTGGACCTCATTTTCAGCTTGGTTTATGTTATCCTGGTCACCAGAACCGAAATTTCTGGAACACGCAATGGCCTGGAACAGAGGCAGATAGGGCATGTGCTATCCATGCATTTACGTCCTGTAAATTGCTTATTTTCTGCCAGGCAGTGAGTGGCTCATATCTAACCCTAACCCTATTTATACAGTCTATGGTTGGTCCCTATCATGAGCGCTGAACTTCCAGCTTTATTTGCCATACAACCGGGCAGATGCATTTTTGTCCAAGGAGGGCTATACCAAAAATAGGGCTGGACGATATGGTTGAAATCAATATCATGATAATCAAAAGGACCTTTCTCCATATCCATATATCACAATGTGGTTCATCATGTATGCAAAATCACGTTACATAAGCAGACACACACCCACCTGCTGGACCGATGACCGATGACATCACAATTGACAGCAGGGCAGTTGTGTGTCCAGCTTTCATAGCTCTGAACTGTACGTTAGTTGGAAAGGCTCTGCTGTGGCAGCAGCTACAGTGAGGAGAACTTTTAAATTGTTATGAAGTCTACTGATGCATTCATGTCTTATACTGTACCTACTTCAGTAAATGAGACCATCAGCGAGGAGATTGGCGATTCTAAGTTAAGTAACAAAGCTGAAACTTGTGAATTCAGAGTCCAATTGCATTCATCATGTCAGATGAAATGGCCTAATAGAATACTGTTATTCTGATAGAATTGGGCTTTAAATTGTGGTGCAGCCGGCCGCTTCTATACCTGACTTTGTGCGTCCGTCCTTCCGTCCGTCATATGGCACAGACCGTACTTCTGTTCTGTCCATTATGGCACGGACCGTCTGTCCTGTGGGCCCCATGCACCACGATCCTCGCTTGGTGGCTGGCCAAGTCCCGTCTGTCTGTATGTATGTCTGTCCTGTGGGGTATGACTGATGTCATACACCAGCCCCAAGCGTCGATTGGTGGCCAGAGTGATGACGTCATTGTCATCATTGTCGAGTGGTGGCCAGTGGTGGTGACTGATGATGTCAAAGGGTCAAAGGGTCAAAGGTCAATGGTAGCTTTATTGTCCCCTCACAGGGAAATTGATTTGCAGCCAGGTAATATCATGGATGTATTAAAAGAACTGGATAGGGGACGAGCCACGCCCACCCATGCATTCGGACAGAGGCTGCTCACTGGCGCATGAAGCCATCATGGGGGGTTTTTCTTCCTGGTTTTACTTCCTGACCATGCGGCCCAAGGCGAAGTGCGCATGTGTGCCATGACGTATTCCATGACGTCTCCCACCCCTCCCACCCATGGATGTAGATGTAGATGGAAAAAATACACCCGTATTACGGCTTAGTGGCTTCTGAAGAAAAAATGCCCCATAATTTTTTTTTTGATAATTAAAAGAGTCGTTTTATACTTTGAGTAACACCCAGAAAAAATTCCCCTGGGTTTAACAGCTGCCGGGGTCCCCATGCAAGTGGATGGGAATTTTCCTTTCTGGGCTGCATGGTGTCACGTGACTTGCAATACAGAGCTTCGCCACCATGTTCAAATGGCTTCACAGCCCAGCGCTATTCCTGGGGGCTTGGGTAATATAAAACACACATATCATACGACATACAAACATAAAAAGAAAATAAAGGACAGAAACCTAAAAACCTAAAAACAGGGCAATAGAGGCAGAGAGACTTTAAAAAGTACAACAGGTAGCAACATCGGCAAAAGTGCATAAGTGGGCAGTCTGTGCAAAAGGGCAGAACCAGAGAAATACGGTTCTATCTGCTGTTCATCTGCTGAATAGCAGCCGGGACAAAGGAGAGTTTGAAGCGCTTGGTCCTCGTTGTGGGCACGCTCAGTCGACGACCTGAGGGCAACAGCTCAAACTCTAAAGATATTAGTAAACAAACACAATCCGTCAACTGAGCAGACAAACACCTCCGACTGATGAGGTCATGCCCCACAATCATCGAGTGGAAGGAATCTGAATCCCAGAAATGTATTGGCAAGGGAACCTGGTATTCTTATTACTATGCATGATGACAGGTGTACTACTTAAGTGAATTATGACAAAAAGGAGACGTGATATTATTGAGTAGATTAGACGTAATAAAATTGTGGCGTAATATATTTGAATAGATTTCACCAAGATAATTAGTAAATATAAATCAATTACACATATTATCAGTATAAATCAGATATTTAGCAAATCTAAATTACTTTTGCTCACTAAATGTGATGCTTTCCCCCCCAAACTTTATTGGATTTTCGACATAATCAGAGTTTATACAATTGTTGCTTATTACCATATACTTCTTTGTTTAAATAACGCATTCAATACTTCACTTTCATCAAAGATGTGGTAGTAAAATCTATTCAATTATATTACGTGTCACTTTGTTGCCTTATTTTTTTTAAGTAATCATTGGTCAGATTTGACTACACTCAACTACACTGCAAAAAAGGTTCCTCTTACAAGTTGTTCAGTTTCATATTCACTCCTGATATCTACGTGTAGAATCATTTTGACGACAGCACGAGACCATCACTGAGATTTACAGGCTGTATCTGCCGTAACTGACTGCGATAAGAGTTAGCAGTGCTAGATTAGATGACTTGTTATCTTGGAGGAACAGGAGGCACATTGGCATTCTTGCAATACCAGCCAGTCCGATTTTCCATTATGGATATACTTGGCTTTCCACGGGATTTGAGCCATCAATCTGGATCGGCTCGCCGTGTCTGTCTTTTAAGACTTAACACATGAAAACACGCGCTATAGTAGTTTGGACGCCCATCGCTGTTTGGAGGGTTTGATAACAACGGCGATGATGATTTGAAAGCGTCTCTGTGATGGCAGCCTAGATACTGTAGTGTAAAAGCTACCTAGTGGCCAGATTGAACAAAAGCGTTATCGGTCTGACAGAGCAAGGCAAACCGCTGAAAATCCTCCTCCGACGTGGGTGTGATTGATGTCTCGGCTGATCCCTGCCGAGATGTTTTCTTCATCACTTCATCCCTTCATCACTTCATCACTTCATCACTTCATCCCTTCAACCCGAGGCATTTTCAAAATGTGCTATTACACAGTGACACATTCCATATCTCATCTTCTCATCGCTGCTAGGTTGTAATCTTCTCAGACATTTGGGAGTGTGCCCCCCCCCCCCCCCCTCCCTCCCTCCCTCCCTCAAGGCCATGGGACTGGGACTTTTGGAACCCACTGTACAGTGTACACTATTAGACAATAAGGTTCATTAGGGTTCTATATAGAACTTAAGGTTCTATATAATTTACCAAAGAACCCCATGTCTAAAAAAAGGTTCTATAAAATGTCTGTAAGACAACAAATAACCCGTTGGAGAACCCTTCTTCTTTTTCTTAAGGTGTCGACTGATTGGTGGACCCCAAAGGGTTCTATATAGAACCCCAAAGGGTTCTGTTTAAAACGTGGTTCTATACAGAACCCAGAAATGTTTCTATAATGTTTAAAAAGTGGTTCTATATAGAACCCCAAAGGGTTCTATATTTAAAAAGTGGTTCTATCTAGAACCCCAAAGGGTTCTATAATGTTTAAAAAGTGGTTATATATAGAACCCCACAATGGTTATATATATAGAACCCCAAGGATAGAACCTCAAGGGTTCTTTTAAATTAACCATCTGAAATGATTCTACATAGAACCATTTGAGGGTTCAAAATACGTACCAAGCTTTTCCATATAGAACCACGTCTTCTAAGAGTGTACAGCACTTTCAAATGAAACTCATAGTTTTTAATGTAGTCAATAGTGGAATTTTATCATTTACTTTACAACAGTTAAAAGTCAAAAACCAGTTGTTCTTCTTGTTCCTTCAGGTGGATGTCTGAGCTCCTCTGTGCAGAGTTTGACACTAAAAGGGCTGTTTTCACATTCATCTGCTGAAAGTGGAAAGTTTCTCTGTGCTCACTGAACAGGCGATTTTCAACAAGCATGATTCGTGACATCACAAATACTAGAGCCACGAAAAATCATGAAAATAAATGAAACGGGTTCGATGTTTTGAAGGAATATAAATGTAAGCTTTTTCTCCCCTTTCTTTCTTTTAATCGGAGATTTTACGACAAAAAGCAACGGCGAATAACGTATAATAACGAAGGACGTTTTGAAAGTCGAGTTATTTAAAGTCCCGTTGAAGTCTCAAGGCCAGCTTACGTCTGTAGTTTGCACAGATGGCTTGTCTGAAAAGCTGCCTTTCCTCGTTTATCTTCCTCTCCCAGACACGTCCGTCCAGCCCTGTAGTGAGGAAGAGGAGGAGGAGGAGGAGATCAAACACCACAGCATCAAGCAGAGCAGAAGAAGAGTGGCTGGAGGCGCTACAGATGCAGCCTGCAGAACGCGGGTACGGCTCGGAAATCAACTGACTGAGCAGGAGTTTACCCTTTTTGTTGACTACTCGCGTCATTGTCACTGATCCATTGGTTTATCATGCCATATGGGATGGGACATTAGTGTGATTTGAAGGCCCAATCTACTGTCATCCAAAAGTTAATGAATCAGCAGTCCTGCCACCAAAATACAACATGTTATTAATTTCTATTCTCCAATAACTGACTGCAAGGACTAACTGTGAAAGCTGAAGGTAACTACCTAAATTAGTTTCTGGATCTGTTATTCAAAGTCTACCTGCACATATACCCCTCAAAATCAATGCACAGGAAGATATTCAGCAAAGACGCCATCCTTACAGGTGGACTTGCTTTATATGCAAGACTGCAGTGCTCGTGTTGAACCATTGGGTGGGAGCATTGTGCAATCCATTTGAATAAACAAACAGGTGCACATGTTGCGGCCTGATGGTTTGAGAAGCACATTTGTCAAACTGGGGGGGGTTGCTGGTTCGAGTCCCCTTTTTGAGCCGGGAAGTGCTAAAAAAGGCCATAGAGACAGTCGGCATGTGTGGGACCGCCCACAAAATGTTATACGGCTGGCGCGCGAGTGTGGTAAAACCGCCCATATATCTCAATGGGCTGACTCACCAAAGGAAGGTGCTGCGGCTCTAAACTACAGTTTTGGGGATTCTAGAGCAGAACACAAGACGTCTGTTCAGATGTGCGTTTACTGCAGGGCTTGAATCCCTGATCGTGTCTGCCTGGGCTGGGCTAGCAGCTAAATTCTAACTTTGCTGAATGGATCGAACGGGGGATTTACCCCACCCTGACCACGCCCCCAGCCAGGCTGAGCCAGCTAACCCAGGGTCTATGACGAGACATCGCCTCAACCTATTCACCTTATGTAGCCACGCCCATTTATTGAATATTATTTGTGTCATGACTTCCGGCAAAAAGAAGAAGAAAAAGGCCGGCTGCTCCAATATCATCTAACTCTGAATGAACTAATCATTTAGCCAATTGTATGTAACATACCAAATAAAAGCAAACGGCAATGTCTAAGAATGCAACGCCATGTAACTGGCTCGTTAATTCTCGCATTCCAAGGAATTACGTCTGCGGGTCTTATAGACGTAAGTGGCTCGCGCTGCGCTCGGAGGAGAGAAAACGATCTGAAGCTTTCTTTGTCGGAGTCCAGGTATGTTTTACAAGAAAGTGCTCGTCATTGTCGACGATAACGTTATCTGACCTGGCTAACAGTGGATACTCCGCTTGCTTGCTTGCTTGCTGTGTACCAAGCACAAAGTAGTAGGCTACGTTCTTTGTTTTACCCCCTGCGCTGTCCGCCACAAAAACAACTTTCTTCTTCCGACGTTCTTTTGTAGGCTATTTCGCGCCGTGACCAGCCGGAAGTGTTAACACGACCCGGGAAAAGAATTTGGCCCACCCCCGCGCGTATGAACATAAGGTGAATAAAAGGCTGACAAAGGAGATGGAAGGAGTGTTCATCATGAAGATGAATGAAACCGCGGGGCGGGCTGTTGTTGCCTAATGGCTTTGCATTGACATGCCTTCATTTATGAGGCCTTACAGTAAATGGCAACCACTCCCCCTGCAGGCGCGCCGACACATTGATTACTACAGTACATCGCTACACTGCTTAGGAGAATTGGGTTCAGCGTAACAACGACAAGAATGAGCGAGCAACAGGGAGCTGTCAATAACGCAGCCATATGTCACTGAGCTGGATCTATAGCAGAGGGCACGATGTGGCTCAGTGGTGTGACTCATTGCCTATCGAGGCCAAAGCACCACACAGGGAGTAGAAGCCATCACCTCTGCTTGTCAGCAGAAAGGCTGACACAGATGGAGGACATGATGGACGGACATGTGGGAGACATGTTCGATTAGGAGCTGAAGGACAAACAGAAATAACTCATAGAGGCCGAGTGCTTTTGGTGGTGGGTTGAGATGATGATGATGATGATGAGATAAACTTTATTGTCCCCTGGGGGAAATTTGTGTTGGGCAAAAAGTGCATATAGCCACATCCCGGCTTAACCCATTGATACCTGATGCAGCATTTGTGTGTGTATCCCTTTAAAACCGCGAACCGCGTTAAAGGGATACACACACAAATGAGGGATATACATGCTGCATCAGGTATCAATGGGTTAACAAACAGACCACATACAACAGTCAACAACAAAGAACATAGAGACACTCCATAATTGCACTCATTTCAACAGAGGAAGTGTACACCAAGACATGATAGTTGCAAAGCCCAACTGTTCAACTCAGACTTTCCCAAGATAACAACAACAAAAAGTAAAAATACTGAAAATGCCTCAGTCAGCTGTGGTGATATGGTTACCTTTATTAATCCGGGGAAAGGCAACTAAGCAAATAGTTCCACACACTCACCAATGGGAGCTTCCCAGACAGTGCAACCACAGTGTTCTACGCTTGGACATTCACGACTAGTGCATTTTAGTACTGTAGTCAATCGACTACACCCAAGTCGACTAGTCATGGGAGATAAATATTTTTTTCTCTACCTAATAAAAATGTTCAATTCTCGTCAAAAAGGTCTCAAAAACAGCCAGTAAAGGGCGGGAGGACAACCTGGGGGTATGGGAATAGCAGAGTCTTTGATTGGCTCTGACTGCAGAGGCTCTTTACCAATGAGCTGCTCAACCCCAGCAACTTGTCTGAGCTGGAGATACCCACTGTTTGACTACAGTAACAACATACCGTAGACGGGAGTCTTTCCCTCTAAATATCTTAAATTCTGCTAATTTCCCTTACAGAAAAAACACATAAGGTTCACATATGTCCATATGTGAAACCCATGAGAAGCGGGCGGTTTTGGAACATTTTCACATGTGGAAAATGTGTTATCACATGTTATATAACATGTTTTGCCACATGTTTAGCAACATGTTTTCCACATGTGGAAAACAACATGTACATGGGTTTCACATGTAATCATATGGGAATTTACAGTACATGGGTTTCACACATTTCACATGTGAAAACGCTCCAAAACCACACGCTTCCCATGGGCAAAGCACATGTTTCACATGTGAAATTGAACATGTTTTCACCAGTCATTTTGCACATGTGAAGTTCATGTGGTTTTTCTGTAAGGGTTAACATGGCATAATGTAGAAAGTTATTGTTTAAACACATTTATTTATTTATTTGTTTATTTATTTATTGATTGATTGATTGATTGATATTGTTTATTCCTAAAACCACAGAGGGACGATTAGTCGGCTATAATGCACAGTGTATCGACGAGTGGTTTTGATATAGTTGAGTAGTCTGTGAAGCCCCTAACTGCCACTGCTTCCAAATGGAGAAGGGGGGGGGGGGGGGGGGGGGGGGGGGACATAATACTTACTGTAGCATTACAGTTATCCCTGAAAGCCCCCTGAGGAATTATTGATTTAATCTGTTTTAATGGTCTTCCTGGCTGCCTCCTCCTCCTGTTTTCAAATCATCCTCCCTTCACAGTCCTCTCCCCCCTGCTGTTACCCATAAGGCCTCTGTGTCATACAGGTAAGTAGGTCAGTGCACAGCTTACGTGTTCCGGCACATGGTTACAGTACATACTGAACATGTTGCCCCCCCCTGAGTCAGCAGACATGTGGAGGCCATGCAGGCACGTTCCTCACCAGCAAAATCAATCAGTGGGCCAAGTGTACTGTAGGAGAGGGAAGAACTGCCCTAATGGTTCTCTGATCCAATGAGCTCCTGCCTTTGTCACTTGAGGAAACTGAATGTGGCGTTTTGTTAGAATACCTTTTGTATTCTGAAAAAAAATTACTGCATTTTATGGCCTCTGTATGGACCTCATGTTCACTGTGAATGGTTTCTCTAAGTTTTAGCTCTGCTACGGAGAAAGGCCTCGAAATATTTATGTTCAGGGAGGGAGCAGGATCTCTGAGAGAAGCTCAGAAGTTTGTGCAGTAGGAAATGAATGCAAACCAACTTGGAGTTAACATCAACCTCCTCTAGCACCGCCCTATACCTATGGCCCTTTTCCCCCTCAGACACCACCCCATATCTCCCTAGCCACTAATCCTACCCACCCCTCGAATCCCAACTCTCTAGCACAGTGATACTCATCCTGAGGCTCTAGAGCCACATGCGGCTCCTTTATGGATAGTTGTGGCTCTTTTAAGTCCTACTTAAAATGCATAAAAACTAAGAATAAATAAAGGGAAGAAAGAGACTTTTTTGGATTGTGGCTCTTGCAAAGCTTTTTGTTGTTGTCAATGTGGCTCTTGAGTAGAGAAAAGGTTGAGTAGCACTGCTCTAGCACCTTCCTATCTCTATGGCCCCCTTTCCCTCACCCCCTCAGTCCACCCACCTCTCGAATGAGGAGAAGGCACATATTTTTGTGACACTTACTGTACATAGGCTCTATTGTATTCTATTTTATTTTATTCTATTTCATTGTTATGGAACAGCCTCCTATGCTTCTTATAATGTTTGATGTTTATGTTGATATTTTTCCAAGCCTGAGTACGAGCAACTGTAGGATGTCACAATTTCCCCTCGGGGATCAATAAAGTTATTCTGATTCTGATTCTGAATCCCGACTCTCCAGCACCTTCCTACGGCCATGACTGAGTGAGTGAGTGAGTGAGTGAGTAACTGACTGACTGTCCTGACTCTTCCATCTTATGACCCCGGCGGGGCCGCTGGCCCAGCGCTGTGGGAGGAATCTGAACTGAACTGAATATACCATAAAACTTCAAATAAACGCTGAGTGGTATTATATATAGCTCTGTCAGTGACAACATGTGTCTCATCCTCTCTGTTGATCAGACACGTTTGAAACGACGCACGCGTCAACATTGATCACATCCATCCCTTGAGATGTGTAGCAGCTGTGTACCTGACATCGACATCCTGGCAAACAGGATTTTAGTTGAAAGGGTGGGAGAAGTGGAAAGAAGAAAGAGATATAAGGTAAGTGAAAAGGCTACAGTAATATATATATATATATATATATATATATCAGCCATTTCTGTCCCATCATGTCTGTATCAGCCTTGAGAAACACCATATTGATGGCAGAACACTAGTAATTACATGCGTGCACCTCTGGCTCGGGGCGTCTTGTCTCCAGACACTTCGGGGGCGGTAATTAAAGGGCGTGAATGAGACGGAGCCCGGCTGACAGAGCGGGTGGAGAGGTTGCAGGGCGTGTGCTGACGCAGGGGTGACGCACACATGTGACATCACACGGCCTGTCGGATCACAGCGAAAATGAGAAGCCAAATTGAGTTCCCTTTATGGTGGCTGGAGTCCCACTCCCTGGTGAGCGTTAATAGCCCGCTCTCAAACACATAATGAGATCAGCGGGCACACACACACACTTAACCTGATATAGGCTATGCGGTCACCAGTAGAATAGGGACAGAATAGAATCCTGGGGGAAATTGGATTCTAGTCGAAAAATGTATGCTAAAAAGATTCTCAAGTTTCAAGTTTTCTTTATTGCATATTCTCTTGGCAGTTTATGTAACTGAAATACGAGAATATTTACAATGGATGAAATCAATGGAGTACAACATAAAAATATAAAACCCACAATTTAGAATAAAATAATAATACATTTGTGAGTCTTCTGTGTTTTATCAACAGTCTATGGCAGTGATGTGTAGGGCTGTTCATTCTATATTATTTGGCATTCAGGAGAGATGTGAGGAATGGGATGGGTGATTTTTCATATCTTTTTGTTCTTGTTTTGGGCATGTCGAGTTGGGTGCTGTTTCTGGTTTGGCGCTTTGATGTTTGGGCTCTGGTAGGTGGCAGCCAGGCTCTGAAGGGGGAATCCAGAAGACCCAAGGCAAAGTCCCTGCATAGTGAGTTTCCTCTGTCTTGGAGGGCAGGTAGTGACAGGGTTTGGAGTGCATCGTGATAGCTGGAATATGCTCTGCCAATTATGATTCTGCAGGCACGTTTCTGGACACGCTCCTTCTGGTCTGACAGAGCCTGCGTCAGGGCTCCCATGCCACGCCGGACAGGCATTACTCCAGAGTGGGGCGGACGTATCCTGTGTGTATTGTTGCCAGGTCGGATTTTGGCACCCCTGACCTCCTCAACCTTCTCAGGAAGTACAGTTTTGTGTTGGCTTTCTTAACCATGGCATCAGTGTGTTCATTCCATTTCAGGTCTGATTGAATCTGGACTCCAAGCTCGGCCTTCAAAACCCAAAGCAGTCGAACCCTAATCCTGACCCGTGCAGAGGCTATCCTCTCTGGATTGCAACAGCGCTGCCGATGGAACAAAAGGATCCCCGTAGATCCATTGAGAGAGAATGGATCAACTTTCACTGTTCAGCCATGGAGCCAAAGATCTCCACTAAGGTATTTAGCCGGACGCGGCAGAGAGATAACCAATCAACTGCAAAGGGCAGAGATTATAAAGGTTTGTTATTGTTCTGTGTCCCGGTTTGACAGCACTGATGGGAATCTATGATAATTCGGGATGGATTTACATAGTAATAGGCCAACCCACTTTGGAGACACAGGGGCTGTTATCACATGATTGACAGCTGGGATACAAAACAATATTTGATGCGTAAGAAGTTTTTCTTGCTTATGCTGATTTCTCTTGTGTCGGCCCTGATGAGCCTCGGCGCGGAGCTGGATCCAGACTGACCTGATCTTTAGAATCTGAAGCAACATGGGACTATTAATACTCAAAATCTTAAGGAAATCATGGGTGAAATATGGGTTGTTTTTGGCACAGCTAATCCCTCTGATAATTACAGATAATTTATGGATAATGAATGTGCAGAGTTGATTGGCATGAGTTGGCAGCGTTGCTTGAAGATTTTCAGCGACCCAAAATGACTTCGCTTAAAGTGCCATTTCGATTTTGATCTGAGTGTTGATATTGAGATGCAGCAACCTGGATCGCACTGGATTCAGCTTGAAAGCCTTTTTATTTGCAGCCGAAGTGCGTTTTTATGTTTACGAGCTGCTCAGGCAAGTTACTGTTCACATGCACACAGATAGCAGGCATGACCTACAACTGACCTACGCTTCAGAGCCTGAGCCATACATGCACACAGGCATGACCTATAACTGACCTACACTTCAGGGGGGGCTCGGTCCTATGGCTTAATGGATAAGGTGCGCGCCTTCCAATCTAAGGACTGGGGTTTGACTCCCGTTCAAACCACATACATTTTTCTAAAACATTAGCGTTAGACATTACGATTTAGGCAAGTATACAACAGTGTGGTTAGGGTTAGGGTTTGGTTCTGGTCGTGGTTAGATAAGAAAACCCTAACCCTAATCTTAAACACCTTTTTTACTTAGGTGCGGCGTTTCCCTGGCCCGTACTAGGACAAAATGTTGGTGCAGGAATGACACCAACGCGTTGATATCAGGATAGTCCGTAGTTTGAGATTTCTTTTGACAAGCTCTATCTAACAGAAAATACAGAACAAGGTTAAACAACACGAGTTTAGACATAAGATACAAGCAAAAAATTACTAAAATACTCTCCAAGGTCATGTGAATCAGTTTGGTAGTTAAGCGCCTTTTGGTGCAGTAATTGGCCATGGCCACGCCTCCTTTCGGCCAGTGGGCATGGAAAGTTAATCAGTTCGTCCTTCACCCATGACCAACCTTTCTACAAAGTTTGGTGGTGCTACGGGAATCCGTGTGGAAGTTGATTGGCCACAGCCATTGCCACGCCCATGCCCGTAACTACCATTGAGGACACCGAGGTCATGACCTTGGTTATTATTTATTTATTAAATTTTTTCAAGAAAAATAGCCCCGGCCCCCAGATCTATTCATCTGTCATTGATGTTTTAAAGCCCTCATAAATAACATGATATATGACATAGTTGATCAGAAATGCAAGAATTTGCTTCCTCTCTGTGTGCTATATAGAAGGAAGAGACATAACTCACCACAACGTTCAAATTTTGCATTGGGGCTAGACTTTGGGGACAGTTCTATTGAAGTGAATGGGTAAGTAACTCCCCTGTGAGTGATGTTTGTGTAGATGGGCCATTGTATTTAATTGAGCAGTATTCTGCCATATGTGACCTGTATGCAGAATATATATTATATATATATAAATAACAAACTGTACAGCTTTAGTTTAGTTATAGAAATAATATAAATATAAATAATAGTATTATTCAATACTATTTAGGAGTATTTAGTTGATTTGATTTAATTTACCTACAGTTTCTGGGAAACGTAAGATGTAAAGGCGGTGGAAGTAAAGTGGTATATATTGTATATTGTATATTTTATATTTTCGCGTATTGGTTTGTTTCTTTTCTTATTGCAATATTTTAATACTGCTGTTTCTGCACCTTACCTACGGAAGTTGTGTAACTTTTTTTATTTGTGTAACTTTTTTTTATTGTTTAATTGTTTAATGTCATTGATGCTCTTGTCATTGATGCTCTTGTTGCTGTCATTGATGCTACTGCTGCTGTAACGGCAGAATTTCCCCTCGGGGATGAATAAAGTACTCTATCTATCTATCTATATATCTATATATCTATATATGGGGAGACATTGGGGAGACATTTATTTTTTGTATCATTGTAAAGCAACAGCACAGTAAAAAGGATATTAATCTAATGATGTCTGTAGTTCTTTATAGATCTAGCCTCTTAATTTTGCTCTCAAAGTGCACCAGATTGGAGCATTTAACTTTAAAATGGACACAATTTTCTAACCGTGGGGGGATCTGGACCCCCCACGCCACACTAAAATGACCTCTGTATTTCTCAAACCCTGGCTACGGCCATGGCCACGCCCCCCCTTGGCTAGTGGGCGTGGAAAGTTAGTGCTAGGAACTATATAAATGGCCTCTGCGGGTATAGGCCTACAGGTAGGCCTCCTGTTGTTCCCGCTCTGCCGTCAAGGAAGAAGAAAAGCTGACGTAGTTCTGCTATAAAAGAGTTCTATCTGCGAGAACATCTCAGTCCAACTGTCTATTTTAGCTCCGTGGTTCTTGGAGGTGTGGGTGGGGAGGGTGGTGATGTTGAGTCAGCCTCCCGTCAGCCATCTAAAAGCAGCTCTGTGAGCACATGGAGAGCACCGCCACACCCCGCCCGCAGACACCCAGTCCTCACACCTGCAGCCTAGACACACCGCTGGGGGAAGCGCCATTCCGCGGCAGCCTGGCTAATTATGACGGAACGCCTCGGCTCTCGTGTTCCGTATTCCGTGCCCGATTTCACCAAACGCCTCAAAAGAGGAAAAGATTCTGGCTTTTCGTCTCTTAAGAAAGATGAGCTCGTAGCTGCAGGCTCTCGTGTGATGAACGAGTGTATAAGCAGTCATTGTGATAAATGAAATGCTGTCTTTTTCAATTTTCTTTTCAAATTTCCCCCCCATTTTGCAGTCGCCCGCCGCTTCTTTTCACCTGACAGGGGGAGCTTCACCGGCAGCAGGGCCGCTGCTGGCCATTTGGGTGCCCTAAGCGTAATTGTTTTGTGGTGCCCCCCCCCCCCCCCCCGCAAAACTTTCAATAACTGTCAAACGAAAGACTGCAAAATCATTAATTATGAACGATACTAGTGAATCTCACATTACATTACATGTGGCAAACAAACACTTGTTAGAATTACTGTACATGTCAGCAAACAAGCGATTGTTAAACTGTACATGCAAGCAGGGGCGGACTGGGATCATAATTCAGGCCGGGCATTAGATACGAAGCAGGCCAGGCCGATATGGGCCGACATGCGTGCCGGCGTCCGAAGGGCGGCGGCGAAAAATTTGGGCTGTTTGAAGCCCAATTTGGGCCGTTTGAAGCCAGATTTGGGCTGTTCGAAGCCAGATTTGGGCCGTTTGAAGCCCGATTTGGGTCGTTTGAAGCCAGATTTGGGCCAGTTGAAGCCAGATTTGGGCCAGTTGAAGCCAGATTTGGGCTGTTTGAAGCCCAATTTGGGCCGTTTGATTTTACAATGAGATGCACCCACTTTAACCCTGAATAAAGTAATAAAACCACTAGTAAACCAGGAGGCGGCGCCTGGCCTGCTGTTCAGTGAGTGGCCTGACTGAGGGCACAATTTTTTTTTTGTGCCCTCAGTCACATGATGCCCTACGCAGTCTGCATACTCTGCATATAGGGTGCGGCGGCCCTGACCGGCAGGACGTAGCACGTGGTTGGATCACGCTATTCCCCCCAGTTCCCTTCCACCCCGACCAGGTGCCCCGACCGACCAGAGGAGGCGCTGGTGCAGCGACCAGGACACATACTCCCAATCCGGCTTCCCACGCTCACTCACAGCCAATCGTGCCTGTATGGACGCCCGACCAAGCCAGAGGTAACACGTGGATACGAACCTGCGGCCCTCGTTTTGGTAGGCAGGGAATCTACCGCCACACTACCCGGACGGCCATAATGAAATGCTGTCTCCCACGTAGCTTTGCTGCTCCATGATGAAGGTGTTGTACACCCCACCGGACCATCAACTCAACACATGACAGCACACAAATTGGAGTATTGATTGCCCATTGGAAAGGCTACTAATGCAGACATTGCCCCCCCAACGCAAGCCAAGACACGACCAAACACTGGGGGGTGGGGGGCTGTCGATACAGCATAGTATTTCTATATTTTGTGTGACAATATATCGTATTGCACGGTTGACAAGTATCGTGATATTTTTTATTAAGTTTTCAAGTGCAACATTTATGACAGTGTTGGTCAGTCTGTCTGCCTGACAGATATTGTGCATGACTAGAGATAAACAAACATTGTAGCGGCCCCAGTTTGAAAATGCCGGAATGGAACACTGACACACATCATTCCCCAAAGTTTCATCAAAAAATACAATCCCAATATTGTTTAGATAGAAAGATAGATAGATATTATTTATTTATTTATTTATTTATTTATTTATTTATTTATTTATTTATTTATTTATTTATTTATTTATTTATTTATTTGTCCTTTCGGAACGGAAATGTATCTTGTGCCTTACAGCAATCATCAGACAAACAAAATCAATCAGACAACTACTACGGCAGCGTAGAGCTGCCACACTGGGAAAATAAAATATTTTAAGTATCTCGTTATAATGAGATAAGTATCTCGTTATAATGAGATATTATCTCGTTATAACGAGATACTTATCTCATTATAACGAGATAAGTATCTCGTTATAATGAGATAAGTATCTCGTTATAATGAGATAAGTATCTCGTTATAATGAGATAAGTATCTCATTATAATGAGATAAGTATCTCATTATAATGAGATAAGTATCTCATTATTCTGAGATAAGTATCTCATTATTCTGAGATAAGTATCTCGTTATAATGAGATACTTATCTCATTATAACGAGATACTTATCTCAGAATATATCTCATTATTCTGAGATACTTATCTCAGACTCCACCTGACTTATAGAGTCAGGTGGAGACAGAGCAGCAGCATAGAGTCAGGTGGAGACAGAGCAGCAGCATAGAGCCAGGTGGAGACAGAGCAGCAGCATAGAGCCAGGTGGAGACAGAGCAGCAGCATAGAGTCAGGTGGAGACAGAGCAGCAGCATAGAGCCAGGTGGAGACAGAGCAGCAGCATAGAGTCAGGGGGAGACAGAGCAGCATCATAGAGTCAGGTGGAGACAGAGCAGCAGCATAGAGTCAGGTGGAGACAGAGCAGCAGCATAGCATCAGGTGGAGACAGAGCAGCAGCATAGAGTCAGGTGGAGACAGAGCAGCAGCATAGCATCAGGTGGAGACAGAGCAGCAGCATAGAGTCAGGTGGAGACAGAGCAGCAGCATTGAGTCAGGTGGAGACAGAGCAGCAGCATAGCATCAGGTGGAGACAGAGCAGCAGCATTGAGTCAGGTGGAGACAGAGCAGCAGCATAGAGTCAGGTGGAGACAGAGCAGCAGCATAGCATCAGGTGGAGGCAGAGCAGCAGCATTGAGTCAGGTGGAGACAGAGCAGCAGCATAGCATCAGGTGGAGGCAGAGCAGCAGCATTGAGTCAGGTGGAGACAGAGCAGCAGCATAGAGTCAGGTGGAGACAGAGCAGCAGCATAGAGTCAGGTGGAGACAGAGCAGCAGCATTGAGTCAGGTGGAGACAGAGCAGCAGCATAGAGTCAGGTGGAGACAGAGCAGCAGCATAGAGTCAGGTGGAGACAGAGCAGCAGCATAGCATCAGGTGGAGGCAGAGCAGCAGCATAGAGTCAGGTGGAGACAGAGCAGCAGCATAGAGTCAGGTGGAGACAGAGTAGCAGCATAGAGCCAGGTGGAGACAGAGCAGCAGCATAGCATCAGGTGGAGACAGAGCAGCAGCATTGAGTCAGGTGGAGACAGAGCAGCAGCATAGCATCAGGTGGAGACAGAGCAGCAGCATAGAGTCAGGTGGAGACAGAGCAGCAGCATAGAGTCAGGTGGAGACAGAGCAGCAGCATAGAGTCAGGTGGAGACAGAGCAGCAGCATAGCATCAGGTGGAGACAGAGCAGCAGCATAGAGTCAGGTGGAGACAGAGCAGCAGCATAGAGCCAGGTGGAGATCCCTCACCATCGCCTCAGACGGCACAGAGAGAGTGATTGTCACTCAAAATGTCGATTTGGCAGTGAAGAGTAGCACAGGCCATTTGAAGCCACTCCTGCAGAGCAGAAGAGGCTCATCAAAGTGGAATCAGTGGCTGGCATTTGCAGACACACACACACACACACTGGCCTTTGCAGACAGCCTTGGATGGTGAGCAAAGTGTTGATTGTTCCTTGAAGGACATCAGTTGTTCTGCGGCTTTTCAGTAAGACACAATGTGAAGTGAAGCTGCTTGCTGAGAACACAGGAGGCAGTGTTGATGGGGACAGTGCTGGAATGGCTTTTGTCTGCAGTGAAATCCAGTTATAGATTACTGTGAAACCTTGACAGGCAATCTAGTGTGTCAATGATAAATCTACTGTACATGAGAACACACACACACACACACACACACACACACACACAGTACACACACACACACACACACACACACACACACACACACACACACACACACACACACACACACACACACACACACACACACACACACACTGTACCTATCTATTTGAGGAGGAAAAAGATTACATCATACTCCAAGGAGGCGTGGCATACCGTTTTTGTGTAAACTCACCCAAATCTTTTTTTTTTTTTTTTTACATTTGGGTGATTGGGACGGCACATCTTATCATTGATTTAGGCTAGTGTAAGAATATTTATTGCACTTCCCTTGCAATTCAAGTCATACTTATATAATAATAATCATAATAATAATAATAATAATTACACATGCATTTCATACATTTCACATTTTCCATTCATCATTAGTACTAGTATGTCTAATGGAGATTAATTGATGCTGCTGTTAGGCCTTGGACCATGGCCTTGTAGAAATAACCGGGAAGCATAAAGTGGAAGTCCTTTTTTCATTAAAAACTATGAAATCAAACTCCAGAGTGGGTGACTTACATAATCAATATGCATCATTTTGATCATAAAGGATATTTTCGATAAGCCTATTCATGATTCATAATCTTAGCAGACAACAAAGTCAACATAGAGTCATTTCCATGACAACAACTGGCATGTGACCTACTGATTTGTGAGTGTGACCATAAAACATTTCACTTGGAGCAAAAAAAAAATGTTTTATGGTCACTCACGACTCAGTAGGTCACGGATTGGTTTGGTTCCAGCCTTAAAACTCATTATATATGGATTTTTCGAAATGTCTATGGAGAAAATGAATGGGAAACTCACTTCCGGGTGCAAGAGATGTCTGGTTTTCATTGCAGCCTCTGCATTGGAACTGGTACCGCCGGGAGGAACAGCTACACATTTGATAGCATGACTTCTACCTTGCTCCTGATGGGACTAATTGATCCCGTGTTCAAACTATTCCCGGTCTCAACTGGTGGGAATAGCGTGATCCTCCCACGTGCGTCCTGCTCCTGCCGGTGAAGCTCCCCGCTGTCAGGTGAAAAGAAGCGGTTGGCAACTGCGCATGTGTCGGAGGAAACATGGTGCTAGTCTAAGACTCTCCCCAGATCGGCAGAGGGGGGTAAAGCAGCGACCGGGGCAGGGGGTAAAATTGGCAAAGTACAAAAAAAAAACAATTCCTGGTCTCCTCTATGTTTCAATTTTCACTCTTTTGGCTATTTGGCAAGGCTTTACACGGCAACGTGGCATTTCCTTCACCATGCACTCCCCCCACCCCGACCATTTGGTATTTTACCGTGAACTTGACTGCACCAAAGTGGGAGGAGGTGTGTCAATAATGATCATTCAGCACAGTGCAATTTTGATGTCGAGGATTGGGATGATTTGTGACTATTGGTGATGTATCCTGCATTTCTGGGCCCATCGCACATGAACAGATTTGACGTGGATATAAATCTCTCAAGCAGGAAAAAACAAGAAACATAATTTTTCATTCTAACTATATACACATGTAGCTGTGGTGTGAATGATTGTCATCCAAAATAGAACTGTCATAATTCTGCACCGTGACGCGTGCACTGGGGATCGTGTGGGAGGCTGAATCCTCCTTGGCTGTAAGTTGTTTGGTGCTATATAGCCCCAGTGAAAAGGCACCGCGCTCTTGCTCAAAATATAAAAATATATCCATTACATGTTAAACAATTCAACTACAGTGGCTGCAATCTTCAGGTGCTACTCCCAGCCGAAGGCCTGCCGGCTGCCTGCCAGCTGCCATACTAGAGAACGAAGCTTTGTTACACCATGAGCGACATTGCTTTAGAGAAACATACATACTGTTTATTAAGTGGGTGAATTGGTTGATGTTATGTTATGTTATGTTATGTTATGTTATGTTAAAGTATATAAAGTTTTTGTTTCATCTTTGTTTCATCTGCCAAGGATGTTGGCTGGCAGCCAAACGCCCCAGAGCCATTTAAAGATTGCTGCATCTGTATTCACCTTATATGCAGCCCTGCCCACTTGACCCATTGTATCGCGACTTCCTGTTCAAAACGCCGGCTGTTTCACCTGCTCAAACTAGTCTGACTCACCTGGTCAAACCTAGTCTAACTCACATTATGTGTCAGCAGGGGCGGACTGGGATCAGAATTCAGGCCGGGCATTAGATACCCAGTTTTTGAAGCCCAATTTGGGCCATTTGAAGCCCAATTTGGGCCGCTTGAAGCCCGATTTGGATCATTTGAAGCCCAATTTGGGCCCTTAGATGCCCGTTTTGGGTCGTTTCAAGCCCGATTTGGGCCATTTGAAGCCCACTTTGGGCAATTTGAAGCCCGGTTTGGGCCTTTTCAGGCCCAATTTGGGTCGTTTGAAGCCAGATTTGGGTCTTTTGAAGCTCAATTTTGGCCGCAATTTCGAGCTCTTTAATTTGGGCTTCAATGAGAAGCACTGGGCCTGGGGTGCATGAGGTGCATGGGCCTGAGGCGTATGGGAGTGGGCTTGGTGAGATGACACGCAGGACGGTGATCCGGTTGGGATCCCAGACACAATTCTCCTCCAGACCGCTCTTCACCATACCACAGTTGGGCGGCACCCAGGCGGTATCGAACACCTCGCCATATCTAGTGTCATGCCAGGTCTTCTGACGTGGATGGCCTTGATAATTGATGGCGATTACTTTCCCCACCTTGACCTTCACCTTAACGACGACCCGCTCGGACTCATCAAGCTCAAGGGGATAGCGGCTGGCTTTGTCCAGGTCTCTGCTGAGGTACACGCCAGGGCCAAGCATCCCGTCCACAGACTGTTTGAACCCGGAGCACAAGATGAGCACAACGCTGTGCTTGGAGGTGCCGTGGTACATGATGTAGACCAGTGGTAGCCAACCAGTCGCCCGCGGGCGACCAGTCGCCCGCGGGGTGGCGCTGTGGCGCCCGCAAGCCACGTTCAGAAAAATGTAAAAAAAAAAAAAAACAGACAAACAGGCTCAGCCACAGGGGAAAGAAAGAAAAAACAAAAAAACGAAACAAAAAAATATAATCAGAAAAATTAATTTTTTATTTGTTTTTCTCCTCCCTTCCCACAATAACACACAAATGTAGAAAATAATTTGTTTAACAATGCATACGTTTTAAAAACGTTTATTGTCTGTGTATAATTTATTGTCTGTGTATAATTAATTATTGATTAACTATTTTGATCCGCCTGGGCTGGGGTCAAAGTTTAGTTTTACGTTACGTCACTACGTCATTAACTCTGCGACAGTGCGACTGCCAGCTGCCAATGATTATATCAGTCGGCTAAGCTAAATGATGGAACGCAAGAACAATGGCAGAAAAGTGAAAGAAAAAACATTACCAATTTCAAGAGGAGTGGGAGGAAGAGTTCTTCTTCACAACAGTGAAAGAAAAGAGTGTATGTCTCGATTAAATGCATAATACTCATTATTTAAAGGTAAATCGAGCAAATTTCAACAGGTAGCCCCCGACATGACTCTTTACCCTTCAGGTAGCCCTCGACCTCAAAAAGGTTGGTGACCCCTGATGTAGACATTACCAGATGTTGGGGCTGAAAGACCAATCAGTCGGGTTGCACCGGGCGGATCAAAGTCTTCTTCAGCCCATTGGTATCTGCCTCGGCTCATGGTGGTATCAACGTCACTGTAGAAAAGAAAAGGTTTGGTACAGGCATGTCCAAGGCAACGGCGTAGCTACAGGTGTGCCTGGGTGTGCCAGGGCCACCCACACAGGCAGCTGGCACACCCCAAAAAAAGGGGCGGAAAATAATTTTTTTTGTTTGTCGGCAAAACACATCAGCTGTCATGCACAGCCTGTCATGCGTAAGTGTCCGACTGTCCACTGACATATGACTCTGTGCCCCAGAGCATCATGGGAAACTAGCTAAATGCAGCGCCAAATCAAGAAGACATGAAACAGAGCTCGCTTTTAAGCTTTTTCGACAAAGGCAAGAAACGTCACATTGACGAGGAAGAAGATGACTGTTGACAAGTCTGGCCACGCCAGTGGTCCAAAGTCTGGCCCGGTGACCGATCTTAAGTGGCCCTCGGCTTGTCTCTTAAAATATACTATATGTGGCCCTCCACACAGTATTAGTTAATCAAGCAAGTTCAATTTGCATTTTTCCCGTTCACCTAACGACTATCATACAGGGGGTCATCCCTATGTTCCCCGGGTCCTATGTTCCCCGGGTCCTATGTTCCCCGTTTTTAACACTCTCCGTAACATTTGGGGTGTCTATCCGCTATGCCGACCACCCGCAATGCCGACCTTAGGTTTAGGCGTGAGGGGTGGGAGAGGTTAGGTTTTGGGTTAGGGTCTGGGGGAGGTTAGGAAGGGTTCTATGTTCCCCGGTCCCACAAAAACGGGGAACATATAGGACCCGGGGAATATAGGACCCGGGGAACATAGGTACGCTCCCTCATACAGTTTGTAGACAAGCACCAAGTAGGAACAACACAGGCAGAACTAATGTTTTCAGATGGTAAACAAAATCCTTTACAATTGTATTGTTTCTGAATTTTTATTTTTATTTTTATAACCCATATGATGCGAGAAGCAGCCGGCCGCCTCCCCCCCCCCGGTAATTTCACATGATCTATAATCTGGCCCCCATTCCAAAAAGTTTGGACACCCCTGCTAGCACAATGGCTTGACAAGACTCCATTAGACCCACCATCAGGCAAAGTTGAAACAAGATCACAGCCTATTTGACAGTGGATTCCTACAGAAGAGGATCAGGGCCATATGAAAAAGTCTGAATTCTGAAGAAGTCAGCGTATAATAATAGTATAAGTCGTAATATCATCTACTTCTACAGTAGTTTTGTGGGGTAAAAGACGTGTAAACTTACCTCGTTCTAAAGCTGGATTTGGTCTCAGAATGGGGGCAGGAGGCTGCACGTATGAGTGTGAATTCACTCTGTCTGATATACAGCTTCAGGTCGGAGCAAGGAATTCAACAACAGCTGTGTCGGTCTCTGTCTTTCAGTTTCGTTTCACTTATATAATGTAACGTGTCAGGATTACACTGAGGCACTCTTCTCAATAAAGCTCTTTAATGATAGAACCGATAGAACCGAACAGTTACAGGAGATTGCTGTCAGCCACAATCTACGCTAAACAAACCCAGAGAAAAACCTTTCTCCTGTCACAACACAAATTCTCCCTCCGTCCTCCTCCAGCATTTCGAAAAACCCCTCTAGTTCCCGCTTTCCCCCCTCTCCCCTCCCACTTGGGCCGGTCTCGGCCAATCCGTGATTGAGCTATCCAAGCTGTGTACCCTCATTGGATGTTGCTTGACTGAGGTGTCATCTATGACTGGTTACTGCATTGACTTGACTCCAGACCTTCCTAAAACACATGAACACAACAGCATGCACAGAACGCCCACAAACCAACATACTAGCCCGCTACACTAACTTTCGGTGATATTGTTTATTGTTTATTGAATGGATCCCCATTAGCTGATGCCGGGGCAACAGCTAGTCTTCCTGGGGTCCATGTAAAAGCATACAATATAAAAACATGAAAAATACATAATTACCAAACCTATTACAATATAAATAAGTACATCATAGAGTTAAGATGATGGTAACTCCGGCCATATACAATAAATACATCATATTCAACATAGTATTAAAAACCTGTCATGTGGTCAGCTGATGCCGGGGCAACAGCTAGTCTTCCTGGGGTCCATGTTAAAGCATACAATATAAAAACATGAAAAATACATAATTACCAAACCTATTACAATATAAATAAATACATCATAGAGTTAAGATGATGGTAACTCCGGTCATATACAATAAATTCATCATATTCAACATAGTATTAAAAACCTGTCATGTGGTCAGCTGCAAGAGGTGTTTCTTTAAAGCTATCTTGAATGATAGCTTACTTTGTGAGAGATGAATGTGAGATGGCAAAGAATTCCAGGATGATATGGATCTATAAATAACTGTGCGTTTGTGATAGATTGATTTTATTGGGAAGCTCGTCCTTGATAATCAATAGTCAATAATACACAAACAGTCATAGATGCTAAAAAAAGGAATTCCTTCATAAATAGGTCATGCCTGTCGATGTGAAAAGTCCTGAAATAGGTTAAAATGTTTCATTCCTGAAGAATAAGTTAAGACAGTTAACATGTAATTCATGTGAGATCAATTGAAAACAAGGTAAAACAACTTTGGAAAAGTATAGTAATTACCTGCAGAGTCCGCAAGAGGGAGCTCTAGCCATTACCCACCTGTCTACTTTAATCTGTGATCTACCTGTAGAGTCTTGATGCCTGCGATCGATTAGTCATGTCTGCAAAAGTCCACAAGGGGGAGCTTCAGCCATCTTGCGCATTCTCAATGAAGCTACCATCAAAGAAACAGCTCTGTCTCCGTGTATCTCATTGAGTTTCCCCCTTTTCAGGTAAATTAGAGTATTTACACTCTGAAACTGTGGAATATGTCTGCTAAATTGTTCATTTGTAGTTTGTGAATGTCCGGACCGAATGTTGATTGTTTTGGTAGCAGTATTTCGTTTCTATTTGTTATTTGCTTTTCTGTGAAGTAGCTAGCTAATAGCTAATAGCTAAAGTGCATTCTTTCAGTGCCAGCACGGAGCGTAACGTGACCATTATTGGTGCAATCTGCATTGCGTGCGTTCGCGTTTTGATTAGGGTTAGCTTAGTGAAACACATGATACAGAGTGTAAAGTTGCTAATCTTAGCAGTAGCTGGATTATATCTGGCAAGACTACATAATGTTTGTGTGTGATTAATCAGTGTTGCTAAAGCATTTGTATTCATTCTTGGAGTAACAATCTGTAAAAAGGAACAAGTTTATAGTAAAGAGACAAGACACATGGTAATGTTATATTGTTTATTTTTCAATACATAGAAGATTAGTTTGGTCATTGAAGTTTGTTTATTGATTTTCCTGGATACTTACCTGTGACATTTGATTTGAACTGTTAAAGAAAAAGAGTGAAATATTTGTACTTACCTGAATGCACTTACCTGGTTACCTGTGAAAGAAAGAAGAAATTAGATTATTAGATTAAAGTTGACCTTGCAATCTGAGGAAATGCTGGATTATATCACGTTCAAAAGAATAATTGTACCTATGTAAATACTTATATTCTCAATGAAGCTACCATCAAAGAAACAGCTCTGTCTCCGTGTATCTCATTGAGTTTCCCCCTTTTCAGGGTGTAACATTTTGGAGGCCCCAGCGAGGATGAATGTGACGAGGGCTAGCTGTCCCAGATAGACGTCCCCGATCATCATTCAACCTCACACATAGTCAACAGCAGCGTGTGCCCGTCGACAGCAACGTGTGCTAGTCAACAGCAACGTGTGCTAGTCAACAGCAGCGTGTGCCCGTCAACAGCAGCGTGTGCCCGTCAACAGCAGCGTGTGCCCGTCAACAGCAGCGTGTGCCCATCAACAGCAGCGTGTGACCGTCAACAGCAGCGTGTGTCCGGCAACAGCAGCGTGTGACCGTCAACAGCAGCGTGTGCCAGCCAATAGCTGCGTGAGTCATTCAACAGCGGTGTGTGGCCGTCAACGGCGGCGTGTCGCAGTACGTGACAGTCCAACAGTAGCGCATGGTAGTCCAGTGACAGTTAAGTGGCACCAACGTGGGGAACACTACAGACATTAGGAGTGTGACAAGGTCCACCCAGCACGAAAGGAGATTCTACATTGCATTAACATTGTCTACAGGCCAAAGTTACAATGGAGTCTTCAGACCTAGACAACTTGAAACTAGAAGTTGGCGGTGCTCTTTACTTATTAACAAGAGCTGCTTTGCTCGACGTTTGCGATTTTCTAAATATTGCTGGTGCAGAATTTGAGCATGTATCAGGCAAAAGTCGCTCCTCTCTCATCTCATATGTCACAAGGCACTTTGAGAGAGAAGAGTTAAACCAACTCGAGGATCAGGGTATGGCAGAGCTACTGACCCTGAAAGATAAAATTGACGAGTTGCAACAGGCTGCTCAAAATAGTGCAGTAGGACATGAAGCCTCAGATGCCCAACAGACAGACCTGGTGCCAGAGCAGGTCAGTCAGCCCTCAGAAAGCGAGGAAAAACTGTTGGAAAAAGAGATAGAGGCACTGCAATTAGCATTAGCGCTGTCACGACAGGAGAAATCAAACCAAAACAGTGGTGCCAAAAAGTCAGTGTTTGGGGAAGGTAGTAGAATTAAACAAGACCATGTCTCTGCGCAACAGACCCCCCAACCCCGTCTCTCATTACATTGGAACAGAGAATTCAAAATATCAGGCCAGATTGGTGAGCCAGGCCAAAAGGACAAACTTACCTTTTCAAGTCTAGCACACCAAATTGAGCAAGGCATCAGCAAGGGGTTTCCTGAAATAGAAATAGTCGATGCGGTGATCAGGGCTATAGCACCAGGTTTACAATTACGCAGTTACCTTGAGGGAAAAAACAACCTTAGCTTACCTACCTTAAGACGGATTCTTAGGTCCCATTATCAGGAAAAGGGAGCAACAGAACTGTACAAGCAACTCACATCGGAGGCCCAAAGTAGTAAAGAAACTCCACAAAATTTCCTGATTCGCGCCCTAGATTTGAGACAAAAAATCCTGTTCGCTTCACAGGAAACAGAATCTGGTCTAAGATATGATCCCATCCTTGTACAGAGTATGTTTCTCCATACCGTTCTGACAGGTCTGCAAAATGATAGCATTAGAAGCGACCTCCAGCCGTACCTACAACAAACGACAACCAGTGATGAGCTACTCCTCGAGAAACTCAACATTGCGTGTGCAAATGAAGCAGAGAGACAAAATAAAAAGAAACTACTTACCCAACAGCGGCCACCCACTGTGCACTCAGTCCAGTCTAGTGACACTGTCACACCTGTAGATAAAAAAAGTAAAAGCTCAAATTCAGAATACACAAGCAAAACCCAGCCTGATGTACTAAACGAACTAAAAGAAATGCGCTCTGATATGGCCTTATTGAAAAACCTAAGCGCTGAAGTTAAACAAATCAGAGAGTCAATTCAACAGCCTAGCCCAGCACAGACACAGTATCTAGCCCCACCTGTAGCACAGGAATGCAGTCCCCCGCCCCCGTTCCAGTATCCACCACAAAACTATTGGCCTCCCCCAGGACCAGGACGAAGAGGAGAAACAGCCCAATATCAACAGAGATTCTCACGACAGCACTATCCCACCCCAAGTCGTGCACGTCTGAGGAGATGTTTTGGCTGTCAGCAAAGTGAAAGTGAATATTGCACCCATTGCTACAGATGTGGCAGTAGTGAACACTTTCTCGCAGGCTGCAGGCTGAGAGCCACCAGACAAGACCAAGATGGTCCTTTAAACGCAACAGGGTTACCCCCGCGGGACTGGGAGTAACTCACAACGGTGAAATGTCCCAACAGCACTGCTCTCACTGTGGTGTTCCGGAGAAAGACCAAAGACTCAAAAGATGTGCAGTCTGTAAGAAAGACAGTTACTGTTCTAAAACATGTCAAACTGAACATTGGCCAAAACATAGAAAACGATGCAAACAGCACTCTCATCCACAGATAAATCAGTGCTTTCACCCAAGAACAAGTACCACCCGCACCAAGAAAAAGGACAGCTGTTCTCATCTTGTTGAACTGGTAGGGAAACGGTGCATGGTTGAGTGCTACATCCAAGGCCGTAAGACTCAAGCGCTATGGGATACAGGCTCCCAAGTCTGTATTGTTGATGAAAACTGGAAAAGGAAACAGTTGCCCAATGAGAGATTAAGAGATGTCTCTGAGTTACTGGATGCATCAGACGATCTAAAAATCACAGCTGCTAATGGACAGAGCCTGCCTTATAAAGGTTTCATTGAGGTCACGTTTGGATTAGCTGCAGAGGGAGCTGACCCCAAAGAACTTGTTGTCCCTATGCTAGTGATGAAAGGCAGCAGTCTTTCACAGCCGATTCTAGGCTTCAATGTCATTGAGCGATTAATAAAAACCAGTGCTACAGAACAACTGGATGCTGTGGGAAAAGAACATTTACATGAGACATTAAGAGCGGCTTTCCCTAGCCTTGAGAAAGACAATGTGACCGCTTTCATTGATCTGGTGACTGCTAATCAGTCATGTGAGTACATTGTGAGAACAACAATAGAGAAAGTCACCATACCAAAACACACCTCTGTTCAGATTGACTGTAAAGTGCATACACGACCACTGAAAGCAGACACCACCTTTTTATTTGAGCCTGACATAAATCCTCAGTGGGCTGAAGGCCTTGAGTTTTGTGACACGCTGGTAACACTCAGAAATGGTGCTTCACCATACATTGTTCTTGATGTGCAAAATCCCACTGCTCATGATATCGAGTTGTCAGGAAGAACTGTTGTGGGTATGGTACAGCAAGTCGAAGCGGTGTATCCACCAACCGTTTTAGAAAAACCCATTCAACCCCCTCCAGTATCAGTGGGTCAAGTAAATGCAGAGGGTGAGCATGCTACTGACAGTCCGTGGAATCCACCAATTAACCTGAGTCATTTGAGTGAACCTGAAAGAGAAATGGTGCAAAACATGCTTCGTGAACAATGCTCCTCTTTTTCAAAATCAGATGATGACATCGGATGTATTGAGAATCTGAAGTTGAGCATATCGTTGAAAGATATGGATCCTGTAGCGCGCACTTACCGGACAGTACCGAAGCCGCTATATAAAGAGATGAAGGACTATCTACACAACCTTCTTGCACAAGGGTGGGTGAAGAAATCCAACTCGCCTTATGCCTCGCCGGTTGTCTGTGTAAGGAAAAAGGATGGCAGCCTACGTCTTTGCATAGACTACAGAGAATTAAACAAAAAGACCAACCCTGATAGACAACCAATTCCTCGAGTGCAGGACATCCTTGATGGTCTCGGTGGCCACTCGTGGTTTTCATTGTTAGACCAAGGAAAGGCCTACCACCAGGGCTTTATGGATGAGGACAGTAGGCCATTGACTGCATTTGTGACTCCATGGGGTCTGTATGAATGGATAAGGATTCCATTCGGACTAATGAACGCACCTGCAGCCTTTCAACGCTGTATGGAGGAGTGTTTGGAGGATGTGCGAGACAACATCTGCGTCCCCTACTTGGATGATACACTAGTGTACAGTCAATCATTTGAAGATCATGTGAGTCATGTCAAGGAAGTGCTTCAGCTGTTAAGGAAGTTCGGGATTAAATTGAAACCCAGCAAGTGTGAATTGTTTAAAAGCGAAGTCCGCTATCTGGGAAAAATCGTCTCAGCCGAAGGCAGCAAAATTGATCCAGCTGACACAATCGCTGTGAGAGCCCTGAAAAATAAGAGACCGAACAATGTAGGAGAGCTACGAGCTATCATGGGCTTGTTAAGCTATTACAGGCAATACATAAAGAACTTTTCCTGTATCGCTGGGCCACTTTACAACTTGACAAGAATGACAGTGGAAGACAACAATGTGCCACAACACAAAAACACAAGGCGAGCAACAGGGAAGAATAAAGGAGTCCCATCACACAAACCAATTGTGTGGACAGAAGAACATCAGCGCATATTGGAGCGGCTAATAGACTGTCTGGTCGAACCACCAGTCCTCGGATTCCCCGACTTCTCACAGCCATTTGTCCTCCATACGGACGCCTCAAATCAAGGCCTCGGGGCGGTCCTATACCAACAACAGGAAAATAAACTCCGTTGAATAGCATATGGTTCCCGGACACTGACAGACGCTGAACGGAATTATCATCTCCACTCAGGAAAATTGGAATTTCTCGCCTTAAAGTGGGCAGTTACAGAAAAATTCAGAGACTATTTGTATTATGCGCCTACTTTCACTGTCTTTAGTGATAATAATCCACTTACGTATGTCCTGTCAAGTGCCAAGCTGAACGCGACTGGATGTAGATGGGTGGGAGAGCTTGCAGACTTCCACTTCACCATCCGATATCGTCCATGTAAAGAAAATGTGGATGCTGACAGTCTTTCAAGAATGCCTGTAAATATTGAGGAGATGATGGGACAGTGTACTGAAGAGTTGCCTTCAGATTGTGTGGCAGCGACAACACAAGCTGTTGAGACTCAAGACTCACCGTGGGTCTATCCAGTACTCGCCTCTCTCCAAAGTACAGCAGTGAGTGAAGAGACACACAAACCACTCTCCGTTGATGAGATTCGAAAAGCACAGCAAGATGACAAGAATATTGGTCCAGTAATGCAGTGCAAATTAAGAGACAAAAAGCCATCAGGACATGAACTGAATGCTCTCAGTAAACAAAGCAAGTGTCTGCTGCGTGCATGGGAAAACCTTTATCTTGATGAAGATGGTGTTCTCCGCAGGAAGACAACAAACAAAACACAGCTTGTGTTACCTGAGAGGTACACGGCCACTGTATTGAGAGAGTTGCATGATGAGATGGGCCATCAAGGCATTGATCGAACAACATCACTGATCAGAGATAGATTCTTCTGGCCTTACATGCAAAAAGAAATTGAACATTATGTGGCGAGGACTTGTACTTGCTTGAAGCAAAAGACACCATGCAAAGAAACACGGGCACCTCTTACCAGTATAGTTACCACGCAACCATTTGAACTTGTGTCGATAGATTTTCTCCACTTAGACAAATGTAGAGGCGGATACGAGTATATATTGGTAATCGTTGATCACTTCACTCGTTTTGCACAGGCTTACGCCACCACCTCCAAGTCTGCCAAAACAGTCGCTGATCGAATATTCAATGATTATGCTCTGAAGTTTGGATTGCCAACACGAATACACCATGATCAAGGCGGCGAATTCGAGAATCAGCTCTTCGCCCAACTGAAAAAGAACTGTGGTGTGCTAGGATCACGAACGACACCCTATCACCCACAAGGAAACGGACAAGTCGAACGTTTCAATCGGACATTGTTACAATTGTTGAAGACACTCACCGATAAACAGAAGACAAACTGGAAGGAATCCTTAAACAAGCTGATCTATGCATATAACTGCACAAAATGTGAAGTAACAGGATTCTCCCCTTTCTACCTTCTGTTCGGAAGATCCCCAAGGTTACCGATTGATCTCTTGTTTGGTCTCACCACTGAGACGGGAAAGAAAGATCACCGGACATACATGGAGAAATGGAAACGAGAGATGCAGGAAGCACATGAAATAGTGCAGGAGAATGCAAAGAAGTCAACAGAGCGAGGTAAAAGACATTATGATGGGAAAGTGAGAAGCTCAATGTTGTATCCCGGTGATCGTGTCCTTGTGAGAAATCTGACACCAAGAGGAGGCCCTGGGAAGCTTCGTAACCATTGGGAAGAGAACATCCATGTGGTGACCCGACAGGTTGGAAAAGACATCCCGGTTTACGAAGTAAAGCCTGAGCAGGGGCGAGGAAGGTCAAGAGTTTTGCATCGCAACCTGTTGTTACCGTGTGATCATCTACCATTGGAAATCCAGCCAAAAGCAGCATCCAAGCAAAAGAAAAGAATGATGGATACAGCTGCAGACAACACAAACCAGAAAGAGGAAGATGACGAAGAGGAATGTGAGTACTATTACAATCCAGTAATACAGCCTCAAGTGCCCATTACAGACAGGATCATGGAGCATGCCGACACACAAGAGGAGAGTGTCCAAGAGACACCAGTGTCGAGCACTGATGAGCCAGTGGGTGAAGAAAGGCCAATACCACAAACAAATGAGTCTGAAGGACAGCAGGAGAATGTACTGCAGGAAGATGATGATCAGAGTGAAGGTGTTGAGTCTGACACACAACAGGACAATGTGCTGCAGGAGGATAATCAGAGTGAAGTACAAGAGGAGACTCCGTCATCTCCACTTCCAGATGCAGGTGAAGAAGACAGAGAACAAGAAAATGAACAAAGACATGACATACCAAGGAGAGAAAGACGACCCCCCAAAATCTTCACCTACGACCAACTTGGGACTCCAGCATGCTATAGTGCAGCAGGTGAAATGCCTTACCAGTATCAGCCCAGATTCTATAGAGACGTTCAGCCAGTAACAATGTGGGCAAATCCATTCCAAATTTACCAACCCTTATTTATGCAGGGATACTAATCGTAAAACAGGTTTGAACTGTTCAGTACACAGAGACACTGTTTGACTGAAGAGAAAAGATCATTAGATTCAATAGTTATATGGGCAATACATCGGTACTTATCGGTATGCCAAAAGCAGTTATTACATTGCTATAACACAACTAGAATATACCAGTTTGAGAACCTTGGATACATAAGTGTTGTGATGTCGGGACGACATCTAATTTTGCCGGGGAGTGTGTGATAGATTGATTTTATTGGGAAGCTCGTCCTTGATAATCAATAGTCAATAATACACAAACAGTCATAGATGCTAAAAAAAGGAATTCATTCATAAATAGGTCATGCCTGTCGATGTGAAAAGTCCTGAAATAGGTTAAAATGTTTCATTCCTGAAGAATAAGTTAAGACAGTTAACATGTAATTCATGTGAGATCAATTGAAAACAAGGTAAAACAACTTTGGAAAAGTATAGTAATTACCTGCAGAGTCCGCAAGAGGGAGCTCTAGCCATTACCCACCTGTCTACTTTAATCTGTGATCTACCTGTAGAGTCTTGATGCCTGCGATCGATTAGTCATGTCTGCAAAAGTCCACAAGGGGGAGCTTCAGCCATCTTGCGCATTCTCAATGAAGCTACCATCAAAGAAACAGCTCTGTCTCCGTGTATCTCATTGAGTTTCCCCCTTTTCAGGTAAATTAGAGTATTTACACTCTGAAACTGTGGAATATGTCTGCTAAATTGTTCATTTGTAGTTTGTGAATGTCCGGACCGAATGTTGATTGTTTTGGTAGCAGTATTTCGTTTCTATTTGTTATTTGCTTTTCTGTGAAGTAGCTAGCTAATAGCTAATAGCTAAAGTGCATTCTTTCAGTGCCAGCACGGAGCGTAACGTGACCATTATTGGTGCAATCTGCATTGCGTGCGTTCGCGTTTTGATTAGGGTTAGCTTAGTGAAACACATGATACAGAGTGTAAAGTTGCTAATCTTAGCAGTAGCTGGATTATATCTGGCAAGACTACATAATGTTTGTGTGTGATTAATCAGTGTTGCTAAAGCATTTGTATTCATTCTTGGAGTAACAATCTGTAAAAAGGAACAAGTTTATAGTAAAGAGACAAGACACATGGTAATGTTATATTGTTTATTTTTCAATACATAGAAGATTAGTTTGGTCATTGAAGTTTGTTTATTGATTTTCCTGGATACTTACCTGTGACATTTGATTTGAACTGTTAAAGAAAAAGAGTGAAATATTTGTACTTACCTGAATGCACTTACCTGGTTACCTGTGAAAGAAAGAAGAAATTAGATTATTAGATTAAAGTTGACCTTGCAATCTGAGGAAATGCTGGATTATATCACGTTCAAAAGAATAATTGTACCTATGTAAATACTTATATTCTCAATGAAGCTACCATCAAAGAAACAGCTCTGTCTCCGTGTATCTCATTGAGTTTCCCCCTTTTCAGGGTGTAACACGTTTGAGGAGATTTGTTCTGGGAGCAGGAAGTGTTAAATGACCAAGGCTTGCATTTCTGGTATGATAATTGTGAGTGTTGGTACATTTCAAAAACTGTTTGTGAAAGTAGTCTGGCGTTTGATTTATGATAATGTTCCTGAAGAACATTAATAGACTGCAGATCAGTTTTTTTCCAACAGGTAACCAGGATAGGTGCGAATGCATATATGAAATATTGGTGCGTGTTGAACAATTTAGTACCAGTCTAGCAGCTCTGTTCTGAACAAGTTGCAGTTTGTTCAGGTCTGACTTTGTTGCTGCTGACCATATGATAGGACAGTAATGAAGGTGACAAAAAACCAAGGACTGAACGACTTGACCCATAACTAAGGATGTCAAGTAGGTGGAACACTTTCTGACCATGGCTATGCCTCTTCCCATTTTCAATACAATACTATCAATATGATGATAGAGAGGCAAAGTGACCGCCTACTTCCTGCTTCAGCACTAAAAGCGTTCACTTCTCTGTACTCAGAGCCTTCAGATAGGAGGCAACTCAATAAATTCCATAATAATAGCTGAGGCTACACCACCATCAGTGCAGCTCATCAACAGATTCAAGTCCTGAAGAATTTATTCAGGACTTTGTGGCTGAATTGTTTTTGATGTATTTGTTCTGACTGTATTGAAGCATTTGATTAAAAAAAGTAGTGCAATGTTGTGTTGCACTATAATAAATATACTGTTATATCTTATTATTTGTTTATTCATTCATTCATCACATTATTAGACACTCGCTGATGATTAAAAATAGTGCAAACGGTAAAACACAGAATTCAGGTGTTTTGCGGTAAAAGTGGCTCTCCTCTTGACTTTGTCCTGCCAGTGCAGCTCTCACTGGATCACTGGTGTAAATAATGATAGAAGGTCTGGTTTATCTGACAAGTTATTGGATGAAATATAGCCTGATGTCAAACTAGAGGCCATCTTGGGATGGGATCACAGCAGCCACCATGCCCACGCCTTAAACCAAATGTGGGCGTGGCCAGGGGCGTAAAGTGGGGTGGCCAATAATGCGGGGGGCCGGCCCCACACACACACACACACACACACACACACACACACACACACACACACACACACACACACACACACACACACCACTCACAAGGTGAAAACAAACAATAACAATACCAGCTGGTAAAGATAACCAATTTATTTTCCAGAATGTCATGACAGAGTAACAAAATTCGGCATACATTTTTTTTACCCAATTATATAAAAATACATTTGAAGATTTCAAAATACATTCTTGTTACTTCTCTCCACATCTCAAGAGCTCACATGTATCCAGATGCATAGCCGCCTGAGGCGTATGTATCTGCACGTGATGGAGGTGCTGCACGTGGTGAGATGAGACTCAGGACGGTGATCCGGTTGGGATCCCAGACACAATTCTCCTCCAGACCGCTCTTCACCATACCACAGTTGGGCGGCACCCAGGCGGTATCGAACACCTCGCCATATCTAGTGTCATGCCAGGTCCTCTGACGTGGATGGTACTGTTTATTGATGGCGATTACTTTCCCCACATTGACCTTGACCTTAACGACGACCCGCTCGGACTCATCAAGCTCAAGGGGATAGCGGCTGGCTTTGTCCAGGTCTCTGCTGAGGTACACGCCAGGGCCAAGCATTCCGTCTGCAGACCGTTTGAAGCCGGAGTGCTTGATGAGTGCAGCGCTCTGCTTGGTGGTGCCGTGGTACATGATGTAGACATTACCAGATGTTGGCACTGAAAGAGCTTGCAGTCGGAATGCACCGGGCGGATCAAAGTCTTCTTCAGCCCATTGGTATCTGCCTCGGCTCATGCTGGTATCAACGTCACTGTAGAAAAGAAAAGGGTTAGTACCATATGCCTTGACCAGATTCCATTAGATCCACCATCAGGCAAAGTTGTAACAAGATCACATCATATTTGACAGTGGAGTCCTACAGAAGAGGATCAGGGCCATATGAAAAAGTCTGAATTCTGAAGAAGTCAGTGTATAATATAGTATAACTCGTAATATCATCTACTTCTACAGTAGTTTTGTGGGGTAAAAGACGTGTAACTTACCTCGTTCTAAAGCTGGATTTGGTCTCAGAGTGGGGGGCAGGAGGCTGCAGGTACTGTATGAGTGTGAATTCACTCTGCCTGCCTTATATAGCCTACAGCTTCAGGTCGGAGCGAGGAATTCAACAGGTGTGCAGGTCTTTCAGTTTCGTTTCACTTCTTACACTCTTAAACTTTCAGTTATAGTCAAACAGGATATAACCATCTCCATATAAGGAGTGTGTGTGATGTTATCATTTACTGCAGGTATATGGACACAGTCCGGTCCTACCTGTTGTACTGGGAACAATAGGACCACTGGCCTAGCTCTATTTTTCATACCCTATCTACTAGGGGTGGGAATGCCCCACGATACAATATTATCACGATATTTCAGTCATGATACGATAGTATTGCGATATTGAGTATTGCGATATATTGCGATTTATTACCTTTTTTCAACTGCAAATGATGTCCCCAAAAGAAAAAAACTTTGTCAACATGTGTTTTATCTAATGAGATAAAGTTTCCAGTCTGTTCATCTCACTTCAATCATTTTTATTGCAGTAAAATGGGATTGTTAAGCAGACAGACTGACCAACACTGTGATAAAAACCTGTCATAAATGTTGCATGATGCACTTGACATTTTGTATAATAAAATATCACCATACTTGGCATTCGATACGATACGATATATTGCCCACAAAATATATGCCCACTATAAGTGTGGTTGACCAACCTCACATAGTAGGCCTATCTATGCTATCAGTCCACAATTGAACTTATAACTGAACTGTGCAATTCTGTATAGTCAAGGGTAATGAAAATAGTTGATGTACACATGTGAATAGTGATGAACACAGACAACATGAATAGGCTATTTAATATTGAACTTGCTCCTGAAACCTGGCACCTCTTAGCCTTCATAAATGCATCACATTGAATTGAAAACTGCTCAGTGCAATTTTTACACTTTGCAAAGTCATTCTGTTGGCTGGATTGGACCCTTGGTCCAGGAGGCTGCACGTACTGTATGAGTGTGAATTCACTCTGTCTGATATACAGCTTCAGGTCGGAGCGAGGAATTCAACAGATGTGCAGATCTTTCAGTTTCGTTTCACTTCTTACACGCGGCTTATAACTGTCAGTTATAGTCAAACAGGATATAACCATCTCCATATAAGGAGTGTGTGTGATGTTCCGTTATCATTCTACTGCAGGTATATGTCCAAAGTCCGGTCCTAGCTGTTGTTGTAACACCCAGGCCACGGTGTGGTCTGCTCTGTTATCATCCTGTATGTAACTCCATATTAGGGCTGTGAATCTTCACTGGCCTCACGATTCGATTCGATTACGATTCAGAGGTCTACAATTCGATTCGATTACGATTGCATCGATGCATCACTTTTTTTCCCAATACACAATTTATTTTTTCTTACTTTCTTTTTTCTCACTGTGTGGCTACTTTTAAAATAAAAGTGCATTTGGAATTGCATTGTATTATGATCCAAATAAACAACTGCATGTACTTCCATTATATTTTATTTGATTGTTATTATTATTATTATTGTTTTTTTTAATAATCGATTTTTGGCATTTGTGAATCGATGCAGAATCGTGCACGTCCGCATCGCGATGCATCTTATAATCGATTATTTTTGACACCCCTGCTCCATGTGTATAATTCCTTATAGGAGCTGGGATAGATCATACTGTCATACTGTAACTACCAGTATTAGTCAGACTGTAGAGAAAGGCCTTTGTTCTTATGTTTATTTCTTGTGTGTTATTATTTGTCTTTTCCTCCCACCTGTTGCCTATGTGTCCTCGTTAGTCTGCACCTAATACCCAGAGTCATGTAGATAGAAGAGTCGCGACATCTCCATTCACTCCAATGGACCAGTTTTTTTAACTCTCCAGAGTTCCAGGAAGTAAGGTCCTGGTTTAAGCAGCACTGTCGAGTTGCAGCGAAATAGACAGTTTGTGTTGTACTCTGAAAGGGTTTTCCCCCCCTTGAATCAAATTGTACATGATCAGCTTTATTTTAGCGTGCAAAAGTAGCACGAGACCCATTCCTGGCTGTTCATTGGCTAATGAGTCTCGCATTTTGGTCCTCCGCTGATGCTACTCTCTCTCTCAGGGATCATAATTCAGGCCGGGCATTAGATACCAAGCAGGCCAGGCCGATACGGGCCGACGTGCGTGCGAAAAATTTGGGGCGTTTGAAGCTCAATTTGGGGCGTTTGAAGCCCAATTTGGGCCGTTTGAAGCCCGATTTAGGCTGTTTGAAGCCCGATTTGGGCCGTTTGAAGCCCAATTTGGGCCAAGTCCAATTTTACAATATGATGCACCCACTTTAAACCTGAATAAAGTAATAAAACCACTAGTAAACCAGTAGGCGGCGCCTGGCCTGCAGTTCAGTGAGTGGCCAGGCCAGGCCAGGCCAGGCCACTGGCCTGGCCTGTATTTACACTTCCTGTTAGTCTCTCAAGCCAGACGGTCTCTTCTCAATAGGGTGAATAACATATCCTATCTAAATATTAACATGTTCACGTCATATATCCTGTCTAAATAGTAACACGTTCACGTCAATCCTGCAAATTGCCAAAAAAGCACCCGAGGACAAATAGAATAATCACACAGAGAGCAACACATAGACTCAACCAGTTTACACCATTATTAGCTCCATCAAAAAATGCGATATTGAGATTAATATTCTACAAGGCCTTTAATCAACCTTAAAACTTTAACATTTCCTGGCTGCATGCAGGCCTTCACCAGCATGTCAAATGAGGTTGGAGTAGAAGGTCATATTCTCTCATTAAGGTTCATTAGAGGCAGCTGAGCATGACTTCCCCTAGACAAAGAGGTCAAGAAGTTCTCCCCATGTCTACGGGGAGCACTGTGGGACAAAAATGATAGCAAATAGAATTCACACCAAACATCCAAATACAAAGAGAAACACATAATGTGACGAATAATAGATACATCTCTAAAATGCATGAGTCACGAGTATATTGATGTTGAGCACAATGAGGAATGGGTAAAGTGACTTCTATAGATATCGAAGAAGAAGCCTAACATGTAATAAAAGAAAAAAAACATACAAAACACAGGTGGAGATCACATCCCATCAAGACAGTCATAGTTTTACACTTCCCAAAATGCAAATACATAGACCAGGGGTGGCCAAACTACGCCAACTGCGGCCCACTGCCCATTTTTAAGTGGCCCGCCATGAATTTAGCTTTTTTTTTGTTTTTCCTAAAAACGTTTTTCCGTTTTTCTGTTTTAACGTTTCAAACGGAAAACGAAAACGAAACTAGAACGACCGCAACGCGGACTTATGCCTCCGCCATTAGTTCATTCTTGAGTCCAAATCGCCATTTGAGGCAAATTGGAAGAAATTCCGTCAAGGCGCTCCTGTGATGTTACGTTACAGAGCTTGGAAATTGGGTGTGTGAGGTCACAGTGACCTTGAACTTTGACCACCAAAATGTAATCAGTTCATCCTTGAGTCTAAGTGGACGCTTGAGGCAAATTTGAAGAAATTCCATCAAGACATTCCTGAGATATCGCGTTAAAAAGCTTGAAAATGGCATTCGAGAGGTCACAGTGACCTTGACCTTTGATAACCAAAATGGAATCAGTTCATCCTTGCGTCAAAGTCAATGTTTGAGCCAAATCAGAAGAAATTCTATCAAGCCGTTCTTGAGATATTGCGTTAACCAACTTGGGAATGGCATTCGTGAGGTCACAGTGACCTTGAAGTTTGACCACCAAAATGTAATCAGTTCATCCTTGAGGCCAAGTTAATGTATGAGGCAAATTTGCTGAAATTCCGTCAAGGCATTCCTGAGATATTGCATTAACAAACTTGAAAATGGCGTTGGAGAGGTCACAGTGACCTTGACCTTTGATCACCAAAATGTAATCCTTTCCTCATTGTGCCCAAGTCGACGTTTGAGCCAAATTGGCAGAAATTCCATCAAGCCGTTCTTGAGATATCGCTTTAACGAACTTGGGAATGGCATTCGTGAGGTCACAGTGACCTTGACCTTTGACCACGAAAATCTAATCAGTTCATCCTTGAGTCCAAGTCGATGTTTGAGGCAAATTTGATGAAATTCCGCCAAGGCATTCGTGAGATATCGCGTTAACAAGCTGGAAAATGGCGTTTGAGAGGTCACAGTGACCTTGACCTTTGACCTTTGACCACTAAAATCGAATCAGTTCATCCTTGAGTCCAAGTCAATGTTTGAGACAAGTTTGATTAAATTCCGTCAAGGCATTCCTGAGATATCGCGTTAACAAGCTTGAAAATAGCATTCGAGAGGTCACAGTAACCTTGACCTTTGACCTTTGAACACCAAAATCTAATCAGATCATCCATGAGTCTAACTCGATGTTTGAGGCAAATTTGATGAAATTCCATCAAGGCATTCGTGAGATATCGCGTTAACAAGCTGGAAAATGGCATTTGAGAGGTCACAGTGACCTTGACCTTTGACCTTTGACCACCAAAATCTAATCAGTTCATCCTTGAGTCTAAGTCGATGTTTGAGGCAAATTTGATGAAATTCCGTCCAGGCGTTCCTCAGATATCGCTTTAACAAACATCGTATGGACGGACGGACGGACGGACATACGGTACGTACGGACGGACAACCCGGATCCATAATGCCTCCGGCCTGGCTATCGTCGGCGGACGCAAAAAAATTAAGAAAAAGAAACAGAAAAACAAAAACAAAAAAACTGATTCCCCCATTTCGTTTTTTCAATTTAAAACCATTGAAAATGGGTTATACTTGAGTACCCTGACCTGGTCTATTTATTTTTAAACATTTTTATTACTGAATGAATGTTTAATACTAATTGTATGTTAAATTATCTCTGTCTTAACCTGTTGGCACAGGAAAAGAAAATTTGAAAACATACAGAAATACCCACATCAATGAGCACATCAATAAACTACGTGTCATATATTTATTTCAATCATGAGAGACTCTTAATATAATTTTAACAAACTTTATTGAATCAGAATAGACGGTTTGAGTATGGCCTATGACTCCATGATGTGACGCTCCTCTTGCTTATGAGAGAGGGCGTCGGTGCTGTATGAGATAGGACAACCCCCCATTGGTGGTGATCTGGGGAGGTGGTGGGATGAAGCTTTTTGCTCTGGAGATGCTGGATGAATGCGTGATGCTGACACAAGGTGAGTGATGACTGCACAAGTGTGATTTAAGCTGTGGTGATGAGGGCTTTATATAGTACCAGGAGAAGGGCATTTATGATGTCATAACTGATGTCATTTATGATGTCATAACTGATGTCATTTGGGAGAAGGGCATTTATGATGTCATAACTGATGTCATTTATGATGTAATTTATGATGTCATAACTGATGTCATTTGGGACGTCATGGAGAAGGTGACGTCGGAGATGGTGACGTCATTTAGTGACGTCATTTGGGCTGAGGGGTATGACAGCATGGGGTGCTCTATTAATGCCTTATTTGGTCTTCCATGATTGAAATTCAGTCTACGACTACACTTCAATCATGAGAGACTCTTAATATAATTTTAACAAACTTTATTGAATCAGAATAGACGGTTTGAGTATGGCCTATGACTCCATGATGTGACGCTCCTCTTGCTTATGAGAGAGGGCGTCGGTGCTGTATGAGATAGGACAACCCCCAAAGGAATTTAAAGTTATTTCAGGAACTGAAAACGGGGGTCATGGAGCTCGCCTGGGGTATGCTTTAGTCAGGTCGTGGGCTGACAGGGGGAGAATTTATGCATGCCGGGAGATGAGGGGCTGACCGGGGTTTTTTAAGGCAAAGCGGGGATGCAAGGGAGTGGATGTGGATAGCCCGGGCACGGGCGCATTGAAGAGAAAAGGAGAGTTTGATCACCACCAACGAAGTGCTTGTTGCCTCTTTAGTCATGGAAGGAGGGATCTTTGGGCTGATAATATGGCGTCTTGCTCTGGACGAATGTAGGATGCATAGGCTGATGAGGACCAGCGCCCCAGTTGTTGAAGGGAGGCGGAGGACACCCCCTGCATGGCTGCTGATGTGGCTGCTCCGATCCTGAAGGAGTGACTGGAATGGTTCTCTGCAGGGATGTTGCATTTCTGGAGTGTGGTCTTGAAGTGAAGGATGAACCAGGATCTTGTCATGTGATGATGGGGAGAGATGAGGAAAAGGGGGCCAAGGGCTGATTGAGGTTTATGCAAATGCCGGAATGATGGGTTATGCAGATTGTCAGGACATTGGCTGACTTGTCAGGACAAGGGCTGACTGAGGTTTAAGCAGGATGCAGGGATAATGGGTTGAGCAAGTTGTCAGGATGTGGACTGACTTCTCAGGACGTGGGCTGACAGGTTTAAGCAGAATGCAGAGATAATGGGTTGAGCAAATTGTCCGGGCGGGGGCTGACTTGTCAGGACATGGGCTGACTGATGTTTAAGCAGAATGCAGGGATAATGGGTTGTGCAATTTGTCAGGACGTGGGCTGACTGAGGTTAAGCAATGGCAAGGACACTTATGGGGTTATATGCAAATTGCCCGGCATGGGCACCAAACGGGGATTGGGAGAGAAGACCACCACCAATGAAATGCATTAATACTTCCTACCAATCATGGAAGGAGGCATATTTGGGCTGATAATATAGCAGCTTGCTCTGGATGGATGTAGGACGCAAAGGCTGATGAAGACGGCAGCCCAGTTGTTGAAGGGAGGACCCCCCCAAAAGAAAAAAGGTCAGCGATGACCTGCATTTTTAAGGTCAGTAATGACCAAGGTAGCAACAACCTGCATGAGCATAGCCAGCAATGGCTAAAAGATGCAATATTTAACCTTTAGCATTATATTATTATAGCATGAAAATGTCTAAAAATGGGTAGACATAATGTTATATTCTTTAGTTGTGCACTTACTTTATCCCAAATTGTATGAGGCAAAGATTGGCTTGATATTTTTCTCATATCTGTTCTATTCCTAATAGATGCACGTTCTGATTTGTGCATTTTGACATTTGGAATATTAAAGGTGGGCTGACCATTGTTAATAAGTACGTTTTCCCCTTGGATTTGACTTTAAGTTGCGTGTCTATGTCTATTATGGGCCTTTTTCATTTGTTTTGACAGTCGTGTACTGTCACTTTGGGAGAGTTGCACCCGCACCCTCGGCTGAGCTGTTGTTGCTGTTGAGCTGTTTTTGATTAGTTTTGACGTCCAGCAGGAGGGGGAGCGGTGAATGTGCTGCATCTGTGAAAAGTTTTAAGTCGTCGGCAGACGAGACGATTTCGTCATAGAAAAATGAGATTCCGTTCCAATTTCCTAAGAGGTGTGCCCAGAATTTGAGATCGGCTCGGCCTCCCTCATTGAGGGTAACTGAGTCAAGGAGGCTGGGGACTGAAGATGCTAAATCGAGCAGCCTGGAAATGGATGACCTCCCTTGGGGAATAATGTGCATGGCAAAATTCAGGTGGCCGAGCAGACACAGAAGGTCTCGTTTTGAAATGTGGCTGGCTGCTGAATAGGACTGGGCTATTTCGTGGATGCGAGACAATTTCTCGAGGGGGCGGGAGCTTGCATAAGCTTGGTGTCAAGATTAATGCACAGGAATTCGAGAGATGATTGCAGTTGGAACAATAAATCAGAGATAATATCACCTGAATAAACAAGCAAAATGTAGTCGACATTAACCCATGATGCTAACTATTATGATGAGCATTGCTGCAGGTCTTAGGAATCTGCTAAGACCCATGTGATTGAGGCTTGTGAAGCCCGTATGACTGAGGCCACATAAATGGAGACGGCAGTGATTCAGGCCGTATGAATGGAGTCAGCAATGACTCAGGCCGTATGGGGTCAGCAATGACTCTGCTGTATGAATGGAGTCAGCAGTGATACAGGCCGTATGGAGTCAGCAATGACTCTGCTGTATGAATGGAGTCAGCAGTGATACAGGCCGTATGAATTGAGTCAGCAATGACTCGGGCCGTATGAATGGAGTCAGCAATGACCCTGCTGTATGAATGGAGTCAGCAATGACTCTGCAGTATGAATGGAGTCAGCAATGACTCTGCAGTATGAATGGAGTCAGCAATGACTCTGCAGTATGAATGGAGTCAGCAATGACTCAGGCCGCATGAATGAGTTGTTGTAATGAATGAGTTATTGTAACTCAGGTAGCCTGAATGGAGTCAGCATTGACTTAGGTGCTGAGACCGCATGAGCTTAGCCCTTTAATGATATGAATGACAAATGCATGAATGAGTTGTTGTAACTCAGGTAGCCTGAAGGAGTCAGCATTGACTTAGGTGCTGAGACCGCATGAGCTTTAGCCCTTTAATGATATGAATGACAAATGCATGAATGAGTTGTTGTAACTCAGGTAGCCTGAAGGAGTCAGCATTGACTTAGGTGCTGAGACCGCATGAGCTTAGCCTGTAATGATATGAATGACAAAGTTAATGCATGTGATTAGCATGACGAGCAGGAACTCCCAGCAGATTTCTAATTTAATCTAATTGAAATACCATGACCCGGAACGAGGAGTGCCGGGAAAGGGGAGCAGCCCCTTTTACACAGCCAGATGAAATCCCCCGAATGTTTAAGAGTGAAACAAAAATGACCTGGGTATTTATTAGGACCCCCGGGCGACTCCATCCGCAAGCCCCACTCATGGGACGGAGCGGGGAGGAAGCGCATTAAGCCCCCCACCTCCCCCGGCGGGGAGTGTGAGTTGGACAGGCACCTGGAGGCGCACGGCAGAGGAGCCGGAGCAGGGCTCCCCGTACCGCACTTGTGGCACACGGTAGCACCGGAAAAATGTCTGAAACACTCTGTGCTAGCGATAATAATGACACATGAACCACCTGTTGCGTTTAAGAGTGAGAGTAAAATTACCTGGGTATTAAGACAGGATGGCGATTGCTCGCTTGACACATTGCAAATTACTGGTGTTGGTGGTTCTCTGCAGAACTTTTTATTCATTCCTGTGTTTTCTGCTTCAGCATCAAAATCAGGTTGTATGGCGATTGCTCGCTACATATATTTGGCTGTCGGTGTATTTTGCATTGGTTCAACTCACCATGAGCGATTTTGAGGATCTGTTCGATTCTGTAGTTAATACTACTAATATATGTCGCTTCACACCGCTGCTTCATTCAAGGCAATGTGTTCTGCTCAGTGCAGCTTTGCTAAATGTTATCATGCTGCAAGCCAAGGCAGGCTTACCTGCTAAATCATTGCAGTCTCCAACGGGGACAGAGTTGCTCAGGGATTGGCACCCGGCCTGGAATGAGTGCAGCAGCATTGCCGCAACGTTGACTGAAACCAGGGACTAAATGCATGTTTGATAATACCCGATTGGACACGGGAGAGGGAAGCGGCCGTATGCAACAGGGCAGAGTTGCTCAGGGATTGGCACCCGGCCTGCAATGAGTGCGGCGCACACACCTGGATTTTGAAGCGGGGCTGGCTGGGCTGAGATTACGGAAGAGATGCCGGCTGAAAAGGGAGGATACAAGCCTGAAACCTGGGGCGGTGCTGATTGGGCTGCTGCTGTGGGGAGCGTGGGGCTCCCGAGCGTCCTCAGCCGGGCATCGATGAGGGACCCGACCAGTGATGAAATCGTTGCGATCAGGGGATCTTTGGCTCTTTTGCCGCGGCCACGGCCTCCGGAGTGCTACGCGGACTGAGATCCGGGCAAGACGACTTGGACCTCCGTGGCGCTGGATCTCCTTTTGCGGCTGCGGCCCCTGGTGAGAGGAGCGCCCCTTGTGACGCCAAGGATGAAGCCTGGGGATTGGAGATGTGCCCGGGGCTGGTCGGGGCGTTGATCGTGCTCTGGAGGAAGGCGTCCACGGCGGAGTTGACCCTTTGCTGCTCGTCTTCAGACTCAGACATGATGATGGACTGAATGAAGCTTTTTGCTCTGGAGATGCTGGATGAATGCGTGATGCTGACACAAGGTGAGTGATGACTGCACATTTAAGCTGTGGTGATGAGGGCTTTATATAGTACCAGGAGAAGGGCATTTATGATGTCATAACTGATGTCATTTATGATGTCATAACTGATGTCATTTGGGAGAAGGGCATTTATGATGTCATAACTGATGTCATTTATGATGTCATTTATGATGTCATAACTGATGTCATTTGGGACGTCATGGAGAAGGTGACGTCGGAGATGGTGACGTCATTTAGTGACGTCATTTGGGCTGAGGGGTATGACAGCATGGGGTGCTCTATTAATGCCTTATTTGGTCTTCCATGATTGAAATTCAGTCTACGACTACACTTAGGTAGAAATAACATTTTTGATGGCACAAGGGTTTTCTGGTCCAATTTCTTTTGCCGCGAAAACTGCCGCGCTTAATATTGTTTGGCCCGTGACTCCTTATATTTTTCTGTATGCGGCCCACAACCAAAAAAGTTTGGCCACCCCTGATTAGACCATTATAAACAGATACAAAGACGAATCAACAAAATAAACAGTAACAAACTAACAGTAAAGCGGAGGGAGGCCATGTCACACATTCAAAAACAGACAAAATATTGTAAAATAAAGTAATATAGAGACCGCATCCAAGTCTTATTCTTATACAGTACAGCAGCACTAACACTTGAGACGAGGGTGAGCCTGGTATGTGCTGGTCACTAGACAGAGCCTTCCACGACAAACGTATAACCCCACAAGTCTAAAGTCACCCTCATCCTCCATTTTCATAATGGCCATTACTTATCATTATCGTTATTTATTACTCCCCCCACCTTACCTCTTCACCTCTCTCCATTACTCAGCAGTCATACCTTCTTTAATCATACATATCAAACAGTTAACGGTTATACTGCCTTGTCTTAAAGTCTGTCTGTAAGTTTGTCTGTCTGTAAGTTATAACACGGTCTAATTGTCCTATGTCATTTTTGTTGTTATATTATATGAATCATAATAATAATACAAGTCCACAATGAATAAAACTCCCAGCCTGGCATTGGCCCTTGTTCACACAGGACGCCGAACGTAGCAGAGCTGAAGCTTGAAGCAGGCACAAGCTGAGCTGACGCCTCACCGTTCACACAAGAAGCCTTCTCTTTTCCTCTCAGCGCCTCCTCGGCGCGCCTTGAACCCGCCCATTGACTTCATGCCTTGCAGCTTCAAGCTTCACGCGTCACTGAACGTCACTGAATCCTGAACGATCGCGTGAGCGTGGCTTCAGCGTGGCACGCCCGCGGGTGGTGTGAACGGCCTCAGTTAACAAGGACGCCTAAATGAAACTTGTGAGCTCAGCGTAGGTTGAGCTTAGGTTGAGTGTTGCTTCGGCGTATGGTGTGAACGGGGGCTTACACTTCATACACATTCACATTTATTGTGATCCATTTGATATCTAAACTGGAGACTAATCTGCAGATGGTGTAGTATTAGTCTAAATTGAATTTCCTTCATCCTACAAACTGAACATTGACATACAGTGAAGCCATACTACGCTGTCTTCTTTTATCATCTTATCCAGTCAGCAATGTTTCATAGTTGTGAAGCCAATTGATAGAGCCTAATATCAGGAACTGATAGACCACCTTTTTCCTGTGGCTTCATAAGTCTAGCTTCCCCCCCACATTCCAGATAAAAGTCAACTAGATTTTCATACATTTTCCTGGAAACAAGAAGCATCTGAAATGTAATACATATAATTTTAGGCAGAATATTCATTTGAAGTAATGAGATCCTTCCCTAACAAATATAGCAGTAAGGGAATCCATCTGTCAAGGTCCTCATGCATACTGTAGCTTCAACAAGGGGGTAAAATGATCTCTACTGCATATCATTGATTAAGCATTGGGGTTATCACTATTCCAAATTATGTAAAGCCGTGCGCTGCTCACCTAATTGGCCAAGATGGGGGATCAGGGGGGGCATCAGAGATTTGCATTCTTTTGAACAAACCTATCTTTATTTGCTGCCTGCCGACACGTCAGCGTGGGAGGGTGTTGAAAGATGGTGTGAGGGATCTGTGCCTGAGATGTGCAAAAGGTTTTTCCATGATGCATGAATAGTTTTAGACTTTGGAGGGATCCTACGTGCTTATTAGCCGAAGTGGAGGTCTATTTTGAGCCAATCATAGTTAAGCTCTCTGCATATCAAGCTGTGTACATCGGAGGCATTCCTCAGTATATTTCTTCATTTTTAGGTATCCTCAGTGTTTATCAAGTGAACCATCTCCAGATTGGTTTATTAGTTGTTTTTGTTTAACAATTCTTTATTATATATATTCATTAGCATTACAGATATAGTTTGTATATACATACACGCCTACACATTCACACACCCGCAGACACCCTTAGAGTAGTAGTACAACTACATCATACACAGATACCTACACACATACATACATACATACATACATACATTCATACACACATACATACATACATACATACATACATATAAACACAGTATCCATACAGTTCATACACACTCTTGTTTTATTTTTGTTGTCTTTTGTTAATCTTTCTTCTCATTATTTGTGAGTACCGTAGTTTCTTTATTTTTTTTCTTACGAAAACTTAAAGCCATATAGCATAAGTGCCTACTCTAGTTTTTAGCATTTATCTATAGGCCTACTTGTATGTATTATTATGAATGAGTGTTCCGTGTGTGTGTGTGTGTGCGTGTGTGTGTGTGTGTGTGTGTGTGTGTGTGTGTGTGTGTGTGTGTGTGTGTGTGTGTGTGTGTGTGTGTGTGTGTGTGTGTGTGTGTGTGTGTGTGTGTGTTTGAGATTTACTATAATAATATGTTACCTGGAGAAGGCCACTTAAGCCCCTGGAGGGTTTTTAGGCAATTCGTCTTCACATTCAATGCTGATTATATTGTATTTTTTGTAATTGATTTTATATGTGGAAATACAACAACAACAACAACAACAACAACAATAGTTTATCTACCACTGGATTAACCCAAGCAACAGCCCGTTTCCCTGAACCACTCTCACTCTCTCTGTACTGAATGGTTAATGCACCGTGACAGAATTTAAATATTGATCAAAAGATTTTTACAAGGATACATCTCCAGTCGGTACAGGCAGGAAATATCAATAAAACATGTGTATAAAAACACTTGTTAATGAAATGGGGTATTTCCAGAGATGGGAAATAACTAAGTACAAATGTAGTTCTCAACGTAAGTTCAAGCCAGGAAGACTATAATATCTATTACACTTCCTTAATTCACTTTATATCTCCACTCTTCAATCTACTCACAATATCATAATAAGCTGTCAATTTCCGGGTTTCAATGAACAATCAGCTGGTTGCCGCCCAGTCTATGTTAACCAATTGCATAGTGTCACATCACTGCTCTCATCACCTCTCACCCTACACACCTCCAGTGTAAGCCTATCACATTTCTTCTCAACCCCGTCGTAAGCCAATTGCTTGGAGACGGGTTCCTTAAATATGCTTGTTTCTGTCTCATTCAGCCTCTCAATCACCGCTGCTGTCAGGCTCGCACCCTCGGAAGAGTCTCATCATGAGTCTCAGAAGGAGATCACCAGCAGCACCAGTATCTAGACACTGCAGGGGGATATATCTGGATGCTGATCTGGGCTGATGCAGATCTCTCAAGATCTCCCTGCGGTGTCTAACCGCCAAAGACTAATAACAATACTTTGTTCTCATCATTCTTTCTGTAATGCATCATTCACTTTATTGTAATAAATATCACTTTATTTATTCTTTGGTCTCTAGTCTCTCCTGATTGAAATACGTTACTGTAGGATTTTCAGGTAAAGTATCTGTACTTTAGTGAGTATTTATTTTTCAGACAACTTGATGTCTGCGCCAAGACTTCTGCTTCCGTGCACCACGTTATTGTTGACAGTCCAATTGATGTGAGAATGGAGTTGCAGCTGATTGATTGGAGGTCCAGATGACATTTCAGCTAATATAATAATAATGACAGTAATAAATAGCTGCATATGCAATGTCTTCGGACTGTAAACAAGGTGCGGGGCGTCCGCCGTTTCTAGCGCGTGATTATTATAGCATTCTGGGCAATGTCGAATTATCGTACCAGGGTGCTATTGGTTTTGGTGGTAAATTATCGTACAAATACGATAATTATCGTACATCTGGTGTTTTGGAAAGTTTTCTGCTGTACATATTTACTGTATATTATTATTATTACAGTAAGTATAGTAGCCCAAGTGTCATCACAGGTGTTATCTGCACAGATGGCATTTTTCCCCCAACATTTTTTAATTTAGTTTTTGTTTTTTGGGGGGTATTTTCATATGAATCTTGAGTCCTAACTGTAAAAAAATTTTTTTTACCTGCACCACACTCTTTAAAGGGTTTTTATAATTGCCACCAAATATATTGAGGTGCAAGTCATCCGTTGCACTTGCCTGCACGCGTCCACCGAGAAGTCCCGGCAACTGCTCTTCACATTTCTCTCAGCCGTGCTCTCTCCATTCTCGCCTCCTCCAATGCCATCATGAAGGTGAGCCCACACTTAATTGCGCCCACACATGCAATAAAACACTGTGGTCTGTTCAATTAATGGCACCCACATGTGATAATAATAAATGAATTGCAAGCAGTTGATGGTCTGGTGTGGCGGTTAGTCCGGGCCCTCAGCACTCTGGAGATGAGGGAAGCAGCCATTCCAGCATGTTGAATGGATTGCCCCTGCCCTGCTGGAACAACGTGTTAACAGCATCATTCACTGTACCGTGCATCTGGTGCAGGATTTCAAGAGCAGGAGGCTTTTAGCTACGTCTTTAATTCAGTGTCACCATGACTGCACCTGTTGTATATCCTGGTACAGTGGTGTAACTAAAAGATCAAAAGACAGGCTGCAAATAGCCCAAAACACACTAGTAGTGAGGTTCATCCCGGGCTTTATTCTCGGCCTCAGTCCAAGAACGCATATTAGCCCAATGCATTTTAAAGAGCTGAATTGGCTCCCCGTTGAACGTAGACTTCAACAGTTAAAACTCATCATGGTCTATAGAATATTACGCGACCATTGTGTCCAAATTACTTTACTAAGTATTTTCAATTTGTACGGGACGCTCACGCCCGTGAACACGAGAGCTAGTGTAGCGGATTTGACACTATACCTAATCTCAGGTGCGGACTGAACCAATGGGCGCTTCGGGCAGATGCCCGGTGGCCTGGCATGGCATGGCCTGCAATAAAAATTTTTTTTTTTTTTTTTTTGCAGGCCATGCCACTCACTGAACAGCAGGCCAGTCTGTATAAGTGTTCCTAGTTGCGCAGATAGCAGCCAGGCAGGGAGGAATGAGTTAACTTTTCAGTCAGAAGCTGCTGGGACCCTAGTCTCAACGCCAGACCCATGAGAGTTCTTACGCTGATACACTACGTTACTGCATGCTGCAGAGCTCTCTCTGGGTCTGGGTTACTTTCCCTCAGAGGCCTGGTTATGGGAGGGAACCGTTCACTTGGCCAGTCATATGCCAGTGATGGCTTCAGTCCTCTCCAATCAGTAACGACTTTGCGATCAGACAACACGGGAGGCGCAGCCCATTTTTCGAACCGCTCTCTCATCGGTGCTACGACCTGTCACTCATTCAATTTCAACCCGCCTTCAAAACCAGCAGTGGCTGTTAACTGGCACAGACTCAGTTATGTAGTATGCGGAGCGCAGTGACGTATATTTGAGTCTGGGGAGAGACTACTGGGACCCCAGCGTGGGTGGGCAGGGCTTGCTGTTCAATGGTGCCAAAATGGAGAAGAAAAGAGGTGCAGAGTGGTGGAAAGCAAGGAGCCTGTATTTATTTATTTATATTAGGCTATATAAAAAATCCCATTGGTCAAATGTAAACAGTAGGAGTGGCTAAACTGAAAGTATGGGTTGGATTGCTTTTGGGGTTTTCTTCACAAAAGTGGAGAAGGAGGCAGAAGCAGCACTAGCACTGCAGCAGGTGCTCCTGCAGAGCTGGAGGTGGTGTTGAACTTATCAGAATCAAGAATCTTCAGGTAGGCTACAATTTCAGAGCATAAAGTGAAACATGTAGGCTATATTATGCTTATTGCTTTCACATTAATGTGCTTTATGGGATTATCAGTAGGACTGCACAATACAGTTTAAAGTGGAGATGAAGCAGTTTGATTTGATTCTTTTTGTATTTGCATTTAACCTCAGACGAGACAAGACAGGACACTGCACTCTTCCTTAAATTAAGTTTGCTGTGAAGCTTTTGTACAGAGGCATGTTTTTGTTTTTACGTCTTCATATTATACTTGCAGTTATCTAGGCAATGTTGAATTCTATTAGTGAACAAATACTGTAGGTAACATGTAACATCACGTTAGCATTATATTCACCAAATCTCGCTTCAAACGGCCAAAATGTGTGTCCGCGTGTGTTGGCCTGGCCTGCATGGTATCTAATGCCCGGCCTGAATTATGGTCCCAGTCCAGCCCTGCCTCATCTAAAAAGCAAGGTGGGGAGAAGTACTTCCTCTACACGGGGGAGAGGAGTGGAACAAGGTCCCTAACGAAATTAAGACTGCAAATTCTCTGAGTGGTTTTAAAAACCTTCTGAAGAAATTCCTGCTGAGTAAGCTAGAGTAGTGGGCGGAGTCTTGTTTAATTAGTTTCTGAACTTTTCTTGCTTACACAGTATATATATAGGGGGCACGGTGGCGCAGTCGGTAGCGCTGTCGCCCCACAGCTAGAAGGTCCTGAGTTCGATTCTCGCCTGGGACACTGTAGGCGCTGGAGTTGTGACCCCCCCATATCTTCAGTGCCTACTGCCCAGGTTTGTTATCTCGTCGAAAGGGCCTTTCTGTGTGGCGTTTGCATGTTCTCCCCGTGCTCCCCAGGGGGTTCCTCCGTACATAATCCCCCACTAAAAACATGCAGAAGATCGTCATCTGACCAGTGACGACACCATCCGAAGTTGGTCCCCGGCCGCTGGAAAGAAAAAGCGACCACTGCTCCTGGCCTGCCCCTCGGAGGAAAGGACAAGCCAGGATGAGTCAAATGCAGAGGACAAATTCCATGCGGCCACCGCATGAGTGTGTTTGTGGCCGCATGCATGTGTTGGTGTGTGATCGTGTGACAATAAAAGACGGGCTTGTCCGTCTGCTAACTGTTTTTTTTTATATTGTTTTCCTTTATTTTTGATTGATGTTCATTGATTCATTGACGTTCATGTAATGTTAATTTGATGTAAAGTGAACTCAACTGTACAGTATGTCCTGTTTTTTAAGACCAGGGACCATGTTGGAAATAAGTGTTCGCACGTTCGTTCACATGTACATCCCTTGGATTTTGTTGTATTTGATATCCATAATAAACTCAACTCAACTCAGCATCATAACATCTTTGGTGTATTTGGTTAGCTGGAAGTGAAGCTTTACTTGACCCCACTGAATGGGTAGGCTACCTACAGTAGGCCTATGTCTGCAAAGAGGAGTGATGGGTGGTGAAGCATCGACGGGATTCCCCCAGAGTGATGGAGCTGTGGATTTTACACACTCACAGCGGGGATGAGCACTGTGTGAAAACCTGTTGTGAGAAGGAGAAACCAAGTAGGCTATAGAGAGCCAAAGTGAACGTCACTTCCTGCTTCAGCACTACCAGAGATGTTCATCCGCCATTTATTTTCCCATAGACATTTCGTAAAATGCTTATACAAATAATTTTATTTGGTCAAACCAAACGGTTCAGCTATATTTAGAATCGGGAGAGACCATAGAACATTTCACTCGGACCAAAACTAAAAAAAACAAACATCGAATTTTTTTTTATCTTTAAATCCGCAATTTTCTTTACGTTCTGGTCCGAGTGAAATGTTATGCGGTCTCTCCTGTTTCTAAATATATCTGAACCGTTTGGTTTGAACAAGTAAAACTATTTTATAAGTATTTTACGAAATGTCTATGGGAAAATAAATGGCGGATGATAATCTCTGGTAGAGTGCTGAAGCAGGAAGTGACGTTCACTTTGGCTCTCTATTCAAGGTTGCGTGGGAGGTGACTCGACTCCCGTGCTTAGAGTCTAAAGCCTTACACACAGCTGCATGGAATGGCACGCGCACTTGAGCAGCTGGAGCAGCTTTTTTCTGGAGCAGGTGAGTGTACAGTACACTGAATTCTTCTTCCCCACCATGACACTGCAGCCATCTGTAGGCTACGTAATGCACTTTATAATGTCCAGCTCAATACTCAGACTCAGCTCAAACAGATCAGAGTGGAGGCAATAGCTTCTGCTGTTTCACCATCTAAGTTAAGACACACAACTTTGTTCAGTGTCTGAAGTAGCGGATGGCCACTTCACACAGTATTGAGCAGTACCAAGTATCCCCCCCGGAGTTCTTTGAATCTGCATGGAGCAATTGCATGGTTGATTAACGCTGTGAATTTGGTCCGGCGCATTTTAATTTCCTTATAACAAGTAGATCCAATTAATTTGCCGAGATGGTCAACAGAACGAATGGATGTGAGGGCCGTAGCCAGGGATTTCGGGCCCCATGAAAGGATATCACATCGGGCCCACGGATGCCGCTGTCCGGAGGGCGGCGCGGAAAATTTTGGCCATTTGGGGCCCCTGTCAGTCAAGGGCCCTTAGAATCGTCCACACTCCCCCCCCCCCCCCCCCCTGGCTACGGCCCTATGTGACAGACAGGTCATATTATGTGCTACCTTCAACTCACTTCTCTTGTCTCGTTTTGCTTTGAGACCTGTGTTGCCAACGCTTTTCCAAGCAAAGTCGCTATAGACCAAATCAGCGGGGATGTTTACATTTACTTCCGGGTACCCCTGAGGTCCACACATTATAATGGCGGTGGACCGCACAAACTGACGTGTTGAAGACAAAAACAGACAAAGAAGACAAAAATGGTTCGTCCGTGTTGTGTTGTTGTTTAATATCATTCATAACAACACTTTCACTAACGTTAGTGGACACCAGACTAGCTAATTTACCTGTTGGACCAGACTAGAGTAGACTTGAAGCTAAATTAAATTGACGTGGCGTCAGTAGCTCTGTCTGTACCAGGCTCTTTCTCGCCGAGAAGAGCCTGGTGACGCGAGGTTACTCTGTCTGTAACGTTAACGACTCTGCAAAAAAACAGCGAGTTTGACAGACAAACAAACGTTATTAGCTAGCTAACACTACATAAAACAAACACAGAAGAAAGGCTAGATACGTCGGACAAGCATGTTTACCAACCGTTTAACCATTTAAATTGAAAGTAGTCGGCCGAAAACAACGAGAGGGTTTGACAGCATTTATTTGACAACACGCACATTTAAACCTGCCGCCTTCCCCAAGTGGTACCCGGAAGTAAATTTGTTTACATGGTGACGTCACGGTGATTTGGTCTATTGGCTGCTCAGAAAGGTGCTAGCAGGCGCTAAATTAGGTCACATGCTAATTTGCATATCAAATTATGGTAAAAAAAATCACGCCTGGGTGTAGTCGTTGTAATCATTGACTGTATGGTTCTAATATGAAGTGCTGACTCCACCCGCCTGGGCCACATTCAGCATACGCTGTTAGAAATTACAAGTAAACACTATCCTGCTGCTCTCTCAGCGGAGGAGAGGGGCTGCACTGAAGCGCTGTGTGTGTGTGTGTGTGTGTGTGTGTGTGTGTGTGTGTGTGTGTGTGTCAGACAGGCAGAGATGAGGAGAGAGAGAGAAAAACCCAGCAGCAGCCGCACCAATTCAAGGCAAAAGCTGTTCAATTCAACACATTGACATTGCTTCCCCTGGTCAGAGAAAGGCGCCAGATTTGGCACTAGGCGTATTTTGGAAATAAAGTCGCTAGGATGGTCTGAAAAGTAGCTACATATAGTGACAAAGGCGTCAAGCCCCGCCCACTTGACCCACTTGAAGTTGTGTTACGACTTCCTGTTCAAAACGCCGGCTGTTTAACCTGGTCAAACCAGACATCGTCTCTCTGATTAAAGCTAGTGACTCACTGGAAGCAGGCTGTGTACAATTATTTTAAAAGTGTAAATATCTTCCATCCAGATATTTTAATACGTGGTATATTTGTATCAAAATATGGGCTCAATATGGGCTCAATGGACTTAATGACCAGATTTCATTTTCGTACAGCACAAGGTTGGCTTGTTCAGGCAGATGTTTTAGTAAGGAACTGGGTAACATGGATGAAACTACGATAGAAAGCAAGTTTCAGTTTGTCCCAGTGCTTGATCTGATATCAGCTTGGTGAAAACTCAAACACACTCAATTCACCATGCACAGCTCTGATACAGCCTGGGGCATGAGATGGTGTGTAGGCTATGTGAGATTATGTACAGCATGCAGGAGGGAAGGAGAAATGTGGAAAGACAATGGGAGAAAGAGACAGAAACAATGAGAGGAAGTGTGTAGGCTATGAAAAATAAGGAGAGAGAGTCAATAGTCCCTATCTGCAAAGCCGGAGAGCCCCGCCAGCAACTCATCTAGCTACCACAGATTTACCAACCTAGGTATTCAGCGCCGCCTAGCGAGTTCGATGACAAAATGCTACTTTTTGTCCACGTATTACAGGGGTGGGAGGTTTTAGAGGGGTGGGAGAGGCTAGGTTTAGGCATAGGGGGTGGGAGAGGTTAGGGTTAAGCATGGGGGGTGGGAGAGGTTAGGTTTAGGGTCTGGGTTAAGGTTAGGTGTGGGGGGTGGGAGAGGTTAGGTTTAGGGTCTGGGTTAAGGTTAGATGTGGGGGGTGGGGGAGAGGTTAGGGTCTGGGTCGGAGACCCCCTAACGTTATTCTCCCAGGCTAACATGCTAACAGTTCATTTTGCTACATTTCCGTAGTGTTAAGCTAACTTATGGATATTTGCAGTTGGTTACCAACTCACACTTTGACTAGAAACCAGGATTGTTTTAAGGTTAAACAATAAAACTTGATTCACATTCAGTCCATCTTGCTTCGGGCATGTGCTATGCAAATGAATTAACTATCTTATATAGTGCTTTGTCATGCAATTCGCTCGGCAGTGCTGTCGCGAATAACTAGCTTGGTAAATGTGTGGTAGCTTGATGAGTTGCTAGCTGGGTTCTCCAGCTCTGCAGAGAGGGGCTACTCAAGAGAGTGACAGACTAAGTAAAAGAGGGAGAAACCTTGAGAGGAAATGCGAGAGAGAAGCGAAAAAATGAGAGAGAGACAATGAGAGCAAATGGGAGAGAGAGTGAGCAGAAATTGGTGAGTGAGAGTGTGTGAGGCGAAGGCAGAGAGAGAGAGAGAGAGAGAGAGAGAGAGAGAGAGGCAGTGAGTGTAAATGGGAGAGAGAAGAGAGAGTGACATTGAGAAACAACAGCAGAGTGTGCTACATGGTTTGATTGGAGCGTTGACATTGATGGCTCAGTGACTTCCAGGCCTGCCAGGAGGCTTATCCAATTAAATATTCCCGCCAATCCAATTAGCCAACAGCCTAACACACAACATGACCAGCACCTTACCCCCAAAACGCACGCATTCACACACGCACACACACACACACACACGCACACACACACACGCACACGCACACGCACACACACGCACCGAGCAGCCTCCCGATCGTAGCTCATCTCTCGGCCTCGTAGCCGTCTGCATCTTTCGGTCTCTCTCTTTCGCCGCACGTGTTGCTCGTCCACGCTTATCTCTCCTCCTCCCCCTCCTCTACTATCAAATCCATCCTGCTCCTCCCTCCTCTTCCCCATCTCTCCATCCAGTCCTCCAATCGCATCGCTCGGCACGATCGTTAAACGGGCAACGCGCCACGAGTCGACGGGGGCCGATCCATCAGCTGAGCTGCCGTTGGTATCTTTCGGGGGGGGGTTTGGGTGCGGTTAGATGCAAATGGCTCGTCTCCCCGTCAGTGACTTATGGGGATTGGATTGGATGCCGTCTCCTTGAGCAAGGTCGGAATAGCAATGATGCTCCACGCTAAAGATGCTAAAGCACATTTAATGCACGGGTCAGTCTTGAAGCGGGCCAAGCTAATGTGTATCCTTCAAGGTTACGTGAATGCTTACCAGAGATGGGAAGAGTGCGTACACACTTTCTTTACTTAAAGAAAGAATAGTTACTTGTGTAAAAAAAAAGGAAAAAAAAGGTAAAAGTACAAGTACTGATTCAACTGGTTTACTCAAGTAAAAGTCAAAAAGTACAGGCTCTGAAATGTGCTCAAGGATCAAAGTAAAAAGTATTTATACCGGCTGTTTCTGTGCAAAGCTAATAGAAACTCGTGTCACATTAATATATAATTGAAATGCTATTAAACTTAAAAGAACCCCTCCAAACATGTTTTAATATGTATAAAGACTATACCTACTTGATTAATCATTTGTGTGATATGGTTTTTCCATAAAAAAAAGGTGCACATAATGCGTGAAAGCAGGGAGAGTGCGAGACGAGACGAGAGAGAAAAACAACGTGGGTTCGAGCCTAAGTCAGTTTTGAACGGTGACAGCCAGAGAAAGAGTGAAAAGCCTGAAAAAAAAGTCTTAAGAAGAGTGACCCATTGGCTCAGAGAGTTTGATAGCTGCACACCCGCTTGTTGGTTTGAGAGCCTCAGTTGGCTTTGAGCTTGTGGGTGCGAGCCTTCGATTTTGAAGAACAACTTCCCAAAGTGAAGACTGAAAAAAGCTCTGACAGAAAGGACTTGACCTTGTAAGATTCTGTGGCTCACACAGAGTTTGGCAGCTGCATCATGAAAGTCGTGAGGTTCTGTCCTGTTCAATCCTCAGGCAGTCAGAGAGTTTTGAGGTTCTGTCCTGTTCAATCCTCAGGCAGTCAGAGAGTTTTGAGGTTCTGTCCTGTTCAATCCTCAGGCAGTCAGAGAGTTTTGAGGTTCTGTCCTGTTCAATCCTCAGGCAGTCAGAGAGTTTTGAGGTTCTGTCCTGTTCAATCCTCAGGCAGTCAGAGAGTTTTGAGGTTCTGTCCTGTTCAATCCTCAGGCAGTCAGAGAGTTTTGAAAGTGGACACCCAGACGAAAGACTGAAAAGCCCTGAGAAAACCTCTTTGAAGAGGTCTGATCCAGTGGCTCCGAGAGTTTGAGGCCATTTACACCTGGCGTTAACATGCGTTTTCTGCCATCAGATTGCAATCAGATTGTGCTTGACCACATTAGCCTGTTTCCATTTACACCTGGCGTTAACATGCGTTTTCTGCCATCAGATTGCAATCTGTAGCTCCCCCGGTTTAATTCACTATGTAAACTACTACTTACTTGTTTTTGGCTGGCACTGAACAGCGCGGGCCCTACATCTGGCTATGTCCACCCCGATTTGGTCAGGATCCACTTTTGTTGAGTGATGTCTGCTGCACGCCAATCCGCCAATCAAAGCCTTTCAGCCTTTGGGTGGGACGCTGCAGTACTCAGCCAATCAGGTCCACTCCTGTTGAGTGATGTCTGCTGCACGCCAGTCCGAGGAAGCCTTTCAGCCTTTGGGTGGGACGCTGTGGTACAGCCAATCAGAAATGCGGAAGGAAACAACCACATGCAGCATTCCGACTGGAACAAGGAAATGCAGGAAACGCAGCTCCTTCCCTTCCCAGAACATTTTGCGGGCTGTTTCCAGCTTTACTTTACTCACCAATCAGACGTTTCCCCGTCCAAAATCATCCAGCCACGTAACGTAACTAACTCGCACGTACAGCACAAGGACCGCACAGCGCATCGCATCATAAAGCTGACTAGCGATGCACGTGGAGGCTGTTACCAAAGAACTGACATGCAACAGGTTCAACCCACAACACAACACACAGCCAATCCGCCATTTTGGACAGACTAGGCGACCTCTGGCTAATGTTTCGCTACGACTCTGCAGGCTGAGTTGTAAAGATAACGTTAGGTGTTTACGTTGACTAAAGTGAATGTTTTCTAATAGATAATTAGAGGTGATCACTTTTCAAACATATTTCATTGCAGCATGCTGTTTTCTTTATTGTGTTTGTCAGGGACATATTTTATAGTATTCAAACTTGTATTTAATCTTTTACCCCTAAAATATGATTTTACATCAGTAATGTACAACAATGATCAGATCAAATTGTATATATATATCAATATGATATATAATATATCAAATTATATAATAGCCTAAAATGTAATCTGATATAATATATGTTTAGGTGATTGATTAAAAGACAAAAACGTTGGGCTAAACAGGGGTAAATAGCCTACTTATTTTAGGGGTAAAAAGATTACCGTATCTGAAAATCAAACACGTATTTGATTTTAACGCAGCTACGAGCAACTTTTTCGATTGTTATTAAACAGTATAATTACAATATTGATGCATCACATCTTACCTATAATAGTAGCTGAGACCAAAGCCGTGTGAATCGGAGATTGCTCCCTTGGATGATTATTAAGTCTGTGTCTGTCTAAACTCGCGTCAACAGGGGGCTCTCTCTCTCTCTCTCCTTACCGCCGGCCCGGCTACCCGGAAGTGAAACGCGGAAGTGAAACGCAGCTGCCTGCCTACCCCGTTCGCGCTGCCTAGCAACATAGCATAAACAATGTGAACGCCACGCATACTCTCGCGAACATCTCTCGTTATATTCTAACAGGTTTTTTGGAAGTTATTTTGTGGTTATGGCCGAAGTGGCTGCTGCAAACCGTTTCATTTCACTTCCTGATCTTCCCTGGCCACAGACAGACTACACTGGCCGATTCACTCGGGGTTCAAGCGAGACTACTCTGCGTTGGTCTCGTCGACTATTAGAGGCAGGGTCGTAAGCAGGGTTCCGAAATAGGGGAGGTCCAGCAAGGGGAGGCGGATTCGGTGGCGCCCGTAAGGGCGCCGCCGAAAAAAATTTGATTTTTTTTTCCCCCTTTTTTAGCCATATTTAGAGTAATATATCATTTTAAATCAACATTAGGATTATACTGTTGTGATGTCATTATTCAGTATATTCTCTTTCATGTCACCACCTGCTCAGCTCTCCTGTCAACATAATTGTAACTAACAAACACAAACTGTTTTAGCCAAATTCATATCAAAATGACACCTACAAACACAGGTACACAACCCAAGCCGTACACAACACACAAAGTCATCATCGATAATAAAAAAAACATACAGAGGGACATTTATTTATTCCTGATAGGAACGATTGAAAAATAAAATAAAATATATTATGTTGTTTTTAACTTTACACCACCTCTTTTTGTTACTTATTGGGTCATGAAACTGAAACCATGCATATACTGTAGCCACCTGCATACCTGACTTCGGGAGCTTGGCAATTGGCATCATGCATGATTAGCCAGTAGCATCCCAACGTGTCACACAGGTAACATTACTTAAGAGACAGACTAGACACTTACTTTCTTGGTTGTTGCTAAAAAATCTGTCAGTGTCACTCACTGTCTGTCGTTCACTCGCTCACTGTCTCGCAGCTCGCTCACCTTCAATTATCTCGCCAGGCAGACAGACAGTCATCACTCACCACCATGCTGCTGCTCTCTCGGAATCAAGTTACCGCGGACGCGGCGTCAGATGACTTCCTGCCTGACCTGCCTTTCGTTTCAAAATAAAAGCGATCCCGTGTTTTTCATGCTTTTCCATGCAGATTGTTTTATTAAAAAAAAAAAAAAAAAAAATTCCTCTGAAATATTAGGGGAGGTCCGGACCTCCCCGTCCTCATAGCTAGTTACGGCCATGATTAGAGGTAAGATGTCATGCATTGATATTAAATTTATACTGTTTAATAACAATCGAAAAAGTTGCTCGTAGCTGCTTTAAGGTGTACACCAAAATACATCATCCTGCAATGAAATATGTTTAAAAGGTTTTATAGCATCTAGGTGATTGATTAAAGAAGATATCTATTAGAAAACCTTTTCCTTCACTTTCCATAACAACTCGACTCTGACAGAGCCTGCAGAGCTGTAGCAAGCCGATGTTTAAGGGGACAGCGTAGCTATTTCATGATCTTATGATTTTGGAATATTGCTAACTGGGAGAGATGTAATAGAAGTTGAAGATAAGGCACCGTGAGGCTATAGAGAGGGGTGGGCTCCTTTTACTGCAACAAATACACATCTTTTAGATCATTAGAAATACACACACCGCTCACAAAGTTATTGGGTATGATTGTGACTCTTATAAAATGTTTTATTAAATTCAAGTACATAATGAAATAATTATTATCTTACCGTACTGATTTTCCATTATATCCTTCATACTTTTGCCACCGAGAGCCCTCCACATTAACAATGCCGCTGCCTGCTACAACCAACAGGCTCGTCTTTCCGCGCCGGCCTATATGCTAGGTTTTGACCTATAGCCTTGTTTTCACACAACCTACAGTACTATTCACAAGCACATTTCCTCAGTGTCCTCTCTCCTGTGTGTTTTATTTTACAGCTTCCCTCCCTCATATGGCAGCCATAAACATGCTTCATCCAGGGAGGGAGTTGTTCACGACCACAGAACAGAAGCATGTCATTGCCTACTCCCAACACACCCATTCCTATGCATGTTATTTTGTCAATGTCAGTCCAGGTTTTATAGCCTGCTTGGGACTTTATGATTCAGAGGAGCAGTTTTGCTTTGCCATCCTACCACCTGACTCGTTCTGTCTTTGATGCTACAGTTGGCGGGGGCACGGTGGCGCAGTCGGTAGCGCTGTCGCCTCACAGCTAGAAGGTCCTGAGTTCGATTCTCGCCTGGGACGCTGTGGGCGCTGGAGTTGTGACCCCCCCATATCTTCAGTGCCTACTGCCCAGGTGGGCTATCTCGTCGAAAGGGCCTTTCTGTGTGGAGTTTGCATGTTTTCCCCGTACCCCCCAGGGGGTTCCTCCGTACATAACCCCTCACTAAAAACATGCAGAAGATTGTCATCCGACCAGTGACGACAACATCTGAAGTTGGTCCAATGATGGTCCCCGGGCGCTGGAAAGAAATAGCGACCACTGCTCCTGGCCTGCCCCCCGGAGGAAAGGACAAGCCTGGATGGGTCAAATGCAGAGGACATATTTTACCGGCCACCGTCAGCATGAGTGTGTGTAGTGGCCGCATGCATGTGTTGTAGTGTGTTCGTGTGACAATAAAGACGGGCTTCCGTCTGAAATCGTGAAATCGTGTTTTTTATTCCACTTATGGAAGTAAAGTGTATTTTTACAGTATTATTTTATGTTCATGCCCCTAACACTTGTCACCCACCTTGATAGTTCATGAACTCTATACCAGTTAGCTACATGGAAAACCCAGCAAACTAGCTAGCATCCTCGCTTTTTGAAAAGAACTATGCCTGGTGGTCGTGTTGGCTCATGCCGAGAACATGTGTTGGTGTGCACATTAAACACAATGGACGAGTCCAGGGCAGTTCAACCATTTATTTTCCAGAGTGAAGGTTAGGATGATTTTATCGGCACAAAGTAATATTAGGAAAAATAGAGTATTACAGGTCTGATAAATAACAATAATGATAAATTAGGTCAATATGACTGGTCATCGACTTACATCATTAATGCATCCAACTGGCATTTCGCTCTTAACTTAAATCAGGATTTAAACTCAGGAATCTAGCAGGAAAGAAACAGTCCACAGTACATATCAACCAAACATAATACATTTTAAAGGTGAAAAGTCCATTGTCCAACTCACACTGGCTTTCTCTTTGTTGCCTGGAAATGTTTGGAGGGAATCAGGAGAGTTACAAGCCTGAAGGGCGGGGTTATAATCTTGTGTGTAGTAGGCGTGTTCTAGTCAGGAGTGGCAGTCTATAGATAGTATTCCGTTACATCACCACACGGCCATTTTGGTGACAAGTGACAAGTGACACTACAGCCAACAGATTCTGCCCTTCGCCATTGGGAAGGCTAACCCTTTACTTTTGGTTTTATTGATTGTGTATGATTCAACTTTTTATCTATGATTTTATATTATTGCATGTTTTTGTAGATTGTTGGGACTTCACTGGCCTGGAACAAACGGCTGGACTGGGGGGTGGGGGGAGGAGCTAGGCCTATGTGCTGGAGCCTATTGTATTTTTAATTTTTAATTTTTTATATTTTTCTTTTATATTTAAACTGTCAGCTGTTATTGAAGCTTTGGCTAAAGGCCTGAATTTTACAATGATGTTTTGAAATAAATATGTTTAAAAATCGATTGTGTGTTAAAAGCTTGTGTTACGTTTTCATTGGTGTTAATACACTAAGGAAGGTATGTGACCATAATTAATTTCAATGTCCGCTCTCAAGAGCAATTCAGTTGGTTCATGAAATCACTGGGCTGCGTGCCGTGCAGTGTTTGTGGTGTGGGAGATTCGAGCTGTGAAAAGAAGACAAAAGACTCCCGGCTGCTGCGTAGGCTGGCACAGGGCGTGGTTTTGGCGTAACCTATGTGGGTTTCAAAATAACGCCGACCCGACCCGACCCACCACCCGACCCCCGTAAGTTGAAGCCTGAGCCCAACCCGACTAATTAGCATAAATTATCTGTCTTTGTGTGTGTGTAAGCATGGAAGAGAGTGAGAGAGAATAAAGAGAGTATCAATACCCTACTGTAAATACATATACATACATTATGATTTTTTATTTATTTTATTAGCAGCCCGAGCCCAACCCTACCTGACCAATTTTCATAAATTGCCGGCCCGAGCCGGTCGGGCTGGGTCGGGTCCCGTCGGGCTCGGCTGAGAACTCTAAACCAGCTCACCCACGACAGATGGTACTGTATACGCCCGCAAAACCTCGCACCAATTATACGAAAAGACAGTCACAGACAGACAGACTGATAATATAACAGTATAATACCGGTAAACTCATAACCGACAGATGTTCATACCCGGCCCTCACTCGGTCATAAATGCCTGCTTCAGCCCTGGAACCAGGTCTTTTCCTGCCTGCTCTCCAGTGTCAACGGCTCATTAAACCAGGCACGGACCCCAGGCCTTCCCTTCCCCAAGGATTGCACATCACCGCTCCCCCCCATTAACCTTTATTAAATCAGGAATATTCCCACTGAGATTCAGAATCTCTTTTACAACAGAGTTCTGGCCAAGAGAGCAACATACGTTTCACATGAAAGACCAAACAGACACAAGACAGCAAATGACATCACACAGTGCAGTGTTCAGGAAAAGCAAATGCTTTCAGTGGTCAATTACTCCTTAAAAGGATACGCCAACATTTTGGGAGTTTAGGCCGTTTGTCATATTGTCGATATCAAAGCTAGGGGCATAGCGCATGCGCCTGTGTACAGTGCACGCGCTGTGTGCAGCGACTCAAGGCAAACAAGGAAGTAACGTCGCTTATGCTCTGTTAGTTCGGTTACTCTTTGTCTGTTTGAGGCGCTATGTGAAATCACTGCGCCTGGCGGCCACGTTTGGAAAGTAGTTCTTTGGATGGTTCTTTGGAAGTAGTCATTTGGATTCATTAATTTAATCATGTGGTGAGTACACGAGTTACATGTACATAGAGCTTTTTGGCACTGTTAGAATGTATTTTTTTGGTGACTTGAACGGCTGTACCGGTAACTCCCATTCATTTGCGAATCTAACTAACTGGATGGCTGTACCTCACAGTGTACTGCACGGAGAGTGACAGTAAAGGCATTGTTTATCTTGTTTATGTATGGATGGCTGTACCTCACAGTGTACTGCACGGAGAGTGACAGTAAAGGCATTGTTTATCTTGTTTATGTATGGCCAATATGGCAAATAAGTGAATCTCTCAAAAAGTTGGCCTATCCCTTTAATCCTGTTTTTTATATGACACATCACCGGTAAGCATGCTGGGAGATGTAGTGGGTCCCATTGCCTTGCATCCATTCTCATGTACTGTAGGTATGTCTTCTGCCACCGTTTGAGGTAGCTTGTTGCTATACATTGATCTTCATGACTGATCAGATGGTGACGTGCACCGGTCGTGTTTGGAGTCTGCTTCTGTGCTTTGGCCTCTTTGCTGTACCTGCCGCATGCTTGCTGGGTCTGCAGGGAGCAGCTGGTGCAGAGCCGTAGGGGGCTTTACCATTTGTTGTTGCTATAAATGGTTTCATCTTGTGACTGGGTGTGGCCCTGAGTGAACTGGAGGAAATGGGGAAGCCAAGAAATAGGAAGTTGCACTCAGAACAGGGGAAGCCAAGAGGCAAACAGTGATTTGGCAACAAATGCCCCCTGACCTATTAGGATATAGGGATAGAATTGTCAAAAGAAGTACATCATTCCCAGAACCTGCACAAGACTGAAAGAAGATCTTAGAAGAAAGTAACCGATAGGAAAGATCAAGGAAGAGACAGGAGGAGAGGGTTTAGACTAGAAGGCAGGTCAGCATGATCGATGAGATGTGGAAAGTGAGATGTTGGATGAGAATGAAACACCATTACAGACAATATCAACAGTGATTATTATCGTAAAAACAACAAAGAAAAATTGCATTGCCATTTAAGAAATGATATGCAGCATAATGATAAACGTGAAATGTTTGGGTATACTACAAATGATAGATAATATCAATCATCTTAAGTCATTCATAATTCATTGTATAATCATGATAGAACCACTGCAGTCTTTTATGTCTGTTGGTCTTATACTCTCAGACACAATCATTTAAAGTGACAATTTAAATGTATAATTTACAAAGACGATTGAGTTGACTATGATTTTTGTAACACAACAATTCACATTTTTGTCCTTTCGGATGTTGCTCTGCTTTTTGATGTGTGTGTGTGTGTGTGTGTGTGTGTGTGTGTGTGTGTGTGTGTGTGTGTGTGTGTGTGTGTGTGCGTGCGTGCGTGCGTGCGTGTGTGTGTGTGTGTGTGTGTGTGTGTGTGTATGTATGTATGTATGTATGTACTGTATGTATGTATGTCCTTTTTGTGGAGATTAGCGGTCACAATGCATCAGCTAATGGCTTGGGTTGGCTAATGGGAATCCATCTAATAAACAATAGAGAAGTTGTAAAAGATGGTAAAGAGGAGAGAGATGGTGCTGATGAATAATTCAAGAAAGGCATCCCAGTGAAAACTGTTCAACTAATAGAGAGCCAAAGTGGAACGTCACTTCCTGCTTCAGCACTGTACCAGAGATTTTCATCCGCCATTTATTTTCCCATATACATTTCGTAAAATGCTTATAAAAATAGTTTTACTTGTTCAAACCAAACGGTTCAGATATATTTAGAAACAGGAGAGACCACATAACATTTCACTCGGACCAACACATAAAAAAAATGCGGGTTTAAAGAAAATATTTTTTCGATGTTGTTTTTTTAGTTTTGGTCCAAGTGAAATGTTCTATGGTCTCTCCCGATTCTAAATATAGCTGAACCGTTTGGGTTTGACCAAGTAAAAGTATTTTTATAAGGATTTTACGAAATGTCTATGTCTATGGGAAAATAAATTACGGAAGAAAATCTCTGGTACAGTGCTGAAGCAGGAAGTGACGTTCACTTTGCCTCTCTATTCAATGACATGAAGGGAGGAGAGGATTTTAGGGAAGTGTTTTAGAACGGCTAAAAAGGAGTGATACCAAACTGTGCAGAGGATTTCACGACAACTGTCTCATCTGAAGATGGCCATAAAGACTCTTGGCTGAAGACTTGTATCTTTAATCCCATACGAGGGGCTGCATCACTGAAGAACCATCCCCCTCAGATTGGGTATGGCTGATAGTAATCTAAAAACAGATTAGCCACCTAGCCTAGACTATTCTCACTCTTAGATTTTATCTCATATTTCTTTAAATTTCTATTTGATTGTTAAACAGTATGTATTTTTTCCTCTTGCACTCTGTAAAGTAATAATCTGTCATTCATGTTAAATTCTCATTTGAGGTATTTTACCTTTTGGATTTTCAGTTCACCTCTTCTGATTGATAGTAAATTATAAGCACATAGGCCTTTTAGTCCGAATGTGGGTGCAGTTTGTGTCAAAAGTTGGTCATGTGAAAGCTTATTTTGAACATCACAGGTGCATCGGAAGGGCTCACGTTGATCACTAATGTTTTACGCGAACGTACTGCGGTTCGGCAGATTTAGAACACCTTGTGAAACCAGAGCAGTGAATTCTTCAATGTTCCTTTTGATTTGAATGTACAGTACCCTAACATGTTAAAGTACATACTAAGCCACAGAACCAAATCCCAGCAACGACACCACTGTTTCATAGAGAAGAGCGAAGAGCACGCGTACGACGGAGGCTCGGTCCTTTTGTGCGGCCGACGCGGGTTCGAATCCGACACGAGGTCCTTTTGCCACGTGGCATCCCCTCTCTCTCTCCCCACCTACTGTCCTATTGAGTAAAGGCAAAAATGCCCCAAAATAATCAAAAAATCGAAGGAGATCTTAGTCATTACATCGTAGGAGATACATCGTATCTTAGGTCAATTGCTGTGGAAGAGCTGAGGGGTAGATGTTACACAGTTACAAGCTCGGTGAGTCTTCTCACTATCAGTCTGTGTTCTTTGCAATAGGGCAACTTAGACCTTAGACTTCTTCCCTGTTTGACAGAGGACTGATGTGTTGCAGCAGGCAAGGCGGTGTGTGGAGGACAAGCCCTGAGCACGCTAAACAACTTCAACCAACTCATAATGGAGAGGCTTATCAGGTATGTACACGCTGCCTGGAATATATAGTATATAGTATAGTATAGTATATTATACTCCCCCCTCTGCTTAAAGTTGAGAAGTTGATCAGTATTTTGGAGGAAAAAAGTCAACGTTTTGTTGGATTTTCATGTGGAAAATAAAGCGGCATCTTAGAATGTCTGGTTCTTTCGAAAGAACTGAGATGACTGAGGGTTCATGTCAGTTCAAAAAATGTGACCTCAAAGATGCGGTTTGTAAATTGTTAATATGTGAATCCTTGATACAAAATGTGTTCTACTGCGCTTGAACATTACAAAGTACAATAGAATGAATGCACCCAATTCCCACATTATCCAGTGGTGTCGAGTCACTAAACCACCTACTGCAAAGTCGAAAATATATTCATCTAATATCATTTACCAGCAAAACTTCCAAGCCTGCTACAGTAGCCTACATGTCATTTGATCAGTGATACATTACTAGATCTGGCTTCCAAATAGATTTCTGGTGATTTTTGCTTGATCTTTGATCTCCATTAGTATGAGAAAGACTACAAGATCAAATCTGGACTGACTTCATTCATGGCGAGTTCCTCACGTCGCCCTATCTGACACCCATGACATCATCCCATAATTATAACATTCTGTCAGGTGCAGCTCCATGATAGTTCCTGTTACTTTGTTCCTGTTAATAAATGTCTCAGTTCTTACATTTCCCCAGCAGAGACAGGGAAATATTAACCAGCCTCTCAACCTGCATACATGACAGGCAAAAAATGTTACATTGTTTTATTTTTTATTTTGTTATTTTATTTTTTAGCTTGAAATTGTTTTGTTCTAATATTGAAAGCACAGAAAGGACTTATGTATGTTATCCTTTAAAAAAATAATTTGATTAGATTTTGTATTATCAATCATTTTGCAAGAGTTTGTGTCACTTCTTTCTTTCAATAGACCCTTTTCACAGCCGCCATTTTGTGTCTAAAAGGCAGGATAACACAGGTGCAACCAACTCACTCATTAGAGCCCCAGCACTGGAACACTTAAATGGACTGGAAGTTGGAAAGCCTAATTAATGTTTTGGTACTCCTGTGTTTATTGTAGACACAAAATGGCCACAGTGAAAAGGGTCTATCGGTGGATGTGGGAATGGAAGTGTTTTGAGTTTATGAAAGAATGAATGATATTGTGAATTTATGCACAATTATTTCTAGCTTCAAAAGGTTGGAAAAGTCTTTCTTCAATGCAACTGGTAAACAGGATGTTTCTGTGGGTTTATCAGGGTTAAGCCAGAAAGGAGTGCTTTTGAGACCTCTAATGAAGCTGCGGTTTACTGTAGTATAGCCACACCCACTAATCATGCATTGCACTAATAATTTTTGCACTAATCATTTTGTTGATATATTGTTGATATATTGCCCAATTTTTTATTTTTTTAATCCGACACCAACCAGTCACTGTCATCCACCTCTTATATGCTGCACTTTGATTACATATTTATTATCATGTATCAATACTGACTTTATGGGAAACCGCTAATCTGAACTGATTCTAATGAGACATTTTGATTAGATTCCTGCAGTATGCATAAATATGTTTGTATTATAATAGAGAATTTTAATATCCCATATAGTCTAAGATATCTGAAAAAAATTATTGATGGAAGATTCACGATTCTTACAGAGAATCGATTCTGAATCAATTTGCAATTTCCAAAATAGTTTTTTTTGTAAGAGACTTTTTATTTTGTGTATTATTATATCTTATACCATGGTCTGGGTGAATACTCGATTCTGATTGGCTGCAGAGTGTCCATTAAAAAGTGATAATGTACAGTTGGTAAAGTCGTTCAGCCAAATGGCCTGTTCACCATTCATATCAATGCGCCATAGTTTCAACAGTGTTATCAAGAGAGCAGTTTGAGCTCTATACCCCCGTTAAGGGTTAATATGGCACTTTTGTAAGTTGAGACAAAAAATGAGTCGGTCAAAGTAAGTATTTAACCCCCTGTGCACCCCTGTGTGCTCATTTTATCAAAAATAACTCTTATTTACAATTTTGATTTTCGTTTCGGAGATTTCCCTCCCCTGACAGAAGCCGGCTCTGAGCCATTAAGTGACGCGCGTGCCTCTGCAAGCTGAGCGGGCGAGCTGCGCCCTGCGGGGGCGAGCCGAAATGGAGGCAGAATCCCGACTGTAACAAAACTGCCCTCTGAACACGTGTGAGCATCATGTCCTATGTTGCGGTCTGAGTGAGGGGACTATTTTCTCTGCGGTTCTTAAATCATCTCCAAGGTTATAAAAACTAAATTTTGATTGCAAAACACATGAAAATATAAATAAATTGTCTTGTTTTGTTGGCAAGTGACCATGGTATAAGCGGGTTAATGCACTTTGAGGTGTCCATTATCACTTTTTAAGGGACTTCGCGGAAGCAACCGGTCCTCGGCTGTGCCTCGGACCGGTTCACGCTTCTCGCGTCATCCCTTAAAAAGTGATAATGGACACCTCGTCGTGCATTAACCCTTACATATAATTTAACTTATTTTTCTTGAAGTCACCAAGACATTTTTATTGGTGCAAGTTTAGCATGAATAAATGTTACCTTTTGTCTTTAAAGGGTTGCTTTTGTGTGTACTAGTCTGTGTACACATTAGTGCAATCAGCTGATACAACTTTTTCAAATATAAAAACAAAATTGATTCTGCTTTCATGTCATCATTTGCTACACCGCCTGTCTTAGCACACATGCAGTGGACCGGAGATAAATCCTGAAATCCACCTACTGAATCGTGAATTGGCTTTGAATCGTATATCGTGACCCCAGGAATCGAAAACGAGTCGATTCGTGAGATAGCCTACCCAACGATTCACTACCCCTACATCCAAGAATCAAATGAATTAAGAGTTCACTACAGGCTCTTGACTTCTCGCTGTGGCAAGTCGAGGCCATGGAAACCTGGCTTCAGGCGCCGCTACGGGGAACCAACAACAGCGGCCGCGCGTTCCTCCTCCACAGAAGATGAGCCTCTGACTTACAGTAAAAGTGTCTCCCATCGCGCTCTGTCTGCATCGATCTCGACCTCCTCATTACGCGTGTGTACCTGCGTGTGTGGGTGGCACGGCCGGGCCTCATAACTCAGTTCAGCAGGATGATGCTGTGATTTATCGAGCCGTGCCCTGCTACTGCTGCTGCTGCTACTGCTGCTGCCTTCCCCCGTTCATTTACACAACGACCGCCGCTCATTAGCATTCTCCCACAAACTGTCTGGCTTTTAATAAGCGTGTCGGCGTCACTCGGTTTCTCGGTCAGTGGGGCTGCATGCGTTGCACAGCCAGGGGCGGAATTTTGATTTCAGAGGTGAGGGGGGACGCAATTAGTACTGACACCGATCCTCCAAAGCGCTTTGATTTTTGAAATACCCCTACCCGAGGTAGAACTAGCCCGGTAAACCAGCCCGATCCCTGAACTCACTTTCGTTTCATTCTATACCTCCGGCTGGCCTCCGGGCGCCTCTCCCCCAGTGTTTTCAGCGGGCGGGAGTACTTGCATTGACAGACGAACGCCTTCAACCAATCAATGTCGGATCCGGTCAAATCCAAATCCACTCGGCGAAAACGTCTTCCACTGAGAAACACCGCTTGTTGCATACTCCTGTTCTTGTTTAATTGTCGTTATCGAGTCTATTTCTGCAATAACTGGAATGATGGCTGTTTAAACTCGACAAACGTTGACGTTACTGCTCAAGCCGTAGAGCCATGGAGGCAGGCAGCCATTACTCTTTTGCCAGTGGCATTCCTGATTGGCCGGTTACAATGACTACGTTTACATGCACACAATATTCCGCTTTTGGCCCCTATTCAGAAAATGACAATATTCCGACTAAATTAATAATCCACTAATATTCCTGTTTACATGCAGCCATAGCTCGCCCTCCCCGACATGTGAGGGAGGGGGGGGGGGGGGGGGGGAGAGAGAGATGCAGGTAGGCGGAGCCGCGGAGTTTTTCTGTTGAGAATAAACAGAGCAGCACTATTCTTACGAGCCACACTTGATCCATTTCAGGAGCTTGCTGCTGAAAAGTGTGGTGTTGCGCATCCAAGTCTTTCATAAAAAGTAGGCTAGTAGCCTACGTTATTACCTCGCAGGCTCGCAAGCATTGTGGACTTCCGTGGGCACTGGGCACTATAGGATACTCTCTCTCTCTCTTTAAATCGATGTTTCTCATCTCCTCCCGATCAGAAATGTCGGCTTTTCTTTTTGCATGCCAGAGATGATGGATTATTATGATTATATCGCCTGTTCTAGCGCTTTCTAGCACACATCAGTTGACGACAAACAGGCAACATGCATCGCAAACTGCGGTAAAAACCCTGATTGAGACGCATATTCTGAATGCGCTGTATACATGATCAAAGAATCCTCAGAAAACCCGAATAATACTGGAATAACCCAGATGTCTTAATCAGAAAATGCTAAATTCGGAAAAAGGGCAAATTCTGAAAATGCAACTGGAATATGCTGTTTACATGACCCTTATCAAATTCAGAATATTGTCATTTTCCGAATAATAGTGGAATATTGAGGCCAGTCCCTGATTGGCCCCACAGCTACATGCTTCAGACTCTACAGTCACATGTCTCAGACTCTACAGTCACATGCCTCAGACTCTACAGTCACATGCCTCAGACTCTACAGTCACATGTCTCAGACCCTACAGTCACATGCCTCAGACCCTACAGTCACATGACCCTACAGTCACATGTCTCAGACCCTACAGTCACATGCCTCAGACCCTACAGTCACATGCCTCAGACTCTACAGTCACATGCTTCAGACCCTACAGTCACATGCCTCAGACTCTACAGTCACATGTCTCAGACCCTACAGTCACATGCCTCAGACTCTACAGTCACATGCCTCAGACCCTACAGTCACATGCCTCAGACCCTACAGTCACATGCCTCAGACCCTACAGTCACATGCCTCAGACCCTACAGTCACATGCCTCAGACTCTACAGTCACATGCCTCAGACTCTACAGTCACATGCCTCAGACCCTACAGTCACATGCCTCAGACTCTACAGTCACATGCCTCAGACCCTACAGTCACATGCCTCAGACTCTACAGTCACATGCCTCAGACTCTACAGTCACATGCTTCAGACTCTACAGTCACATGCCTCAGACTCTACAGTCACATGTCTCAGACCCTACAGTCACATGCCTCAGACTCTACAGTCACATGCCTCAGACCCTACAGTCACATGCCTCAGACCCTACAGTCACATGCCTCAGACCCTACAGTCACATGCCTCAGACCCTACAGTCACATGCTTCAGACCCTACAGTCACATGCCTCAGACTCTACAGTCACATGTCTCAGACCCTACAGTCACATGCCTCAGACTCTACAGTCACATGCCTCAGACCCTACAGTCACATGCCTCAGACTCTACAGTCACATGTCTCAGACTCTACAGTCACATGTCTCAGACCCTACAGTCACATGCCTCAGACCCTACAGTCACATGCCTCAGACCCTACAGTCACATGCCTCAGACCCTACAGTCACATGCTTCAGACCCTACAGTCACATGCCTCAGACCCTACAGTCACATGCCTCAGACCCTACAGTCACATGCCTCAGACCCTACAGTCACATGCCTCAGACCCTACAGTCACATGCCTCAGACTCTACAGTCACATGCCTCAGACCCTACAGTCACATGCCTCAGACTCTACAGTCACATGCTTCAGACTCTACAGTCACATGCCTCAGACTCTACAGTCACATGCCTCAGACCCTACAGTCACATGCTTCAGACCCTACAGTCACATGCCTCAGACCCTACAGTCACATGTCTCAGACCCTACAGTCACATGCCTCAGACCCTACAGTCACATGCCTCAGACCCTACAGTCACATGCCTCAGACTCTACAGCCACATGCTTCAGACCCTACAGTCACATGCCTCAGACCCTACAGTCACATGCCTCAGACCCTACAGTCACATGCCTCAGACCCTACAGTCACATGCCTCAGACTCTACAGTCACATGCCTCAGACTCTACAGTCACATGCCTCAGACTCTACAGTCACATGCCTCAGACCCTACAGTCACATGCCTCAGACCCTACAGTCACATGCCTCAGACCCTACAGTCACATGCCTCAGACTCTACAGTCACATGCCTCAGACCCTACAGTCACATGCCTCAGACCCTACAGTCACATGCCTCAGACTCTACAGTCACATGCCTCAGACCCTACAGTCACATGCCTCAGACCCTACAGTCACATGCCTCAGACTCTACAGTCACATGTCTCAGACCCTGCAGTCACATGCCTCAGACTCTATACAGTCACATGCCTCAGACTCTACAGTCACATGCCTCAGACCCTACAGTCACATGCCTCAGACTCTACAGTCACATGCCTCAGACCCTACAGTCACATGCCTCAGACTCTATACAGTCACATGCCTCAGACCCTACAGTCACATGCCTCAGACCGGCTGCTATGGAAAATTCACTGAGTGTAGGGCAGCATATACTTCTGCAGTGTGTCACATTTTGGCTACAACCACACAGGCACGCTCATAGCGGCATCGTAGATTCTGTGTGTGTGTGTGTGTGTGTGTGTGTGTGTGTGTGTGCTTGTGCGTGGGGTGTGAAGAAGTGTCACCGTGGACGGGTGTGCACTAGCAGCCCAGAAGAAAACACAGATGGCTGCTTAAATATTCATACAGACGATTTGTTATAACGTGTTTGTGCTCTGCTCTCTGCTGCCTGGTTGGCCTCACGTGCTGCAGTGGGGGGGCGGGGTCAGGGAGGGCGGGAGGAGGGAGGTTGGAGGAGGGAGGAGGGAAGAGGGAGGAAACAAAGGCAGAGGGGAGGGATAGAAAGGGAAGTTTATTTGTACAGCCTATTTCACACACGGGCAAATTCAAAATGCTTCATATAAAATAGATCAAAGAAAAGAGCATAGAAAAATAAAAAGATTAAAAAGTGAAAACGATAAGGTAAATGTAAAAGAGCATGCAAAATGCATCACATTAAAATAATCAAATCAAGTAAAAATAGAGAGATATATAATAAAGTGGTGTTACTTCTTGGTATGTTTGCCGGCCTCACCGGACAAAGATATGCATAGCGCTACGACTTTACGGAGAGTGAACTCCCTCAATTCTTCTTCTTACTGTATTCACCTTATGTAGCCACGCCCATTTGACCCGGTTGTGTGGTCGTGTCACGACTTCCTGCTAAAATAAGAAAAAGAAAAAGGCCGGCTGCTCCAATATCATCTAACTCTGAATTAACTAATAATTTAGCCAATTGTATGTAACATACCAAATAAAAGCAAACGGCAATGTCTAAGAATGCAACGCCATGTAACTATCTCGTAAATTCTCGCATTCCAGGGAATCACATTAACGTCTGCAGGTCTTATAGACGTAAGTGGCTCGAGCTGCCTCGGAGGAGAGAAAAACATCTGAAGCTTTCTTTGTTGGAGTCCAGGTATGTTTTACAATAAAGTGCTCGTCATTGTCCACGATAACGTTATCTGACCTGGCTAACAGTGGATACTCCAGTTGCTTGCTGTGTACTGAGCTCAAAGTAGTAGTATTACTGTAGTAGCATTGAGTATAACGTTAGTCACTCCCCTATAGTGACATTAGCTGTGTTTACATGCACACTTTTTCCTCAAGATTCCACTGATTGAAATCAACCGGGTCAACTGTTTACATGGGATGTGTTTTAATGCAATCTGGTGTTTACATGCGCCAATGCATATCATTAAACAGCTGTGCATCATGTGCAAAAGTGATGAATACAACAACTTGACAGGTCTGCCAACTCTCACATTGACCGTGAGACTCAAGCAATTGATATTACAAAATTTATTTTGATCGGTTTATGAAAAGGTGTAAACCACCCCTCTGCAACCAATTGGAATGTCGATCGGTTTGGGCCTGTTTGATCTGATCGAGGTGTTTATATGGAGCATTTTTAATCTGTTTGGGCTTTTAAACCCATTTCAATCTGATTACTAGGCTCCATGTAAACGTGCCTACTGTCAACCAGTACAAAATGAAGTGTGCATTACTTCTAGAACAGCGGTTCCCAACCTTTTCCAACTCAGGGACCGCAATTGAAAATCTCAAAACTTTTCGCGGCCGCCAAATAATGCGTTCTCAGAGCAATTTTCCACAGTCACTAACACATCATTTGAAATGTGTTGCATTTTCAGTGCTACAGTTTTCAAGGAGCTGTCTATCAGATTTTTTTTAAATTTGTTTATTGTAAAAAATAAAATAAAAATCAGTTGCAATACCGCGGCCGCGCCCCACTGCGGCCCCCCCACTGTTGGGAGTCGCTACTCTACAAAGATCATCACAACTCAAAAGACACTGAAGATAGAAAGAAGGGTCTAGGATGGAGAAGAGGGATATGATGGAGAACCAGTGCCCCCAACACTGCCCTATAGCTTCAGCCACAGACGGATACCTACAGTAGTTACTTCCTGCGCTCGTCAGGCTCTGTCTGCATTATTTATACAGGTGCAAAAGGAAGAAAACCTCCCTCCCTCCAGGGTTGACTTGGGGAGTTTTGAATCTATCTTGTTTGCTATCCGCCTGCAGTATCTATGAATACAATCACTCAGGGGCTCTCTAACCTCTTCAGCTGTGACAGGAAATCTGATGAAGGAAGCTGGAATCTTCAGTCTTGTGGTGATGTGAATCTTCAGTGATGTGGGGATGTGAATCTTCAGTGATGTGAATCTTCAGTGATGTGATGATGTGAATCTTCAGTGATGTGAATCTTCAGTGATGTGAATCTTCAGTGATGTGCTGATGTGAATCTTCAGTGATGTGCTGATGAGAATCTTCAGTGATGTGAATCTTCAGTGATGTGCTGATGTGAATCTTCAGTGATGTGAATCTTCAGTGATGTGATGATGTGAATCTTCAGTGATGTGAATCTTCAGTGATGTGAATCTTCAGTGATGTGAATCTTCAGTGATGTGATGATGTGAATCTTCAGTGATGTGAATCTTCAGTGATGTGAATCTTCAGTGATGTGAATCTTCAGTGATGTGATGATGTGAATCTTCAGTGATGTGAATCTTCAGTGATGTGAATCTTCAGTGATGTGAATCTTCAGTGATGTGATGATGTGAATCTTCAGTGATGTGAATCTTCAGTGATGTGAATCTTCAGTGATGTGATGATGTGAATCTTCAGTGATGTGAATCTTCAGTGATGTGAATCTTCAGTGATGTGAATCTTCAGTGATGTATTCGCCAAATAAAAGATCCATCAACATTTCAGACCACTGAGGCAGCAAAAAGGCCTGGAAGAGTTTTCATTGAACTTTTATTTTGATAGTAATTTCTTTTCTTTTTTGACATGATGCTGATACTGAGGCTGTTCACCAGTGATTCTCAACCTTTTTCATATCGTGGATCATTTAAATCCACATTTGATTCGATTTTTTTAAATCTAAAATCTGAGAATATTTTTTTATTGCCGTCAGATATGATTTTGTCCAGAATTCCATCTGTATTGTAGGTAGAGATAACAGTGAAGCTATGATCAAAATAGTCATCCTTCTAATTGTGTTTGAATGAAGTAATGGTGAAGTTGAACTAGTCATCAATTTACCCAGACACCATTGAGGAGGACCAATACACTACTGTATGACTTTATGTGATTACAGGTTTTTAAATGAGTGTTCAGCCTCTTCCCTTGTGATTGATAAGATACGAAAAGCCTTCTGAAGTTCCGATCCTCCTCTCCCTATTGTTATATTCTTTCTTATCACAGTCGCTGTGTAGCAGCGCAGCAGACGGGGTTAGCATCGAGGAAGTTGTGGTGACTCATCTCAGTCTGCGGGGCTCCCAATGCACCGCTAATGAAACTGAGGCTTCGCCAAGGCCCCGGGTCTGTGTGTATGTGTGTGTGTGTATGTGTGTGTGTGTGTGTGTGTGTGTGTGTGTGTGTCATCATCCTCTTTTTCAAAACGTCTTCATCCCTTCATCTTCCATGTGCGCGTGGCTGTGACCCCCCTTCCTCCCCCAGGTTTTCAAATAGCCCTTCCTCCTCTCACCTCTCTTCTCTGCATGTAATTTTCATCAATTAAGTCAAACCTAATTTATATCGCACCTTTTTACAAAGTGCTTCACAGGCCACACACACACCGGGCCGACATTCGATCGGGGCATTACATCAACATCGACAAAGAAAACCAAAAGAGACACAATCACACAACACATACAAGAACACACATTTTATCCGATCACACAACACATACAAGAACACACATTTTAAAATTCATACTGAGATACTCAGAGCATCACTGGAATTTAAATAAAAGGCATCCTAAAAAAGTTGGGTTTTAAATGTTTACAAACGGTCAACAGAATCCACAGAATCAGCTCTAATGTGTGTGTGTGTGTGTGTGTGTGTGTGTGTGTGTGTGCGTGCGTGCGTGTGTAGGTTGTTCATGGGTGCCAGTGTAATGGCGTTGTGTAGGTGGTACTTGCACCCATGTTAAGGGCTTGCCCAGGGGTGGATTCGAACTGCCGACCCTTGGCTTGGGAGACCGACATGTTAACCGCAACGCCAAGAGAGCTAGCTCCCTTGGTGGAGCTGATTAACATGCCTTTATACCTGGAGAGTGAGTTTAACCAATCCACTCGCTACCACTCGGGACTCACGAGGAATCCGTGCTGATTCAACACGGTTATACCAGGACAGCAAAATTGCAGTCACCTTTGGTTTTTAGATTAGCATGTGCAATGGTTGGTTGGTTAGTTATAGGTTGGATGACATACAGTAAGTGACTAGCCTGGTAAAAAGCATCCTGACAACGTGACATTCTGTTTCACTCCACGTATCAGTCTAAACTCCAAGCCATCCACATCAATTACAGTGGGCGGGACTCTGAGCAACTTGTCTTAACAGACAACTCCTTCAGCCAATCGGCATTGGATCCATCCAGTCAAATCCAAATCCACTCGGAACAGTGAAAACGTCTTTTCCGCGGAAAAACTCTGCTGGTGCATATGCTTGTTTTTGTTTTTGTTGTTGTTGTTATTGAGTCTATTTCTGCAATCACACTTATGGCTGTGTTTACTCTACTAAATTGAACGTTCCCGCTCGTTGCTTTGGTAGCCGCCATGCTGTTTTGCCAGCAGCTTCCCTGATTGGCCGGTACATTGTCAACTATACGAGGCAGGTCCCTGATGGAAATCTCTGTGGGCGGGCTGGAAGGCAGACTGATCCGGAGAACGAAACAGAATGGGAGGTCATGTGATCAGGGTGGTTTACCAGGCTCTTATTCACCTTATGTAGACCCGCCCACTTGACCCAGTTGTGTTATGACTTCCTGTTCAAAACGCTGTTACCTGGTCACTAGTACTGTACTGTCACAGGAAGTGTAAACACAATAGGACCCAGGGGTCCTTGAGGGGGTTGCAGGGAGGGTCCCCAGCAAAAGGGGGATCATTTATTTTCACTATAATTCCACCCATAGTAACACAATGACAGAATGTATGGCTATTTTGATCATGGGTTTCATACACTTTCTGTAATAAAACATCTAAAAGCAAAAACCGTATCAGATGGGGGGACAAAGTCTTATCAATGGGGGTCCGTGGTCTAATTTGTGTCCATTTAGGGGTCCCTAACGTTCAAGTATACATACTACTGCATGCGCTGGGACGCGTCATCAGTGATGTTAACTGGGGTCGTGGGGTGTTTCGGGTCTGTCAACATCATACACCCTCGCCCAGTAGACCCAGCCGAGGCCGATTACGACCCCGACCCGCGTCCCAGAAGCAGCCGCTCACGGATCAGCGTCTGCAACGTTGCCCGCGGAAGGGTTGATCACGCCCAATCCGCTGCAATAGAGTTTAGTGCTACACCGCAGTATTGTGAGACCTTCGGTGCATGGAGGTCTAAGGCCCTGTGGGGTGATTCCAGGCCGGGCACCTCCTTCGTCTCACCAGAACCTCCTGTGGCAAAAGGCAATCCTACCATGCCGTACCATGGGCAGGGAGGATGCCTCAAGGAGGCCTGTGTGCTGCACGTCATACACCTGCGACGAGCACCTCGCTCTAGCCTGAAGGACCCCAGGCCGCGCCGATGTTTACGCAGATTTTCAGGAGGCTGATCCGTAGCATTTGTGGATTTCTCCCTCACGAGAGAGCCAGGCTGGGGTGCTAAAACCCATCCCGTACCGGATGCCGTCTCTCCGACCGTCAACTGTCTCTCCAGCTTGTCACCAAACTATACTTGGTTGTCACCTAGTCTATTCCCAAGTGTCACTGGCCAGGGGAGCCAGGGGTTTCGGTTCAAGTATACATACTACTGCATGCGCTGGGACGCGTCATCAGTGATGTTAACTGGGGTCGTGGGGTGTTTCGGGTCTGTCAACATCATACACCCTCGCCCAGTAGACCCAGCCGAGGCCGATTACGATCCCGACCCGCGTCCCAGAAGCAGCCGCTCACGGATCAGCCTTCATACTCTGTCTGCAACGTTGCCCGCGGAAGTGTTGATCACGCCCAATCCGCTGCAATAGAGTTAGTGCTACACCTCAGTATTGTGAGCCCTTCGGTGCATGGAGGTCTAAGGCCCCGTGAAACAGTTTGAGAACCACTGATCTAGGCTACTAGGCTACTGCCTGTCATAATAGCCATATACATGTAGGTGGAAGGATACAGATGTCGTGGATGCAGTTAAAAAGAAGAATTGCATGTTTTCCCCCCCAAGTAATTATTGACTTGCAATTGATTTGTTTTAAGGGATTTCCCTGGATGATTCAAGTCAATATGCAATTTGACGGAATTGGAAATTAAAGACAAATCTTGACTGTGCTTGCTTACTGCCCTCTGTGTTTGTGAATTGTGACTCTGTTTACGTCTATTCATAGCTTTCAAGGGGCGTTACGTAAGTACAAGGAACGCCCCTTCTGGCGGTCAAAACTCAAAACATCAATGGCGCTGAACACTCCAGACGCAGCTGCAGCAAAAAGCGGTCTTTTTTCCACCAGTTTCCAGTCAGGAATATTTAGACCATCTATCAAGCGTTGAAAAAGAACGATATCTAAACAAACTACACGTTTTGGGCACTTCAAACAAACCGAACTATCGTTAACGTTACTGTCCAACACATGGCAGTTCGGAGAAATTGTTTCACAACAAGAGACTGCGTGCGGAGTGCGGACTCGTTTTTATAATGTTGTGGAGCCCAGCCCTCGTCGCGTGTGAAGAGAGAGGGAGAACGGGTGAGACAGAAGCAAACTATTTTTTGCAGATCTCAAAAGCAGGTAAACCACTGTGGGATTAGTGAGACTATTGCTAAAAAGTGATGCCTGGGCTGTCGTCCGCTCAAACAGTACTTCACGGGGCGGCTGCGTGTCAATTGACGTGTCCTTAATATGCAAAGCGTGCAGCTCTAAAACAAACAGCGTGAGAAACTAGTCGACTCGGCGGGCAGCTAACCTCGCGTCACCAGGCTCTTCTCGGCGAGAAAGAGCCTGGCTCCCGCCCACAATTGATTTTGTCACCCTACTGCTTCCGGCCTAGAGCCCGCCCTAGACAGGATGGCAGCGTTTGTAGCTCGTCAACTTTCACGTTAACTTGACAATTTGACCCAAGTATCAGAACGGCAAACAACAAAACAAAAGATGGACGTACCGAAGTTCTTTTAGAAACATTGCGGATTCACAATCTCACATCTTTTAAGCCAATACAGAAGCTTTGCATCAGACAATTAATCGAGGGAAGAGACATCAAGCTAACAGCAACACAGATGTTTTTTGGCGCACTGCCTTCCGGTGTTCATTCTGGTTCCGTGGTTTACGCCCCATGACAAAAAGCGGGGTGGAAGGTGCCCAGACTAGCGGGCAGCAGAATGAACAAGTTTTTTTTTTGACCGTCAGGTGGGCGTTCCCGGCAGGACGTAACGCCCCTTGAAAGCTATGAATATATAGGCTATGCCAAATCTCACCCGACTGCGCTCTTAATTCCTTATTGAACCAGTGTCAAATCCATGGCTCAATTCACTGAAACTATAGCTTTGGCAAAGGGCTTCTGATAGCCTATATGACAGCAAAACATCACAACCTGCTCATATTAATAAATAGCTGGGTGAAACAATATACTTAAAGGAACACTCCGCCCATTTTCAACCAGCTTTGTATCATTAGAACATCAGTAGTATATCAGAAAACTGTAAACGGTTTTGAAGTCTGTCATTTAATTTGACAGTTATTGAGTGTTAAAGTGTGGACCAGTGACATCACTGGTCCACACTAACTCAAATTAATAACTCATTAACTCAAATCAACTCTCAATAACTGTCAAACTATTCATCATTCATCTAGTTTGACAGACAGTTGTATTTCCAAAATGGAACGGTTTATAAACACACTTTTTTTTTTTAATGAAACAGAAGGGTTCAAAGTTTCATTGAGGCTATTGGTTGTCCATATAAGAGGAACACAAAAAATGATATGGCTATATTAAAATGCATTGCGGCCTATGTGGCACAGTACAGCAACCTTTTGCCCAAGGGCCGTGGCACTCAAAGTGTTAACACTCAATAACTGTCAAATTAAATGACAGACTTCAAAACAGTTTACAGTTTTCTGATGTACTACTGATGTTCTAATGATACAAAGCTGGTTGAAAATGGGCGGAGTGTTCCTTTAATTAATATGATAGACAACAATATCATCTTGTTGCTGAATTTCTATTGAGATATTGCTCCCAAATAAGCATCATCACGTCATTGTAAGCATTGTGAGTGCATAATTATAATCAGCAGAGTAGCCTATTGTGCAATAATAATAATAACAATAACAACAATAATAATAATACTTGTTATTATTATTATTATTAATATTATTATTGTTATTATTAGGGGGTTGAATAATTCCTTTTCTGACATTTACCTGATTATTATATTGCAAGGAACGTGAATCTGTGTTGCTGAACCCTCTTGTATGCATCACAATGCAATTCAAGTAGCCTAAACTTGTCATTAATGGTACAACTACTACATAGGCTACTGTAACGCCCCCCCCCCCCCATGTTAAATAGGCCCTATGGGTGCGATTTTATTATGGTTTATTTTGTTCTGCTTGTAACAGCTACAAAATGAATTGTGGGCTCAGGTGCCCACACCTTGTCATGTCCAATCAGCGCGGCCATGTAATGAATGCGTACATAGCCATGTGCCCACCCCGCACCTGTCCAGCAGCCGGTGCGGGAAGGAGGCAGGTCTTCCTTTTATGGCAGCAGCTTCCTCCTGAAGTTTCAGTTGGGTTGAGGAGCGCAGAGGAGAGAGGAGCGCAGCAGAGCCACACTCCGTTTGTCTCCAGCAGCGCTACAGCGCGCTGCTCTACGTTCACTAGATATTATTCTATTTTATTTGACAACAGTTATGACGAATAAAACATAAAACACTTTGCGACTCGAGGCGGGAGGGGGGCCGGCACGGAGGATTTTAATTTCCCCCACCTGTATTTGTCGAGTTTCTCCCTTGTGTTCCCGCGCCGATCAGTCTGTGGAATGGTGTTCTCTCCTGGGTCGTGTCCACTTCAGCATGGGAACTGCGGCGTCCAGAAGGAAGAATCTGAGGAACGATGCGATATCTTCTGTGGCCGCAAAAGTTAGGTGAGTTGTCCGGGGGAGAGGAGGAGAGGCTGGGTGGTAACAGCCGCCTAGGAGACGATCTGCTGCGTAAAAACTCTCCAGGTGGAATTGTATTTGTTGGATGTGAATTAAGACCGTTTGCCAATCGATACTCTTAATTATCTGGAGTGGGGCTGCATGTAGACCTGCACTTGGGGAGTAGCCTACTACAGCCTACTGCTGTAGTAGTGTAGGCTATAGCCTAATCAAATTAATTAATTTAATATGCAGCCACAATGCAATAAAAAGTCACTCTGAATGTGGATGACTGACCTACATGTAGGTTTAGGGCTGCATGCCTCCTGGCTTTCATCCATTCAGTCAATTTGGATTGTTTTAACTCATCAATTTATGATGGAGCTTTTCATTATAAAAAACCTATAATGATTAGGTAAACCATAATGATTACTAGCGATGGGACATCAAAACATATAATAAAAAAAAGGATTTGCACTTTATAATAAAAAAAAATGAATTGTTAGTTACATGCTGGCAAATCATTTGTTATAAAGATTTTTGGCTCAGAAATAAACAATACTGCAATCAACAATACTACTGATAGGCTACACTTTTTGAACTTGCATTTATTACATCGTATGGTGGTTGCATTGAATCGCGATCCCCCTGATCACATATCTAATCATGATACAGTATGAGCAGATACAATGATGACACTCTTGACATACTCTGCACAGTGAGTGAGAGTAGCCTACTCTGTATCATGACAGGAACATATGAGATATAGAGACTGAACAATCACCTCCTCAGCACGAGACCCTACAACTCAAGGACTTCTATCCATCATACTTAATCAGCCTCGCATATATTTATGAGTAGCTGCAGATCAGTGCTAGGCTCTCTGAATGTTATCCATGAAGCCTGTATCTGTAATAGCATAAAAACAGAAGCTTGGATGTGATTTGTTTGGGTGGCTTTAACCATGCAGGCTGCAGCAGACCTGGTGCCGCTGTAAACTGGTGTAAACTCGTAAACTGCGTCTCCTTTGTAGTTTTATTTAGAGGCCATGCAGAAACTTTAAGTGAGTCAGCTGGACTTGTGATGAACTCTTAAAGACATCTGCTGGATGGATGGTGAGTCATGAGCGGTCTCTCTGGGTGGCAGAGCGCGGCGTTCCCGGTTTGCAGGCTGCAGCGTGACTAATGTAGTAGTACGGTAAGCGATGCAGCGGTTTGTGTATGTCGCCCACTTACTGACCTCAAAAGCCAGTCTTATGCTGCATGCCAGACAACTCGGACCGTGGGACTTCCTGACCTCCTACTAGGAAAAGTACACCGGAACGCCACGGGGGGGGGGGGGGGGGGGGGCACTTCAGGGAGAATCAGTTGTCTGACGCCACCCAACACACCGCACAGCGTTGTGCAGCTGGAACGCTTTTGAGTGTCGAGGGTCAGGTGGGACTTTTCAACCAGCAAATTCTCATCTCCGAGTTGCCTGGAATGCAGCATTAGATTCAGCAGTAAAACCAGGCCATCCTTACAAGGATCCTCAGCACAAGGATGGCCTGGTTAAAATGACCCATGTTTACGAATGCGACCTCTTGTGGGTCGTGTGAGTAAGTGCATGTGTGCGGTGCGTACGCCGGAGTCGGGAGCTGTAACCAGGAAGTAGCGGCGACCTCGAAAAACACTGATATTGGGGGGGTACGGTGGTGCAGTGGTAAGCGCTGTCGCCTCACAGCTCGAAGATCCTGGGTTCGATTCTCACCTGGGATGCTGTGAACGCTGAAGGAATGTGTGCCCTTCCGCATGTCCTCGAGTGCCCACCCCCCGGGTGGGGTCGTCAAAAGGGCCTTTCTGTGTGGAGTTTGCATGTTCTCCCCGTTTCCTTCATATAGGAACCCCCTTCACCAAAACATGCAATATCCTGGTTGCTAATGTGGTTCCTCCTCTGTTCGTTAGGGGCGCCTGTTCAGAGGGAGGGGAACTGGTTGGAATAGCGTGAACCTCCCACGTGCTATGTCCTACCGGTGAAGCTTCCCCTGTCAGGTGAAAAGAAGCGGCTGGCTAACTGCCCATGTCTCGGAGGAAGCATGGAGCCAGTTTCGGCTCTCCCCAGATCGGCAGAGGGTGGAGTAGCAACCAGGATCAATAAAAGTAAATTAGCACTAATGGGGGATAAAAATGGGATAAAAAATCGGGAAAAAGTTTTTTTTTTAAAGAAAAAGACTGATATTGAAATAGATGCGGGTGAGGCGTGGGGTTGGCAACTTCCTTGTCTTTCAAGCAAGAGAGGTGCGTTTTTAACCACAACCCAAGCTATATCCCTAACCAACCAAGTTGTTTTAGTTGCCTAACCTTAACCAAGTTGTTTTAGTTGCCTAACCTTACCAAAGTTGTTTTAGTTGCCTAACCTTAACCAAGTTGTTTTAGTTGCCTAACCTTAACCAAGTTGTTTTAGTTGCCTAACCTTAACCAAGTTGTTTTAGTTGCCTAACCTTAACCAAGTTGTTTTAGTTGCCTAACCTTAACCGAGTTGTTTTAGTTGCCTAAACGTAACCTGTAAGCAGTTTTTTCAAATTAACCGCCATGACATGTTTCAAATTAAACGTATCCCATAATGTAGTTTTGGGAGTCATTGGAAATCATCTTATTCTGTCGTTATTATTAGTTATCAGGATGTGTTGAATAAAACACTTCTACACACACACACACACACACACACACACACACACACACACACACACACACACACACACACACACACACACACACACACGCGGACGCACACACACATGCATAGCCTACATCTACTCCCTTACTCCGATGCGTGCACAGCTACTCAGCAGTCACACACACACACACACACACACGTGCACGCGCCCTTAAACACATTGACCTTTGCAGTGACTTCCACAGTCACTCACCGACGCGCTCACTTATGCACATCTCGCCCAACGATCTGTCTCTGTCTCCCTCTGGCTGTTTATCTGTTTATCACCTCTCTGTCTCCCTCTGGCTGTTTATCTGTTTATCACCTCTCTCTCTCCCTCACACCCTCACGCTTAACTAGCCATAAATCAAGTTGATCACACGGTCAGAGATCGCAGCCAAGAAAACTCTGCGTGCGCGCCTGTGTGTGTGTGTGTGTGTGTGTGTGCGTGTGACAGTGTGTGTGGTTCCCGCTCTTTCGGCGCTCGTGAGCGGGCAGAAGTCGACAGTAAATAAATGGTACCTTTCCACAGGGGCTTCAGATGCCGGAATGGATCACTTGCTGGTATTGGACGCTTGTTGTAAGCTTGCGTCACCATGCCTGGTGCCCCTTACTGCCAGGGCATGATCATCCAGCCTAAGACCCGCCCCCAGTGGGGTTTCCTGCTTGTGTGCCGCAGTCATTTCGTTCCCCCCATAGAGACACTGCATGAAATAGGCCACGCCCATCATGGGGGAAAAGCTCCGTTCATTTCCACACACCAGCGTCATTTTCCTTGAATTAAACATAGCTAAAAGCTGCTGTGTGGTGGGCTGCGCACACAACAAATGTAAAAAATCGTCAGTTAAAGTTTTTTTGTGCTCCTGAGCAAAACAAGGAAGCCATTGAGAATTGGCGAGAAGAAAAATGTGGCTCTAGCTGTCAAGGAAGTAAGTTGGAGTGTTCATCTTCCGTATATACGATCTTTTTGTGCAACACGCAACCATGCACGCGACATAGGAGAACGCCAGGATTGGAGCGGGGATTTCTGTTTTCCCCCCGTCTTGGGCGTGGTTTCTGAATGATGACGTGTTACGCAGTGTCTCTATAGAAATGCAGAATCGAGTCGGGCCTAACCTCGCCAGTCTTTTACCGGCTATGCCATTATGTTCTTTGGTTTTAGTTCTTTTGAGCTGTTTGGTGTAGCTGGATACACGTGTCGCCCATGTTTTCTGAGCGGAACGCAAGGTCAGAGTGGAATTGTTTTCTGTAGCACAGCAGCACTTTGCCTCCCGGCGTTTCCCGGAACACCGTGGTGTGTTTCCGCCCCATAGACGGATGACCAATGGTACAATGCTTTTGGCCCCCAGACTAGATAGGTGGGCTTCGATATGGTTGGTTGCCGACCCTGATTGGACAAACGCTGTGTCACTCACTGGGCTGTCTGCCCTGATTGGACGAATGCTGCGTCACTCACTGGGCTGTCTGTGCCCGGATTTCAAATTAGAAAAGCATGGTAGCTTTAGGCAAACGGTCTCTTCTGAAACATTTGATGGCTGAAATAAGCGATGTAGTGGCTGAAACTGTCCTCATTTTAGCTCCACATTGGTTACTTTAAAAGTTTGTGGGCGAGTTTTGTGAGTTTCCGAGTTTCTGGCTTCCACCAGATTTGCTTTATGAGAAACGCCATCTGAGTGGCGACTTAAAGTTCAAGATTCAAGATTCAAGATTTTTATTGTCACTCCGTGGTACAAGTATCACATGTGAAATTCTTGTGCTGTGGACTCCGTTTACAACATAGTACAAATATAACAGGGCATATGGGTGCAAAAGCAACAAGAGACACAACAAGCAATAAGGCAGTAGAGTGATAAGACAAGTCAGAGACAGTGGCATATTCACTGCACATAGGTGCACATGTCATGTGCATACTTTAGACGTGCTTAAACATTTTAAATTCGACGTATTTGACGTACAGGTGCAAATAGCATATACCTAATTAAACATACAATTAAATATTAGACATACATAATAGTAGAAGCTACAGTACGGTACAGTACAGCTACTACACTATTTGTGTATGTTAAGGAGTCTCGTGGCCTGCGGGAAGAAACTGTCCCTCAAGCGATTTGTGCGTGCTTTTGGGACCCTGTATCTCCTCCCTGAGGGTAACAGGGAGAACAGGCTGTTGTGGGGATGGTTTGTGTCTTTGATGATCTTCAGGGACCTCCTGAGGCACCGCTGGTTATACAGTTCCTGCAGTTCTGGCAGCTCACATCCTGTTACGTGCTGGGCCGCGCGTCTTGTTGACGTTGACGTTTTGTAACGTCGGCTGGTGAAAGGCACACCACCGTGTGTTTGACAAATGGAGCAGCTCATCTCACCCTTACTATGCTCGAGCCATGGATATACATTATACAGTACAATAGTGTGCACCATTTCTCCTGAAACGTATCTTTCGGTTTGGGCTTTTTCTTCTTTACATTACCGGCTCTCGTTCTCTGGATCCACAACAGCGTTGTTGGCATCAGTGGCACTCGGCATTGGCAGGATTAACATGATTATTAACGTCGTTATTATCGATATCAGATTCTTCAACATCAACAACGTAAACATCGCTGACACTGACGCTACTCCCCTCGGGGTCTGCTGGTTGCAGCTGTTTAGGAGTCACGAACGAACCCGGTCACGTCACCACTTTCTGGCTGAATGTCCGACAAATGACACCATGCACAACTGGGCTTTAAGTGCTGGTCTGTTTGTGCCTTTCCGCTCATTGTGTTATTTATTCATCTAAGGTTTGTTTTGGCTGCCTGGGTGGCTTCTTGTTGGCAGAGCCGGGCTCATCAGAATCAGAACCAGAATCAGAGTAACTTTATTGATCCCCCTGGGGGGAAACTATGTCATGCTAACAGACATCAGCAGAATTACTGTAGAAATGGGATGAACGGAAGTCTCTGCTTTTGAAAATTGGCTGGCTTGAAAATAGATTGTCTCTTTTGCATATTTCTTCATTGTAACGCTAATGTCTGCATCATTTTGCCAATGGACCCCCCCCCCCCCCCCGCGCCGTAAGACGATTGTTAAAAGTGAAAGAACAGGTCAGAAAGGTTGATTAGGACTTGTGAAGACATGCAGGGTCTCTGGATCTCCTCCTATGTGAGACTTAAGGTCATGTTTAATGTCTGAAGAGCCGTGGAGGGAGGGGGGACATTAGCTTTTTCCACACTAGAGCACTCGGTGACGACGGGGTCAACCGCTCCACCGCCCCGCGCTCGTGACGAGCCTTTAGCAGGATAGCATTAGTTCTGCTTTGATCACCCCCCCCCCCCCCTCCCCCCCCCATGACTCATCGCCGACGTGCACGAGCGAGCGAACGCCGCCGCCGGCTTGATTATTTCAAGGATGTTTGAGTCACTTCCAAATGGGACGACGGTCTTCCGCTTTGGTGAAAATGCGATTTCACGGCCTCTCTCTGTCTGTGACCAGGAGCGCTGCTAGCTGCTGCTCTCCTCATCACCAGGAGCGCTGCTAGCTGCTGCTCTCCTCATCAGCGCACAGATTAGCTCCAGCTACGGTCTAGGAGCTCGGACACATCTGCGACCCCTCTCTGTACAAATCAAGCTGTCGGAGTCACTAGCCCAGCCATATGGGTTTTTTCGAAGGCTGCTACAATACTGCCGATATTGATGCTTGCCGATTCTTTTTTTTATGCCATTTCTCTTACTGGACGGAGCGCAGTGGAGAGAGAGACTTGAAAGATGGGAGAGCCATTGATACGAGGAGTGAGAGTGTTTTATGTGGGTTAGACAGTGCTTGAAGGCAGGCAGAGTGTGGCAGGTTTGTTGAAGGCGGCTGAGTAAAATCCTCCCACACGACACGGGGAAGTGGTCAGAGGTGATCAAAACACCCGGCTATAAACACAATATGAGTAAATAGATATTCAGGGAGGAACCTCCGGCATATCGGAGGTAGACAGCACTGACTGGCTATAATAACTTTTTTTTTTAGGGAAACCACACAGGCACGCACGCACACACACACACACGCACGCACGCACGCACGCACGCACGCACACACACACACACACACAGACTACTGTACTTTCAAGATTTCAAGGCATCTATTCGTTAAACCCTATTGAAATTGGCTGATGTAGGTTATCTGTTTTGCCATGGTTCACCACGGATTAGCCAATCGCAACCAAGATCAGCCAAAGGCAGATTGCAATTGAAATAGCATCCTTTTAACCAGTAGATATCTCTGTGTGTGGTTTAATTGGTGGAGTAAGTAAGAACGACCCTCGGTGACCTCTATTGGCGAACAGTAGGAATAGCAAAAACATAGATGGAACTGAAAGGAGTTTTGAAAAGAAGTCAAGTCATTGCCGAGTCATTGTTATTGATAAAAAAAACAGCGTGAATCCCCCACAGGCATATTAGGGTCACGTTGTGCTACGGGACAGTAAAGATCGGACTTACTGCCCCCTACAGCAGCAAAGGGGAACTTCTAAATGGTTATGAAACGGTCTAAAGCAGCCAACCTTTTTGAGGCCGAGGGCTACCTGAAGGGTAGAGAGTCATGTGGGGGGCTACCTGTTGAAATTTGCTCGATTTACCTTTAAATAATGAGTATTATGCATTTAATCAAGACATACACTCTTTTCTTTCACTGTTGTGAAGAAGAACTCTTCCTCCCACTCCTCTTGAAATTGGTAATGTTTTTTCTTTCGCTTTTCTGCCATTGTTCTTGCTTTCCATCATTTAGCTTAGCCAACTGATATAATCATTGGCAGCTGGCAGTCACACTGTCGCAGAGTGAATGACCTAGTGACGTAACGTAAAACTAAACTTTGACCCCAGCCCAGGTGGATCAAAATAGTTAATCAATAATTAATTATACACAGACAATAAATTATACACAGACAATAATTTTTTTTTTTTTTTTTTTTTTTTTTTTACATTTTTCTGAACGTGGCCTGCGGGCGCCACAGCGCCACCCCCGCGGGCGACCAGGTGCCCGCGGGCACCGTGTTGGCTACCACTGGTCTAAAGGCTCGGTTATTCATACGGAAACGGACGGAGCCTTCTGGCCGTACTCTGCGTTCATTTTGTGCGTGCGTCAATGGTAATTGGGGGAGGCTCGTTGACTCAGAGCAGCGCTGCCTGGCCTGTCGCACCTCGGACAGCCCGGTGGAGACAGCAGGGAGGAGGAGCCTCTGTGTTCAGGAAATGTAGATTTCGCTCCGGGCGAACAATGCCGCTTTTGTCCACAGGCGCCGCTACAATCGACGCAAACATGAAAGTTCCCCATACAGTAGCTGCTTTAATTAAGGCCACTATCGGCCCACTATATTAGCATAACAACACATGGGTGGAACCCGAGCTGACCCGTGCATCTGCAGCTGGCTACCGGTGTGTTTTAGAGGAGACACTTTACCATGTGAGTGGGCTGGAGTGTTTCTGTTGATGTAGCGCCCCTCACAGCCTCCGGGGAGGTATCAGGGTAATTGGCTGACTAAGGGCCTTTGTTGTCAGCGGGGGCCTAGCACAGCCACACAGCATAAGAGTTGCTTAATGAAGTCCTCAGTCTTTTACCAGCCAACCTGCCTCGTGTGTGTGTGTGTGTGTGTGTGTGTGTGTGTGCGTGCGTGCGTGTGTGTGTGTGTGTGTGTGTGTGTGTGTGTGTGTGTGTGTGTGTGTGTGTGTGTGTGCACGCGCAGTGACACAGAGACAGAGCCATCTATAGGACAGAGTGGGTGCTGTCTCGTTCTCGCAGTCTGCTGATATTCAGATAACGAGCCCGCCCGGATCTTCTAATGATGGAGGAGAGTCACAGAGCGAGGTGGCCGCCAACCTCCTCATTGATGTGGCTAATGATGGTGTGTGCATCCTGACTGAGAAGCTCCTGGGAGGGCACAGCACAGCACAGCGGGGCCCAACCAGAACATAGAACAAGTCCATCAACTGGGTATACGTGGTATATGTGGCTATCCCATATATCAGCCAGGAACACTCAGTGTGGAACACCTGCAACAAGCTTTGATGGATGTTTCTTATATAGGGCCATATGAAATCAGTTTATGTGCACTCCAGGGAGTATCAAACAGATGTTGTTTGTTCATTTTAAGAATGGCGTTTACCTGTTTTTGCAAATTAACTCTTTATATATATATATATATATATATATATATGAATCTGTAAAAAATAAAATAAACTGATTTCGTATGGCCCTATTCACCTTATGGCCGTCCTACGACTTCCGGCAAAAAAGAAAAGAAAAAAAAATGGCTGGCTGCTCCAATATAATCTAACTCTGAATTAACTAATACTTTAGCCAATTGTATGTAACATACCAAATAAAAGCAAACGGCAATGTCTAAGAATGCAATGCCATGTAACTGGCTCGTTAATTCTCGCATTCCAGGGAATTACGTTAACGTGTGCGGGTCTTATAGACGTAAGTGGCTCGAGCTGCGCTCGGAGGAGAGAAAACCTTCTGAAGCTTTCTTTGTTGGAGTCCAGCTATGTTTTACAAGAAAGTGCTCGTCATTGTCGACGATAACGTTATCTGACCTGGCTAACAGTGGATACTCGCTTGCTTGCTGTGTACCGAGCTCAAAGTAGTAGGCTACGTTTTTGTTTTACACCCTGCACTGTCCGCTACAAAACAACTCTCTTCTTCATGACGTTCTTTCATATTTGGCGCCGTGACCGCCGGAAGTGTTAGACGGACCCGGAAGAATTTGGCCCACTGTAAGGTCTGAACATAAGGTGAATATGAAATCAGTCTATGAAATCTGTCTGTTTCAGGGACTTTTCACCCTGACAAGAATAACATTTTAAGGGGAAGCATAATACTTGGGAGTTTTTTTTTGGGGCATAAAAATATCGTCATCAGCCTTCAAAAAGCTCCATTAGGCTGAGGCCTATAAGTGATAACGAGCTCGTCAGTCAGCAGCATACTTTATCACATTCCAGCCTAACAGCATCTAGCGGCTCGTTTAATCACCACCTTAACACGAGGCGGTGTGAGGGCGGGGCGCTGGCACCCAGCTCAGGCCTCCCGCCAAATCCCATGACCCTTTTCCCTGTTTGGGCTCCCTGAAGAGGAGAGGCAGGAAGCTGCAGGGAAGAGGATAAGTGACTAACTGATGTTTGTGCTGTCAACGTGACGCTCCTCTCTCTTATCTGATGATGGAGCTTAGACAGAGAGAGTGAGAGAGAGAGAGAGAGAGAGAGAGAGAGAGAGAGAGAGAGAGAGTGAGAGAGAGAGAGAGCTGGAGGAAGAGGAGGAGGTGAGCGAGGGATGGATCTGCAATCCGCAGATACAGTACATAGAATATCACATTTCTGAACCAACAATACATTGCACATCACGTGTCTAGATATGTGTGCATCAACGTTAAACACGTTATCCACCTTATTTCTAGCTGCCATGATGCCTGATGGGTGCTTCTTCCGCTTCCGGCGTAATAAGACTGTTTTTACAGTCTATGGTTTTAACTTGAGAAAAAAAACGCCAATGAGGATTTTACAGCAGAGCCATTCTGCTCTACAGCCGTTTGCAGCCGTTTGGGTGCTGGGATAACGTAATGCATTGTGGGTAATCCGCTACTGTGGCTAATGCTAGCGGCTAGCGTTAGTTACTTTACATGGCAGTAAAACGCCACGGAATGACCAAATTGATTTAACTTTTAACCATTTCGAGTGACACTGTTTCCATACGGACCCCCAGCGTTGCTTAGTTGTTTATAATGTGACTATATTTATAACTTTTATAACGTCCTCCAGTTTCCGGTTTATAATTCGGGTCTGCAGCCGAGTATAACAAAGGAAATGGCAAGCTGCAACAATAAGTCAAAGTTAAACCGGACCTTGTACCCACAATAATTTTTTACAGTGGGACATTCAAAAATAAGGTGGATAGAGTCTGCTATTGGAATAGTACGGTGGCCTGTAAGGGTGTCGTGGTCAGGGTGGATGGAGGGCTTTCCCATTGGAGAGCCATGTCCTGGTGTGTTCAACCGTAAGCGTACTCGGGCCAATTCCCCCCTGCTGTCCCGGTCGTTGCTCCGCCCCCCTCTGCCGATCTAGGGAGAGTTGTAGACTTGCACATACCTCCTCCGACACATGTGCAGTCGGCAGTCACCAGCCGCTTCTTTTTACCTGACAGCGAGGAGTTTCACCGGCAGGACGTAGCACGTGGGGCAATCACGCTATTCCCCCAGTTCCCCTCCCCGCGAACAGGTGCTCCGACCGACCAGAGGAGGCACTAGTGCAGCGACCAGGACTCGTACCCCACAGGCTTCCCACCCGCAGACACGGCCAATTGTGTCTGTAGGAACATCTGACCAAGCCGGAAGTACCGCTGCCGGGAATTGAACCCGGGTCTCCGCAGTGGTAGGCGAGTGCTTTACATCGACACTACCCACATGCCCGTAAGTCACATTTGAATGTTTTTGTTATTTAATCCAAACCTTAACCAAGTTATTTTACTTAAACATAAGCATAACCATAAACATAACCAAAGGCAAGTTTTTTCAAATCAACTGCCGTTTTGTGGTAAAGGGAAAACGCACATATGCCTGGTTTGCAGACTGTATAAAATGCCAACGTTTTATTCTGGCGACTGGTTTGAAAAGGACGAGAAGGAGGGATGAGAGAGAGAGGGGACGGAGGTGGAGAAGAAGAAGGAGGAGGGAGAGAGGCAGAATATGAGAGGGAGAGAAGGAGTGAGGGAGGGAGGAGGAGAAGCAGGTCAGCCTGGACTCTGGGAGCTCTCAGAGCGACGAAGCTGATTGGCTGAAGTGAGCCTCTCTCCCCCGAAATGAGTGTGACACATAAAAGACAGCATCAGCCCACAGGGACGTCCTGTAACACACACACACACGCTCGCACACACACGCACGCACGCGCGCACGCATGCACGCACGCACGCACGCACGCACGCACCCGTACACACGCGCACACACACACACACACACACACACACACACACACACACACACACACACACACACACACACACACACACACACACACACACACACACACACGCACATACTGTATTCATTCAACCATGTATTTATGCCAACACGTGCGTATACAGAAGCCCATACATACACAAACAAACAAACACACACACATGCGACCATGTATTAAGGCTGGGTAATATATTGATATGATATCGATATCGTGATATGAGACTAGATATGGTCTTAGATTTTGGATATGGTAATATTGTGATATGGCAAGTATTGTCTTTTCCTGGTTTTAAAGGTTGCATTACACTAAAGTGATGTCATTTCCTACTTAATTTCTAACTAATTTCCCACTTAGTCATTATATCCACTTATAAAACGGCTCTCTCAAATCAAGCAATCTGATTGGTTCACAGCCATTGTATAATTCCAGTAACCGAGTTCAATAACCCATGGCCATGGGAGAGAGAGAGAGAGAGAGAGAGAACCACAACAGCACACGCAGTGCGAGCCCCCGCTGCTCTGTCACTTCCTGAAAGTCTTCGCTCTTAAATGTTAATATACTTGGCCAATACGTATCTATCATACAAAATAAAGCAAGCAGCCAAACGGTAATGTCTTCATTTAATGTAGAACGCAAAACGTCGTTAAACCCGCATTCCTGTGATAAAGTTAACGTTTGAGTCGGCTTTAAAACGGAGGGTGGTGGAGGTGGGAGGGACTATTTTATTTCGTGGAAGACTGATTTACAGTATGAATAACAGACATTTAGCCATTTAGATTGCTTTATTTATTACACATGGAAATATAAATGACTGGTCTTATTGTTTTGTTGGCAAGTGACCATGGTATAAGCGGGTTAATGCACTTCGAGGTGTACATTATCACTTTTTAAGGGACTTCGCGGAGGCAACCATCCTCGGCTTCGCCTCGGACGGTTCACGCCTCTCGCGTCGTCCCTTAAAAAGTGATAATGTACACCTCGTCGTGCATTAACCCTTACTTATACCATGGTCTGAGTGAATACTCGATTCTGATTGGCTGCAAGGTGTCCATTAAAAAGTGATATTGTACAGTGATAATGGACACCTAGCTAAATGGTCTGTTCACCGTTCATATCAATGCGCCATAGTTTCATCAGTGTTATCAGGAGAGCAGTTTGAGCTCTATACCCCTGTTAAGGGTTAATATGACAATTTTGGATGTTGAGAAAAAAATTGACTCGGTCAAAGTAAGTATTTAAATCACCCCTGTGTGCTCAGTTTATCAAAAATAACTCTTATTTACTATTTTGATTTTCGTTTCGGAGATTTTTAACCTCGCGTCACCAGGCTCTTCTCGGCGACAAAGAGGATATTTCCCTCGCTCGTGCACGAGCCCGGCCTTTGACACAGAGAGAGAGAGAGAGAGAGAGAGAGAGAGAGAGAGAGAGAGAGAGAGAGAGAGAGAGAGAGAGAGAGAGAGAGAGAGAGAGAGAGAGAGAGAGAGAGAGAGAGAGAGAGAGAGAGAGAGAGAGAATTTTCGTTTCGGAGATTCCCTCTCCTGAGAGAAGCCGGCTCTGTTCTGGTCAGCTGACAGAAACCGGGCTCTCAGCTGTCAACTGTCAAACCTCCTGTTTACAACTTGCAGCAACCAGCAGCCAGGCGCTCTGGGAGAGCGCGCGCTGCCTCTTATCACTGATACAAATCAAGGGGTCCACCCGCTATGCACAAATCAAGTCAAAGAGGAAAAAGACGAGATCAACAAAAAGAAAACAACGCAATGGGCAGTTAACAGCAACACACTGAGAGACGTCCTTGTACAAAACATACCTGGACTCCAACATACTGAAAGCAGATAGTTTTCACTCTACTCCTGCCTCGCGCCATTTACGTCTTATAAGACCCGCAGACGTTAACGCAGAGAGTTCTCTCTGCATGTCACCACATACAGCCCCCGCTGCTCTGTGTTACTTCCTGAAACTCGATCGCTCTTAAATGTTAATATACTTGGCCAATACGTATCTATCATACAAAATAAAGCAAGCTGCCAAACGGTAATGTCTTCATTTAATGTAGAACGCAAAACATCGTTAAACCCGCATTCCTGTGATGAAGTTAACGTTTGAGTCGGCTTTAAAACGGAGGGTGGTGGAATAGTGGGAGGGACTATTTTATTTCGTGGAAGACTGATTTACAGTATGAATAACAGACATTTAGCCATTTAGATTGCTTTATTTATTACACATGGAAATATAAATGACTGGTCTTATTGTTTTGTTGGCAAGTGACCATGGTATAAGCGGGTTAATGCACTTCGAGGTGTACATTATCACTTTTTAAGGGACTTCGCGGAGGCAACCATCCTCGGCTTCGCCTCGGACGGTTCACGCCTCCACGTCGTCCCTTAAAAAGTGATAATGGACACCTCGTCGTGCATTAACCCTTACTTATGACTGATTACTGATGTTACTGACGACTCATTATCAACAAATCTCATTGTGTAAATATTTAGTGAAAGCACCAATAGTCAGTGAAGGAACCCCTCTCTTTGCTTTGTATTTTGATCACAGTCTTGTTGTAACAAAAGTGCTTGTGACATCTCACATGTGGCTTTGACTTACAGCTGAACATTTAGCCCACTTTGTAGAAAATACTGCTGATATATATATTGTGTATCGCCATTCAGCCAAAAAAATACAGAGATGTGATTTTTTTGGCCCATATCGCTCCCAGCCCTACCATGTATTTAGGACAACCCATGCATACACACAGACGCACGCACACGCACGCGCGCACACACACACACACACACACACACACACACACACACACACACACACACACACACACACACACACACACACACACACACACACACACACACACACACATGCCTCTCCTCCTTTATAAGGCTCTTGTGTATTAGTTCCTGTAGCATCACCGCTGTGCCATCCTATCACATGTGAATGTGTCCCCAGGCGTCGTCATTAGGCCGCATTAGGACGCCAAGCGTCGCTGTCCGACAGAAACCTCCTATCCCCACCCCCTTCCCCCCCCATAAATGGATTTAGTGGGTACCCAGAAATAACCTGTGCAAGTTTCAGGTACTTTGGCCCAGCAAAAGATGTTATATTACTGGTTATTCATTTTGTTATTACTATTACACTATTTAAAAATGGGATTTTATGGGAATGTTTTTTCTCCTTCTTTTTTTACGAGATACGAGGTTTCTGCCAACATCATATACCATCTGCTTCATGGATCATCACTCTCCCATCGCGCCTCGTTCCAAACCTTATTTACTATGATCGCTCCACTCCCTTCTCCCTTCTCCCACCCCCTTCTCCTCGTCACATGGCTGAAAACATGTGGGGAATGGGGGGGTGCATTTTGTGGGGTTGTGTGTTTATCATGAGCACTAAAAGGCCCGGGGTAGAGGAAAATACCTGAGGTGACTGTCTTCATAAGCTCATCAGATAAGCAACCGCTTCTGGCCTGTGGAGCACATCCAGGCCGACTCCTCCAGAGCCAGAGGGAGAGGAATATTGTGTGTGTGTGTGTGTGTGTGTGCGTGCGTGCGTGCGTGCGCGCGTGTTCTTGTACTCACGAATGTCACCACAAGGATAGAACGATGCAAATCCTTTTCTCACTTCTTCACATGGCTCATTTATTAGGACTAGACATTTAGCGTGCTCCGCCCGCTCATTTCTAGGGTGAAGACTCTGGAGACGATGCGCCATGGGTGCACTTTTTTTATTATGATTATTTTGCAACCCCACGCGTTAAGCGCTCCGCACGCTCTTCTTCTTCTTCTTCTTTGGTGTTTTATGGCAGTTGGCATCCTTTTATGTTGCATTACCGCCTCCTTCTGGATTTATCCATCCACTGTTTCCCTACATCCTGTGCTTCTAGTCCCCTCACACAATCCTGTCTGCCTCGGAGAGAGAACCCCTGGGCCGAATTTGCCCTTCGGTTGGAGTATCGCTTCGCACGCTCAACCACCAGAGTTTCTCTTTCTCAAGCTGATCAGTGATGTCACTCGAGCCATTGTGACATCACTGCTGATGTCACAATGTCTATGTGAACTGTGAAGGCGTGAAATACGTAAAATATTGCTGTAGCGTCCCCCCGTGGGCGCATCTCCCCCCATCTCTTTCCCCCTGCACCAGATTAATGCCCGACTCTTGAAAAGTGTTTCATAAAAATAAAAATAAATGTTTTACAACGTTCACAAATCCTATATTGGTGGAACTCTAACCCCACCCCCAAAACGCACACATACTTGCATACATACTATTCTTACTATACTACTTACTATACATACTATACTATATCTACTATACTATACTTACATACAGTACTATATACTATACTATATCTACTATACTTACATACAGTACTATATACTATACTACCGTATATCTACTATACTTACATACAGTACTACATACTATACTATATCTACTATACTATACTTACATACAGTACTACATACTATACTATATCTACTATACTATACTTACATACAGTACTACATACTATACTATATCTACTATACTATACTTACATACAGTACTACATACTATACTATACTTACGTACTATACTATGAGGACCTCGCATTGACTGTATTCATCCATTGACCTCTGTCCACCAATATGGATTTCTGAATGTTGATACTGATATTTTTTTTGTTTTGAAGCTTTTGTGCCAACATCAAGTATCTTTACTTTTTAATACCAAAACATTGGTCCAGTGTTCAGCCCAGAATTGTATCTTGAAGTTCTTTGAGCCCACAGACAACAGAGCCAATGGGGAGAATCAATTAGTGGAGATGGACCTGCTGCAGCCCCACTATGGGACTTTAGTTTAGCATCAAAGCTTCAATCAAACAAACAGAACAGTCAAATGTGCACAAACCAACATATCGGTCTAAGCCTAATTGGGAGATGGAGGTTACATACATAACCATCTAAATTACACCTGGCACTAACATGCGTTTTCTGTCATCAGATTGCAATCGGATAGTGCTCCACCATTGAAAGTACAGGTGTAAACGCCCCCAAGACACATTGAGGCCATTTACACCTGGCGTTAACATGCGTTTTCTGCCATCAGATTGCAATCAGATTGTGTTTTATCACTTGAAAGTACAGGTGTAAACACCCCCAAAACGCATTGAAGAAGGATTGCAATCTGACCAGCCAAACCACCTCCGGAGGTGGTCAGGGATGCATTGTGTACACATTGAACACAAGTGAAAATGCAATGTGTCCTCCCAATCTGGATACAGCAACTTTATGCAGATTGAGAGGACACCCATTTCTGCCATGAGATTGCAATCAGATTGCAATCTGATGGCAGAAAACGTATGTTAACGCCAGGTGTAAATGGAACCAGGTTAATGTGGTCAAGTACAATCTGATTGCAATCTGATGGCAGAAAACGCATGTTAACGCCAGGTGTAAATGGCCTCATTGAAGATGGATTGCGATCTGATTGGCCAAACCACCTCCGGAGGTGGTCAGGGGACGCATTGTGACCACATTGAAAACAAGTGTAAATGCAATGTGTCATCATCTCATCCATTTTGAGAGGACATCCGTTTTCGGTGATCAGATTGCAATCAGATTGCAATCAGATTGCAATCTGATCACCAAAAACGCATGCTAACGCCAGGTGTACAGTAAATGAAATCAGGCTAATGTGCTCAAGCACTATCCGATTGCAATCTGATCACAGAAAACGCATGTTAGTGCCAGGTGTAAATGGCCTTCTAGTTACATACATAGACATAGTTGACTTTTGTCCTCTGTGTGTGATGCGTTACAGCGGCCCATCGTCTCTCTGCACGCGTGGAATCTGTTATGGGAGGGAGGGAGTGTGGGGAGTGCGGGCGAGATAGAGAAGAGATGATTGCATTTTCCTCCTCGTGTCATCCCTCCCCCCCTCTCCCTCCTTCCCCCGCTCCCTCCTTCCCCTCCTCCTCCCCCTCCCCCTTCTCCTCCCCCTCCCCGCACTGCACGTGCCGCACGCCTCATATTTAATTACTTAGAGTGTAGTGTGGTGGTGGGGGGGGGGGGGGGGCACAGCTACAGCAACAACACAGCAAGAGATCCAGCCCTGTGTGAGTGAGTGAGTGAGTGAGTGTGCGTGTGCGCAGCCTATACGTGTGTTACTTGACATGCACGCTGTAAGTGTGTGGGCGTGCCAGCAGGAGAGACGTGTCTGTGTGTGTGTGTGTGTGTGTGTGTGTGTGTGTGTGAGTGAGTGTGTGTGTGGGCGTGCCAGCAGGAGAGACGTGTCTGTGTGGGTGACTGTGTGTGCGTGTGTGTGTGTGTGTGTGGCAGTGAGTGGGCGTGCCAGCAGGAGAGACGTGTCTGTGTGGGTGACTGTAACAAGAGCTATTACAGTTAAACGCTGTAGTACCACGGCTTTGACTTGTCTCTTGCCAGCGATACAGAGACCAGTGGAGTGTTTCATATTATTATCGCTTAAGGTTAAGCGTCGTTCATCCTATCGGCCGATGGTTTCACCAAGTGGCGAGGAGGCAAATTGAGCACGAAAAGATGTTTCTATTCGAGGCGTTCAATCATTTGTCGAGAAATTGTGAAATCCGAGCTTGAAATAATCAATTGCAAGTGGAATCGATTGATGCTTGGGGCCACTGAAACCGATTGATTTGTATAATTTCAAAAATACAAGCTTGTCGATGAGATCTTTTACTTTTTGAAGATATGCCAAATAAAAGATTTACAATAGTTTGATTGGCCCGATTAGATGGATATCTATGTCTGGGGCACAACTCTTGGAAAGTAGTTAAGGACCGCCCCCTAAGACCGAAACAAAACGCATGACAGACATATGAATTGACCAACCACGGACCTCCTTATTTGCGTGACACTCGTGGGGCGGGACCTTTTGAACGATGCACCAATGCATGCAGACAGCCGGACTCCCGCCATGATACTATTGGAGCCGCAACATTTCTTGCAGCCAAAAAAGTGCTCCGATGAGACTAATGCGGAATTAACTTAAACCTGCATTCTTTCGAATGCGCTGCAGGGGGCGACTCTATGGCCCCAATTTCCTAATGAGTTTATGGTCTCAATCGCCAGTTTCAAGTCTTCTTCAATACAGCATGATGTTCATTTTGTAAATTGTGGTCCCCATTTCAAGTAAAATAGACAATAGAAAAGACGCCTGTCCAGTGATCGCGCAGCTCGCCGATCACGGACCAATAGCAGGTCACTCCTGGCTCCAAATAACCAAGATGGTGATGGTGAAAATGCCAACCTCGACGCTTCAAAACGCGCGTGCCAAAAAAAACAATGGCTGACGTCACGTAGCTACGTATATTTATAGCGAGACGAAAGCTGATCTTCCTTGTGGCTTCAGGCGCACCTGTCTCTATTGTTCTTCAGCTAATCACCATTCTTTCAAGGCCACGCCCCCTCCCACAGAGGCTGCATTGAAGCGCTGCTGCCCGTTGTTCTTGAATGCAACACAAGTCAGATGAAACTGCGGGGGGGGGGGGGGGGGATTTGAGCTATAGGATGCCACTGTACTGCCTCAGCTGCCTGCATGGGAGTTTAATTCCCACCCATGCTGAAAATAACTATGCTGCCATGGTACCCCGAAGGCACCACATCGCTTGTTTTAATCCGAGAAGTCGTCATCCTTATGTTCCGGGAAGCCAAGAGGCAGCAGGGAGTCAGTCACTATGCTGAAAGAGAATTACAGTATATGTGTCATATTCTATTATGCTGGAGCAGTCCCCCACATACCGATTCCTGTACACCATGCCAGTTCAAGTGCAGTAGGCATCGCTGTCAATATGTGTGGTTCCATAACTCCGTGTGTGTGTGTGTGTGTGTGTGTGTGTATGTGGGGGTGCGTGTGTGTACTAGTGTGTACGTGTAGTTGTGGGCGTGTGTTCCCTTGCTTTATGGCTGTCACATGTAATGTCACCCTCCCCCATATGGGACCTAGCAGGGGAGTGAAGCTGGAGCAGCTAAGCTGTTTTCCAGCAGCATATTGTAACCTCTTGTGCGCAATGACAGTGGTGTGAGAGAGACACTGCTGTCATCTACTTGACTGACTTGACCATGTAATGACACCTGCAAAGAGGGTCTGCATCAACGCCCTACGGCTCAGAAAGGCCGTTTACACTTACAGGCAAAGACTCCTGCCAAAGCCTAACTGTTTGTGATTGGCTAGTGTTCTTCAGGCAGAGACTCCTGTGAGAGCTTAAAGGGATAGTTCAGTTTGTTTGAAGTGGGGTCCTATCAGCTAGTTCCATACACTAACTTAATTAGGTACAGTGGTCTGCAGGCTGGGGGCGCAGCGTGTAACGAGAGCCGACACTCAGAGCAGCAGCCAAACCAGCTTTTTCTCTGTAAGTACGTGGGGTCAACAACTAAAACGTAATTTAGCCACCTAAAACAACGCCCACCTAAACAAATCGATATCTGTGTACATGCACGCTCTATTTTGACCATTTTCAGCGCTTTACTTTTCCGCCAAACAGCAGTTTCATTCGGCACTGCTTTTTCTCCCAACCGTACAACTACCGTATTCCTCCGCTAAAACTCCAGGTTGCAACAGGTTGGGAGAAAAAGCAGTGCCGAATGAAACTGCTGTTTGGCGGAAAAGTAAAGCGCTGAAAATTGTCAAAATAGAGCGTGCATGTACACAGATATCGATTTGTTTAGGTGGGCGTTGTTTTAGGTGGCTAAATTACCCCATGCACGTACTTACAGAGAAAAAGCTGGTTTGGCTGCTGCTCTGAGTGTCGGCTCTCGTTACACACTGCGCCCAGCCTGCAGACCACTGTACCTACTCCAGTTAGTGTATCGAACTAGCTGATAGGACCCCACTTCAAACAAACCGAACTATCCCTTTAACTGTTTTGTGATTGGCTAGTGTTTTTTAGGCAGAGAATCCTGCGAGAGCTTAACTGTTTTGTGATTGGCTAGTGTTTCTCAGGCAGAGACTCCTGCGAAAGCTTAGCTGTTTGTGATTGGCTAGTGTTTTTGGCGGGAGGATTAACCAGCGTGCGTGTCGTCTCTCTCTGCAGAGCAGCCAGAGCGTTCGGAGAGTACCTGTCGCCTGAGAGCTGCAACGGAGCAGGTAGGCAACCAGCAGACACCCTTCACCAGTGCAGAACAGCAGCACACCAGGACACTAACATACTCCTACAGTGTAGACGGTTTTTAACTTGACAACAGAAACGTTCTAAATTGAACCCCAGCTCACTTCCTGTTGCAGTGTTTGCTAGTACAATAGGACAGCTGTCAAGAACTCCTATGACAGGAATGACAACTCCGTTAAAATGGTCTATACTGGACCGTATGGCTCGTAAAATCAGAATCTGGGGCTACTGCAATCTAGGCCCGAAAGATCCGAGATACAAGTGACGCTTGTACTCACAAGGGAAAAATGATACAAAGCTTGACATTTGCTAAAGTGGAAAGTGCAAAAGGCTTTTGAGTTACCGTAGCTTATCATGGAAAGCTTGCCTTGAGATGTCTATGGTTGAGAATATTTGTGTATCATTGTGTATGAAATCTCAGAATTCACATTCACAGACATTAAACTCTGTGGCTCTAATCCTCTTCTGTAGTTTTGTGTGTGCTGGGAACTACTGAAATAAACAAACACACAAAACAAATAATAAAAATAAATAAATAAATGAATAAACAAATAAATAAATAAATAAATAAATAAATAAATAAATAAAAACTACCAAGCCGACATCAAAATTGAAATAGAAACAAAACTACATGAGAAAAAAAGAAAAAAAACTATGATGACCCTTATTAGAGTATTTGGAGTCTATTCTATTTTCCAGTTCATATTTGGCTGGTAAAATAGAGCAAAAGTGACGGGAATTTTGGAATTCATCTGCCGCTCGGTCCAATATCTGAAACAAGTGTGTTTTCTTCTCACTTAATATGAGTATCTCTCAGTATCCAGCATGTCGCCCGAGCTGTTGAGCAGGTTGCATCTGGCTCAGCTCGTCCTGTGAGAAGATGCATGCGTCCGTCCTCCAGGGCACTCCAGCACCACGACATGGGGCTTGTGTGATGAACTCCAGGGCACTCTAGCACCACATGGAGCTTGTGTGATGAACTCCAGGGCACTCTAGCACCACATGGGGCTTGTGGATTGTAGTGTGCAGCATGCATGCAAAATGCATACTATTGGGACACACTACATCTGTCGTCACGTGAGCTTCCTGAACTCCGACCTCTTGCTCACTTCCGCCGACGTCCGCAGCGCCACATTTGAGTTTTTTATTATTATTATTTTTTTTATTCAATAAACAAAGTCTGGCAGTAACAAACAGTACATTATACAAAAAATTCAGACTAAACATTTACAAAATTGGAACAGACAATCAAATAAACAAAATAAAATAAATAAAGCAAAAACATTAAGTCAGAGATCTAAACAGGAATCAAGATATGCATGTTTTGGTACACACCATGCTTGTTTGGTTTTAACATATTTCAAGGCTTTCTTAAAGTTAATTATCTCATTCATGAACACGCAGCTCAGTCAGTGCGACGTAACTCCAGTAGGTGGCGGTAATGCACAAAAAGTTGTTTGCCAACCGCCATAAAACATTAGAAGAAGAAGAAGAAGACATAACTTCCTGCTGCGCAAAGGATTGTGGGGAAGTTTGGCTGAAGCAGCATGCATCGATGCATACTCCGAAATAGGAGCTGATGTAGTACAACATCCTGGTACTCTTGGCATACTGCATCTGACATACTATGTATTGGGACATACTAAATCTTTTTTTGCCTACTAAATAGTATGGAAGTATGGGTATTGGAACGGGCCTCTGGTGTGCCTTTTCCCCTCACACCTGTTGCCCATGTTCCCTCGTTAGTCTGCCCTGTTACCTGACTTTCTCCCCACCAATCACCAAGTTCTCCCTGTTTCTCCCCTGTGTTCCTACCTCCCCAGCTGCCCTCATGTTCTTGATTGCTCTTGTGTACAGTATATATCGTCTGTCTTGTTTGTAACCTTTGTCGAGTCATTGTGTTTTGTCACAACAACACGCCTGTCATTGTATCCCTGCCTGTACCCTGAAGACCTGCTTATATGTTCTGAGTTAGAAACTTCAGTAAAGGCTTTTGTTCCTGAGTCCTGTCTGCCTGTGTCTGCACTTGTGTTTCTGCCAAAGCCCTCCTCTATCAGCGTATCCATTTCCAAATCTTTCCCCGTTCCTCTCCTCTCCATCATCACCCATTGTTCTGCATTTCATCCCCCCCTCCCGAAAGTTTTGTTGGCTCGAGTGCATCAGTAGAACAAGCTTCAGTTTCTGGATCCCACCAAAATGACAGGCAGCTGAAGTTAAGGCGTGCCCTGGAAACATCATTTTTCCTTGATCCTTCTTCTTCCCTCTTTTCTCTCCCTGTCTCCCTCTTTCTCCAGATCATCTTTTGTCTGAAACTTTAGTCGTCCAGGAGTCGGACTCACCAGACGTCAGCCGCTTGCACAACATCAACCTGCCACCGCAGAGCCGCTGTTTGCCCATCGCTAAGCCCGACCAGTCCGACCAGCCCCAAGCCCAGCACCAGGCCAGCACCCTCCAGGCGCCGGTCCCCTCAGGCCCCTCCAAGCGTCGGCTCTCCGTAGAGCGCAGCCTGTCCTCGGAGGACCAGCCAGGTGTCGGAGCACCAGAGCGGAGCGTGGCGCTGAAGCCGGCCAGAGTGTACACCATCACCAGGGAGGGAGGGATGACCCTGGGGGGTCGCGGCAGCGAGGAGAGCCTGGAGCTGGAGGTGCTGAAGAGCTCCAGGGAGCCTCTGACCCAGGCCCCTGCCTCCTCCGCCAGCCAACACCCGTCCTGCACCAGCCAACCGGCCGCCGCCGCCGCCGCCCGTGGTAGCCATCACCGCGGTAGCCATCACCGTGGCAACCATCACCACGGACAACAGCATCAGGAAGGGCCCGTGGCACCGGCGCAGCCGCTGCAGAGCTCGGGGAGTGCCCACAACATCCGGGACTGGGGCGTGAGGAGAGGGGGGTCGCGGGACGACTACACTCCGGACTGCGTGGCCTGCATCCGGGCTCCGTGTCAGAGCCAGCGCTCCCTGGACCTGGACACCCCAACGCGGGAAGGGGGGAAACACCGCAAGAAGCTGGAGAGGATGTACAGCGAGGATAGAGTGTCTACTGAGGACAAGGGTAAAGATGGATGGATGGATGGATGCATAATGAGTATATGGGTGGGTGGTTGGATTCATATGGGTGGATATAGAGGGAGGGAGGGAGGGAGGGAGGGAGGGAAGGAAGGAGAGGGACTGTCCATTTGTCATTAGAACTTCTTGATCAATTTTTTGGTTTTATAAGACCAGATGAAACTTTAACGATGCCTGTGGGGAAATTGGGTAGAAGCCAGGCGCGGACTGCATAATCGGGCACGTCGGGCAAATGCCCAGTGGCCTGGCCTGGCCTGGCCTGGCCTGGCCTGCAATTTTTTTTTTTTTTTTTTTGGTGCCTGCAGTCAGGCCACTAACTGAACAGCAGGCCAGGCGCCGCCTACTGGTTTACTAGTGGTTATATTACTTTATTAGTTAGTCTGAAGTAATAATTACACTTCAGGGTTAAAGTGGGTGCATCTCACTGTAAAATTGGACTCGGCCCAAATTGGGCTTCAAACGGCCCAAATCTGGCTTCAAACGGCCCAAATCTGGCTTCAAATGGCCCAAATTGGGCTTCAAACGACCCAAATTGGGCTTCAAATGGCCCAAATTGAGCCGGCACGCGCGTCGGCCCGTATCGGCCTGGCCTGCTTGGTATCTAATGCCCGGCCTGAATTATGATCCCAGTCCGCCCCTGGTAGAAGCAGCAGCAAATTAATACTACTGCAGTAATACAATACATCAAAGAAAAACTTATTACTGGGTGAATTCCATGTTTCAAACACAGATATTGGCAATTTGTTGACCCACAAAAGGAAAAGAACCCAAACGTGACGTATAGAAGCGGCCAGGGGCGGACTGGGATCATAATTCAGGCCGGGCATTAGATACCAAGCAGGCCAGGTCGATTTGATTTGGGTCGTTTGAAGCCAGATTTGGGCCGGTTGAAGCCCAATTTGGGTTTGAAGCCCAATTTGGGCCGAGTCCAATTTTACAATGAGATGCACCCACTTTGACCCTGAATAAAGTAATAAAATCACTAGTAAACCAGTAGGCGGCGCCTGGCCTGCTGTTCAGTGAGTGGCCTGACTGCGGGCACACATTTTTTTTTTTTTTTTGCAGGCCAGGCCAGGCCAGGCCACCGGGCATTTGCCCGACGTGCCCGTTATGCAGTCCGCGCCTGGAAGCGGCTGCACCGCTTTAAAAAAAATCATGACTGACAGGACCCACTTACTCCCTTTTATATATGATGATGATGATGATGATAAGATCACAGTTATTCGAGTGACATCACTGATGACATCACTGATGACATCACACACACACACACACACACACACACACACACACACACACACACATGCCTGAGTGACATCTTCCGTCACAAATCGGACAGATAGACAGGACAGGAATATTATAATAAAAAAAGATCAGTTGCTCGAGTGACATCACCTATGACATCACAACTCCCCTATATGAGTGACATCACAGTTGGGCAATTGCAAATGCATTCAACGCGCACACACACACATACACACACAACTTCTCTTTTAACTTCTTTTTTCTTTTATAATATATTTATTCGCATTTTCATTTTCATTTTAGTTTTACAGGAAAATTGCAGAAATTGTCACAAAGGTACCCCCCAATCAATCCCTGCCAGTTACTTCCCTCCCACCCTCCCTTGCCAGACTGGCAAGCAAGACTACCGACCTCCAAATCTCCCCCACATCTCGCCAGATGCCTGAGTGACATCACAGTGACATCACAGTCCCCCGCACACACACACACAACACACAAATCTTGTGCTCCTACATCTCGTGCTCCTCCTACACACAAAGTAACTTATAGAAGCGGTTGCACCGCTTAGAAATAAAATATAAAAATTTAAATCACTTTGTGGGTCAAGGGGGGTGGCGCCCTAGCACCCTCTATTGGCCAGTCGCCACTGGAGGGGTGGTGCTGGAGCTCCAGCTTAACCGCTCTGGGGGAGGAGGTGGAGATTTTGGTTCTGCAGCGAGCAGCCTCTCAGTTAAAGCAGTTCAAGTAGAAATGTTCACAGGACAGGGATGGTCCACAAGGAAGTGAAGGGGGTGATGGCGCACGGTTGGAGGTGTTGGGGCGGCGGTAGTCTTCTCTCCTCTGCCAGCTCTTAGAACTCATCATGTTGCTCACCATCCGAGTCCTCGTCCTGGTCTGCCTCACCATCAGAGTCCTCGTCCTGGTCTGCCTCACCATCAGAGTCCTCGTCCTGGTCTGCCTCACCATCATAGTCTTCGTCCTGGTCTGCCTCACCATCAGAGTCCTCGTCCTGGTCTGCCTCACCATCATAGTCTTCGTCCTGGTCTGCCTCACCATCAGAGTCCTCGTCCTGGTCTGCCTCACCATCAGAGTCTTCGTCCTGGTCTGCCTCACCATCATAGTCCTCGTCCTGGTCTGCCTCACCATCATAGTCCTCGTCCTGGTCTGCCTCACCATCAGAGTCCTCGTCCTGGTCTGCCTCACCATCATAGTCCTCGTCCTGGTCTGCCTCACCATCATAGTCCTCGTCCTGGTCTGCCTCACCATCAGAGTCCTCGTCCTCTCTCGTCCGCTCTCCTCTGCCAGCTCTTAGAACTCATCATGTTGCTCACCATCATAGTCCTCGTCCTGGTCTGCCTCACCATCATAGTCCTCGTCCTGGTCTGCGTCTTCCACGTCCTTCACTTCATCCACATCCGGGGGATCGTCTGCTGGCTCCTCCATGACGTCTGCTGGGTCCTCCATGCCAACTCTCTGCAGGAACTTGGCGAAGCCTTCCAATGTTCTCTCGCCATCGTAGTCGATCACCTCGCGCTTCGCTCCTGCAGGGAAGAACTTGAAAGTGGGGAAGCGGCGGACTTTAAATGCCTTAATCCTATTGGCTGCGGAGTCCATCTTAGCCACGACGATGTAAGGGTGGTCGAGATACATAAATCCCAGCTTGTCCCAGATGGTGTCCAGCTGCTTGCATTGTTCACACAAAGGTGTATAAAACTCAACAAAGACGTCCTTAGTAGCATCAAAAACGACCTCCTCGAAGTTCTTGCCGACCAGGATTTTGACAGGGTTCTTGTCCCAGTCTTCAGGGATGTCCTGGCTCTTGAGGCGGGGCTTGAAGTTACTTTTCTTCAGCACCTTCATGAAGTTACTTTTCTTCTGCACCTTGATGAAATCATCATCCTCACCAATTCGGAGCTCAGCCCCGTTGGCCAAAGCCAGTATGCAGAGTAGGAACAACTTGAGCATAGTTACCATCAAGTATGTTTCTCGCAGCAAGATTTGTCCAATTTATAACCTCAGCAGGGAAGGATTTATGACATCACTGATGATGTCACTATGTCTATGCATAATTGACATCAGTGATGTCGCTCGAGTAATTGTGAGGTCATTGGTGATTATGTCATTGGTGATGTCAATAGTGATGTCATAGGGGTGACATCATCGAGTCATCGAGCTTGAGTGGAAATGTAGAATATGCCCCCCACATTATGACATCATTATGACATCATCATGAGGAACGGTGCGCCTCGCAACTCCAGCTAAACACACAGGCCTCCAAGTAACTAGAAGTAGAATCTTTGCACGCTGAGCACACACACACTCAGTTCTGAGGTGGAGACTTTGGAGACGATGAACCAAACTTTGCACGCTCATTCTAGAACAAAGTGCCCTTCAGGGATTTCTAACTTTCCCCCTTAACTCACCCTTGACCTCTTCCCCTGATCCTGATGTCACAATGTCTATGACCTGAATCTTGATGTCTAACGACGCTCAGTTGACTCCTCCCCTCCAGATTCATGCCAGACCCCTGAAAATTGTTTTGGCAAATTTTGGAGGCGATTACAGCAACAGTGCACCTGGCAACTCCGGATGGACACACCAGACGGACCCACAGACAGCTCTCCTATTATAGTCGTTGGATAGGGGGTATTAAACATAACACAACTGACCATTTTAACACTATTATAGCAGCAAACGCAAATTTGCTATATGCCAGGCAGCATGTGTGTTGCTGATGACGTCATCTGTCTCTGGCTGCCGGCCACTGATGACGTAATTTGTCCTCAGGTTTGTGAGTCAGTCAGCCTTCCGAGTGATGTCACTCGAGCAATTGTGATGTCATCAGTGAGTGATGTCATCAGTGATGTCATCAGTACTGATGTCATCAGTAGTGATGTCATCAGTGATGTCATGTCATCAGTGATGTCACTCGCATAATTTATGCAGCCTTCCAACCTTTGAGGGTTGTCAGTCAGCTTCCTTCCTTCCTTCAGACATAGCCAGATCTAAGAGGCCAGCAGCCAGCTGCCTGGCAAAAATGGCAAAATGACAGTAGAGCATCCTGCGATGAAGATGAAAAGAATGAAACAAGAGGTTGCAGTAGACTGTAAAATATTTGGTAACTGCGACCACTGAAAATATTTAGGGTATACAAAAATATACCCAAACTCTGAAGTATATGCAGTATACTATCAACATTGCTGGTGTCAGTTGAAATCAGTGTCTTCAAAAGGTCATCTTTTAACACGTTCACTGCCAATGACGTATTAATCCGTCAAAAATAATCCAACGGTTGACTGCCAATGACGTATTAATACGTCAAAAAAATGATTTTTTTTTTTTTGACCGTGGGATGTGCATCTAACCCTTTTACATCTCTTATATAATTATTGGAGCCACCGAACGTTTACAACCCATTCCACCGACCCACTAAGTGGCGACAGTGCTCTCCTGACTAGAGGAAGGCAAGCAAAAAGCAGCCATTCTCATGAAAATGGATGGGGGAAAACGCTTTCGTTTTCGCGCTGATTGCTGGCGATGCGGGATTGCAAATTTGCATAATAGATTACAGGTGGAACACACTTTGAAACACGCAGCATAAATATGACCAGAATCGCAAAAGCTTCATCAAAGCTCTCAACCAAAACTCCAAGAAGCGAGCGAGTCCATCCAGACTTCCTCAAACAGCGGCCGCGCAGACAGGCAGCAGCAGCAGCAAAGCAGTGAGACTGGTGACAAGCTTGTGACGGCCGCTGCAGCCAAGAAGAACGCCCACGGAGGGAGGAGTTGGAAGCAGAGGGGGGTTTCCTGCTGTTATGGAGGAAATTACTGTTCAAAACTATTGTTTAGATGTCTGACGTCTTACTGATGCCAAAAATGAATGGTTAAAGTGACTGTTCTATCGAATTTCACAAAAAGCCGTTTATCTCTGAATAATTTTTCTGACGCTGAAACCATGCTGTATTCAACTGCTAATGCTTACATAACTACTAACTCTACAAACTAACTCTTTTAGACAGAGAAAGCACACATTCTATTAGTTCTTTTGAGATATTGTGTGTTCACAAAATCTTAGCAGAAAAGAATCCTCGGGTCTTGAAAGATGAGCCAGAATCCTCAAAAAACCCCTCTGGCAGAAGCTAACTACAGTAAAAAAAAAACGTCTGGCAGTGAATGTGTTAAGAAGCAAAAAAAACAGCTTTGTTTTCAGCACTGTTGACAGTCTCGCACTCGGTTAGTTTTGAAACAGGCTTAATTAGGGTTGTAGATTAGAATGTTACTATAATTGAAGTTAAAATCACTGGAATTGGAGTTTGTTTTTTCACCTCCTGCTTCCTTGTCAAAAGGCACTCTCTCTGCCCTCCTCCGCTAATTGTAAGCCCCGTTTGAATGTTCCGCTTGGTGACATCATCACGCCTTCCTGTTTGTCTCCTGTGTTTTGCAGAGGACAATCCTAACAGCTGGTTCCCCAAAGAGAACGTGTTCAGCTTTCAGACAGCCACCACCACCATGCAGGCGTGAGTATGACCCCGCCTTCACTCCCACACTGTGCAGCACAAAGCTAGCTTCTCTCTCTCATGCCGTACAGCATCACTCAATCCACCGCCATGACGTTTTCATATCGTTTCACACTAACTCCAGTAGAGTTAGACACATATCGGGCTGCTCTTGGCTTTTTGGGGGTTATCCAGTATTTGAGATAGGTGCTAAAAGGTACTAAAATCATTTCTGTGTCTTTGGTAGATGGCTCTGTCTGGTGCACATGCCAACGTCAATAATTGTATAAGTGACTAAAGCTCCTTTTTGATTGGCCGAAAAAATCCCACTAATATCCACAAACTACAGGTATTTTTCTCAGTCTAAAAAGTGGCCAAGCCGTCCCGTTTAGCCGATCGAGCGAACCGGCAAGTGAGGTGGGTTATTCACGCGACGGCTCTGCGCGCCTGGTGATATAAATCTTGGCGGTGGTCTGCCTTTAGACTGCCTTTGTAAACGAAACAAGTCACACTTAAGTGTCATTCAAGTTCAGTCTTTTCGAGAAATTGCACGTCAATTTCATCAATATCCTCAAGAAGCCTAACAAGTTGAGGTTAGGTTTTCATTTTCTCCCTTTTAGGATGCTAATCGCCAACGGTTAGGCTACACTCCTTAAGCTATTGCATGCTAAAGTGATAGCATGCGCGTCAGAGCTATCTCCTAGAGAGATACAGGTGATTTATAGGTGCAAATCCTCTCATCTTAGGTACAATAATGAGCCAAACTCCGGAGAGAGAAAGAAACTTTCCACCCTGAAAAGAATAACATTCTGAAGGGAAGAACGGTCAGCTTCAATCTAAAAATATGAGTCGAGCACGAGCCTATTTCTAACACACACTGGCAGACTGGAGTGTGGCACAAGGCGGTGGAGGAAATCCAGGACACCGGAACCAGGTTTGGGAGTTAGGGTGTGTGTTGCCCTAGCCCGACAGTTCATTGTTTTTCTCAACTGTTCTCAACTGTTTGTGCGCACGCACGCACACGCACACACACACACACACACACACACACACACACACACACACACACACACACACACACACACACACACACACACACACACACACACACACACACACACACACACACACACCCCTTCACTCTTTCGACTGGTTAATTATCACCTATCACCCAGAGCTAATAATTATGACCCTGAAACACACAACGCTCGCCCACCATCATCTCTCCCCTTGTCTCTCTCTCCCATTCTCTTTCTTCTCTCCTCTCTTCTTCTCTTCTCTCCTCTGCTCCTCTTTTCTCCTCCTCTTCTCCTCTCTCCTCCTCTTCTCTCCTCTCCTCCCCTCCTCTCCCCTCCTCTCCTTATGTTGGTGTCTCTCCTCCTTTTCCATCTATCTCTGTCTGCCCATGTCTCCATTATTGGGGTCAGACTGATATATGGACCTGGCAATTTGGCTTCTTATTAAAAATGTGATATCGGTGTCATACCCCTCTGATATGATGGTCATGACACAGTTTGATTGATTACATATTTATTGTAGATCAATACTACACTGGTTGCCTATGGGAGGACCTTAACAGGAATTGATTATTATTATCATGGGATCAATAAAGAGTTTAGTGTCCCAAAGGCAGTTTGAGAGGCTTTTATACTCTGATAATAATAATACTAATAATATTGAATAGCAGCATCAAATATGATCTATAGGAGCTTCAGTCTAAAAAGCAATGCTATCGGCTTTCAAAAATCCATATGTCCCTAACCCTTAAGCTGTGTTCACACCGAGATATTTATTTTTCTCTCTGTCGCTCGATTCAACCCTTTGGAATCGCTCTGTCGCTCTGTTTAAATCGCTCGTCAACAGGCACAATAATTGACGGACATCTGGGGGCTATAACGTTACGCAATGTCATGATATTTGTCCACTACGAGCCACCGTAGTTGTTTACAAGCTAAGCCTATCAGCTCACCTATTCTCCCGGGTGAATATACGCTCAATGGCTCGTTTGCCTTGACTTTGTATGGAAACTCGATGCCAGCGAAAAACTTTAATAGGTCGGTGTGAACGCAGCTTTAGGTCCCTGTCATCTGTGCTCCACTCTTCTTCACTCCTCACTTGTTCTCACATTTGATATCTGCCAACACACTGCCCCTGCTGGCTTGGAGACTTCGAGTGGAGTACAAGTGGGACTACTCCACTCCAGGTCTGCTTTGGCTCGCCGTGTCCTCACTCACGCAGGCAGCCCGCTGTGACAGCTAGCTCTGATGTGTGTGTGTGGAGCATCTCTCTGCATGGCCCCGACGCGACTAACTTCTGTTTCTCTCCTCTTCTTCTCCCTCTGCTCGCTGTGTGGCTTCTTTTCTCCCACCGCGGCTGTAGAATATCGTAAGTAACACTCTCACTTGCCCCCATTGCTCCTCCTCCTCTCTCTCTCTCTCTCTCAGTTAGGTAACATGCCCTCAACCCTTTCCTCATGTGGCTTCTTTGTGCGATTGTGTCTGGTTGTGTCGTTAACCTCAGCGTCTGCAGGACCGGCTGTTTGAAGTTATAGATTCACTCAGCAGTCAACTGTACAGTGTGAACGAAGCAAGCAAGAATCAAATGGCCGGCATTTATATAGCGCTTTTATCCAAAGCGCTTTACAATCAGTAGGTACATTCACACACCGATGGCTGGCAGGCTACCACGCAGGGTGCTGGCACACCATCGGGAGCAATTTGGGGTTCAGTATCTGGCCCAAGGACACTTCGACAGGCAGACTGGAGGAGGCGGGAATCGAACCACTGACCTCTTTTATCCAAAGCGATTAGTGGACGACCCTCTCTACCTCCTGAGCTACAGCCGCCCCTTAGTGATGCTGTACCCATTGATTGCATACACACACTAAATATCGTACATTCATGAGTTGCGCTATTATCAGATTATGGGTGTCTCATTTTTAGTTCAAGTGAAAGACAGTCTACAGAGTATTTGTAATATTTCAACAGCTTATTAGTCGTCGTTCAACAATTCAACGGGTTTGCTTTTGTCTGTAGATGTTTGACATATTCCGTTTGCTTCCCGTTCCACACACCTGAGTGAGGACACCATCACCTCGAGCTACTAAATGATTCTGAGAATATGTAGGTACGTTCATTGGCCAAAAAAATCCCACTAATAGGTTCACCCAAAAATGAAAAATCACTCATTATCACCCCCATGCCGATGGAAGGACGGGTGACGCTTTTTAGTCCGCAAAACATGCGTGGAGTTTTCCAGGGAAACAGAGTTACAGCATTCTCATAAACAATTGAAGTGAATGGTGACAAATAGGCTTGGGCGGCATACCGGGTTATTTAGAAATACCGAAGGTATGATTTTCAATACCGTCAAAACCGTTTTCTATCTTTTTTGTTCAGCCAAAATAGTGGCAAGTGTCCTTGCCTGTGCCGGGCTTAGCCTAAATTATTTTTGGTAATTTATTTTTACTTTATTTGCCATTTGTAGGCTACTTTTCTTTTACCTTATTAATAGGCAACCATAATGTGTTACAAGCAACACTATATTGTTTAAGACCACTTTAAAATTAGCATTTTACCGGCTTGCCCATAACGGTGTCCATTCTGTTCGTTTGATTTTCATTCTCCATTGAGGACATTTGTGAAGAATATTGTGATGAAACTATACCATATATATACACCATATACTGTATAGTAGTATACACCAGTCTAATGTCAGGAAGGTATGAAGGTATGAAAAAATAGATACCGCCCAAGCCTAGTGACAAACTTTCAAATGATGCTCATTATTGTAAAAATAATGAAAATAAAGCTACTCTTCATTGCAGTCCCCAAAACCGGACAATTTTGCCAAGGCAAAATGTGTAGTTGGTGGCAGTGCTTTTCAGGTTATTGGTAATAAGTGCTATGCAACTTCATTATTAGCTAGTGGCAGGCCCGGAGCGCAGCAGCTGTCGCTCTGCCTGCCTGTCTGTCATGAAGCCCAGACTGCAGGACATGGCTTCAGTCCTGACATCCACTGTCACTGACACGGCTCATTACGCCTGCTGACACCTGTCACAGCCATTGCTATGCCTTTTGGCAAAGGCACTGTGCCAAACGTACACACTGACACAACCACAGATTGATCGACGGGCGGATAGAAAAAGCAATAATATAGCAGCAGCCTACTTTACATTCCAAAATGACAGACAGTCAGCATTGGGCTCATACTGGCCGCTCTGCTGTTTGATTCTATTTCATATTAGGATATTGTTTCAGTTTTTTTTTTTTACACGGTCAAGAATAGAATTCTGCCAGACATGCTGAATACTTATTTTCATTTAAAATGTTTTGGCATGAAAATGGTCCAATTTAAAGCTGTTGAATATCATCAGCACAGAGCATCAACTACTGTTGGTATTGGCCTTCATGATCCTATGTTGGTTGAACAGTACAAAACACTACACTACTGTAGTTTAAGCACACACACACACACACACACACACACACACACACACACACACGTGTCGTATATATACTGTATATATATATATATATATATATATATACTGTATATGTAAGGGATAATGTATAGTGAGCCGGTGATTACTGGCGAAATAATGACCGACTGGTGAATGATTGAGCCCGACGCGCAGCGGCGGGCTTAATGATTCACCTGAAGGTCATTATTTCCAGTAATCACCGGCTCACTATACATTATCCCGCTTAGAACACGGCCTACAACTAAATCATTCAATAATCTGACAAAAATAATTATTCAAATAGATTTTTTAATAGCGTTTTCAACGACAAAGCGGTTTCATTCGTAATAGGCACACAAGACACCACAGCTGCAACTGGTTGGCCTAATTAGTAGTGTCTGCTGACAAAAGGCTCTTATCAACTGATTAATCCAGGTGTGGCAGAGCAGCGGTCGGTTGTCGAGAAATAATGACCGGTGAATCTTGTTGATTGACCAATCAGAATCGAGTATTCAAGAGAGCCGTGTTCTAAATATATATATATATACACATATATACATATATATACACACACATATATACATACATACACACACACACACACACACACACACACACACACACACACACACACACGCACGAAAAGGCAGCTTGGCTAGCACCCTGTGTACTCGACACCTTAATCTCTGTTCATTTTGGCCCCTAACTTGCATTGTGGTCCTTCTGTGTGTTTGTGTGTGTGTGTGTGTGCGTGTGCGTGCGTGCGTGCGTTTGTGTGTATGTGTGTGTGTGTGTGTGTGTGTCTTCTGCCTCTGGTGGATAAAACGTCCCTGTGCTGCTGACCCTAACCACTTCGCAAGGATGAGCAAGGCTTTCACTAACCCCCTTGGACTAACCCTTGACCTCTGCCCCACCCCCACACTGACTGGAGCTTTACATTTTTGCCTGAACCCAGTTGTAGGCTACCGCATGGGCTTATACGTCTGGTCAAACTGAATCTCTCTTAAGCGCTGGGGTTTCCACTCAAATATTGATGGAAACTTGAGTGATTTTAGGCTTAAGTCGGGCTTTAAAGGAACACGCCAACAGATTGATTGGAGCTAACTAGCGGCGCGTGGCTACTTTCTACTGCACGTACAGAGAAGAGAAGCGTATCTATCTTGTCTTACTAACGGGAATATAGCAAATAGGTGAATCTCCCAAAAATGTTGGCACGTTCCTTGATCCTAAATAGCATAGTCGAATTGTTCCTAAAGAGTTAATTACTCGTCGGGTCAGTTTGGGTTCAGACAAAAAATGGTTTGGGTTTAGGTCAGGAACGGCTAAACACACGAGTCAAGTCGATGTTCCCCCGGCCGATCCACTTAACACTTTCACACATCCTGCCGGCAGGGCTTTCCGAGGCATTGCTGAGAAAAAGAGGCAGAAAAGAGAGCAGACAGCTGCCATGATGGAGAGGTACCGTGTCCTGTGCTGTGCTGTGCTAAAACCCCCTGTTAGAGAGGTACCGTGTCCTGTGCTGTCCTGTCCTGTGCTAAAACCCCCTGTTAGAGAGGTACCGTGTCCTGTGCTGTCCTGTCCTGTGCTAAAACCCCCTGTTAGAGAGGTACTGTGTCCTGTGCTGTCCTGTCCTGTGCTAAAACCCCCTGTTAGAGAGGTACCGTGTCCTGTGCTGTGCTGTGCTGTGCTGTGCTAAAAACCCCTGTTACAATCCCTGTTTTAACAAGTAGCCTAGATTTCGGCGTTGGAATCATGACATTTTCACACCCTTGTGGCAGATCTTTTTCCGGTTTTAAGAAAAAAACAGCAAAACATCAATTATCTTCGTCTCCCACACAGACAAGCAAACGCACTCTGTTTCTTCTGCTTTCACGGTCCCTCCCCTCTCCCATACCCAAACATACTGAATCACTAATATCGAACCTTTCACTCTTCCAGCAATCCTGATGATACAACACTTATGCAGACAATTGCCTCTCAATATCAATAGTGATTTTGTGCTTGTGTTAATTAATTAATTAATTAATTAATTAATTAATTAATTAAGTCAGTTGTACCTCCTCAAAGCACACACATTATGCAAATACACTGGATGGATTCTTAGCCCGCGGAGTGTGATGGTCCACTGTTACCATTTGAACATTCCCTGCATTGCAGTCCTGAGCTAACTCTTAAGCTGTGTTCACACCGAGATATTTATTTTTCTCTCTGTCGCTCGATTCAACTCTTTGGAATCGCTCCGTCGCTGTGTTTAAATCGCTCGTCAACAGGCACAATAATTGACGGACATCTGGGGGCTATAACGTTACGCAATGTCATGATATTTTTCCACTACGAGCCACCGTAGTTGTTTACAAGCTAAGCCTATCAGCGTGCTCCTAACACGAGCTCTATACCGGTAGTACAGACTTCACTTCATGTCAGCTCTCAGCCTGTCAATCAGCTGTCGATGCGGTTTGTTGCCACACAATAAACCAGCGGTTTGTTCCAAGCCAGTGTGATCCTTGACTCACTCTCACACGGCAGCCAATCAGCGTTGAACAGCGAGCGACTGATGCCAGCGTAATTTCGCCCCAGTTGGGATATTTCATCTCGGGCGACGAGCGAATTTTCTCCCTATCGCTCTGTCTCTGTCGCTCGGACGCCCAGCGATTTTTCTCCCGGGCGAATATACGCTCAATCGCTCATTTGCATTGACTTTGCATGTAAACTCGATGCCAGCGAAAAACTTTAATAGGTCGGTGTGAACGCAGCTTTAAACAACAAATCTCCATTCTTTGGTATATGGAACAGTGTCCCCTGGTAATCCTGGAGGCTCCGGGTGGCAGGCTGTAATCAGCCTTCCTCATTGGACTGAACACTGGAGTGTGAAGGAGGTCCATCAATACTCACTGCTCTGCAGCTCGCACTCAAAGTCAACCAGCGGATCGATATTTGGCATTAGAGCTCCCTTTATACCGCGGTTGAAACGTGCCGTTTGTCATGTCAGCACATGTGTACACCTTCTTCAACATCAAATTCAAGGACTTTCCAGGCCCAATAACCCCCCCCACCCCCAAAAAAAAAGTCATAGTAAAATGATGATTCTAAATATAACTGAATCGCTTTGTTTGACCAAGCAAATCTTTTTTTTTTATAAGCATTTTACAAAATGTCTATGGAAAAATGAATGGCTGACCGGTCACCACCAGGGACACTGGAACTGTTTTTAAGTAGGGGGTGCTGAAAGAAAGGGACTGGTTTTTGATGTTTTTAGTTTTTGATGTTTTTTTGGACGTTTGGATGTTTTTTAGCCATATTTAGAGGAAGCCAGCACAGTCAAGACAAGTCCTGATGAATCATGGAAAGATGTGTTTTAGGCCTCACATCTTCTCACTTGCTACCACTTAAGGCCTTGACATACTGACGCGTCAAACCCCTTGCCGAATGCACCCGTGGCGCAGCGTGCGTGCAGCTCCTCCAAAATGTGACTCGATGCAGTTGACGCGAACAGCGCGAGTATAACATAATCTAGATGGGGATTATATGCACTACATTCCCTCCTTAGGCTAACTTCTAGTCATTAGAATCCTAGTATGTGCTGGGGACTCCCCTGCGACCCCTCGTCAAGCTGACGTTTGAGTATACAGGACCAGCTGCCGCCGGCAAGGCTCCAAGTCGAGGCGGACAAAGTATATTTCAACCTTTAGGCTGTTTCTCTTCTCTGTTTCTCTGATTCTCTCCCCCTCTACTTTTTTCACTGGTTTGAACCATTTGATCCCTCTGATCGCAGCTGAACTGAGAGGCAGGAAAACACGCTTGAAATCCAGACGTTTGTTGGTGATCTGGGGCATGTAGTGCCAGGCAGGCACCCAGCTGAGCAGAGAGATCTGGGGCATGTAGTGCCAGGCAGGCACCCTCCTGAGCAGAGAGATCTGGGGCATGTAGTGCCAGGCAGGCACCCTCCTGAGCAGAGAGATCTGGGGCATGTAGTGCCAGGCAGGCACCCTCCTGAGCAGAGAGATCTGGGGCATGTAGTGCCAGGCAGGCACCCTGCTGAGCAGAGAGAGAAACGGCTCGGAATTGCCGATCACGGCTTATAAAGGAACACGAATCTAAATAATTCAATGCTTCAATAGTCATTAAAATAACACCTGGAAATTACTGTGGTGTTTTCAACAGATTTCTTGTCCAATCTGCACTTTCCTAGAGGAGTTTATAAGGAGTTTGATACAATATAACTTCAAACAGTCATCCTATAAAGGTATAGCTTTTTGGGAAATTTGACCTATATATTGGTTATGAGACAAGAGGATTGACGCCAAAATAATCTCTGTGTCTGTTTTGATCAAATCCAGTAGTGCCACACATTGGCTGAACTACAGGATCTAAAGTGTTTCTCTCATCTGTCTTTTATCTGTGATCTGTGTCTGCACACTATGATGACTCTGGCTCTCTGCCACACTCTTTACCTCTGCCTCTCTCTCTTCTGTCTCCTCTTTACCTCTGTCTCTCTCTCTCTTCTGTCTCCTCTTTACCTCTGTCTCTCTCTCTCTTCTGTCTCCTCTGTACCTCTGTCTCTCTCTCTTCTGTCTCCACCACTCTTTACCTCTGTCTCTCTCTCTCCTGTGTCCCACCACTCTTTACCTCTGTCTCTCTCTCTTCTGTCTCCTCTTTACCTCTGTCTCTCTCTCTCTTCTGTCTCCTCTTTACCTCTGTCTCTCTCTCTCTTCTGTCTCCTCTGTACCTCTGTCTCTCTCTCTTCTGTCTCCACCACTCTTTACCTCTGTCTCTCTCTCTTCTGTCTCCTCTTTACCTCTGCCTCTCTCTCTCTTCTGTCTCCTCTTTACCTCTGTCTCTCTCTCTTCTGTCTCCTCTTTACCTCTGTCTCTCTCTCTCTTCTGTCTCCTCTTTACCTCTGTCTCTCTCTCTTCTGTCTCCACCACTCTTTACCTCTGTCTCTCTCTCTTCTGTCTCCACCACTCTTTACCTCTGTCTCTCTTCTGTCTCCACCACTCTTTACCTCTGTCTCTCTCTCTCATCTGTCTCCTCTTTACCTCTGTCTCTCTCTCTTCTGTCTCCTCTTTACCTCTGTCTCTCTCTCTCTTCTGTCTCCTCTTTACCTCTGTCTCTCTCTCTTCTGTCTCCACCACTCTTTACCTCTGTCTCTCTCTCTTCTGTCTCCACCACTCTTTACCTCTGTCTCTCTCTCTTCTGTCTCCACCACTCTTTACCTCTGTCTCTCTCTCTTCTGTCTCCACCACTCTTTACCTCTGTCTCTCTCTCTTCTGTCTCCACCACTCTTTACCTCTGTCTCTCTCTCTTCTGTCTCCACCACTCTTTACCTCTGTCTCTCTCTCTTCTGTCTCCACCACTCTTTACCTCTGTCTCTCTCTCTTCTGTCTCCTCTTTACCTCTGTCTCTCTCTCTTCTGTCTCCACCACTCTTTACCTCTGTCTCTCTCTCTTCTGTCTCCACCACTCTTTACCTCTGTCTCTCTCTCTTCTGTCTCCACCACTCTTTACCTCTGTCTCTCTCTCTTCTGTCTCCACCACTCTTTACCTCTGTCTCTCTCTCTTCTGTCTCCTCTTTACCTCTGTCTCTCTATCTCTTCTGTCTCCCACCACTCTTTACCTCTGTCTCTCTCTCTTCTGTCTCATCTTTACCTCTGTCTCTCTCTCTCTTCTGTCTCCCACCACTCTTTACCTCTGTCTGTCTCTCTTCTGTCTCCCACCACTCTTTACCTCTGTCTCTCTCTCTCTTCTGTCTCCCACCACTCTTTACCTCTGTCTCTCTCTCTTCTGTCTCCCACCACTCTTTACCTCTGTCTCTCTCTCTCTCTTCTGTGTCCACCACTCTTTACCTCTGTCTCTCTCTCTTCTGTCTCCTCTTTACCTCTGTCTCTCTCTCTCTTCTGTCTCCTCTTTACCTCTGTCTATCTCTCTTCTGTCTCCACCACTCTTTACCTCTGCCCCTCTCTCTCTTCTGTCTCCCACCACTCTTTACCTCTGCCTCTCTCTCTCTTCTGTCTCCCACCACTCTTTACCTCTGTCTCTCTTCTGTCTCCACCACTCTTTACCTCTGTCTCTCTCTCTTCTGTCTCCCACCACTCTTTACCTCTGCCTCTCTCTCTCTTCTGTCTCCCACCACTCTTTACCTCTGTCTCTCTCTCTTCTGTCTCCACCACTCTTAACCTATGTCTCTCTCTCTTTCTCCAACTGTAGAAACTTCCGGAAACACCTTAGGATGGTGGGAAGCCGCAGGATGAAGGCCCAGAGTGAGTTTCTCAACGTGTGTGTGTGTGTGTGTGTGTGTGTGTGTGTGTGTGTGCGCGTGTGCGTGCGCGCGCACACACGCGTGTGTCCATGCATGTGTCTTGTACGTTTGCATTCATGTAGTCATGCATGTTGAATTTCATCATCATAATTGACATGTGCTCTGTTCATGTTGTGTTTCTCTGTTTGACCTGTTAGTGGCGCTACAGTGTAGTGCTCCTTTAATATAAGCCTTGCATTGCACTGCAATAATGAGAAGTCATTTATTGAGGAGGAACAGGTCAGAGGTCATACCCTGAAGATACATTCAAACACCATCCCTCAGTGTTGCAGAAGCGTGGAGAAGGGTCGTCATCTCAGCCTAGTGCTTTGAACCTTTTTTTTTCCAATTGTATTTATTGGTACAAAAATATATGAAATATTAATTACTTTCAGAGTATTTCAGGCAGCAATACAATACACATATGAAACAAACAGGACACAATTAATTCTTGCATAAACCCAGCCCCTGACCCACCCACCCTCATCAAACTCAGGTCACAAAAAAGGGGGGGAGATCAGAAAAATAGAGAGAAGCGAGATTAGGAAAAAGACAACACAAAACACCCTCCTTATGTTGGTATCCAAAGAGTGTCTCTTTGTCGCTTCCTCCTCCAGCTGGTATTATTCTTTTCATTGACCAAGTGAGCACCACCACACTCTGCAGAGTACAGCCTCTCTTCATTTGTTTTATCCATCTGTTCATCACACATGTAGCCTAAGCCTTAGACTTAACCACATTTAAAGGATGGCTTTACCAATTATCAACCCACTTTGTATCATTAATAATCTCTGTAATATTTAAGCACATGGGCAGTGTTTACTGTTTACTTTCTCTCTCTGTTTTCCTCACAGAGATCTCCCATTTCCTCCGCGCCCGCTGTGCACCCGACATTTCACAATGCTATATGGAGTCAGATTACATGTCCCTCATGTAGCCTACTAGGCTAATGCTACTACTGGATAGCTTTAGCTTTAGATCAAGACTGGATTGGCCTCATCGTAAAAGGGGAAAATACGAACGTGTCTTCTCTGCCTTAGCGGAGACTCCTGTTTCACATTCTGGTGACATCATTTAACTTGTATTATACTGTATGGACCAAGAATCACCAAGAATGTGAGGCATCCCATTGACGTTTGCGCTTGGCTTGCTGCCTTGTCGTGCGTTCCTTTATCGCAAAATAACTGGGATGTGGAGGCTAAATGACATCACATCCGTTTTGTTAGCGTTCCATTTGCAGAAAACTTGAGCTGGGAAGTTCACTGTTAATTGGTCAGATCCAGTCGCTAGCCAGGCTAGCCATTGTTAGCAATAACAATTGACAACATGGCATTTCGCGGCATTTTGCGCATACAAACACTGCAGCCTCATGTCCACACAGATAGAAGTTAGGCAGTGCTGTGTGTACAGCTGATTTAATGAGACACAAACAAAACAGAAGTGCTAAACAATATTACTACGATTACTACTACTGTTGTTGCGCGGCGCAGCCATCTTGGATTTTTGAGGTTGGGGCTGCTGAGGCTCCTACGAGTTTGGAATGGGAAATACCAGCTCTGATGACGTCACCG
>NC_139631.1:37896282-37901282 GCF_964638095.1 Poromitra crassiceps
GCCGAAGGCCGAGTACGTTCCCAACATCATCCGCAAGGACGACCCCTCCATCATAGCCATTCTTTACGTGAGTAGCCATCACATGGCCATTCCCTACCATGTAGCTTGTCCAGAGTGACTTAGAATGAGCAAGAACGCATTTACGCTGCAAAAGTCTTTAAGAGTGCTCCTCGTTTGTGAAGATGATCATGAGGAACACAAACTTCACTGTTTCATAAACTTGTGTTAACCACATGCAGACCTTATTTTATGCATTGAACCGAAATCCCCATGCTAAAATCCCATTGGCTTTTACGCATACGAGGCGGAAGTGCGTACGAGACTTTGTTTTTCAAGAATGGGAACGGCTTGTGAACAGCGAGGGAGGAGACGAGCTAGATTTAAAAACATAGTGCAGCTTTAATCATCCACAGTTTGTAAGCAAATATAAAAGAAGCTCTGACACTTGGACAAATGTGCAGGACAGACCACTAACTGCCTTCTGGCTGCTGTCTGGTCCCACTGTAATGTACTGTGTCATGCACTGTAATGAAGACTACAGTAGAAAAGAAGAGGAACGCTACAGCTTAATGCTTCCTTGACGCTGCTCTGTTTTAGTGAGTCTGGAGAGTTAAGGTTGGATGGGAAGTGGGGAGAAATTGGGTTAAAAGCATTTGCTACAAACAAATGAGATGTGCTTTGAACTGAACGTGTTGAACGTGACATGATGCTAGCCCGTGCACGAAGGAAGCAGTTCATGAATGAAGCCTTCAGGCGGAAGTGATTTTCGAGAAACTCAAAATGCCGAAAATCCATGATGGTGTAGCCCTACTGTGACGTCTTTCTCCTTGGGGTGTCTCTTGATGCACTTTGAGTTTCTGTAGGTGATCTAGGAATGGGACTCACTCTGGATAAGATTATGCCCACATTGTAAATGTGCTGTAGATGTGACATGGACATGACAATCATTAGAATTACTTAAAGAGCATGGTGCAGGTTAGACACCACTTTGCATTCATATGTGGGACTTTTATGTAGCAATTTGGATTCTGTTTGGTTTTTGTTTTCCCCCCACACATAGCTGCATCTAGACTGGTTTTTGTGAAGCATCTGGCACATAAAAACCCACAAATCACAACAATAACACCTGTGACAATTTTAATAAATAATGATAATAACAATAAATGTTCCCTCGGATCATTACCTCCGTACGCCGAGCGCCTGTCCGTCCGTCGAGAGGCCGCTCGCTGCAGTACATCTCCTCCCCTCTCTGGCGCAAACCCCCCCCCCACCCCACCACACCCCCTTCCCCCCTCTGGAGCTAAAACTCCTCTCTTCTGTAAAGTAAACAGTTGCCTTGGAAGGAAAAACTCTGTGTTGAATTATCGTACCAGAGGGTCAAAATGATCATTGTTGGAGGTAAATTATCGTACAAATACGATAATTATCGTACGTCTGGTGTTTTGGAAAGTTTTCTGCTGTACACATTGACTGTATATTATTATTATTACAGTAAGTACAGTAGCCCAAGTGTCATCACAGGTGTTATCTGCACAGATGGCTCTTTTTTTTTTTAAACATGTGCATTATAATGCCACCTTTTTCTCCATAATTCTGCCCTGGGGGCATGTTTTAATTTAGCTTTTTTTTTTTTATTCCCATAAGATTCTTGAGTCCTAACTATAAATGCATTTATTTTTATACCTGCTCCTTAAACGAAGGTCTAATGACAAAATATAATCTGATATGGATTCAAATGAACGCTAATGCTCTGTTTTGTAATTCAGCTAGTTGTTGTCCTTTGGATAGCTGCTGCTGCTGCAGGTTCTAATGAGATAATAATTCTCTCCTTCTCTTTGGTTTAAAGGACCATGAACACGCCACGTTCGATGACATCCTGGGTGAGTGTGATGCTCAGCTCACATGTCTCTCACAGTGGGACAGTGGAGTGGATCAGCTCGCAAATGAGTTTCAGCTTGTCCAACAGATGATTCATTGCTTTTATCACCTCACTCCTTTAGGGACTGCCAATTTATCTTTCTCACCATTATGGCTGAGTGGGGAAAATGACACCTCTTTCTCTCTCTCTCTCTCTTTCTCTCTCTCTCTCTCTCCATGTCTCTCTCCCAGGGGAGATCGAGAAGAAGCTGGCCACCTACAGAAAGGGCTGTAAAATCTGGAATATGCTCGTTTTCTGCCAGGTGAGTGAGAAGAGACAGAGAAATTAGCGCTGACTGAGAAATATTGTGATATTATTGTGTCACATTTTGCTTCACAGTGAGTCATATTTGATCGTTATTATTGGTGCTGTCGAACAATTAATTTTTAGATTCCAGCGTAAGACTGATATTTGTTATTAAAAATCACAAATTGGCCAGTCGTTGTCATCCACCTCCGATATTTGGCATGAAAATGGTCAAGTTTAAAGATACGTATTGAATATCAGTTCTCAGTATTGATCCAAAAAGATTAGTTGCGGCCTCCAAAAACCAATACTGGTCAAACATAAGATCACAGGATCACCAAAAGGCCAGAGTTTATTTCATTGTGTGATCAGTGGCCAAACAGTATAAAGCCACAGTTCTGCTACTATACCAGGGGTTCCCAAACTTTTCCGTCCAAGTACCACTACGTACCAAACCAAATTTCCCAGGGTCCACTTCCACACACACCTGTCAACATTAGGCTGTGAAACAGAGGACCCCTTTGAATTTTTTTTTCCCCCTCTCCCTAAAAGTTAGCCTAAAATTGGAGCGTTATTTAGCTACCTTCCTGACAAACTAGCATGACATGGTTGGTACAAATCGATTCCTGAGGTCTTCTAATTTGATATGATACAGACACTTCACTCTGGCTTTAAAACTGGGCCTGCTGCAGCCTCTGAAAGTAAATATTCAAAATTTTATTATTTCCCAAATATTGCGATATTTCCGAAAATCGGACCAATCCGGCTACTCCTCAGGGTTAATGTGTATGTAAAAACTGCTGTCTGTATATAAAAAAAAGCAATTATCTGGTGGACCACCAGGTGGAGCCACAGTTTGGGAACCAATGTACTATATACTATGGGGAGCCAACCCGAACCATCAGACACACACACACACACACACACACACACACACACACACACACACACACATACACACACACACACACACACAGGAGTAAGGTGCTCACAGTTTCTGGTTTATGAAAGTGAAAAAGTTTGAAAACCCCCACCCCAGAGTCCATTAGTTGTCGTGACAACAGCAGTCTCGAGTCTCCTCCGTAGAAGCGTCTGTTCACTCCTGTCGCCTCAAATACCTCCAGAGGAGCTACAGGACAACAATGGAGACAGTCACTTCACCACGCAGAAACCAGGCTCTCTGGTAGAAGTTTGAGTAGTTATATCTAGCCTACAACTAGGTCCAAATCAGTCCGTCACAAATAGCAAAAAGGGGTGCAGCAACTCCAGTGTTCCACTGCAAATTCACACGTGTCTAAGAACCTCCTTGGGTATTTAGGATTTAACATTAGTTTAAATCACAGACGCCACACGGCACTCCATATAACATGTCTATCGTTTTGTAGAGGGATGCTCAGGTGCCTGGCTAAACGTATGGTGGTGCCCGTTTTGGCTTGGACCGAGATAAAAAAAAAGTAACCAAGTGATGTTTTTGTGTTTAAATAGGTGTTAAACAGATCTATATTCCATTGGGAATCACTATTATAGAGTATCTGGTCTATGGTATTAGTGCCACAGTGCCTCTCCTGCTCTGTAAACAGTAGAGAAAGATTCTGGGTCAGCCACCCACTTTATCCAATCAGAAGGCAGAACTCCACAAAGAGGCGGTCCTCTGTGTGCGTCCACAAATGGGAGGGGGACTGCTCGCTCAGTGATGTTTGGAAAAGGAAACCTAAGAATCCAGTCAAACTGGGCAAATCGCTGACCGCACGTTTAAAGAGTACAAAGTGCAATTCAAGTCCAAATACTAAAATAGTGCTCGATTGGTCGATAACAATGGCAGGAGGAGGAGGACAATGCTAACAATGTAGAAAATGGCAGGAAGAACCCCTCTACAATCCAACGGTGCTTCCCCTCTGAGATGGCCGTGTAGTCAGTTCCTCTGCTGCTTTGTCGTTTCCAGGCGCGTGTGGTTGGAGCTGGCTAGCGTGCGCCGTCAACGCTCCACTCCATTATTCAGTATCTCCGACCAGTGGCGTGCCATCTATTAGGCGAACTAGGCAAATGCTAGGGGCGCTTGAGCCGTTAGGGGCGCCAGAGAGGGTAAAAAAAAAAAAAAAAAAAATTAGAAATACTTTTTCATGATAATAGGCCTACTATTATTTTACAATAGTAGACAAAAAATAAGCAGAACAACGTCTTAAGTCTTTAAATAATAGTGAAATTATTTTTCTAATTCTGGCTTTCTGGCTGCCTGGGCTGCAGTACTTTCACCATGGTCCCTAATCCATACCACCCCACCCCCTGCGCGGCCGCACCCCCTTCTACCTGCTCGGAGCTTTTTCCCAGAGTGGGGGAAGGGAGCTGGAAGGTGGGTGCTGAGGGTGCTGCAGCACCCTCTGGTGGCAAGTAATGGGATTTTCAAAATTGTTGGATTTGGCTGTCTTGTGTTTATACCACCAACAAGATGCATTAAAAAACAGTTTGTGCTTCCCAGCTCTAATCTTATTTCATACGCTCTCTCTTCAAAAGTGTTTGATTTTCATCATAATCTGGTTTTCCATAATAATAATAATAAGTTCAGTGTTTATGCCTGTGTTGCTGTCTGTTGTAGTGTAAAACGACTAAAGGGAGAGCAGGTGCTTACATGAAAGTGAGTGAGAAAAGGAGAAGATACTGAATAATGACATCACAACAGTATAATCCTAATGTTAATTTAAAATTAAATATTCTTCTAAATATGGATGAAAGTCCAAAAAACGTCAAATTTTCTTCGGCGCTGCCCTCACGGGCAGCACCGAGAGTCCCTTCCTTACAGCACCCCCTACCTAAAAGTACTTCCAGTGCCACTGGGGAA
>NC_139631.1:37906282-37913782 GCF_964638095.1 Poromitra crassiceps
AGTTGATCATATAACATTAACATAACATCAACGTTTATTTTCTTATCATTGTACACTATATTTATATTGATACATATATATTAAATAAATGTTTATGTATTAAACTGTAAAACTCAACATAAACCATAGACTGTAAACAAACAATAACATCATGCCTAGAGGCCAGCCAGTCCATAAGGGCGCCACGCCCCCCTCAGCAGCCAAAACCAGGAGTCAGTCCCTTGTGCTGTGATTAATTTTCCTAGTAAATAATAGTTAATTAAATCTAATCGATCAGAACATGACGTCTCATCAGGGATTCAAAAGTTATCATTACCGTATCAGCCTCAGGAGATGCTTGTGGTATGAAGAACTGTGTCACTGCAACTTGGTTCTTCTGGGTCCTTGTTAGGGTTTTGTTTGTTGGACTCAAGGGCAGAGACAGACAGAGACAGAATATCAAGTTGTAACACAGTTTGTTTATTTAAATGTTATTGGTTGAGTCCGGATGGACGAGATACTCAGGTTGCAGGATGGTAGGCTAGAGTTCAGGTAGGTGAACGAGCAGGCATACAGAAGTCCGGGCTGGCAGAGAGCAAGCAGGCTGAAGTCCAGGCAGGCAGAGAGCAGGTAGGCTGAAGTCCAGGCGAACAGAGAGCAGGTAGACAGACAGGGGAGGATTGGCGCAGGTAGTCAGATGTAGGGCAGCAGACGTTCCTCTCCATGCAGGTGAGAAGATAATCTGACAGTGTCTTGACGTCTGGGCTGGTGATATGAAGCCTGCTGATTGGTGATGCTTGGCAGCTGCGATAGCTGGGGATCAGCTCCACACACCTGGCTCCAATCCTGTAATCACAACAGAAAGGAGGGGGCGAGAGAGACTAGGAGGCAGAGGTTGAGGGCATGACAGTACCCCCCCCTCTACGGGCGCCACCTGGCGCACGCCTGGCTCCGTCAGGATGCTGGCGACGGAAGTCCCGGATGAGCGTGGGGTCCAGTATGTTCCGCCGAGGGACCCAGCAGCGCTCCTCCGGACCATATCCCTCCCAGTCGACCAAATACTGGAATCCGCGGCCCCGGCGACGGACATCCAGGATACGCCTCACGGTGTAGACTGGACCACCCTCCACCATCCGAGGAGGAGGAGGGGCGGCTGTGGGAGGGACAAGAGCACTGGACTGCACCGGCTTTAACAGAGACACATGAAATGTGGGATGGATCCTTTTAAGGGAGGAAGGAAGCTTAAGCCGAACAGCACATGGGTTAATGATGGTTTCAATTTCATACGGCCCAACGTAGCGAGGTGCAAGCTTTCGAGAATCCACCTTGAGAGGCAGATCTCTCGAAAGAAGCCATACCTTCTGCCCTGGAGCGTAGGCTGGAGCTGGCACACGGCGACGGTCGGCCTGGACCCGTGACCTGGAGGCAGCTCGGAGTAAGGCGGCGCGGGCTCTTTTCCAGGTAGCGCGGCAGCGGCGCATCTGGGCCTGAACTGAAGGCACTGCAATCTCCTCCTCCTGGCCTGACAACAGAGGAGGTTGATAGCCCAAAGAACATACAAACGGAGACATACCTGAGGAGGCGTTGGGAAGGGTATTGTGGGCGTACTCCACCCAGGGCAGCTGTGAGCTCCAAGAGGAGGGGTTCGCCGCGGTGATACAGCGAAGAGCTGCTTCCATCTCCTGGTTCGCTCGCTCAGTCTGTCCGTTGGTCTGAGGATGGTACCCCGAAGATAAGCTGACGGTAGCTCCCATGGCCGTGCAGAATGCCCTCCAGACCTGTGAGGTGAATTGAGGCCCCCTGTCGGAGACAATGTCTGCAGGCAGCCCATGTACCCGAAACACATGTTGCACTAATAGATCGGCTGTCTCCCTAGCAGAAGGCAGCTTGGGCAGGGCAATGAAGTGTACTGCCTTAGAAAAACGGTCTATGACAGTAAGAACTGTGGTGTTACCTCCAGATGGGGGAAGGCCAGTGACGAAGTCCACTGCTATGTGTGACCATGGCCGGCTGGGTACAGGCAGTGGACGGAGCAGGCCAGAGCTGGGCTTTGTGGAGGTCTTGCTGCGAGCGCAGACAGAGCAAGCTGCAACATATGACCGTGTATCCTGGTCCATGGTGGGCCACCAGAAACTCTGCCGGAGGAAGGCCATTGTCCGACGAACCCCCGGGTGACAGGTAAGGCGGGATGAGTGAGCCCATTGCAGAACCTGGGAGCGGACAGAATCAGGTACAAACAGAAGGTTAGGAGGACCATTACCTGGGTCGGGCTGGGCCCTCTGGGCTTGGCGGACCTTAGATTCGATCTCCCAGGTAACGGCAGCGATGACACATGAAGATGGAAGAATGGGCTCTGGGTCCATGTTTGCCTCCTCCACCGCAAACTGGCGTGACAGCGCATCGGGCTTCACGTTCCTCGAACCGGGGCGGTAGGTGAGTGTGAAATTAAACCTGCCAAAAAACAGAGCCCACCCTGCTTGGCGTGAGTTAAGCCGCTTCGCCTCCTTGATGTAGGTGAGGTTTTTGTGGTCTGTCCACACGACGAATGGATGCTCGGCCCCCTCTAGCCAGTGTCGCCACTCCTCCAGCGCCACCTTCACAGCCAGAAGCTCTCTATTGCCGACGTCGTAGTTTCTTTCTGCGGGGGAAAGTTTATAGGACAGAAAGGCACATGGATGCAACTTGTCATCAGCCAGTGTGCGCTGAGAGGATTGCACCTACCCCCACATTAGAAGCGTCCACCTCCACAATGAACTGCCGGGTCCGGTCTGCCTGGATGAGCACTGGAGCGGAGACAAACCTGCGCTTGAGCTCCCCAAAGGCGGTCTCCGCCTCCGGTGTCCATCGAAACGAGATGGAGGTGGAAGTGAGTGCAGTCAGGGGGGCTGCTATGGTGCTGTAATTACGGACAAATCTTCGATAGAAGTTGGCAAATCCTAGAAACATTTGTAACTGTTTGCGGCTAGTAGGCACAGGCCAATCCAGAACTGCTGTCACTTTAGCCGGCTCCATCTCCATTTTCCCCGGGGAGATGACGAAACCCAGGAAGTGCACCGTGGAAGCATGAAATTCACACTTTTCTGCCTTAGCAAACAGTCTGTTTTCTAGGAGACGCTGCAGCACTGCCCGCACATGTTTCTGGTGTTCCTGGAGAGACTGGGAGTAAATCAGAATGTCATCAAGGTAAACAAATGCAAAATGACCAATCATGTCCCGGAGTACATCGTTGACGAGTGCCTGGAAGACTGCGGGCGCATTAGTGAGGCCGAAAGGCATCACCAGGTACTCAAAATGGCCCAGGTGAGTGTTGAAAGCAGTCTTCCATTCATCTCCATCTTTGATGCGCACCAGGTGGTACGCGTTCCGGAGGTCCAGTTTTGAAAACACTGTGGCGTCATGAAGGGGCACAAAAGCAGAGTCAATCAGAGGCAGGCAGTACTTGTTTTTAACTGTGATGTCATTTAGTTTTTTATAGTCTATACATGGTCTCAAAGACCCATCCTTTTTGCCCACGAAGAAGGCACCTGCACCCACCGGAGAGGATGAAGGTCGGATGATCCCCGCTGCCAAGGAGTCCTGGATGTATTTCCCCATGGCTTGCTGTTCCGGCAGAGAGAGGTTGTAGAGCCTGCTAGAGGGTAGAGGAGCTCCGGGCAAAAGCTTTACCTCACAATCGTATGGTCTGTGCGGAGGGAGTGTTAATGCCTGTTGTTTACTGAATGCAGGAGCGAGGTCATGATATTCTTTTGGGACCGATGACAGATCTGGAGGTTCTGGTACTGGTAGAGGCTCAGAGGAAGGTGTCTGGGCGGAACGGAGGCAGTTGGCATGGCAGAAGGAGCTCCATGACCCCACCGTGCCGGTGGTCCAGTTAATCTGGGGGTTATGGAGTTTCAACCAGGGGAATCCCAACACTAGAGGAACATTGGGAGAATGAATGACGTGAAACTGAATTTTTTCTTGATGATTCCCAAACATGTGAAGGGACAGGGGAATGGTTTTTCTGTCCACTTGGGCCAGCAGTACCCCGTTAAGGGCTGTAGTATTTAGTGGGACATCGAGGGGCTCAGTCTCGATGCCCCACTGCTGGCACGTACCATTATGAATGAAATTCTCATCGGCTCCAGAGTCTATGAGTGCAGAGAGTGTAATGGTTTGCTGGCACCACACGATGGCGGCATCGAGCTGTGGACGGACAGGGAGAGAGGCAGTGGTTGCTCGACTCGACAATATCTCTCTAACTATTGCCGAGCCGGCCCTTTTGCTGGACGGACGGGGCAATCCGAAATACGGTGGCTGGGGTTTCCACAGTAGAAACAGGCCTGTGTGGCAGCCCGACGACGAGCCCTTTCCTCCGGGGACAGACGGACCCGGTCGAGTTGCATGGGTTCTGGTTCGGGAAAGTTTGGAGTATCGGGACGCGATGAGAACAGAGAGACGGGGGTGTCCGTACGCCACAGGGCGATTTGATCCGCAATCTTAATGGCCAGACTAATGGCGGCGTCTAAGGAATTTATTTCCCCCCCGTAGTGCTATTTCCCTTCCAATCTCTCTATTCAGACCACTCTGAAATGCTGCAATGAGGGCCACATTATCCCACCCCGACTCAACAGCCAAACTGTGGAACTGGCTTATAAACTCACGGACTGGGAGTCTTCCTTGGCGAAGAGTCAACAGACGCTGCCCCGCCTGTTGCCCTCGTATTGGATGGTCGTACACTCGTTTGAGCTCGACAGCAAATCCAGCAAAGGACTGGGTGAGCGGAGAGCCCTGTTCAAAGAGAGCATTGAAAAAGTTAAGCGGGGGTCCCTCCAGTAGGTTAACCAGGTATGCAATTTTGGCAGCTTCCGTAAAGAAGCGGATGGGCTGAGCGTTGAACGACAATTGACACTGTGTGAGAAATTGACGACAGCTGTGTGGGTCACCTGAGTATTTTGCTGGAGGTGGGATGTGAGGCTCCGGAGCTGTGGTAGCAGGCAGCGCTGGCTGGTCGGGCTGAGGCAGAGCGGCAACTGGAGCTGGTGTCAGACGCTCGGTGAGGCCCGTGATGGTCACACCAAGCCTCTGCATTTCTGTAGTTATGGTCCGCAGACGCTCCTCCTGGCCTCCTAGCCATTGGCCCTGCTGAGCAAGCGCTTGTCTCATTGCTTCTGCCTCTGCCGAGTCCATTTTGGTCAGATTATCCTGTTAGGGTTTTGTTTGTTGGACTCAAGGGCAGAGACAGACAGAGACAGAATATCAAGTTGTAACACAGTTTGTTTATTTAAATGTTATTGGTTGAGTCCGGATGGACGAGATACTCAGGTTGCAGGATGGTAGGCTAGAGTTCAGGTAGGTGAACGAGCAGGCATACAGAAGTCCGGGCTGGCAGAGAGCAAGCAGGCTGAAGTCCAGGCGGGCAGAGAGCAGGTAGGCTGAAGTCCAGGCGAACAGAGAGCAGGTAGACAGACAGGGGAGGATTGGCGCAGGTAGTCAGATGTAGGGCAGCAGACGTTCCTCTCCATGCAGGTGAGAAGATAATCTGACAGTGTCTTGACGTCTGGGCTGGGTATATGAAGCCTGCTGATTGGTGATGCTTGGCAGCTGCGATAGCTGGGGATCAGCTCCACACACCTGGCTCCAATCCTGTAATCACAACAGAAAGGAGGGGGCGAGAGAGACTAGGAGGCAGAGGTTGAGGGCATGACAGTCCTGACGTTACGGGAATGTTGCTCTCCAGAGGCATGCTGTCTGACGTCGGCCAGGCCACCATGTGCCACAGAAAACACCCGCCGACATACTTTGCAATTGGCTTTGTATTAATTTTCAGGTCCACTCACGCTGTCCAGCCATGTGTTTGCTTGTTCCCATTCACGTCTATATTTCTGCATACGCTTTCGTTTTGCAGGACGAGGCGGAGTATAATGTTCAGATTCAGAATCAGCAGCAGCCGGTTCAGCCATCTTCTTCCCACTACATTCTGAGTAGAAGACCCGCCCCTACTCTGCTCTGATTGGCTCTGACAGTTCAGAGCCAATCAGAGAGACCAGAAGGGCAGACTGACGCTTATGCTGCGTTTATGTGCTGTCGGACTAACCATCTGAGGAACGGAGGCACCGTGTAATATTCAACCAGACGTATATAGGGCGGGTTTTCACCAGGCAATGCGGGTGGGATGAAAATACGGAACAAACTGCGTTCCGTATTGGTTCAATACGGAACGCAACATTTAATTCCCAATTACGTAACAAATACGTATTTCAAGGAACGGGTGGCAAGCCTACATAGCAGTATGTTTTGCACATTTGGCAGCATCATCTGCCTGAAGGGCCTGTCTTGACTTTCAGCACACAGTTTCTCCACACCTCCCTGGCATTTGCTCCATTTTGGCACTCTTTTTTTGCAGTCTGCACTGCAGATGCATTGTTTAATGAAGGCACTGAGCCCAAAGGGGGAGGGGTTTAAAGATGTGATTGGGCCAGCCCAGTCAGTGTCTGTCAATTAAGAAGAAGAAGAAAAAGTAAGAAAGACAAAACGATGGGCCTACTACCTGTTTTATGTCAGAAAAAAAAAAAAAAAAAAAAATTGTGTCAGCCTAAAAGGCATGTCGGCGTACCGGGAAAGTGCCCAGTCTGCCATATGGCCTCTATCCCGTGTGAGATAGAGGCTACCAATCATCTCCACCATGCTCCAAATCAATGTGACAAGGATATATTGATGTTTAAAGGTCCAATATGATGTAAAAAGGATGTGCTATCTAAACATGGTGAAAGTATCAAAGCGCACGGTCGCAACCTAAATCCACACAATCCAAAAGCGAGCCTCTAAATGAGCTGTTTAGACTGCTGTCACTTTGTGGCGTCACAATAAAGCAGGTTGTCATTGGTTGTCATTGTTTATTTACCAGAGAGTTTTCCCTACCTGTAGTTGCCGGGCTGCGGTGTTTCACGTTTCACTCTTGAAACGGTCAGCCAATCGGAACAGAGGGGTCGTTAATATTAATTAGCCTTAAAGACGCAGTGACAGAAACAGCCTTTTCTTGGTAAAAGCTCAGAGAGATGCTGGAAAAATGAACGTTGTCCAAATGGATTGAGAGTGTTTTTGGTTTGTGACACCACACACAGCTTTGAATGGACCTTAACCCATTGATACCTGATGCAGCATTTGCGTGTATATCCCTCATTTGTGTGCGTATCCCTTTAAGACCGCGAACCGCGTAACGCGGTTCGTGGTCTTAAAGGGATACGCACACAAATGCTGCATCAGGTACCAATGGGTTAAGGCACAAAATAAAACACTGGAAAGTATTATGGGACATTTTGAAAATGACACATATAAGTAGCACCCTTAAAATACAGACGTCGTTTGCTTGATCTTTGGTTCTGTACTGTCCAGCCTTGAGGAATTCCCGACGATATTGGCCCGCGGGTGCCTGTTCACATTGCTCAACCACAGCACACACACTGTCCTAATACAGTGCCATAGCATAGGTGTTGGAGTCACTGTGACATCCCACAGCTTCTCCACGCTGATTCGGTACAA
>NC_139631.1:37918782-38153782 GCF_964638095.1 Poromitra crassiceps
TAGAAACACACACTGAAACAGTTTCAAGGATAGTGCACTAGAAACACACACTGAAACAGTTTCAAGGTTAGGGCACTAGAAACACACACTGAAACAGTTTAAAGGTTAGTGGACTAGAAACACACACTGAAACAGTTTCAAGGTTAGGGCACTAGAAACACACACTGAAACAGATTCAAGGTTATTGCACTAGAAACACACACTGAAACAGTTTCAAGGTTTGTGCACTAGAAACGCACACTGGAACAGTTTCAAGGATAGTGCACTAGAAACACACACTGAAACAGTTCCAATGCTAGGGCACTACAAACACACACTGAAACAGTTTAAACGTTAGTGGACTAGAAACACACACTGAAACAGTTTCAAGGATAGTGCACTAGAAACACACACTGAAACAGTTTCAAGGTTAGGGCACTAGAAACACACACTGAAACAGTTCAAAGGTTAGTGGACTAGAAACACACACTGAAACAGTTTCAAGGTTAGGGCACTAGAAACACACACTGAAACAGTTTCAAGGTTACTGCACTAGAAACACACACTTAAACAGTTTCAAGGTTTGTGCACTAGAAACACACACTGGAACAGTTTCAAGGATAGTGCACTAGAAACACACACTGAAACAGTTCCAATGTTAGTGGACTAGAAACACACACTGAAACAGTTTCAAGGATAGTGCACTAGAAACACACACTGAAACAGTTTCAAGGTTAGGGCACTAGAAACACACACTGAAACAGTTTATAGGTTAGTGGATTAGAAACACACACTGAAACAGTTTCAAGGTTAGGGCACTAGAAACACACACTGAAACAGTTTAAAGGTTAGTGGACTAGAAACACACACTGAAACAGTTTCAAGGTTAGGGCACTAGAAACACACACTGAAACAGTTTAAAGGTTAGTGGACTAGAAACGCACACTGAAACAGTTTGAAGGTTAGTGCACTAGAAACACACACTGAAACAGTTTCAAGGTTAGTCCACTAGAAACACACACTGAAACAGTTTCAAGGTTAGCGCACTAGAAACACACTGAAACAGTTTTACTTGCATCTAAAATAGAGCAATGAAAGAGCCCAATATTTTGGAAGAAGGTTACAGTATGATAAAACTAGAACTGGATGCATAATGGTAGCATAATGACAGCTTATTCTAAGAAATGTAGGCATTGACCTGTAATGTAGGTAAACATGTTCAGCACTCAATTGTATATGAAACAGTCTTCTCCAAACACAAAGGCTGCCTACAGTGGCTGAAACTGAGCAATATTTAGCCTTTTTCTTTTGCATCAACCTTTTGCATCCCTCACCCCCAAAACCCCCTCCCCAACCAGTCCACGGAGCACACGTTTGTGAACGTGCCCCTGGCTCCCAAACACAAGCGAATGAGGGGTTCAGACTGTTTGTGTGTGTATATTTGTGTTGTCTTTTCACACACCCCTACACATACACACACACACACACACACACACACACACACACACACACACACAGATGCATCCACCGTGACATCTACACACATAGACACGCACACATACACACATGCACACACTCACACACACACACACACACACACACACACACACACACACACACACACACACACATACACACACACACACATGCACAAACATACGTACGATATCTGTATTGATGTTCTGCTATCTGCCTTCGCCAGTGTTCCACTGTATATTAATAGCAGGCATTAATCATTCAAAGCGAGTAAGTCGGTCACTGAAGACAACACATTAGGGAACGTAAGCAGACGCACACGTGTGAAGTCTGCGAACGCACCCCTCATCAGTCATTTTCCAGACATGTATTGACGCCATGCCAATTATTTTGCAATTAAAATATCATTAGCCGCTGTGTGTTTTGCCCTCCTTTGCTGACCCACAACGCTCACCTTGTCCTCCTTCTCTGGACTCCTTATTCCACATTGACCTCAATGTCATATTGTTGTAGGGCAGGGATACGCAACTCGCTTTGCCTGGAGGCCACAGGGCAGGGATACTCAACTCGCTTTGCCTGGAGGCCACAGGGCAGGGATACTCAACTCGCTTTGCCTGGGGGCCACAGGGCAGGGATACTCAACTCGCTTTGCCTGGAGGCCACAGGGCAGGGATACTCAACTCGCTTTGCCTGGAGGCCACAGGGCAGGGATACTCAACTCACTTTGTCTGGAGGCCACAGGGCAGGGATACTCAACTCGCTTTGCCTGGGGGCCACAGGGCAGGGATACTCAACTCGCTTTGCCTGGAGGCCACAGGGCAGGGATACTCAACTCGCTTTGCCTGGAGGCCACAGGGCAGGGATACTCAACTCGCTTTGCCTGGGGGCCACAGGGCAGGGATACTCAACTCGCTTTGCCTGGAGGCCACAGGGCAGGGATACTCAACTCGCTTTGCCTGGAGGCCACAGGGCAGGGATACTCAACTCACTTTGTCTGGAGGCCACAGGGCAGGGATACTCAACTCGCTTTGCCTGGGGGCCACAGGGCAGGGATACTCAACTCGCTTTGCCTGGAGGCCACAGGGCAGGGATACTCAACTCGCTTTGCCTGGAGGCCACAGGGCAGGGATACTCAACTCGCTTTGCCTGGAGGCCACAGGGCAGGGATACTCAACTCACTTTGTCTGGAGGCCACAGGGCAGGGATACTCAACTCGCTTTGCCTGGGGGCCACAGGGCAGGGATACTCAACTCGCTTTGCCTGGAGGCCACAGGGCAGGGATACTCAACTCGCTTTGCCTGGAGGCCACAGGGCAGGGATACTCAACTAGCTTTGCCTGGGGGCCACAGGACAGGGATACTCAACTCGCTTTGCCTGGGGGCCACAGGGCAGAGATACTCAACTCGCTTTGCCTGGGGGCCACAGGGCAGGGATACTCAACTCGCTTTGCCTGGGGGCCACAGGACAGGGATACTCAACTCGCTTTGCCTGGGGGCCACAGGGCAGGGATACTCAACTCGCTTTGCCTGGAGGCCACAGGGCAGGGATACTCAACTCGCTTTGCCTGGAGGCCACAGGGCAGGGATACTCAACTCGCTTTGCCTGGAGGCCACAGGGCAGGGATACTCAACTCACTTTGTCTGGAGGCCACAGGGCAGGGATACTCAACTCGCTTTGCCTGGGGGCCACAGGGCAGGGATACTCAACTCTCTTTGCCTGGAGGCCACAGGGCAGGGATACTCAACTCGCTTTGCCTGGAGGCCACAGGGCAGGGATACTCAACTAGCTTTGCCTGGGGGCCACAGGACAGGGATACTCAACTCGCTTTGCCTGGGGGCCACAGGGCAGGGATACTCAACTAGCTTTGCCTGGGGGCCACAGGGCAGGGATACTCAACTAGCTTTGCCTGGAGGCCACAGGGCAGGGATACTCAACTAGCTTTGCCTGGAGGCCACAGGGCAGGGATACTCAACTAGCTTTGCCTGGAGGCCACAGGGCAGGGATACTCAACTTGCTTTGCCTGGAGGCCACAGGGCAGGGATACTCAACTCGCTTTGCCTGGAGGCCACAGGGCAGGGATACTCAACTTGCTTTGCCTGGGGGCCACAGGGCAGGGATACTCAACTTGCTTTGCCTGGGGGCCACAGGGCAGGGATACTCAACTTGCTTTGCCTGGAGGCCACAGGGCAGGGATACTTAACTCGCTTTGCCTGGAGGCCACAGGGCAGGGATACTCAACTTGCTTTGCCTGGAGGCCACAGGGCAGGGATACTCAACTTGCTTTGCCTGGGGGCCACAGGGCAGGGATACTCAACTCGCTTTGCCTGGGGGCCACAGGGCAGGGATACTCAACTCGCTTTGCCTGGGGGCCACAGGGCAGGGATACTCAACTCGCTTTGCCTGGAGGCCACAGGGCAGGGATACTCAACTCGCTTTGCCTGGGGGCCACAGGGCAGGGATACTCAACTCGCTTTGCCTGGGGGCCACAGGGCAGAGATACTCAACTCGCTTTGCCTGGGGGCCGCAGGGCAGGGATACTCAACTCGCTTTGCCTGGAGGCCACAGGGCAGGGATACTCAACTCGCTTTGCCTGGGGGCCACAGGGCAGGGATACTCAACTCGCTTTGCCTGGGGGCCGCAGGGCAGGGATACTCAACTCGCTTTGCCTGGGGGCCGCAGGGCAGGGATACTCAACTCGCTTTGCCTGGAGGCCACAGGGCAGGGATACTCAACTCGCTTTGCCTGGAGGCCACAGGGCAGGGATACTCAACTCGTTTGCCTGGAGGCCACAGGGCAGGGATACTCAACTCGCTTTGCCTGGGGGCCACTTTTGCAGAATGTCAGGAGTCCAGGGGCCAGTTAATAGAACAATAAATATAACATGGTTCTGCCACACGCTACGTCCTGCCGAGGACACTCCTTGCTGTTGGGTGAAAAGAAGCGGCTGGCGACTGCATATGTATCGGAGGAAGAAAACAAAAAAAATATATAGGGTTATTCAATTTTCTGTTGTTTGCCCTGTGATGATATTGGAATGGAAATGTGTTTGTAATGCTCTTCACCGAGAACCTAATACTTTTTGCCCGCGCCTAACACACACTGTCATTTTGATTTCCTCCTCGTGTCTTCTCGCTGCAGGCAAGGAGATGATCGAGATGTACTTCGACTTCCGCGCGTTCCGCCTGTGGAAAAGCCGGCAGCACTCCAAGCTGCTGGACTACGACGACCTCCTGTGACCGCTCTCGCCACCACACGGGCCTGTTGTGCCGGTGACCTCATGGATGAGCCTCCTGTATGGAGACATGGGCGTTGGTTTGACGGGGGGGCCTGTTGGTTGAGGGTTGCCCTCCCTCGCCCGCTCTGCGGTAGAGCTGGAGCAGCGCTGCCTGAGCATTGCCTGGCTCTTTTTACCCCTCTGGAGGCCGGGGCAGTAGGTCTGTAGATGAAGCCAGTGTCCCGAGGCCTACTTTCCCCCCTTCCTTCCATTTTCACTTTCTGACGCTCTCTCCACGGAGGAGGAGAACCAGCGGGACGATAGAAACAGGAGGAGAAGCCAGAGGCTCTTGTAGCCTAAATGTGTCAGAAAGCGCAAACTACAGTAGAGTTAGATTTCGGAGACGTCACGAGCGGAATGGGAGAAGAAAGGGAAAAGGACTTCTTCTCTTTCTGAGGAGCGAGAAGTGAAGAGAGCTGGCGACTGATGCTTTCTGAACGTGATGATGATTTTCTTTCTCTCTCTTGTCAGCTGTGTGGAACTTATTCCCGAGGGGATTATTATAGCATACTGTATTGTAAATAAGCAAGGTCTTTCTGGAGCGTTAGAGAATAGATTTCCGACATCTCTCTCCATGATATCGCGTGAAAATCTAGAACTAGTGTCTGGAACTAGTGTTATGACAATGATTAGAGATGATCTCAAGCTTATTTTTTTCCTCCTTTTCTTTTCTCGACTAAATGTGTTAGTATTTGGTATGGACTGTTGTATTAACTCAGGTTCTCCCCATCCCTAGTTTGATACTAAGAATGATATCACTGTTCATAATGTAAGATGCTGTAGATCTGGACCTGAAAGCCTTCCCGCCACGCCACCAACAGATCACCCACAGTCACCGGTAATGCGGTGTTATGGCTGTCAGGGATGTCATATCTTTGTGTGTGAATGGGGGGGGGGGGGGGGGCGGGGTCAAATGTTTTCATATTCTTTCAAATCAACTGTAGCTGAATATAAAGACGTATTAATGCATGTTTCATAATAGCAGAATCGCTCCATCAGTCCGCGGCGGCACTCGATGAGCCCGGCGCAAGCTTTTCTTTCTTGAAGCGTCGGATCGCGGGTGCTGCCCCCCGCTTTAGCGTCTTTTAACCTGTGTGTATATTTCACGTGCGTGTCTACATAGGGTGCAGGTGGAGACCTATGGCGCTAGACTTGGTCTCTTTTATAAAACAATGAACATGGATGATTTGACTTTTTCACTATTTTATTTACTCTCGTCTTTTGGAGCCTTGGTGTGAATAATTATTAATTATTCATTAATAAATGAATAATTATTGCTTTTTTGAGATTTGTGCAATAGTGCAGTCTTCCTTGATTCGCTGAACGTAGCAGAGGGGCTTTAATTCGCTTTTTTTTTCTCTCCCCCTACCTTTTTTTTGGGGGGGTATGTTAATTCACTTTGACACCGTCTGCACCCTGCAGCACACTTACCCAGTCAGTGGAATGAAGGGCACAAGATGCAGTCACTATCAATTAGGTCTTAAAAAAAAAAAAAAAAAGTTATATATATATATTTTTTTGGCATTGGTGTCAATTTTAAGACATCAAAAGCTATTCAAGGTGTGCATAACTCCAATTTCTTCTTGTTTATGGCCATTTTTTGCTACCGTTCGACTGATTTTTAAGGCCAATACCAATATTTTGTGGATTGTACCTACTGCCCTTAGACAGCCGATATTCCGTGCCGATATTCAATCCCTTTTATATTTGAATATTCAAGTTTCCCTCGAGTGAAAAAAGCATCCTGGGACACTAAAACCCTCCAACGAAAGAAAGCCATATTAATGACATTATTTTCGCACTATGAGCATTAAATAACTGTATGTGAGGGTGACTGTGATTGGTGTCTTATTATGACGAGTGACATTTAGCTCTTTCATCACGACAAGCTTGTACTGGAGACCGCAAAGAACACACTTAGGTGTCTGCGTTCTCACATTCTCTCTTAATATCTCCCCCTATAATGCAGTTTTGCCATTTGATTATGTGTGTGTGTTTTCTTAGACTTATGCAGACGTACGCCGACCAAATGTCCCCACGAGGTTAATATAGCCAGGATTGGAATGAGGACAATCCTGCAAAGTGGGGACATTTTGCTCCTTGCTTCGTCCTCAGTCCCTCGCTGCTTTAAGGGACTAGTTTAGATCTGGGGTTTAGGATTACGGTTAGAATTAGGAGTATCTTGATGTCAACGAATAAGGAATGAATGTGAGGACCATGGAAGGTCCTCGCGAGTATAGTAATACAAGCGTGTGCTGTATGCGAGAGCGATTGTTCGTCGACATGTGCGTCCTAAATTTCTTCCCCACGCGTGGATGCACACGAATGTGAGAGAGACTGAGGCCTTTCAGTGCGTTATGGGTAAATACGCCGCTGTCTGCGTGTTGTTGTTTTTCCCCCCATCTGTCCAACTCCACTCAGCTGGAAGGAGTGCTTCAGCTGCTCTTAGCTTCAGGCCGGGGAAATTCAAAATGCCAACTCTGTTCATCTTAATGCATCCATAAGGCCATACAGGCTCGATATGGAGAGCTTTGTTCCAAAAATAGGACACTCACCCGTTTGAAATGCCATCCTGTATTTAGTTATTGTAAGGCCTAGCCTGTATTTTATGAAATAAGTGCATTTTACAGGCCGTGAGAATATTTTGGAACTGTATATTGGAAATATGGCAAACAAGGTAAAAACCTCCTGTCCAAAATTGTTGAATAGGTTTTTGGAATGAAGAAGACAGGTTTATTTTCCTTAACATTGATGCATTACTGTACTTATTCCTCTATTATGAGCACTGGCATTTTTGTCATCTGTATTTACATCTCCATGTGTTACATAAAATGTGTACTGCTGTCAATTGTTTTACCACTACATGTATGTCGCAAGGTGAGACATGACAGGTGAATATTTTCCCCCTCTTTTTTTAACTAATACATATCACCATGACACTTCCCCAGTCGATTGCTTACATTGAGACAAAAAAAATGTATCACAAGTTTTCTGAAATGTTATGTTAATTGTGCAAATGAGTCATTATCTACTTAAATATGCGCTCATTTGCATCCATTTCCAGAACAGAAATCTGAACATTGGATAAGGGTCACAATTCTTGTTTCATTTAGCTGTCATATTAGAGCCAAAGCTTTTGCAGAAGGGATTTTGGATATCTCTTTTTATCACTCCATAAATCAGAAAAAACAGCCGTAAAAAAAAAAATCAATTTCTGCCTTTTTTTTTTTTATATATATATATAAAATGTTATATAAATCAGGCTGTGAATGATATATGAGCAAACCCCACTTTAAAAACCTTCAGAATATAGTTAGGAATAAAACTGGAAAGTTTGGTGTAAGACAGTACTGAAGTGGAGATTTCTGACTCAGAGTATGAGAAAGAGAAGACAACCTGCCATGTCTCCTCTTAAAGGTGCTATGTGGTTGCTAGGATGTTGCTTGCTCAGTCAAAGGTTTTGTCTTTACTGAAGAGGAGAAACCTGTTGGAAGTGATTGTTCCATCTGCCGCTGCCAGAAACGGAAATGTTGCACATAGCACCTTTAAATGCTGTATCACTGGCTATACTGTAAGATCCTCTGTATGATTTGCTGTTTTGAAGTGTGTATATGCCTTGTTATATTTTCTTTCCATTTTCATAACCAAAGGCCCATCTGACATTTCTCAAATACATCTCGACTCTTTGATTCATCATGGTGAAGATGAACCTCGTGGCCTTCACTGTCCTGTGTGTGCATAGTAGAAGTCGCTTGTCTCTGCTGGTCTTTCTGCTGGTCTGTCTGCTTTCACAGGATCTGGACTTGGTAGTTGGTGTGTTTGTACATTCATCATGTCATTGCTTCACTTTGATATGCAGCATCACCTAACTGTCCAAATCCTTCTTCTGTGGCAAAATACTGTGTCAGATGCCCCCCCCCCCCTCCCTGTACTGTCATTTAAATCCTCTGTGATTTACATAGGGAATATTGTACAAGGTATTGTACTTATCTGCAATAGCTGTCTATTTGAAAGCGTATTGACTTACAGTGCTGTGGTTGATAGAAAGTAGGCAATAATATCTCTGAAGTGTTGAATAGTTGTTTGGACAGCACATGTTACAGTATTGAGTGTTGACAGGTGCAGCCTGCATACTACATGGCTCATTTAAACTGGGTAGAAATGCAGCCTAGCACTAACCTTGGTAAAAGTGGAATCCTCTGCTTTCTCTGCTTGGAGGTAAAGGACAAACCCAGGCCAGAGTCGATAGACTTAATCCCGCAACTGTGTTAGCTTTAATTTGCAAGTTGGGTTACGCTTAAGATGGCTTGCTTACATTATCTGCTGTGCAGCTAACCGAACTTCTCCCCGGGGGCCGTGATCAGATAGGAGGCTGTTTTTTTTCTCATGTGGAAATGCTGAGCACTAAGAGAGGACAAGAGCTCCAAGTATAACGCAAGTTTTGACAACACCTTGCAAGCTATTGCTAGTAATTAGCAATTAGCATGAGATCCTCTAGGGGAGAACAGAGCACCCACAGTTTGATCATCTCCTCCAGGAGCTCTGCCCAGATACAGGCCTGCTGCAACCAGCCCATTGAAAATCGCAGAAAAAAGGTTCAGGCGCTTTCAAAAGTGTCCTCTGTGATCACGGGCTCACTCAAGCAAATCTGACTCCTTACGTTTAGGATTAACATGCATCTGGAATCCGGGTTGTGATGATTAGATGATTTAGGTGGATTTACGTCCGATTGGTCACATTCAGATCCTGATATACAGTATAAGATCTGTGATATAAGATCTTTCATGCATCTTGGTCGTATTCACACCTGAGCTGGTTTGGGTGAGATGGGATCTTTCGTGCGTCTTGGCCGTATTCACACTCGGATTTGATGTGTATCTGCTCCATCAGATTCCAATCCTCAGATGCATGTTAAGGCCAGGTGTCTACGGCTAAAGACATTTCAATGGTGACATGAAGGCGTCATCTTGGGGAAATTTGAGATGGGACAGAAAACCCAGGCGCCAGGAGATAACTCACAGAGCTGGGATTGTTGAGACGGACAGACTCTTTAATGAGAGTTTGTATTCAGATGAGGGTAAATCCATTCCGGCGCGGCGCGGCGCGGCGCACACAGTTTGACCTGTCATGCTGGCTCAGTGAAGCATCCATTTCCATTTCCTCAAGAGTGTAATTACACAAATCAACAGGCTGATCTTTGAACGCTTCACCTCGTCTTATTATTTCCAAATGAGACTTCATGTCACCATTGAGAAAAGAAGACATTTCTTCACCCACTTTGAATTATTATCACCAAGTGTTGTTCTGCCCTCCCTGCTGAGATTGGCAGGAGCTCAGTTGATGATGATGGACTGATGCTGCGTTCTCTGCCCAGACGCCTCCATTGTATTTGGGGGGGATGTGATGTGTTAGTGTAACGTCCGTTTCACTTTGCTTCATCTTCAAAGTCATCTTAACTGAGCATTACATTTGAACAATAGCTTTCTTAGATTTACTTACACAAGAGAGACTGTATGAGTGTTAAATGTTACAATAAGGCTTGAAGCAGGTTTAATATCCAAATGTCTTGATAAAAAAAATTTTTATTATGAAAGGTATAATAGCAATTAACATTATTGTATATCTGGGGATTTTGATACTAGTTAAGGTAAAACAAAAGCTAAATTGGATAGCGTACCCAAAATGTTGGGTCATTTTTCCTTAGAATAGAAATGTATAGACAGAACTTTAACTTACTGTAATTTGAACACAATGTTTTTTGCATTGTACAATAATGGTAATAACATGTAAAAAAAAAAATCATTGTGAAAATTGATTGTTTTTAATAAATTTCCCCCCAGTAGACCTTACCTAATTACAAGCAGCTTGTGTCATCTTCTTCATTATTGTTGCAGTGACTTTATTGATATTGTAGAAAGGGATGAGTGTTGTATTCCAGTGTAGCTCGATGTGTACAGCAAGCTGGCCACCCATGCTACAAATGTATGGGCTCATACCACACGGTGCTTTGCATGAGTACCTCCACCAAATGATCTCTGTACTGTTGACTTTTGGTGCAGGCTGCAGGAAATGTACTCCTGACCGTTCATGCATCGGATTACATTAAATTAAACTGAGATGACATTAGATGAAAGTACTGATCCCTGGAGGACAATTCGGTCATTGCAGCACCAGAGAAAGAAAGAAAAATGCAAATAGAGAGTACTAAAGATAATATGGAAAATACTAAAGATAATCCAGCAAATAAATGTATAAAAATTAGTTTTACAGGTAGCCAATAATGTGCAAATTACCTGTTCCCATTATCAGGTATGCAGATGAAATACACATCCGGTGGTCCTTTGGGGAAATACAGTGTTCATGATCAACTGTTCTAACAGAGTAAAAGAGCAAACAAACACAGCTTTTTGTTTGAAGTGGTTTATGAATTCACTCTGTGATTTTATTACATGCCGCACCAGACACACACCAACACCCACACATACACTGCTGCCTTACTGTCAACTGTGTGTGTGTGTGTGTGTGTGTGTGTGTGTGTGTGTGTGTGTGTGTGTGTGTGTGTGTGTGTGTGTGTGTGTGTGTGTGTAATGAATAATTGAAGAGAGGATGGAGCAAACCAGACCACACTGCTGCACAAGAACAAAGTGCTGTGGAGCACCCTGCTGATAGGCTGCAGCCTCTCTCTCTCTCTCTCTCTCTCTCTCTCTCTCTCTCTCTCTATTTAAATGGCTGAGCTCAGATCAATCTCAGTAAAGTATAGCCCCGTTGTGACTCTTTCCGGGTAGTCTCTTAAAACAGACTGTCTCATCTACATCCGGCGAATGCAGCCATACAGTCTGTACGTTACACCCCCAGAACATGCACAAGGAAGTTGGGAAAAAAACCTTCAGACTGGAAAAAATTAAAAAAAATTCTGATTGGACTAATGAGCGGAAGACCCGCCTTTCTGCTTCCCATTCCGGTTGGTGCATGATTCTCCCTCACGAAGTACAGATGGTATGGCGGAAGCATTTGAAAATTGCGGAAGCCAACTCGTCTGTTCTAAGAGACTACTTTCCGGGTAGACGATGTTACCCTACAAGAGTCCCTTATCCGTACATAGACTTGCCTGCAACTTTGGCTCCCAAGCTATCTAAATCAGCGATATGCACGTATTTAGAAGTGTCATAGAAACATTTCAAAGCCACCTACTTAGAGCAGAAGTGCTCATTGCTTCTCAATGCAGGGGTTTGAAAGCTCGATGCTGCTCATAAATGCCTCTTTTTATCCAAATTCTGTGCTGGTGATATTATTTTTTACCTAGCTTTCGACCAGAGTGGCGCTGTTGAGTGCTGTGACGGCTGGGAGCTCTAGTCTAACGCGGAAAAAATAATGTCACCATCACAGAATTTGGATAAAAAGAAGCATTTATGAGCAGCAACAAGCTTTCAAACCCCTCCGTCAAGAAGCAATGAACCCTTCTGCTCGAAGTAGGTGGCTTTGAAATGTTTCTGTGACGCTTGTAAATACGTGCGTATCGCTGATTTAGACAGCTTGGGAGCCAAAGTTGCAAGCAAGTCTATGTATACGGGACTCTTGTAGGGTAGCCTCGTCTACCCGGAAAGAGTCACAACAGGGCTAAGTAAAGTACAGGTCTGAATGCACCGAATGCACATTGAAATCCATTACGCATGCAACACTCTCCTAATGAAAGTTAACGTTTAACTTAAGTTCAGGAGCTGGGCCACGCCTCAACCACTCCCCCAACTTCCTAACCACCCCTCTAAACCACTCCTCTAATTACGTGGCAATATTACTACACCTGGTTAACCTGCCTCACCCTGTTTGTCTCGATCTCTCGACAGACAGGTTGTGCAGGCAGCACACATACATCACACACTTACACATCAGTAAACTTTGCCAAACGCTGGAATTACCATTTCAAACAGCCAAACTCACCGCAATCCAGATCTGCAATCCACCCGATTCAGACGGCGACTGCGTGATTTGCTACCGATTAGCAGCGTCCACCAGACATGCTATCGTCACATCACAGCCTCCGTGCCAAAGCAGAGTCTCCACGGCCAGCCAGATGGCATCATCAGTCAATATTCCTGGGCCAAATCGACTCGACAAACGCGGAAGGCGATCCATTCCAACGAGGCAGCGCATCTTCAACTACGTGTCCCGGTATCATGCCGAATCCCCTTCAACACGGCGCACCCGGGTCTTCACGTGCCAAACTCCACGTTCACACAACGGAGCCGAATACAGACTTTACCGTCACCTGCACCTAACGTTCCAGAGAAGGAAATGCATCCCCTTTCAACATAAGAGAGAGAGGAAAAGCGATAGTAATTCATGCCATTCAGCATCCATCACAACAAACTTTCCGAGCAGACAGCGCTTCCGGGTCCTGCTTGGCAGAGCCAATCCAGAGCCAAACCTGCGAGAGCCATGAGCCAATCACCGTCAGCGCTGTCCGGTTTGATGTCACAGAAGCTGCAGACTGCTGCAGCCAGGTCGTATATTCCCTGGCTCCCTCTGCCAAACATTCACAGCCAGGGCCGCTGCTGGCCATTTGGGTGCCCTAAGCGTAATTGTTTTGTGGTGCCCCCCCGCAAAACTTTCAATAACTGTCAAACGAAAGACTGCAAAATCATTAATTATGAACGATACTAGTGTATCGCTGTGAATCACAGCTGATCTCATCTCTTCATGTATTATTGTTACATTCATTCAAAACATGATATTCGAGTCATATCCCGTCCATCACAACAAACTTTCCGAGCAGACAGCGCTTCCGGGTCCTGCTTGGCAGAGCCAATCCAGAGTCAAACCTGCGAGAGCCATGAGCCAATCACCGTCAGCGCTGTCCGGTTTGATGTCACAGTGCCACTGAAGCTGCAGATGGCTGCAGCCAGGTCGTATATTCCCTGGCTCCCTCTGCCAGACATTCACAGCTGATATCATCTCTTCATGTATTATTGTTTACATTCATTCAAAACATGATATTCAAGTCATATCCCGTGCCTGCTTCCTATGTCTCCCATCTCTCTCAGCTGATCTCAGCTTCCCTCTCATCCCAGTCCCGCAGGCTGCACAAAAACCCTGTACACATGCATCCTTTCATCCCTTCATCCCTCAATTCCTCTAACTCTCATTCAGCCAAGAACAGCAACATGGCTTCTGCCCCCACTTTCTCTGTCTCAGCCAACACGGCTTCGGCTAATCAGCCCAACCCTCCTCTTTTCCCAACTGGTCTGTCCTTGTCGCCCCCCCCCCGTCAACCCCCCCTCCCTTCCCCATCACCCAAATGTATAACTCACCTGGCTGTCTCTCTAACCATAACACCTCCACAGCTGATCCCTAGCCTTACCTCAGCGCTCCTGCCTTCGGTCATCCAGCTTCAGCATAGCGCTGTCTACAGCAGGTTCTCCAGCCTTCACCACAGCACCACCTACGGCCGGTGCTTCAGTTTATTACTACAGCGCCACCTACAGTCAGTCCCCATCAGAACCGATATTGCCGCTACCACAAGTTTCAAGTTCCAATACTTCATTGCCTTTCATGATCGTTGACAGGAATTCAATTTAGTGAGCTCAATCACAGAACACAACAAGACACGACGACATACCACAGGACGGTCGTCGTGGTCAACCCGCTTCACTCAGGGAATGACACAGAGCCCTGCCATCCAGTTCCAGCATTGGCAGCAGCCAATCTAGGCAGGAGCACCTGGCTACAGGAGGCCACCCCCCCCCCCCCCGCAACCTACATCCAGCAATCGCTGGACTCCTTCATCCCTCATCCCTTCATCCCCTCGACCCCTTCATCTCTCCTCACATGGCAACAGCCCGGCCCACATGGCAACAGCCCGGCCCACATGGCTTCAGCCTGGTCCACATTGTCTATCCTCACCAGTCTTATCTGTCAGCTGCTACAGACGCAGTTTCTCCAACAGCTACTGCAGACGCAGTCAGCCTCATCTACTGAACAGAGTAGAGTTCACTCCATCAGCTACTGCAGACGCAGTCAGCCTCATCTACTGCACAGAGTAGAGTTCAATCCATCAGCTACTGCAGACGCAGTCAGCCTCATCTACTGCACAGAGTAGACTTCAATCCATCAGCTACTGCAGACGCAGTCAGCCTCATCTACTGCACAGAGTAGAGTTCAATCCATCAGCTACTGCAGACGCAGTCAGCCTCATCTACTGCACAGAGTAGAGTTCAATCCATCAGCTACTGCAGACGCAGTCAGCCTCATCCACTGCACAGAGTAGAGTTCAATCCATCAGCTACTGCAGACGCAGTCAGCCTCATCTACTGCACAAAGTAGAGTTCAATCCATCAGCTAATGCAGACGCAGCCAGTCAGCCTCATCTACTGCACAGAGTAGAGTTCAATCCATCAGCTACTGCAGACGCAGTCAGCCTCATCTACTGCACAGAGTAGAGTTCAATCCATCAGCTACTGCAGACGCAGTCAGCCTCATCTACTGCACAGAGTAGAGTTCAATCCATCAGCTACTGCAGACGCAGTCAGCCTCATCCACTGCACAGAGTAGAGTTCACTCCATCAGCTACTGCAGACGCAGTCAGCCTCATCTACTGCACAGAGTAGAGTTCAATTCATCAGCTACTGCAGATGCAGTCAGCCTCATCTACTGCACAGAGTAGAGTTCAAACCATCAGCCACTGCAGACGCAGTCAGCCTCATCTACCGCACAGAGTAGAGTAGTGTTCATTCCATCAGCTACTGCAGACGCAGTCTGCCTCATCCACTGCACAGAGTAGAGTAGAGTTCACTCCATCAGCTACTGCAGACGCAGTCAGCCTCATCTACTGCACAGAGTAGAGTTCAATCCATCAGCTACTGCAGATGCAGTCAGCCTCATCTACTGCACAGAGTAGAGTTCAAACCATCAGCTACTGCAGACGCAGTCTGCCTCATCCACTGCACAGAGTAGAGTAGAGTTCACTCCATTAGCTACTGCAGATGCAGTCAGCCTCATCTAATGCACAGAGTAGAGTTCACTCCATCAGCTACTGCAGACGCAGTCAGCCTCATCTAATGCACAGACTAGCCTCATCTACCGCACAGAGTAGTGTTCACTCCATCAGCTATTGCAGATAGTCTGCCCCATCAGTTACGGCACAGAGCAGAGCAGTTACGCCATCAGCTGTCGAGATGCAGTTAGCTCCATCTGCCACCGCAGAGTGCAGTTCCATTCATCAGTCACTGCACAGAACGCAGTTCAATTCATCAGCCGCTGCAGACGCAGTTCACTCCTTCAGTCACTGCACAGAACGCAGTTCAATTCATCAGTTGCTGCAGATGCAGTTCACTCCTTCAGTCACTGCACAGAACGCAGTTCAATTCATCAGTCGCTGCAGACGCAGTTTACTCCTTCAGTCACTGCACAGAACGCAGTTCAATTCATCAGTCGCTGCAGACGCAGTTCACTCCTTCAGTCACTGCACAGAACGCAGTTCAATTCATCAGTTGCTGCAGACGCAGTTCACTCCTTCAGTCACTGCACAGAACGCAGTTCAATTCATCAGTTGCTGCAGATGCAGTTCACTCCTTCAGTCACTGCACAGAACGCAGTTCAATTCATCAGTCGCTGCAGATGCAGTTTACTCCTTCAGTCACTGCACAGAACGCAGTTCAATTCATCAGTCGCTGCAGATGCAGTTCACTCCTTCAGTCACTGCACAGAACCCAGTTCAATTCATCAGTCGCTGCAGACGTAGTTTACTCCTTCAGTCACTGCACAGAACGCAGTTCAATTCATCAGCTGCTACAGACCCATCAGCTGCCGCAGAGGCAGTTCGCCACATCAGCCTCAGATAGGCCATTTTTGGGGGGCACGTAGGGTCTGGGAAGTCCCAACTCATCCACCCTCACTCCTCCTAACAGGAATACAGACTCTTCATCTCAGGAACAGCCACATCATTCTACTAGCTCCTAGAAGCCATCTTAAAAGGCCTCTTACTCGCCATTCTCTCTCCACTCAGCCTCTGTATCAGTTCTCTACATTCGGTCAACATATCTTCAATGGTTAAGCTACTCATAAATCCACGCTTACGCCGGTTCAGGCTGCGGAGGTCCCCCGAATTACTGACCTCACCTGCCTATGGTCTTCTCCTCATCCCAGTCTATCGGTCATAACTACCTGCATTTGCCACTCCAACGGAGCAATAGATTATCAGAGAATCGGTCTCCCAACCTACTTCCACCTCAACTCCTATCTTAGTTATACAAGCCAGCGACTAAATACAACAGTTTCAGGCATGCCACAGGCATCACCTCAACATCCACTCTCTTCATGGAAACAGGAAGAATTGCCACACTATTCTGGTTCCAGAAGTACCTACACCGAGCCTCAGCTCCAGGCTTATCTCCAGAACACTATTCAAGCCACTCCTCCATAGACGTCAGACTGAGCACATCGAACCAAACCATCGAGCCCCTCGACCCTTTATAATCTCTCGCATGTCGCTTCTGCATCCTGAATGATCTTAACGATCTCCATGATCTTAACGATCTCAATGATCTTAACGATCTCAATGATCTTAACGATCTCAAGGATCAGTCAAGCTCACGTGCAACTCAGCTCAACTTAATCCGACTTATTTTGGGGGCCTGAAATCTGCTCGGGCTGAAACACGCCTCACGCCAGATCCGCTCGGGCAGACCACGTCTGAGACGGAACCCCCACCCTGAGTCTCCCTCTGCCCCGGTCATCAGGACGTTCCCCCCGGAACATGTGACCTCCTGGAACAGACGGCTCATCACGCACCCACACTACACCATACACAACTCATTCTCTTCAGTAAAGAACCTTAACGATACTCTTGTTGTGGCGTGGTCCTTGCTAGTGAAATGAAAGTTAACGTTTAACTTAAGTTCAGGAGCTGGGCCACGCCTCAACCACTCCCCCAACTTCCTAACCACCCCTCTAAACCACTCCTCTAATTACGTGGCAATATTACTACACCTGGTTAACCTGCCTCACCCTGTTTGTCTCGATCTTTCGACCCACCCTCCCTCCCTTGTATATCTCATCCCTCAATCCCCTATCCCTTCCCGCACCCCTCAACCCTTAACATCCTCATTCCCTCTCACTAGGCACGGTGCATGCCTCTCCACGTCTCGTTCTAGGATCCATCCGGGGGGGCCTGAAATCTGCTCGGGCTGAAACACGCCTCACGCCAGACCCGCTCGGGCAGACCACGTCTGAGACGGAACCCCCACCCTGAGTCTCCCTCTGCCCCGGTCATCAGGACGTTCCCCCCGGAACATGTGACCCATCACGCACCCACACTACACCATACACAACTCATTCTCTTCAGTAAAGAACCTTAACGATACTCTTGTTGTGGCGTGGTCCTTGCTAGTGAAATGCCGATTAATTATCTCAGCTCAAATTAAAAGGTAATCAACAGCTCTGGGACACTGTACATTTTAGAAGCATGTTGGGTCAAGAATAATCAGAATAAAAATAATCCATAAAAGAAATACAGGAGAGTAGCCTACAGCACACTTTGCATAGCCCATGCCAGGACATGTTTCTATGATCAATCACCCATTCCTATAGTTTTTTTTAACAATATATTTATAGTAAAGTCCCACTGATTGTCACACAATGTGTGAAATTTGTTCTCCGCATTTGACCCATCCCCTGGGGGAGCGGTGAGCGGCGGCGTGCGCCGCGCTCGGGAATCATATGGTGATCTAACCCCCCAAATCCAACCCTTTGATGCTGAGTGCCAAGCAGGGAGGCAAATGGGTGCCATTTTTGTAGTCTTTGGTATGACTCGGCCGGGGATCGAACTAACGACCTCCCAGTCTCAGGGCGGACACTCAGACCACAAGGCCACTGAGCTGGCATTTTCATTTCATTTCATTTCATCTCATATATATATATATATATATATATATATATATATATATATATATATATATATATATATGTATATATATATATGTATATATATATATGTATATATATTGTGAAGTCTGAACCCAGGCCAACACGCAGACACAGTTTGCGAAGGTTTAAGACACCTCAGTGTCGTTTTATTCAAAGTCAAATAAGGGGGTTTCCAAAGTCAATAAATCAAATCATCATCCCCAGCTGGGGCTTTCAACAACAGTGTTCATTCAGGAGCTTCAGTCGCTCTCCTATATTGCCTAGAATAGAGAGAGAAAGGCCAAGGTAAGTATTTATGCATTCAACATATAGCAACCATGCGATAGGAGAGAGAATAGTGGAGTATTAGCTTACCGCCCGATGGGAGAGGTCCTTCACACTGGAGAGACAGCTACACAGTGGGAGAGAGCTCTAAATACCAAACACCTTGATTGGGCATTCAGTGCAGCTGCCATCAGCTCATCAGGCAGCCACAGGTGACAACACATCAAATTGGATGAGCACAGAATTTGGGACATACCTCCAATCGATGACCAGGCCAAGGCGGGGCTGGGCTCTCCCTCCACTGTGTATGCTGGCCCTAGGTGAACTCTCACCTGATCGGGGGTATAGAGGTGAGACTCCACATATCCCCCCCCTAAGCTCCTTGCTCGGGCTGGGAGCTTTTGTTTCCTCCTCATAGAGGCGGGACATGGCGTCTGCGTGCTGTATTTCCTTCCCTGGGCGGTGCTCCACGTTAAACTTATAGTTCTGTAATCCAAGGAACCAACGAGTGACCCTGTCATTGCGGTCCTTGTTGGTGGCCATCCACTTGAGGGGCGCATGGTCGGTCACCAGAGTAAACTGCCTGCCCCACAGGTAGTAACGGAGGTGACGGATGGCCCACTTCACGGCAAGGCATTCTTTTTCAACTATTGAGTAGTTTTTCTCGTGTTTCAGTAACTTCCTGCTGATGAACGTCACTGGGTGCTCATCTCCCTCTATCATCTGGGCCAGGACGGCTCCAACCCCGGTGCCGGATGCATCGGTGTGTAGGATGAATGGTCGCGCAAAGTCAGGGGCCACCAAAACGGGCTCCTCACACAGAGCTTGCTTCAGGGTCTGGAAGGCGGCCTCCGTCTGGCTGGTCCAGTGGACATGGTGTGGCAATTTCTGGCGGGTCAGGTCATGAAGAGGGGCTGCGATGGTCGCAAAATTCTTAATGAATTTCTGATAATAAGCTACCAGACCCACAAAGGATTTCACCTGCTTCTTTGTGACTGGGCGAGGCCAGTTATGGATCTTCTCTACCTTTCGGGCCTGGGGCTTCACGCACCCCCTCCCGATGGTGTATCCCAGATAGTCGGTTTCGGTCCACCCCAGCCGGCACTTCTTGGCATTCGCGGTGAGGCCCGCTCGTCGCAAGGCACCCAGGACGGCCTCAAGCTGCTCCAGGTGTTGTGGCCAGGTAGTGCTGTGAATTATGATGTCGTCGAGGTAGGCGGTGGCATATGAGCGGTGGGGACGGAGGACCCGGTCCATCAGGCGTTGGAAGGTGGCTGGGGCACCATGGACTCCGAACGGAAGGACTCGATACTGGAATAGGCCATCCGGGGTGGTGAACGCCGTCTTTGCCTTCGCCCTCTCTGTTAGGGGCACTTGCCAGTACCCCTTGGTCAGGTCCAAGGTACTGACAAACCGGGCTGGGCCCAAGCGTTCGATCAGTTCGTCGACCCGGGGCATGGGATAGGCGTCAAAGGTTGAGACTTCGTTAAGTTTTCGAAAGTCATTACAGAAGCGCAGCGTCCCATCTGGCTTCGGCACGATGACGATAGGGCTCGACCAGGGGCTGTAGGACTCTTCGATCACCCCGAGCTCGAGCATCTTTTTCACCTCTTCGCGAATTGCTTCTCTTCGGGCTTCAGGGATTCGATAGGGCCGTTGCCTCACCACTTTCCCTGGTTGTGTTTCGATGTCATGTTCTATGACTCTGGTGCGTCCAGGTAGTTCCGAGAAGACGTCCCGGCTCCGTCCTAGGAGCTCTTGGATATCTTGTACCTGCGCTGGGGCAAGGTCCTCGCCTACTACCACGGGGGGCTTCTGGGGAGAGACATGTGTCAGGAGGGCTGGGTATGGAACAGGGTCAGCAGAATACCACTTCTTCAGTACATTAATGTGATAAAGCTGGAGGCCTTTCCGCCGGCCAGGCTGCCTTACCCGGTAATTAACGTCACCCACCTTCTCGACGACCTCATATGGCCCTTGCCACTTGGCCAAGAATTTGCACTCTGTCGTGGGGACCAGTACCAATACTTTTTCCCCCACCTGGAATTCCCGTAGCCGGGCGCCTTTGTTATATGTGCGGGCCTGGGCCGCCTGGGCCTTCTCCATATGCACCCGGACTAGTGGCCAGACCTTCTTCGCCCTCTCCTGTAGGCGGTCGACATGGTCAATGACACTGCGGTGGGGAGATGGTTGGCTCTCCCACGCTTCTTTGGCCAGGTCAAGGAGGCCCCTGGGGTTACGGCCATAGAGAAGCTCAAAGGGAGAGAAGCCCGTGGAGGCCTGAGGTACCTCACGAATAGCGAAGAGCACGTATGGTATCAGCTGGTCCCAGTCCTTCCCGTCCGCTTCGACTAGTTTCTTCAGCATTCTCTTAAGAGTCTGATTGAACCTCTCCACGAGGCCGTCAGTCTGTGGGTGATAGACAGATGTTCGTATTTGTTTCACTTTCAACCATTTGTACAATGCGGTCATGACACGGGACATAAAACAGGTTCCCTGGTCTGACAAAATATCATCGGCTATGCCTACCCGGCTAAACAGCATTAATAGTTCATGTGCAATATTCTTAGCAGTGGCAGTGCGCAAAGGAATAGCCTCAGGGTAACGTGTGGCATAATCGAGGATTACCAGTATGTAACGATGTCCCCGGGCTGACTTGGGCAGGGGTCCGACAATGTCCATGGCTATCCGGGAGAATGGGGTACCAATGATGGGGAGTGGGATGAGCGGGTTGCGCAGGAACGGCCTGGGTGCCGTTTTCTGACACTCGGGACAGGAGCGACAGAAATCCTCTACCGCCCGCTTCACCCCCGGCCAGTAGAACCGGGCGACCACTCGGTCGTAGGTTTTCTGGACCGCCAAGTGGGCCCCTAACTGGTGGGTGTGAGCTAAGTAGAGGACTCGTGACACATATGACTTTGGTACCAACAGTTGTTCAATTACATCCCCCCCATTAGATTTGGTCCCCCTATACAGTAGTCCATTCTTCACAAAAAAATGTGGGTAGGGAAGTGCACTCACACCTGGACACCGCTGGCCATCTACGGCGGCGACGTCACGCCGGGGGGTCTCGAGACTCGGGTCGGACCACTGGGCGGTGGCGAACTGGCCACAGGGGGCTGTCGTGGCGGTTTCTATGACAGGAAACTCTGTAAATGGATCCTCGTTGAGCGGGGGAGTCTCTCCTCCGCTGGCGTCTCCCTCTGAGGCGGAGCTCTCGGTGGGGGGTCCCTCCGTGGTGGGACGGAATGCGGGGCAAGCAGCCCTCGGCTTAGGCGCCGTCGGACGGCGACTTCGGCGTCTCCCTCGGCGCGTTGGATCGGGCCGTAATCCGCTGCCCCAGTAGCGCTCGAACAGCGTGCAGTCAGTTCCGATGAGGAGGGGCACCGGTAGGTTGGGAACCACGCCAGCGGCTACCAGGGCGTCTCCTCGGGGGGTCTGGACCCGGATGTGGCTGATGGGGTAGTGACGCACGTCCCCATGGACACACGTTACAGGCACCGTAGCAGTACTTATGGTGGCGGCGAAGTCGGACCGGACCAACGTGACGACGCTGCCGGAGTCGACCAGGGCATGGGTGTCGGCCCCCCCGACTCTCACTGGCAGGGTGGCGTGGCGCCGACCAGCCTCCCCGGTATGTAGGCAGGGCCGGGAGGCCTCGGAGTTGGTGGCGGAGGGCATGGAGACATCTTGGCTGCGGTCCGGACAGGCCCAGGAGATGTGGTCCTCCTGTCCGCAAACGTAGCACCTCCGCTGGGTCCGCGGCATCCTATCCGCCGGAGTGGCGTTCCTCGGTGGGGGCCGGGGTGGTGTAGCCGGCCCACGGCGGCGGCGGTCTCGGCTGTCCCTCTCTTCGGGGCTGGGTCTGGCTGTCTCCATCCTTGTGGTGCGCAGCATTTCGGCACTGACCTGGTGGTTCTCTAGAAGTGCCACCAACTCGTTTAGTGAGGACGGGCTCACCTGAGCGGCATATTTCCGGGCATCGGGCGGCAACGAGCGAATGCATCTGTCTATAACAAGTCTTTCAATCCATGGTGTATCACCCCCCGTGGTGAGCCAGCTCTTGGTGAGGCGTAGTAGGTCAGCGACCTGGGCTCGCGGTGGCTGCCCAGCACAAAAGGCCCAGGAGTGGTAGCGTTGTGCTCTGGCCGGGAGGCTGTAGCCGTGGCTGGCTAAAATGCCTGCATTCTCCACCAATTGTGAAGTCTGAACCCAAGCCAACACGCAGACACAGTTTGCGAAGGTTTAAGACACCTCAGTGTCGTTTTATTCAAAGTCAAATAAGGGGGTTTCCAAAGTCAATAAATCAAATCATCATCCCCAGCTGGGGCTTTCAACAACAGTGTTCATTCAGGAGCTTCAGTCGCTCTCCTATATTGCCTAGAATAGAGAGAGAAAGGCCAAGGTAAGTATTTATGCATTCAACATATAGCAACCATGCGATAGGAGAGAGAATAGTGGAGTATTAGCTTACCGCCCGATGGGAGAGGTCCTTCACACTGGAGAGACAGCTACACAGTGGGAGAGAGCTCTAAATACCAAACACCTTGATTGGGCATTCAGTGCAGCTGCCATCAGCTCATCAGGCAGCCACAGGTGACAACACATCAAATTGGATGAGCACAGAATTTGGGACATACCTCCAATCGATGACCAGGCCAAGGCGGGGCTGGGCTCTCCCTCCACTGTGTATGCTGGCCCTAGGTGAACTCTCACCTGATCGGGGGTATAGAGGTGAGACTCCACAATATATATATATATATATATGTATGTATGTTCATCCTGGACAGTGGGCACTGTCACTTCTCAGCAAGAAGGTTGTGGGTTCGAACCCCGGTCCTTCCCGAGTCTTTTCTGCATGGAGTTTGCGTGGGTTTCCTCCGGGTATGTTAGGGGTAATGGCCATGGTGCTAGCAACCCCACGCTGTAAGAAACACTCGCTACAGAGAGGGAGAGAGAGAGAGAGAGAAAGAGAGAGAGAGAGAAAGAGAGAGAGAAAGAGAGAGAGAGAGAGAGAGAGAGAGAAAGAGAGAAAGAGAGAGAGAAAACATTGTCCCGCAGGAGCGGGGAGCGTTCCTCGAGGGAGACTGCCAGGAGCCCATTGGCATAGTGTGGTTGCGACCCTATGCTCCATTAGGAGCCTACAGGGAATCGTGCAGAGAAAGACATATTATCCCATTGACTGTATAGATATGGACAGAGCCGATCGTTTTTTTTTATGTAGAGAATACATTTGTTTTTTTCCAACATTGATATTTTTTGTTGTTCATTTTTGTTGTTCAATGATAGGCATGTCCTTAACAGAGCTCAACAGTCCCGTGATGTCCTGGTCCGGAAGATAATTCCCCATTCTTTCTCATAGACATTTAGAAAAATCCTTAAAACGAGTTTTAAGGCTGGAACCAAGGCAACCAGTGAATTGTGAGTGACCATAAAACATTTCACTTGGAGCAAAAACAAAAAATAAATATAGCCGCAAGCGGCAATACAATCCTGGTATTGGCACCAAAGCTTGAGGCAGGCTCAAGCTGATCTGACGCCTGTTCGTGACGCCAATTGATAGAGAATGAAATTCCACAGCCAAAAGGTAAACAGTGAACCACTTGAAGGAAACCAGTTTAAATGAAATGATGGAGCCAGGAGTCAGAAGAAGTCGTCTGATATGATGTATTTCACATAGATCTTGGCCAAGAGATGCACTCTTGTATATTCACGGATGGATAAACAGGTTTACATGAAATGAACAGGAAGTCACAGACATTTATGAAATATGGTGCCTGTCTGTCTGTGTATGCACAATAACTCTGTGTATTAGGCGAACTATGTGTCACTTAAATGAAAGTGTATGTTATATGAATATATTATGAATAACTAGTGATTGTCCAAATAAAGGCTAATGTGAGCTTCTGGCATACTCTTCGCGCACGCGCTGGAGGCGGGTCTCCGAGGAGGGCGCACGCACTCTGCGCAGGCCAAAACAGAACATACTCAGTGCTCAGCTCGCTCCTCCAGGCAGTCTGAATGAAATTGAATGTAACGTTCCCAATTCTATGTATTAAATTCTAAAAAACGACCCTCAACATTTGGGAAGGCTAAGCCACACAACTAGTTCGTTATAGTCGAACGTCATGCTTCAAAGGTGACTTTACGACGGTGAGGACTCAATCACAGCAGATATCCGCTGATAGCCTACCACGGAGATCTCACAGGCACAGGCAGCAAAACCCGACGCGCTGATAGAAAAATCTCCATGGACGCGCCGCGCTGCGCTCAGGCCTCGCCCCCCAACACGCCCCGTGCGATGACGTCATAATCGCCGCGCGCCCTATGCGCTTGGCTGGGCGCGAAGAGTATGCCAGAAGCTTCAACCCATTGGACGCGCTTGCGGAGTGGCGCGCTTGCGGAGCGGCGCGTTCACGCAGCGCCGTTGAGCGCAGCCAGGGGGGGGGGGGGGGGTCTGTACATGTATGACAAGGTAAATACAGTGAGCATAAATTACCCCAAAATGTGCAGTTTATTCCCATGAATTCCTCTATATCCCAATTAATTCCCATGGAAAGTTTCCAACTTTGAATATTGAAAAAAAAATAACTTTATTGCAACAGTCCACCATAATGAAAAACACACTCAAATGCCTCAAACAATTGAGAATATATAAAACAACTCAGCCAAGCGACATATGAACAGAGACAAGCAAGATAGACCATCAAGAAAGCAGTTCACACACCCATAGCTGCACACACACACACACACACACACACACACACACACACGCGCGCGCGCGCGCATGTAACCCTAACCCACATACTCACCCCACCCCCCCCCCACACACACACATACGAACACACACATGCGCGTGCGCACACATGCACACACACACGGAAAGCATAGTCAAAAGCCAAATGACAAGGGGCCATCATCTTGAACTTTGATTGTTCACAGAATTTTGCAACCCTAACAATGCCTGTGTAACAAATTTGCACTTAACCTGTACAGTATCTTGTCTATAGTACAAACTGTTCCCTAAACCTTCTTCTTCACATGGAATTCCAACAAAACACTGCCTCATGAAAATAACCACAATCCAACAAAACGACATTTCATTTGACATGTATACTCTAAGCATTCATAACCCCTACATCAGTGTTGGGAGGGAGGGTTACTGGAGTACTGAATACATGCCCTAAAATCTCATTTGTAACATATTCCATTCGATTACTCAAGTTAAGTAACATTTTCTAAATACTTTATATTACTTTTGGAATACTTCAAAATTGTCTTGCTGAGCCCATTTCTGTGTCAGTCTGAATGTAAACACTTGCTTACATGGATTGATTCCTGGTTGTGTGTCTCCTCAGACATTGCCCCATGTTCTTGTGACGCACACAAGTGTGGTCACATTGTGTTTATTTTTTGCTTAATTTCTATAAGAGAATAATCTATTCCAACAGCATCATAGCTCACGTTAATCAGCTCCTCTAAGGAGTTAATATCCACAGTGTCCATTTCTTTCATCTGTTTTAACAGGTTAGTGTTATGTAAAAGCACCCAAATATCCAGAAACTGTATGACAAGGAACCATAAATGCTGGTGAAAGAGTGTGAATGTTTAGCAGTTTAGTTGTGTTGTGTTTGTGATGAAGGTTGCCATTACATGCTTGGGTCTCACAACAAGGAGATACATAATGGCCGCCGTATTTTCACTTCCATTTCACTGTAATTGTAAGCTCCTGTCCCCTTTTATTTTCAATGTAAAGCTCCAGTTTTATTAATCTAGCATTGCACATTTGAGTTTTGAGAAGTATAGCCAAGTTGGAACGTTTAATTTCATAGACAATAGATAATGTTGATTTGCATTTAACTCTTGTTCATGTGTTTACCTGCTACCTCGTAGATTTCCTTTCTTTGTTCATTCTACATGCACAGTCCTGGTGGAATAGTCTGGTCTTTCATTTACACAGTAGTGTGACTAAAAGTAAATGTAGTTTACAGTGCATAGTAAAATAAAACGAATGGTTGTGACCAGTGTTTAAAGGTATAATGCCATGTAAATCCAATTACTGAATGTAATTCAGAAAATAAGACAGAGAATGTCATTTTGAGTTTATTTTTGATACCAATAGTCTGTCGTTGAAGTATGTATTTTGTGTTTTTGATGTTTGTGGAATATGTGAATGTGAAAATGCCATACTTTGCTTAAAGAAAACATAAGAGACATTGAGAAACAATGAAAAAAGAGACAAAAGACTATAACTTGGAAACTTTAATAAATTCTGCCACGAGAAGCGTATGGATAAACAACTGACGTTCCAGTGTCCATTTCTTTCATCTGTTTTAACAGAATCATCCCTTCTGTCTACACGGTCTCCCACTTGGGACCTGTAACATTCTTGTGGTATGTCATCATCATCATCATACCTTTATTTAAACAGGGAAAAGGCCATTGAGAGCAAGCTCAACGCCCTGCTTACAATCCGAAACGACAACAGTATAGAAATGATTACATTAAAAAGCAAAAATATTATTGATACACAAGAAGCAACAGCATATAAAATATTATCGCAACAAGGATGTAGGAAAACATCTAACATAAAGCGCCAAATACAGGCGCAACAATAAATCAATGAAAACATACACATTCACACTGCTCTGTGTCACTCAACAGAGATTCTAATTGTGTAAAAGGAATCTCTTGCACGTCAGCCCCTCCGCAGTGGGAGGTCGGTGCTCTCAGAACAGGACAGTATAATAAAGAAAGGAAGATCCTGGAGCACTCAATTCAGTGGAAAGTGGTTTGAATAAGGTGCAGTGACTTAACGTTTCCACGCACAGCGTCTTCATCAGAGTCAAACAATGATGGCACAAAAACAAGTGGTTTAAAAAGCCTCCCAGTACACCCGACATTCTGTCATTGGCTAATAGGGGTGGGAGGCGTACAGTATCACTCAATGAGCCAATACATATGCAGCACTCAAACAGGGGAAGGCACAAGAGAAATAACAGCCAACCTACAGAAAACAACAAGACAAGCAATATATAATAAGAAACACAATAAAATAACATCAGCAGATTCCTCCTAATTAGCAAGGTACAAGTTACAGAAAACACAAGAGGCTTAATTCTTCATTGAGTCCATTTGGTTCAACAGTATTGAGACTGTGAATCGAGAAAGCCTCTCTTCTCAGCAGTTTATTTACAATGTCGCCCCCTCTCTGTGAGGAAGCGACTCTCTCAATCCCCCAGAATTTGAGAGTGGCAGCAGAGCCATGTTGTGCTTGGGCATAACGACGCGCTATTGCGTAGTCCATGTTGTGATTACGGATGGCCGCTTTGTGTTTGGCAATGCGGGCTTTGAGCGCCCGTTTGGTCTGGCCAACGTACACTAGCCCACATGGACATTTGAGAATGTACACAACATGTGTGGTGCTGCAGTTTATGAATGAAGTGATATTGTAGGCTATTTCTTGCCGGTACGTGGATGGACAAAATGAGATTTTAATTGATTAAAAGAGACAATCTTGTCTAATTCAACAAGTTTTTGTATATTGTTCCACTTGTGTGGAGCATAGTAAGTAAAAGCCAATTTCCCCATCTCAGTGTGAACACGATGCCGTTCTCTCCTTACTGCCAAGGACTGCCACCCAACTTTCTCATACAGTGATGTGTTCTAAAGGCATCCCCAGTTACGAAACGAAGTGCAGAATGATAGACTGCATCTAGAGGTTTAAGGGTAGAAGTGGGAGAGTACATGTAAACCACATCATGAGAGTCTAACACGGATAAAAACATTGACTGTACAATTTGTTTTCAGCAATATTGAGTAAAACATGACTTATTTCTATAAAAGAATGCTAGCTTTCAATGATTTAGTCAATTCACTAATATGTTTTTGAAGCATAGATTGTCATCCAGCCGGAATCCAAGGTATTTATACTGTGTTCCATTTAGGGTGGAAATATTAACTTCTACGGAACTGATATTAATTTTTTTTTAAACATTCACTTAGTTTTATCAGAATTTAAAACTAATTTTGCTTTGACATAAGTTGTGCTTTTCTTTTAATGTAAAAAGTGACTACGGTAGTTGCTGCCATTTTTTTTTTTTTTTTTTTTTACCTGTGTTGGACTGTGTTGGATCTTGCACACCTCTGAACAATGTCTTCAGGTTGACACAGCTTACCATGCTTCCTTGAGATTCATTACAAATTGTAAAGCTCTGACTCACCACTGTGAGTGATATTCTCGGGTAGGATGGCCCGCTCTGGCCACACGTAAGCTCTGTCATTAGTACATTTTTAATTATAAGGCTTTTCTTGGTGTGCTCTCAGGCTTTATCTCATCTTTAAAAGCCTTCCATACCGCTTTCGGGTTTTCTGCTCCCGCAAATAATTTATTTCCCTTTCTAGCTGCTTCAATAGTAACCTCTCCTGCTTCTGCTAATACTACTAGGGCTGTCTCACCTTTCTTTATTCCTACCCACACACCAAGGAAGAATGTTAATAATAATGCTGGTCCCACAGTTGCCCATTTGAACATACGCATTTTAAAGACTGTCTTTTTGGCCTCATTATCTGAGACGTTTGTGTTGTTAGCCTGCACTTGTTGTATCTCTCTATTCACTTCTTTCAGGCCATCATTGGTGTAGCAGGGATTTTCCTTGACTATCTTGTCTATAGTGTCGAGCAGCGCTACCACCTGGACCTGATTTCTGTTGTTATCCTGCTCGTTGTTCCGGTTTTCATTATCAAAGACGTGATACCGGCCACCACACTTCTCCACAAGAGCTTTCACATGTGGATATTCATCGATAAACTCCTTAATTGGAGTGGCACCGAGCTTGTTAACGTGGGTGAAGAGAACCACAGCATGTCTGAAAACTGTTTCTGACATAGTCATGATTTGGTCGATGACTGCCTTCTCATCAAGCTCGATGGGCTCCACCTTCAGCACAATGAGGAAAGCGTGAAATCCAGAAGAGCACTCTGTGATACAGCTCACTATCGCCTCCCTTGATCTCTTATCCTCAGGCAAGGCTGTGTTAAAGATTCCTGGACTGTCGATCAAAGTAACGCTTCTCCCCTCCACAGTTCTCGTCTCTGTTTGACACTTGTTTGTTTTAGAGTTCAGAATCTCCTTCAGATCACTTGTCTGGAACACAGTATCTCCAAATATGGTGTTTCCTGTGCTGCTCATCCCAGCTCCAGTTTTCCCCGCCAGGACAATCCTCCATGTATCTAGAAGAGAATAATAAGTCTATATCAGTAATACTGTCTCTTTGGTTTTGTTTACATGCTGTATTGGATTGTATTATTTACACAAGCATGGCATTCAAGAACTTTGTATTTTGACTGATTAACAATCTTTTGTTGTATTTAGTCGAGCAAGTTAAGTCAGTTCAATGCAGTCTACCAGCAGGACTGTAAAACAGAGGGTCTTTTGCTGGTCGGGGCATTTATAGGGGCAAGTTGCGAGAACAATCTACATTCAATGTCAAACCAGGGAGGAGTCCTTTCAGGTGGCAATGTCCACTGAAAGGACATTGCCCGACGCCCCGAACGACGAGAGGATGCACCACTTCAGCGAGCAGGATATTGCATATTTTGGTGAGGGGTTCCTATATGAAGGAAACCCCCAGGGGGCACCGGGAGAACATGCAAACTCCACACAGAAAGGCCCCGTTGACGACCCCACCCGGGCGGTGGGCACTCGAGGACATGCGGACGGGCACACACTCCTTCAGTGCTCACAGCGTCCCAGGTGGGAATCGAACCCAGGACCTTTTAGCTGTGAGGCGACAGCGCTACCACTGCGCCACCACCGTGCCCCCTGTCATGATGGTGTTTATGACAAAATAAAGACGGCGTTTGTCCGTCCGGTTTAATCTTTAATCTTAAAAGTCCCACATGGAGTAGTGATTCTACGGTCGAGCTTTATCTTCCTCCCGGGGGTGATACTGCAGGAGGACAGGAGAAACTCACAGACAGGACGAGTTCGTCCATGAATGGTGCCGGCGGCGGGACCTCCCAAGTGCTTTAATGAGCATGCCTGTGACAATTAGTGTGGGCACGCTTTACACCGCTTTTGGCCATGGGGGCGTAAACCAAGGAAACAGGAAACAACACCGGAAACAAGTGCGGGGGAAAAACGTCTTTGTTGCCGTTAGCTTGACGCGACGACTCAAGGTTACGTTAGCTAGAGCCTGATAAAAAGAACAACAACACAAGTTGTATAGTAGCGTTAGCACATTTCTCTAGTAGTCACTGCCGAGGAAGGTTTCTGGAGAGCCAAAGACAATGGAGTACTCGCCATGTGTAATCTTATGATCAATGTCCATGTCTTTCCCAGCACAGGCAGCAGAGATGCCTTTGGATTTCAACTGTTGTGCTTGATCCTCCGTTATCGATAACAGCGGACAGACAACTATAACTATTCCATCAACTGGCCATTTGTTTGAAAAGTAAAGCTTCTGTAATGGCTTAAAATATGTGATATTGTGAATCTGCGATGTTTCTACAAGAACTTCTTAAAAAACTTTGTTCCGTACGTCCATCTTTTGTTTTGTTGTTTGCCGTTTTATCTTCTTATTCGATGTGTCTGATTCTCAAGTGAACGAGCTGTTTCCGCTGCTTGTTTCCTGTCTAGGGCGGGCTCTAGGCCGGAAACAGGCCCAGTGAAAAAATCCCTTGTAAACGGAGGCCAGGCTCTTTCTCGCCGAGAAGAGCCTGGTGACGCGAGGTTAGCGACGATGCACGCTACCAGTGACGAACCAAGCTCATTCCTACAACAGCAGACGGCTGGTTCTCCAAACATATCTGCGGGGAGTCCAGAAGTCCCTTCGCGAAATATGGCGCCCCAAGCGCCCGACCGGATCTCCACAACACTATTGCTTGTATAAAACATTTTACATTGTGAAAAATATATCGTTTTTACAACATGTGTCTAATTGTGTTGTCTCAATTGGAGAGGAGGAATTACCTTTGGTTGTTGGTGCAGACAGGTCACCTGAAGGAGTGGTTGTTCTTTTTGTTGTAGTTGTTTTTGTTGTTTTAGTTTCTGTTGTTGTTGCAGGCAGGTCAGCTCTAGTTGTTGTTGTTGTTGTTGTTGTTGTTTCAGTTGTTGTTGTTGCAGGCAGGTCAGCTGGAGCAAGATTAAAAAAACATTCTGTCATGTTTTTAAAGTTTTTCTACATTTAACTAGACAGGTTTTAACTTAAATTAATTGATGCATGAAATACTTAGATCCAGTTATCATTATTCACCATGTAATGGACGGCACAGTGGCTCAGTGGTTAACACTGTTGCCTCACAGCAAGAAGGTCCCGGGTTCGAACCCCGGTCTGTCCCAGGTCCTTTCTGTGTGGAGTTTGCATGTTCTCCCCGTGTCCGTGTGGGTTTTCTCCGGGTGCTCCGGTTTCCTCCCACCATAAAGAAAGACATGTATGTTAGGGTTAATACTCCTGTCAGTGCCCCTGACCAAGGTACTGGCAAAAAGAACTGGAGTTGGTCCCCGGGCGCTGCACAGTGGCTGCCCACTGCTCCTAGTTCTAGGAAGGTTCCTAGTAGAGGATGGGTCAAATGCAGAGGATGAATTTCCCCAAGGGGATAAATAAAGGATAACTTAACTTAATAATTAAATATAGCCGCAAGCGGCTCTAAACCAGACTGTAAACCATGCCAGAGTTATCTGGGATCCTGCACTTAAACCCAAAGGTATCTTTGGTGGTCATATTAATGCCAGAAGTATTATCTCGAAAACTGAACAATTTGAAAAAATTCTACTGCATTCTAATCTTGACTATTTGGGTATATCTGAAACCTGGCTGACTCCAACAACTTCTGCAGGCGTTGTCAATGTTTCTGGGTATAAATCGTTTAGAAGAGACCGCACCCACAGCAAAGGCGGGGGTGTCTTACTTTATATCAAAAACAACTTATAATGTAAACAGATTGATCTTCCCAACAGCGACCTTGAATGTGTTGGAGTCATGGTTACATTATCGCCTGAAATGTCTTTCATTATAATTGTTATATATAGACCACCTGATGAGAAAGATGTTTTCTTTGATAGTCTGTCCGAAATCTTGAAGGGCTGTGGCAATAAGGAGATCCTGTTAATGGGCGATTTAAATTCAAATTGGCTTGATAAAACATGCCGTAAAAAGCTAAAAAACATTACAAATAAACATATGTGTAGTTCTTCATAGATCTAGCCTCTTCATTTTGCGCTCAAAGTGCACCGGATAATGTAAAAAAAAATCTTCTGGGCGAGTATGCCTCCCGGCCCCCCCTAGGGGTCTGCGGACCCTCTGCCAAATGTTCCCACCAGTTTCTAAATCAAACCTACGCCCTTGTACGCATCTATTGATATAGGCCATGCCCATTTCCGTTTAACTAGATTTTCTGCCATTTTGAATTTTATGAAAGACCGCGGTTTTGTGAAAGACTGCACCGTATAATCGACTTCCAAAGTTCTGTGGGTTGGACCTATTTCACAAAAATTGCCATAACTCCGGAACGCATTGTCCGATGCGTACTTTGTACAGGTGTGCGGGTATGTCTCTGAGCTGATGAGAAAAAAACAATTATGTAATTTCATCTATAGGGGGTGCTATAGCAACATGAAGTACCTGTAGCTCACAATTCTTACCTTCATCGCCACGACACACACACGAATTGATATTTCCCATCTTCACGGAAGGCTCAGGAAGCACTCTGTGAGGAAATAAATGATTGTATTTTGAAGGAAGAGAGGAATTGCTGATTGTCCAGCCTCACTACTTGGATTGTCACTTGCAACTTTACACTTTGCACACATAGGCTGTTATGGAACTCAGACACACCTCTATTATACCACAGTGTCTCCAGGTGCTACTGTATCATGGTGGCACTCTAACTTGCATAATGTTTTGAGCAACTTTGATCTCTGTGAGAAAACACCTCCAAAAATGTGCTGGGAGCAGGGATCAGGTGCTGGGAGCAGGGATCAGGTGGTGGGAGCAGGGGTCAGGTGCTGGGAGCAGGGATCAGGTGCTGGGAGCAGGGATCAGGTGCTGGGAGCAGGGAGCAGGTGCTGGGAGCAGGGATCAGGTGCTGGGAGCAGGGATCAGGTGCTGGGAGCAGGGATCAGGTGGTGGGAGCAGGGATCAGGTGCTGGGAGCAGGGATCAGGTGGTGGGAGCAGGGATCAGGTGCTGGGAGCAGGGATCAGGTGCTGGGAGCAGGGATCAGGTGCTGGGAGCAGGGATCAGGTGCTGGGAGCAGGGATCAGCTGAGATTTGGCCAGAGAAATCCAGTTTAGAGAGCAGCTCTGAGCAGGAGGATTGCATGCTAGGTTGAGAAACGCTGGGGTGAGGAATTGGTTATTTGAATAATATTTGAGCCCCTGGTCACTAGCTATTTTCAAACTCAAAACACTGCATCTGCACCTCTGTGCAAAATACTACATCACCCGTATGAGCAGGGACAAGTGAGAAATGCAGTTAAATGCAGCTAAAAGCGCCATTTCAGTGCTGCTGTGTTTAAACAAATGCTGCCTTCAAATGCAATGATGTCATCCATACTGTGCTTTACTTTCCGTTTCGCAAAGTCAAGGAAGGATCCTCATTTGGCTGAATTTCAAGGATGTTACGTCATCGGAGGCTGCCGGAGTTCTGTTCCAATGTCCCAATCTTACAAAGGACTGTGTCCTCAGAAGCAAGAAATGTTGATCATTTATTTGGATAGGGACAGATAAACATAACATTTACCAAGAAACGTCTGATGTTATGTATCACAGCATTTGTAGCCTAAGCTAATTTGCAATGCCCATCCCTATTATGTTATTAAAAGCATCTGTGACCGTGATGCAATCGCACACTCGCTAGCCTGTTCCAAATGTTTACTCTTCCGATGTGAATAAAGACTCTGGTTTACAGAGGTAGGAAGTGACTAGGAAGGACAAGTTCTGCTGAGGAAGGATCCTTGACATTGAGAAATGGTGAGTGTCTGCGTTTCCCTGTGATCGCTAGGCTGCAGCAGGCAAATTGTTGAAGCTAGAGACAAGCATTTATACTGGATCAAATGATAGGGCAGGGGTGTGGCAAGGGATGCGATGCATCGCGAGGACAGCAAGCACAATTAAATTTTCTTTAGGAAATTTAGTCCATTCTAGTTCAATCTTGGGAGACAATTCATCTTCAGGACATTAACTTTTCCCCATAATGATAAAAAATAATGGTGACCATCTTTCCATATCCAAAGAGATCTTCTAAAAAAGAGGGTCCAAATAATTTTCAATTATTTAACCAATTTGTTGAGGGAAGAGAATACCAAGATATTTTATACCTTCAGTAGGCCACTGAAACAGAGTTTTTGGGCAGAAGCCTACGAGGTCATGGAAGAGCCTAGACCAATTAACCTGTTGATAAAATACAGAAGATTCACCAATTTATTATTATTTTATTCTAAATTGTGGTTTTTATATTTTTATGTTTTACTCCATTGATTTTATCCATTGTAAATATTCTCGTGTTTCAGTTACATAAACTGCCAAGAGAATATTATATTCAATAAAGAAAACTTGAAAACTTATACCCGGATAGCTCAGAGAACGATTCAATATTACCCAAAAGTGCTGGGACATATTTAACTTTGTCCGAAGTGTCATCTGAAGCTGTATTTATACCAAAATGTCTATATTCTGTTGTTCTAAAGAGAATGGTGACGGGGGAAGGGGGGAGTATAATTTACATTTTGGGCTCAAGATTCCTATGAAAATCCCCTCCAAATGAATGAATGAACGAACGAATAAATAAATAAATAAATAAATAAATAAATAAATAAATAAATAAAACTTAAAATAAAGAAAAAAGAAAAAGCTCGTATAATGCACATGCTCAACCAAAAAAAGTCACCTGGGGAGATAACACTGCAGTGACATCACTCACCCAGCCAGGCTGCTGTACAGCAGGCCCTCTAATATTTTTTGTTTGTTTGTTTTTGTTTGTTTGTTTGTTTTTTGCTGTACAGCAGCCAAGCTGGTGTTATCTGCCTAGCTTACTTTTTATTGAGCACGTGCCAGCTGCTTTACAGAAACCAACCTGCAGCAGGTAACGCTATGAGTTGGCCAAACAAACGTTGATATCTCAAAAACTATACATCACATCACTTATATTTTGACATGAGTGAGAGCAGAATTAGCTCGAGTTTGATGTATATGCAGGGCCACGGGAAGTAGGGGTGCTGCAGGTGCTGCAGCACCCCCTAGATTTTTTCCCCAATTTTTTTTTTTTTTTACAAATGTAATTAAAAATATTTTGCAATGCACTATGTTCCTTTCTTATGGAAGCCCATAGCTGACTCAATTCAAATGATAATTTAAACTTGAAAATGGTAATGTAATTCCTCAATAACATTATCATTTTCAACACATGTGTGTGTTATTTCAGTAAAAATTAAAATTAAAATGGAATAATCCAATTTTCATTTTCATTTTCATATACTTGTAAGGGCTTTCTATGACTTTCTATTTCTATGACTTCTATGAAGAATTAAAATGACAAGCTGTTTGACATTTAATTTTCAAAGTCCATAGCCCGCTCTACAATGGACTATATTAAAATGGTAATTTAAATTTGGTAATGAAAATGCAATCCGAAAAATGCAGCCTAATTTTCCATCTCTGCAAGCATTATTTAAGTCACAATTCAAATTAAAATGCATTTTTGTAGAAAATGTCAAATGATAATTTAAATGGTATTTGACATTTCATTTTAATTTAGTCATACTGCTTTTCAATGGACTATATCAAACTTGTAATTTAAATGTGCAAATCTAAATGCAATCCAAAAAATCCAGCCTAATTTTCCATCCCTGCAAGCATTATTTAAGTCACAATTCAAATGAAAATGCATTTGTATTTGACATTACATGTTTGACATTCGACATTACATTATCAAAGACTGAACATGCTTTGCAATGTACTCTATTCAAATGAAAAACAGCAAAACAGCGCCTCCCGTGTATTGCAGGTTCATTTCGTGCGCTATCACTGACAAAACTCAAATGGAAATGGCAATCTGTCAGGCCGCTCGTCAAGGCGGGCCTTCACTTAGGAGGATGTCACTCATTGGCTACTTTCAGGCTGCCCCAGTTGACCGCGGAAGTGTTGAAATTTGTTGTCGAAAGTGTTGAGGCCCAAATCGTTTCCCCAGAATGTGTCTCTAGGAGCACGTTTCAGGCCATTTGGAGTCGATTGGTACTAGCCTTGAAAGTAGTTTTTGGCAACTTTTACTTAGGAAAAGTACTTGAGAAAAAAACAGTTGTATTTATTTTAAAAAAAAAATTATTTTTTTTATAGTCGTGTAACCACTCTATTTAGTGTAGAATTGGGCGATAAATCCAACCCGACCACTCCCGCGTCGATCCGAGCACGGGAAATGGTCGAACCGCGACTTCCGGTTTTCATGAAAAAGTTACAACATCAGATGATCATAACTCCTAGGAAAATGGATGAAACTGCATGAAACTTTGTGCCAGAATACATCTTATGACATAGATGCTTTTTTTTTTTAAATTTGGTGCAATTTGGAGCCAAAAAAAAACGGTCTTTCTGAAGGTTTTTTGCATGTATCTCGGGAACGGAAACAGCTACAGACACGGGACTGACACCGTTAGTTAGATCGTCGAATTTTACATCTAGTAGATGTAGCGTCGAAGTTCGGGAATCAACGATGGGGGCGCATAGCAACGCACAAGTTTTGAAAAAGTAGGTACAACATCAGATGATCATAACTCCTAGGAAAACGGATGAAACTGCATGAAACTTTGTGTCAGAATACATCTCATGGCATAGATGCTTCGGTTTAATTTTGGTGTAATTTGGAGCAAAAAAAAAAAAAGTTTTTTTTGACACAAAAAAAAACTCCAAATTGCACCAATTTTAAACCGAAGTATATACTGTATGTCGGGAGATGTCTTCACGCACAAAGTTTCATGCAGTTTAAGCCATTGTCCTAGGAGTTATAAGCATCTGATGTTGTAACTACAAACCTCTGGGTCTGTTTACTTCCGCGGTCGACTGGGGCAACCTGAAAGTAGCCAATGATTGACATCCTCCTAAGTGAAGGCCCGCCTTGACGAGCGGCCTGACAGATTGCTATTTCCATTTGAGTTTTGTCAGTGATAGCGCACGAAGTGAACATGCAACACGGGAGGCGCTGTTTTGCTGTTTTTCATTTGAATAGAGTACATTGCAAAGCATGTTCAGTCTTTGATAATGTAACATCGAATGTCAAACATGTAATGTCAAATACAAATGCATTTTCATTTGAATTGTGACTTAAATAATGCTTGCAGGGATGGAAAATTAGGCTGGATTTTTTGGATTGCATTTACATTTCCACATTTAAATTACAAGTTTGATATAGTCCATTGAAAAGCAGTATGACTAAATTAAAATGAAATGTCAAATACCATTTAAATTATCATTTGACATTTTCTACAAAAATGCATTTTAATTTGAATTGTGACTTAAATAATGCTTGCAGAGATGGAAAATTAGGCTGCATTTTTCGGATTGCATTTTCATTACCAAATTTAAATTACCATTTTAATATAGTCCATTGTAGAGCGGGCTATGGACTTTGAAAATTAAATGTCAAACAGCTTGTCATTTTAATTCTTATATAGTCATAGAAAGCCCTTACAAGTATATGAAAATGAAAATGAAAATTGGATAATTCCATTTTAATTTTAATTTTTACTGAAATAACACACACATTTGTTGAAAATGATAATGTTATTGAGGAATTACATTACCATTTTCAAGTTTAAATTATCATTTGAATTGAGTCAGCTATGGGCTTCCATACTTTCTTGTTTAAGAATGTTTCGGGAAATGATTGCATTATTGATATACTGAAAATGTAGCCTATTTAAATAGAATTATCAACAATAACAATCAAGGAAGTTACATGCTTGTAGGCTAGAGAAGAAGAAGCGCGCATGCACGCACATGTTGTGTTGAACCAACCAACAACCAATACGAATTGTTTAATCTGGCAATAAAGAAATGTGAACTTGACATGCTATTTTAATAGCCTACTCAAAAATGCACCTCCCACTATACAGCAAAGAGAGGAGTCAATGTTTCTTGATATATGCCATTCAGATCAGAATAATTAGTCTAGTCATTAAGTTTGCTGATAATATTTCTATCATGTTAAGTCTGTGTCATGTTAACTGGTGTAATTCAGAGCAAATAGGGAGATATAGAGCATTATCATCATGCTATATATCTCCCTCTTTGCTCTGAATGAGTGAGAAAAGGAGAAAATACTGAATAATTACATCACAACAGTATCCTAATGTTAATTTAAAATAAGATATTCCTCTAAATATGGCAAAAAAATGTAAAAAAAAAAACTTACATTTTTTTTCCGAGAGTCCCTTCCTCCCAGCACCCCCTGCTTAAAATGACTTCCAGCGGCCCTGATGCACGTTGTGTTATAGTTGTGTATCAACTGTCGCAGTTTTAAAAATGTAAACAGGGTCAGCCGGCTAAAGTCAGACTTTCAAGCCTCCCAGCTCATAGGGTTCCATTACCGTTGCCACCCAGTGATGCGGTTTGTTGACCAAAATGCTGCAAAGTGAATATGAATGCAAAGTGGTCTCCACCCTGCACCATGCTCTTTAGAGTTCTGCTTGTGTCATCTTAATTACATTGCTCATTGTTGACAGATAAATAATGAAAGAAGAAAACTTAACTCACCGGCCAAGGCACCCTAGTTGTCAGAAAACAGATGAGTGAAGAGTAACAGCTCCGTAACAAGGTAACTGGCTTTATAGAGAGCCAAAGTGGTCACTTCCTGCTTCAGCACTGTACCAGAGATTTTCATCTGCCATTTATTTTCCCAGACATTTTGTAAAATGCTTATAAAAATAGTTTTAATTGTTCATACCAAACGGTTCAGATATATTTAGAAACAGGAGAGACCACATAACATTTCACTCAGACCAAAACGTAAAAAAAAAATGCAGGTTTAAAGAAAATATTTTTTTGATGTTTTTTTTTTAAAGTTTTGGTCCGAGTGAAATGTTCTATTGTTTCTCCCGATTCTAAATATATCTGAACCATTTGGTTTGACAAAGTAAAACTATTTTTATAAGCATTTTACAAAATGTCTATGGGAAAATAAATTACGGAAGAAAATCTCGAGGTACAGTGCTGAAGCAGGAAGCGACGTTCACTTTGCCTCTCTATATTTTCTGCTGTTGATTCTTACTTCTTTTGCCCCTCCCACCCCCCACCCCCACCGGTTGGACTTCCTTACTGGCTGCAGAGTGAGTGGGAAGGAACAGTGTTGGGCAAGTTACTTTCAAAATGTAATATACTACATATTACTAGTTACTTACATTTGAAAGTAATATGTTAGCCTACTTTACAATATTACTGTCTGTGTAGAGTAACTTGTTACTTATTAGACTACTTTTGCATTACTTTCATCAAAATAACTGCAGTAGCAGAATGACATTGCTGCCCCAGAACCATCCCGAAAAATAATTTAAACCGTCTTGAAGTCAGTGTAAACCGTCCAAAATTCTAAGTGATCCTTTTCCTTTGTTATTGTCATCCATACTGGTTATTTACATGAAAACACACAATTTGATTAGCAGATGATTGTATTTTTATTTAAATATGTGATTTGATTAAAGAAATGTAACTCAATTTGTAACTTGTGTTACTTGACAAAGTAACTGGTATAATATTACTGAAATCCTTTTGGTATTAAATTACTCAGTTACTGCTAAAAGTAATATATTACATGTAATATATTACTTTTGTAATGAGTTACCCACAACACTGGGAAGGAATGAGATGAGAGGTTCGGTCTGGGGCGTAATTTCTGTCTTTTAGAATGCGCTCCATCGTTGACTTCATCCTGGAGTCATGCTGCGATCCTTAGGCTGTTCTCAGTAACGTTTTCAGCCGTGTGATGTCACTGAAACAGATATCCTGGGACCTTTAAGCAGTAGCAACTACAAACTGTAACCTCACGCGACATGAGGAAACTTTCCAGGGCAAACAGAATTACAATTTTCGCTTGTGAAATAGATTGGTGTGGACGGCTACTTTGTGTGTGAACTTCTGCACGTGTAGAGCAGGGCTAGGGAAAATGGGCCATAGCTGGGTTTAGTAAAGGTCATAGAGAGTCAGGCAGGGTTCGAATTGGAACAAGCTGCTGAACTGTGCACATGGTTCAGGGCTATACAACAGCAAAGATCTTGATAGTACTGTAGCCTCCAGAGAGTTAGACACTTAAAGAGAGATGAAATGTTGGTGCCGGAAACTTCCTCTGGTCATCTTTTTAAAGCAGCTACGAGCAAGATTTGTAATATATGATTGAGTGTTTGTAATATATGATTGTGACTTTATAATGAGGAAGGATAATAATGTAACCAATCGAAGGAGAGTAAGAACAGATGTAACAATTAATGCTTTTAGAAGCGAACTGTCTTCTCTAGATTGGAGAAATGTGTACGAGGCAGTGGACGCTGATTCTGCATATGACTCTTTTCTGGACGAATTCTTATTGTTATATGACAGAAACTGTCCAGTGCAACAAAGTAGAAAAAAGCCAAATAGCTCGGATAAGCCCTGGATGACAAAGGGTTTGTTGAATGCCTGTAAAAAAAAGAACACTCTATATAGAGAATTTATTAGGTTTAGAAGTAGAGACAAAGAAATTAAATATACAAAATATAAAAATAAGTTAACTGATATTATTAGGAAATGTAAAAAGATTATTATAATAACTTATTAGAAAAAAATAAGAATAATATCAAGGGCACTTGGAAAATCTTAAACTCAATTATAAGAAATAGAACAACTAGCTCTGAATTCCCAGAGACCTTTCTAGATAATGACAAAACAATAACAGATAAAAAATATAGCCGCAAGCGGCGATGGGCGGGGTTCAAGCCTTGCGCAGATGACAAAGCTTCTGATTCTGACTAGGACATCCTCCTTGATATATCTGACAAGTTTCGCGATCATTGGACAAACATGTGTGGAGTTACAGCCTTTTTTATGTTAAGCCACGCCCATTTCTGGCGTTTATGGCGCCCCCTTTTGGTGAATTGCACAAAATTTGACACACATGGTCTAGGATGGTCTCCAAAGACCTCCTGCAAGTTTCGTGAAGATTCCTTAATCGGTCATGAAGTTATGACAATTTAGCTGTGAGGCCACGCCCTCTCACAACTTTAACGATCAATATCTCCAAAACTAAAGTAGCTTTCAAAAATCCACCAATCACGATTGTAGAGCTTGCTCCATAGATGCTTCCTGGCGAGTCTGGTGCAAATCGGTTCAACGGTCTAGGAGGAGATGTCAAAAATGTGTTTTCCAAACTTTTCCAAATATCTCAAAAATTTTCCAGACGGACATTGAGGGTCCTTATGGCAAACTTGTAGAGCAGGTTCACCTGAACATCTGGAAAAAAAAAGTTTGAAAATCGGACTAACGGCGTGGAAGTTATGGCCTTTAACGTAAAACCGTGGATTATAGCGCCACCTTCAGGCCGATTCGAAAAATCTTTCTTGAGCACCTACCAGCCAACAATATCTGTCATTGGGCCAAATGTCAGGTCTCTACCATTTACCAACTCACGGGAATTTGCGTTGGGGCAGATGAACAAGAACGGGAATAATAATAATATATTCGGATTTAGAAAAACAATAGGGTTTCAGCCCCTTCAGGGCTTGAACCCCTAATGATATGGTGGAAGGCTTCAACAAATTCTTTGTGGGTGTGGGGCCGAAACTTGCAGGAGAGATAAACCCTCCACAAGGGGGAGGTGTTGCCCAATTTTATGGGGAAAGAAATCCAGTTACCATCTTCATAAGGGATACAGATACAAAGGAAATTATTGATGTCGTAAATAACTTCAAGAACAAAACATCTTTGGATTGGAATGGTATTGATATGACTTTGATTAAACAAGTAATTGAATGTATCGCCGAACCACTAACACACATCTGTAATCTATCATTCAAACTGGGCTCCTTTCCCAGTAAAATGAAAACGGCTAAAGTGATTCCGTTATTCAAAGCCGGTGAAAAAAATCTCTATACCAACTATAGGCCAGTTTCCCTGCTTTCCCAGTTTTCAAAAATTATGGAAAAACTCTTTGTTGCACGTTTGGACAGTTTTTTGGAAAAATATGAGTTGCTCACAGAAAGTCAATATGGTTTTAGAAAGAATCGATCAACCCCAATGGCACTAATGGATCTTGTAGAAGAACTAACTAGTACAATTGATAATAAGAAGTTTGCATTAGGCATATTTATAGATCTGAAGAAAGCATTCGATACAATTGATCATGACATTCTGTTACAAAAACTGGAATGGTTTGGGATCAGAGGGGTAGGGCTACATTGGTTAAAAAGCTATATAGAAAATAGACAACAATTTGTACAGATAGGGGAATATAGGTCTTCACTTTCAGACATCACCTGTGGTGTGCCGCAAGGGTCAATTCTAGGACCAAAATTATTTTTGCTGTACATAAATGATATATGTAATGTTTCCAATATACTCAAATGTGTTATTTTTGCTGACGATACAAATGTCTTCTGTGCAGGGGAGAATCTTCAAAAGTTGTTGGAGGTTGTCTCAGCCGGATTGGGCAAGCTGAAGTTGTGGTTTGACGCAAATAAGTTATCTTTGAATATAAAAAAAAAACAAATTCATGGTTTTTGGAAATCGTAACATACATTTGAAGGCACCGGTGGAATTAAAAATAGATAGTGTTAGTTTAGAAAGAGTATATGAGAACATATTCCTGGGCGTCATAATCGACCACAACTTCAGCTGGAAACCCCATGTCAGCTATGTCAGGTCCAAATTAGCAAGGAGTGTGGGCTTACTGGGTAAAACGAGGCACATTCTGAACCATAAATCACTGTATACACTGTACTGCACTCTTATTCTACCATATCTAATCTACTGTGTGGAGGTGTGGGGAAATACCTACAAGAGCACCCTTCAGACAATAAGCACCATGCAAAAAAGAGCAATTAGAATAGTGAATAATGTAGGCTATTATAAACACACCAATGACTTATTTTTAAAGTCACAGACATTGAAATTCAGGGATCTAGTGGATTTCAAAACTGCACAAATAGTGTTTAAAGCAATACAAAATCTACTGCCAAACAACATCCAAAAAATGTTCAATGATAGAGAAGGGGGATATAACTTGAGAGGGAGATTTAATTTAAAACAGCCGACTGTGCACACCACTAAGAAAAGCATGTGCATTTCTGTCTGTGGGGTGAAGTTGTGGAATGGTTTACCGGAGGAGTTAAAGGAAAGTAAAAATATTGTTCATTTTAAGAGAAAGTTGAAACACTTTATACTGGAGAAATATAGAACTGATGGTTAACTGTCTTTCGATGATGTATACCGTAGTTCAAATGCTAAAAATGTATATATGACGTATAGATCAGGTTAATTTGTTTGTTTGTTTTTTTGTAATTAGACCATATGGAAAGTTTGTAATTTATAAGATGAACTGGGTTAGGGCATTTACAAGCTTATAGCTTCAGCCCTAACCTTTTCGGCCAGCATCGTATGTTTGTTTTGTTTTGCATGTTTGTTTTTTGTGATGTGGCGCAAAATAAACTTTATTCATTCATTCATTCATTCATTCAAGATTTTCGATTGTTATTAACCAGTCTAAATGTAATATTGATGCATCACATCTTACCTATAATAGTAGTATAAAAGTAGTAGGAGACCAAAGCCATGTGAATCGGAGATTGCTCTCTTGATGATTATAGAGTCTGTGTCTGTCTTCCGGGGGCAGATAGACCAGGAAGTGAAACGAAACGGTTTACGGCAGCTGCCTGCCTTCAACCGTTTCGCTCTGCCTAGCAACATACCATAAACAAGGAGAACGCCATGCTTGCTACATCCAGGGGCTTGCTACTCTCACGAACATCTCTTGTTATATTCTAACAGTTTTTTTGGAAGTAATTTTGTTATTTTGTGGTTATGGCCGAAGTGGCTGCCGCAAACCGTTTCATTTCACTTTGTGATCTGCCCCGGCTGCAGACAGACTAATCATCAAGACAACACTGCATGGCCGATTCACTCGGCGTTCAGGCGAGACTACTCTGTGTTGATCTCGTCTACTATTAGAGGTAAGATGTGATGCATCGATATTAAAATTAGACTGTTTAATAACAATCGAAAATCTTGCTCGTAGCTGCTTTAATATTGTTTGTGCCACAAGATTTTCTCCTGTTTCCCAGGACATAAAACGTATGTATTTTAAAACATTGGCATAATGGTCCCTATCGTTGCATCGGCGCAGTTTCTAGGCCGAGCGCCAGCCGCAGCGCAAAGCAGTGGGCGTGGACAGGCGCACTTGATATCGTCGTGCTGGCGCTAGACGCAGCCCAAAGCATTACAACCACGCCTTTTAAGCGTAAAATTATGCACCGTCATGCTCATTGGATAAGTGCAATAAACGAATCGCACGCTTGCCTTTTTAGCTCCAATTCCACTGGTCCCGCAAAACCTGACGAAAGCCAGGCGCTCTGCCCCCCCCCCCTCCCTTCATCCAGTCTGCTGTCTCCATTATAGGCTATTATTCCATATTATTATGCTTCTCAAACCAATCTAACTGCAGTTGAAATACTGCAAGCATGTAAATACGCTACACTATAGCAAGATCAAAGTGAAAAGAATGTTCCAAATGCATCAGCTAGAAAAATATAGCCTATTAGATTGGTGAAAGTTTGTCCAGAAAGATATCATTTTCTCTCGCCTGCTGCAGGAAGGATGATGCACATAAATATACCCTACATTATGTAAAGTCATTGCATAAATGTGTTTTTATTGTAAAACTAAATGTGAAATGGGGCTAAGTTATTGGAGCAGACATCACAGTAGGTATAGCAGATGCCAGTAGAAAGTTCGCTGTTACTTCTCTAAATCACGTTAACTCCACAAGGGGTATATATAGGCTCAAGAGGACATATATGTTTCACATAGGGTGGTGTTTTCATTTCGATGTTTTATTTGGTCCAATATTGAAATGTTGACAATGGCAGGCTGTGTTACCATTACACATTAATTTAGAACTACCTTTTATATCTATTTAGGCTCATTTGGTTGCTATTTAGTAGCGAAATGGAGAAACACAATGCATGCTGGGAACTCAGAGAGAGAGAGAGAGAAGGGTGACAGAGAAGAGGCAGTGAAGGCACAGAATAGGCCTGCTTTTCAAAGGCGCAAAGCGCTAAATGTAGGCCAGGTGCGAAGATATCAGTAGGCCGGTAGTTAGCGCCGACACGCCCACTTTGGCCCATTCTGGGACTGCGCCACGCCCATTCGGCCTAAAGCGCATTTGGCAGCGTAAAGCCATATTGATATCGTCCCAAAACAGGCGCAAGGCACGTTTTTTTGCGTTTAAGGCCCGTTTTAGCGCCGAAGGCCTGTGGGAGAATAGGGCCCATTGTGTAACTAGCGACCCCCAACTGGACCATGTATTTGTCAAGCCTCCTATGTTTGCTCATAAACGAGATAGAAAATGAATGTACTGTATTAGTCAGAGCCGACTGCTACACACGCCCCTTACATTTCTTTTATCAAATGCCATGTTTAGACGACAACAGTCTCTGCATAAAACGTCAAACTGGCATTGCGTTCTCACCTTTGATTCCGTGTTTATACACAGCTTGTGATAACGATTTGCATGCAGACTGAAGCCGCAAAAAACTCAGAGTAGCGTCTAGTGAGCCAGAATAACATTGAAACCTCTGGTTAAAACCTTCACAATAATGGTAATTAAATAAACTAATAGCCTGATTGGTGCATGTTGCAATGGTTTATTGGTGTGTGATCCGAAATACTATAGAACACGGACAACTAAAAGACAATTTTAACAAGTAGCGAGTCGACGGCCCTGAATTTTATTTACCGTTATAAATTATCTTTATTTTGAAGGTAAAAATGCCTAGCTTCCTCTATTCTGTCTATTTCTAATGGGCTTGATTTGGCTTTGTAGGATTAAACTAAATTAATTATCCACGTGAGTGACACAGAAGTCACGAATGGTAATAAACTGCTTCAGATTGGATTACCCCCGTTCGGCGCAGCAGGTGCTGCTGTCTCTGATAAGATAGTGTTTTTCTTCTTCTCTTTTTGTTTAATTATATTCTTAAGCTGGTTAAATTGAACTATATCCACATGCCCATCCACCTTCCTGTTTAGTTGTATTTTGTGTGTCTGAGGGAGTGAGAGCGAGCAATGGAATTATGTGCATGTGTATTCATTCATTTTCTGTTCGTAGGTGTGAGTGTGTTATGCAGTAGTTGATCATTGGTGGTTTAGCCACAGATTGTGAAGCCTACATATCCGATCCACTTCTTAAATGCTGTAGGATTAATTACATTTTTTGTAGGGTCAGGCGCTTGGGCAGCGTGCGGCAGACTCTGGTGATGGTACTCTCTTCACTTTTCCCCTTGTTTGGTAAAGCACTTGGTGGTTTGATTTGAATTGTAGTGATTTCATTGCTCTGACCAAGCATGGTAAGTCCCTGCCCTGCTCATGCCCAGTGAGGCAATTGCATAACCTACTGTTAATATGTTACCGGTGTGATCTTGAACTTGAACAAAAAGAGAAGTATTTTTGTAGTGCCATTTTAACTGTCTGGTTTTAAAGAAGCAAATCATTGCTGAAAATAAATTCAATTATATAAATTTTTTGGAAGTCCGTCTCTTGACCAGTTGTGTTTGAGTCTGTGTTGACCTTTTGGGTATCAATTGTAATTCAGATAAATCATTTTGGTAGGGTGTAATTCCCTATGGGTGGCATTGTCGATTGTATGACCTGGCCACACTAGCAAGTTTAAATTGAACATGACAAAAGCATAGTCATGATAATGCATACATTTGAGTTGATTTCAGTAAATTGCACTGTAACCCCAATGAGTTTTTTTAGAGTAGCAGCCTGAACAGCAAGTGTTAATGGTTTTGTGAAAAGGAGACAACTGAAAAGACTTGTGAGAAATCAACTGTTTTATTGTCAAATCATTCAGTTACAAAGCAATCAATACTCATTTAATGTAGAAATGAACAGATCAAAGAAAAAAGAAAGGAACAAATCTTCCAACACCTCAGATGTACAAATTCCAACAAAATTCAGGAGGAGACATTACTGTCATTTACATCATTTACTTTTTGACTAGACTTTTGACTATATGTTTGCAGATGACTGTCTAATGCTTTCTTCCTCCTTGCATCTCCCTCTCTGCTGCTTACAGCATCTCATTTGGTGAAGTAGCTGTTTGCCTCAACTATCTTGTCTATAGTCTGGAACAGATCTTGCAGGAACACCTGCTTTCTCATGTCCTCCTCTATTTCATCTACATGTATTTTATCGATGGTAAGCCACCGGTTGCCACACCTCTCTAGAACATCATTCAGATTGGTATTTTGCCCCCTCATCTTCTGCATCTCCTCCTCTGTGATCTTTGCATGGTTTGTAAAGAGAAGTGCAGCACGTTTGAAAGCTTCTGCAGAGAAACATTCCTCGATTTCCTTGAAGAGGGCTTGAACTTGTGCTGTGACTCGTTCATCCTGGGTCAATGACAAATAAGGGTTAAAAAAAATGGATTTTAAAAAGTATTTTCAAAATGGATGTAATCCAAGTCTCATATACTGTAACATTTACAAGTGTTAAAATTCATTTTTTGACTATTTTTTAACTTGACCGCTCAAAAAATGTCAGGTGCCGCAACCAAAAATATATACATTTTCCTATTTATTCTAATGACATCTTTGTCAAGGTATACCTTACAGCAGTGGTTCTCAACTGTTCTAGCCCCACATTTTTCCTTAGTCATTAAGTCACGTCCCAATTTTCTGAATTTAGCCTAACTTTGTAGCGTCATTTAGCCCCCTTTGCAACAAGCTATATGGCATGTTGGTACCAGTGGATGCCTTAGGGTCTTAGTTTCATATGGTACCATATAATTTGGCTTTAAAAATGAGCCCGCTACAGCCTCTGAAAGACAGTAATGTTGGCCGCGTCCTCAATGAGTAGAAGTTTTTTTTTTCATTCAAACATCCCCAACCACTCAAAACGACCCCACGCCCCAATTTTGTCCCGCGACCCACCAGTTGAGAAACACTGCCTTAGGTATTAGCAGATAATTCAGTGAGGCAATCAACTATAACTCACTGGTAACGCTTTAGAATCCTGCCCGCAAATAACCCTGTAACTACAGGGTAACAAGATCTGTACTTATAGGGTAATTACGGGGTACCACACCTGTACTTACAGGGTAACTACGGGGTACAATAAGTGAATTTAGCCTGTAACTACAGGGTAACAAGATCTGTACTTATAGGGTAATTACGGGGTACCACAACTGTACTTACAGGGTAACTATGGGGTACAAGATGTGACTTTAGCCTGTAACTACAGGGTAACAAGATATGTACTTACAGGGTAATTACGGGGTACCACACCTGTATTTACAGGGTAACTATAGGGTACAAGATGTGAATTTAGCCTGTAACTACAGGGTAACAAGATCTGTACTTACAGGGTAATTACGGGGGACCACACCTGTACTTACAGGGTAACTATAGGGTACAAGATGTGCATTTAGCCTGTAACTACAGGGTAACAAGATCTGTACTTATAGGCTAATTACAGGGGACCAGACCTGTACTTACAGGGTAATTACGGGGTCGTGGGCTGTATTCTGAAGCTGTGTCAATACTCCCGCACTTACATAGTAACTAGAGTGTAACTACAGGTGCGCGAGCTGTATTCTAAAGCAGGGGACCAATGTATGTATGTATGTATATATATATATATATATATATATATATATATACATACAAGGGACTTTTACTGTGAAGGAAAACGTTGCATCATAGCAAATAGGATTGCTATGATGCAACGTTTTCCTTCACAGTAAAAGTTCCTTGTTTATGGTTGTGCCACCCTGACATTTGAAAACATAATTGATGGACAAAAGCTTTTCAATTATCATAACAGCTTTAAAACTAGTAGTATTTGTAAAATGTGGTTTATTTGAAAGGTTTCAAACATAAAATCATGCAATAGTATTTAATTTTAAATTTGTTATCATTAAAATACAATTTTTAATAGTGTTCTTAGTGAGTTCATTTGCTAATGTGTTCAAGCTAAGTAGGTTTTATGAAATGAAGTGATACATGTCATGAATTGATACAATTATTTTTGAACAGAATAATACACTCGGAGAGGAAAATATGTATGTCATGCCTCACCTTCAGCAAAATGAGGAAAGCATGAGGTCCAGGAGCGCACTTTTCGATTGTGATAGACTTCATTATCTCAGAATTGAACTCCTGAGATACACGGAACCCAGGAGTGTCGACCACAGTAACGGTTCCGGCTTTATTGGTCACTGCTTTACACTCTTTTGTAAAGGGTCCCGGAACCCCCTCACTAGGTGCTTGCGTGAATTTACTCTCTCCCAATATGATGTTTCCTATGGAGCTCTTCCAAGTTCCACATTTTCCCAGCAGGACAATCCTTGGCACTAGAAGAGAATAATAATAATAACTCTGTATCAGTGATACTGTCTCTTGATTGCCACTCATCACTTTGGTTTTGGACATGTAATTTGATTCATTTGTAATGTACACATTTAGTCAACATTCTCTATGTACCAGTCATTTTTAACATGTTATCATCCTAGATGTTTGTGAAGACAGATTCTTATTTTGGGAGTGTACCAATGTTCCCAGGGCTCAATGTTCCCAGGGCTCAATGTTTCCACGGCCCAATGTTCCCCGGAGGTTGTAAGTAAGTAAGTAAAGTTTATTTATATAGAACTTTTCATAGACCAGAATCACAAAGTGCTTCACAAGATCAAAAGTTAAAAACAGGTACAAGAATTAAATAGATTCAAGATTCAAGATTCAAGATTTTTATTGTCACTCCATGGTACAAGTATCACGTGTGAAATTCTTGTGCTGTGGACTCCGTTTACAACATAGTACAAATATAGCAGGGCATATGAGTGCAAAAAAACAACAAGAGACACAACAAGCAATAAGGTAGTATAGTGATAAGACAAGTCAGAGACAGTGGCATATTCACTGCACATAGGTGCACATGTCATGTGCATACTTTAGACGTGCTTAAACATTTTAAATTCAGCGTATTTGACATACAGGTGCAAATAGCATATTCCTTAATAAACATACAATTAAACTCAGCGTTTTAAATTCTGCGTATTTGACATACAGGTGCAAATAGCATATTCCTTATTAAACATACAATTAAACATAAGACATACTTAATGGTAGCAGCTACAGTACGGTACAGTACGGCTACTACACTATTTGTGTATGTTAAGGAGTCTCGTGGCCTGCGGGAAGAAACTGTTCCTCAAGCGATTTGTGCGTGCTTTTGGAACCCTGTATCTTCTCCCTGAGGGTAACAGGGAGAACAGGCTGTTGTGGGGATGGTTTGTGTCTTTGATGATCTTCAGGGACCTCCTGAGGCACCGCTGTTTATAAATATTAACACACATGAACAAGACACAAATAAAATACAATGATACACAGGTTAAACAATAGCCCGACTGAACAGGTTCGTCTTTAGCTGCTTTTTAAAAATGTCAATAGATGCAGCAGATCGTATGATCAGAGGAAGGGTGTTCCATAACTTGGGAGCTACAGATTGAAAAGCTCTGTCACCTTTGGTTTTAAGCCTAGACCGGGGAATGGCTAATATATAGGCCCTGGTTTGAAGATTTAAGTGACCTGCTGGTGGTATAGGGATGAAGCAGGTCACTAATGCAGGCAGGTGCCTGACCATGCAGGGCTCTGTATGTGAAGACAAGACTCTATCGTTGCAATGGCCTTAAAACAGCGCTTAGCACCAGGCGCAGCGCAGATTAGTGGGCGTGGACGGCGCACTCAATATTTTGGTGTCGGTGCTACACGCGGCCTTAAAGCCCCAATCAGTAAGATTTTTGACATTTTTTACTGTAATATAAGAGCTTTTTAGTCACAGGACATGGTAGATTGACTTGTAATAGGGAGACCCTCGTCTTTATTTATCCCACACCGCCCTCCATTGGCCAGCCCTGGGACTAAGCAGTTTGTCTGCCACGTCCCGTAGCAAGAAAAAAGAAAAAAGAAAAGCATGCGCGCATGCGCTGTACAGCGGAAGCGCTGTGTTCATGAAAACAAGGAAGTAACTCGATTCGGATTTGCTACGAAAATGATGTTTCACGGAACTATGGATTATTATTTCATCACGTGGTGAGTACCCGATGTCACAACATGTACATAGAGCTTTCTGGCGCTGTGTTTTGTTGACTTTGAACGGCGATATCGTTATCGATACTATTGGACCCAGAGGGCGCAGTTTCTCCAACAGTAAAACTGGGAAAACTTACTGAATGGGGCTTTAAGCATTATAACCACGCCTTTTAAGCGTAAAATTATGCACAACCTGCTCATTGTTGAACTACAGTTACTCAATGACATTCTTCCTTTCGAAGCTCCGATCCACTCGATCCATGTCCGGGTTTTGGCTGCATGCTGTCATCTCTTCATGCCAATTTGAATATCTCAGCACATCACAGATCATATCCTGAATAAAACAATTCAACCTACAGCCAGGCAAATACAGATCTGTTCAGCAGGGCTGATGGTCTCCCTGTAGCCTACAATATAAAACGTTAACTATCGGTGACATTCCTGATAGCATCCAATTCCATGATCTTTATGTTGTAAACATAACTTTCACAATAGTGAACAAGCACCCCCACTCGGCTCATTCAGGGCAGGTAGTTTTATAACTTGTAGATGACCTGCTGCACAGGCTAAATGATGCACATAAATATAGCCTACATTATGTAAAGTCATTGCAAAAATGTGTTTTTATTGTAAAAGTAAATTGTGAAGTAAGCCAAGTCTTATTGGAGGGACATCACAGTAGAACCATGTTACCTATCACTCATCTATATCACGTTAACTTTGCGAGGGATATATATATCACCTGGATTACATATATGTTTCACATAGGGTTGTGTTTTCATTTTTATGTTTTACTTCATTTCGAACTCAAGCTCTCACTCTAGTGCCATCTTCGCTGCGCACGCAGCCACTGGAAGAATATTATTTTTGCTCCAAAAATGATCTTTATATAAAACCAAACCACCCACCAACAGGTGGCGTGGTACCCCTGGGGCTGGGGCGGCCACCCACATTCCTCACCCCGTGACTACGTCACGTCCGCTCAGACCCCAGGAGGTCACTCCTTCGTTCTTCCAGCTCGCTGTGACGTGTTATTTGAAGCTCCGTGTGTTAACTTAACGTTTGCGCTCTTAAGCCAAGCTAATTCCGTCTTATTGCTCACCTAAACAAGGCTTACGTGGACGAGATTCTTCAGGCTTCGGGGACCCGATCCTGCATCTCTTCACCAGCGGCGACGGACGAGCTCATCATAAGCTAAGAGCACCTTGCCTTATTGTTTTGTTAGCACATTTTTGCTACCGCCGTGTAGCTTGCTACGTTCACCCCGGCTGGGGTAACGATAAAGAGGGCAATTCTGAGAGTTTTAACTCGAGTGGTTGCCGCTCTCAGTTATTGAATAGATAGCTAGCTTCCATCCGTGCGAGCATCTTGTCTTGTGTGTTAGCACATTGTACTTAGGCTACCGCCGTGTAGCTGGCTGCGTTCACCCCGGCTGGGGTAAAGTTGGTCTGAGAGTGTTAACTCGAGGGTTGCCACTCTCAGTTGTGACTAGATAGCTAGCTTGCATCCGTGCGAATAGCATCTTGCTTATTGTGTGCTAGCACATTCGGCGTAGGCTACCGCTGTGTAGCGAGCTTACGTTCACCCCGGCTGGGGTAACGTTAAAGAGAGTATTAACTCAAGAGGTGTGCTCTCAGTTATTAGCTAGATAGCTAGCTCGCATCTGTGCGGCTAGCATCTTGCCATATTGTGCGTTAGCACTTCTGCTACCACCTTCTTTACCGTTGCACGTGCATGTTCGCTAGCCTCCGGGTGGCTTACTGCATAGCTTCTTCCCGCTAGTTCCTAGCTTCATACGGTAGTCCCGCTAACCGGGTACAGCCTGCGGGAGCTTGCTACAAGTTAGCTTTGGTTAACTCGTGCCATGAGCCACGCTGCTGCCATGGAGAGGGGAGAGGCAGCGAGGGGCTGCAAGGTGTGTAAGGCTACGTTGGCCGATAGCTGCATGTTCTGCCTGGGGCACGAGCACGCTGCACAGGCGCTGCTGAAGCCTAGGTTTTGCAGCATCTGTGCTGGCTTCAATCTGGCAGTGCTGCGACATAGATCCACGCTCTTTGTCAAGATGGACATGCCGCCCAGCGGTGCGCCTCTCGAGAGGAGCGTGTCCGCGGGGTCCGACCACCCTGTCGAGGGTGAAGCCCCTGCTGCTCAGGGCCTTCAGGGCCAGTCGGAGCAGCCAGAATTTAGGTGGGGCGATCAGCCCATGCCTCCATTCTTGGAGCAGGGTGAGTTACGACCTACGACCCCATGGTCGATGCCCCCCAGGAGGAAACCCCCCAGGAAGAGGTTTCCGGCGGGGAGGATTGGGACGGTGCTACCACCCTCACCACTACTGCGGGGGAGGGGGCTCGCTCAGAGATGAGCGTGAACGAGCCCTACCAAAAGCAGTTTTGCGGGGTGATGTCCAGGGCTGCGGCTAAGCTGGGCATCGCTTGGGCCGACCCACCCCAGCCCCCTGCCTCAGTGCTGCAGGGGTGGTATTTTCAGGCGCGCCCGCGGCGCCGCATGCTCGTCTGTGTCGACGTGGCCACAGATTATGCCCTGCGCATGGTCGACTGTCTGGCGCAGAACAGTGGGAAGGTTATGGCCTTCACTGTCCTGACACACCGCCACCTGTGGCTCAACCTCACCCAGCTGTCTGAGCCGGAGAAGAGGAGGCTGCTTGGGGCCAAATTCTCGCCGGAGGGCTTCTTCGGGCCATCAGTGGAGGATTTGGCCCAGCGGCTGGAGAGGCAGCAGCGGGACCCCGCTGCGGTCAGGTCCCTCATGCCACGGCGGCAGCGAGGGGACGACCGCTGGTTTCAGGTGGCAGGGCGTGCGCCGAGCCGCCCTCCAGGGCCTGCTGCTCCGCGAGCCACCCCACGCCAGCGGGTGCGGCCCCCAAGCCAGGGTCGTGCCCGCTCAATGGCTGTACCCCACCCGGCCGCAGTGGGCCCATCCTGGGTCCCACGGCCGACCAGGATGCGCGGCCCTCGCCCCCAGCAGCGTGGACGAGGGGGTGCGCGGGCGGCGGGTGATCTGGCCCGCTCTTAGTCACCTTCTTTGGGGGAGGGGGGGGGGGCTATTTGCCCGCCGTTGTTGGAGCAAAAATAATATTCTTCCAGTGGCTGCGTGCGCAGCGAAGATGGCACTAGACTAGAGTGAGAGCTCTCGTTCTCCCTCGTAAAACCCGGGTTGTAGCACAACCCTAACGTTTTATTTTGTCCAATATTGAAATGTTCCAGAATTGCATCTTGTGTTAACATACATATTATTTATATCTACCACTTAGCCTATTTAGGCTGATTTGGTTGCTATTTCTTCTCGAAATGTATTAGCCTCAATGCATGCTGGGAGATTTCACATGTGTGGCTTTGGTAGGGGAGCGCACAGGTAGGATGATGCAACAGCCTCTGAATGGCAGGGTAGTAGGGTCATCTGTGGCACTTCCGTGACCGTGGAGAGCGAAGGTCCGTTTCTCAATGGATTTGTCATCTAGGAGGGTTAATAAACAAATTTAGCCGGGGTGTATTTTTAAAAAAGGCGGGGAAAATATTTGAGAGACCAAAATCCAAAATGGCTGCTGTGGAAATGAACTTTTTAATGCTTTGACCTACAATGATGCACAATACATGGTTTCAGAGCTTATTCTGGTCAAGGAATACATATTTGGTGTTTATATAATGATTTGACCTATTTTTGACCTTCAAATCCAAGATGGCTGCCAATTTTGAGGCAGTTTTTTCAAAATCGTCATAGAGCCTTCATATTAGGCCTGAATGACAGGTCTTCTCATGATGAGTTGAATAATATACAGTATAAGTACACAGAAGTAATCTCTGAGGTCAATAAAGTCAATGTTTGTGTGTAAACAACAGTTGCTGATTTGCGGTTTCCCATTAAATAGGGTAGGCTACTGAGAATATGGTGTCCAGTTCATCCCATCACATTTTCATAATGAACCAAAAACAATTTTGCACTATAGCCTAACATAAAATAGTATTCTGTATGCAAAGCTAGCAAGGTTACCGTAGTTGCTTGAGCTGAATTTAAAGGTCAACTCAAAACAAACAATGAAATTAACTTTGAAATTAAAGGTCCCAATTCGTGCAGCTGTAACCTCTTAAAAACGTGTGTCTCTGGTCCATAAAACATGATTCTGGATCTCGTCGCTTCCCAAGAATGGCCTGTTTCTATAATATATTCAGAACTAACAGTTCCCATTGGACGCTGAGGGAGAGCCCGCCCCAGGCTCCCAGCGGCCAATCAGATTAGCGTCTGTGGACCAGCACCCTAGGTTGCGAGTTATCGTTAACTTAACGGTACTACGCTAAAGAGGACATCTCAAAATGCCTAGACTTACCGAATGCACCTCTGCAGTTGCTGGATCACGTACAGTTGGCGTCGCTCCAGCTAGAAGTGTTAATTTTGTGGCTATAGACAAAATGGTGCAGGTAGCTTGTGTGAGAGAGACCCGCGCAGTATGCAGGAGGAAGCTAGTGACGTCCCAATTCCCCTCTGGGCAAACGAAGCGTTTGGGGGTGTGGCTTGGAGGAGACTGCAGGGGGACGCTGGATAGGGACAAATAACTGTGGCAGTTCTGAGCGTATGACCACTCATTACAGGGAGGGCTGACAGCAGTAAATATGCATTTACAAGTAAAAACAGCTTTTGCACGGAATGGGACCTTTAAAACTGAATCCTAGGCTACTAAATTTCATCAGCACACAGTAAAGGAAACTTGTCTTTGAACTCAGCTGACTGTCTAGTCCTAATCCCTGTTGTGCAATGTCCCTTTTCAGTGAAGTTTTAGTTTTTGTTAAGAGTATGGACTTTTAATCTTGACCTTGTTGGTAGGCAACGGCCCTTTTTCAGTCAAGCATTTTCAGATTAGCTCAGTCAGTCTGTGAAGCAGTCAGTGTCAGCACTTGCGCGAGCTCGCTTTTTCTCTAACTAATGTTAACATTACACACTTTAAGAGACTTTGTTTGAGGATATCAACGTTATTCACTAGTCTAAAGATAGTTCTACCATCAAGAACATATAAAACAAAAGCAAAAACAATTTTTATTTGCAGAAGTCATCATTGATATTTGGTGTTAGCTAACGTTAGGTAACGTTATTATTTTTAGCTAAAGTTAATGTTATCTGTCTCCACACTTCTGTCAACTGACATATGCATTTGCTTTTGAAAATAAACAGCCTGGCTTGCTTAAGCATAACTGAAGATTAAATAGAAATATAACATGACGAATGCATGTACCGATTGGTTGCCCCATCTTCCCAGGAGGTGGTGGTGTAAACATCATCAAATTTATCAAGTCCTGACCAGTCTTGGGCTTTTAATTGTAAGCTGTCCCATTTGCCTTGATTTATTGTATCGGTGGGCTTGCAAGGCTTGTCACATTTTAGGACACATTCATAGGACATTGTGTGCTTTGTCTTTCATTGGGAGGGAAAGCAACTCGCTATTATATTACTGTTATATTATATTGCTGTTATACGCTGTTTATTTTCAAAAGCAAATGCATATGTCAGTTGACAGAATTGTGGAGACAGATAACATTAACTTTAGCTAAAAATAATAACGTTACCTAACGTTAGCTAACACCAAATATCAATGATGACTTCTGCAAATAAAAATTGTTTTTGCTTTTGTTTTATATGTTCTTGATGGTAGAACTATCTTTAGACTAGTGAATAACGTTGATAACCTCAAACAAAGTTTTCTTTTTCTTTTTCTTTTTTATATATTCCCCCCCCCCCCCCCGGTTTTTTATCCCATTTTTATCCCCCATTAGTGCTAACGTAATTTCTTTATCCTGGTTGCTACTCCACCCTCTGCCGATCTGGGGAGAGCCGAAACTGGCTCCATGCTTCCTCCGAGACATGGGCAGTTAGCCAGCTGCTTCTTTTCACCTGACAGGGGAAGCTTCACCGGTAGGACATAGCACGTGGGAGGTTCACACTATTCCAACCAGTTCCCCTCCCTCTGAACAGGCGCCCTTAACGACCAGAGGAGGAACCACATTAGCAACCAGGATATTGCATGTTTTTCCTATACCCTCCAACACTCCATCACTCTCTCACATTCCCCCTGCTCTTCTCCCTTCTCCTGCTCTCTCCTCTGCTCTCTCTTCATTTCTATTTTTCTATATTATCAATTGTTCAAATGTTATCTTTATTCTGTATATTCTTGTTACTGTTGTGTCAGCTAGAATTAGCTAGACATACTTTCTGTGAAGCCCTCTGAGACATGCTTGTGAATTAGGGCTATATAAATAAACTTGACTTGACTTGGTGAAGGGGGTTCCTATATGAAGGAAACCCCCGGGAGGCACGGGGAGAACATGCAAACTCCACACAGAAAGGCCCTTTTGACAACCCCACCCGGGCGGTGGGCACTCGAGGACATGCGGACGGGCACGCATTCCTTCAGCGTTCACATCGTCCCAGGTGGGAATCGAACCCACGACCTTCGAGCTGTGAGGCGATAGTGCTTACCACTACACCACCGTACCTCCTTTTATATCTTCAAACAAAGTGTCTTAAAGTGTGTAATGTTAACATTAGTTAGAGAAAAAGCGAGCTCGCGCAAGTGCTGACACTGACTGCTTCACAGACTGACTGGGCTAATCTGAAAATGCTTGACTGAAAAAGGGCCGTTGCCTACCAACAAGGTCAAGATTAAAAGTCCATACTCTTAACAAAAACTAAAACTTCACTGAAAAGGGACATTGCACAACAGGGATTAGGACTAGACAGTCAGCTGAGTTCAAAGACAAGTTTCCTTTACTGTGTGCTGATGAAATTTAATAGCCTAGGATTCAGTTTTAATTTCAAAGTTAATTTCATTGTTTGTTTTGAGTTGACCTTTAAATTCAGCTCAAGCAACTAACCTTGCTAGCTTTGCATACAGAATACTATTTTATGTTAGGCTATAGTGCAAAATTGTTTTTGGTTCATTATGAAAATGTGATGGGATGAACTGGACACCATATTCTCAGTAGCCTACCCTATTTAATGGGAAACCGCAAATCAGCAACTGTTGTTTACACACAAACATTGACTTTAATGACCTCAGAGATGACTTCTGTGTACTTATACTGATCTGACACAGGTGTAGGCGTGTGCGTGTCCCAGGCGTGTCCATGGGCCTCTAGCCTATCATCTTCCTCCCGCAAGTGTCATTTTGCGCTCTGGCGAAGATACCGTCGCTATGTTCCAAGCGTAAACAGAGGTTTGGGCGTTGCCCGTGCCAAAATAGGCGTTCCAGTGCAATGTGTTAGAAAAAGGGGCCTTGGGTGCTCTCAATTTTAACGCCACCAAATAGCTGGTCTTAGCGCAAAAAAACCCCACTACGCCAGGCGTATGCCTGAGAGCAGACAGTATTCTCCGCGCAGTGCATGACATCCTCGCTTGGATACATTACGCACGGCACACTCCCTCCTCAGAATGCCAGGTTGATTTCCAACTATAGCCTACACTGCAGAAAAAACACACCTTGATACACTTCAGAAAAAACACACCTTGATTTAAAAATGAGAACTAGTTTGTCATGGTTTTGTGCCAAAAAGTGATTTGCGTTTTGAATTGGATTACCAGGGGAACGAGGGTCTGGCGGGGCAGGAGTCTGTGTGTAGCTCAGGGAGGGGTGGTTTTAAGTGTGGGGTGCACAGGTTCCGCTAGTGTGCCGGGTCCTGGAGGGGGGTCTCCCCGGAGAAAGTATGAGCTGGGCCACTTAGGCAGGCGGGGTGGGTCGGTGCACAGGGTGGGTAGAGGCACTGAGGCAGCGTTGTGCGCGGTCCCACGGAGCTAGTAGAGTAGGCTATACAGTAACATCTCTCCCTGCAATTGCACCATGCAACAATAGCTTAACCCAAGTGGACAATTTTGGTATAGGCTATTGAAATAGGCTACAATTAAAATCTCACACATCCCTACTCTATTAAAGAAAGAATATTTTTTAATGTGTATGTTATAGCCTATATGAACAAAGTAAGCGCACGCTTTGGGACATGCGGATATTCACTGCGTAACTGCGCGGCGGCCCTTTGGTGTGTTTCAAATGGAGCATTCCATCAGCATCAATTTTCATTAGAAATCCGAACTGGTTCATCCTCCTTTTTTCTCCCTCTCTCTTCCCTCTCTTGTTCTCTCCCCTCTCTCTCTCTCTCTCCCCCCTCTCTCTTTTATCTCTCACTCTGTCACTCTGCTTGCACTGAGCAAGAAAGAAGCTGCTGTCACAGACGTGATGGCGGTGACGCGGTGATTTTTAAAGGGATAGTTCGGTTTGTTTGAAGTGGGATCCTATCAGCTAGTTCCATACACTAACTGAAATAGGTACAGTGTTCTGGACGCTGAGTGCACCGTCTATCGAGACCCAGCACTCTGAAGCAACAGCCTCCACAGCTCTGTCTCTCTAGTACAGAGGGCCAAGAACTAAAACGTAATTTAGCCACCTAAAACAATGCCCACCTAAACAAATCAATATCAGTGTACATGCACGCTCTATTTTGACAATTTTCAGCGCTTTACTTTTGCGCCAAACAGCCGTCTCATCCGGCACTACTTTTTCTCCCAACCGTACAACTGCCGTATTCCTCGCCTGCACAGAGCCACGGTGCTGGATTACTCCGCAGATCAGCTGTTATTTTGGTTTATTTCTCACGGTTTGTTAGTGAAGACACAACAAATAGAATACACAAATGAAAATTAGTGATTTTCATAGCGAGGACGATATGCCATTCACCTTGGTGACAAGAGGATACAATTATGAACCAGAGAGAGTAATATACAGAGAGGAACTTTTGCAGAGAGAGAGTGACCAGGCAGAAAGAGAGATACGAGGAACTGCCATAATATGCTGCCTCATAATATGCTGTTTCGTTCATATAGGCTATACACATTTAAAAATATTTGTTTCTTTAATAGGGTAGGGATGTGTGAGATTTTAATTCTAGCCTATTTCAATAGCCTATATCAGAATTGTCCACTCTGGTTAAGCTATTGACTGCAGTCACGCCATCCGCACTGTGGTCTTGCATGCGTGTAATTGCAGGGAAAGAAGTTACTGTACTGGCCGGCACAATAACTTTCTCAAAAGTAATCTACTGTTATGCTATATGCCTACGCCTAACACCACAGACCTGTATGGTCGGGAATTATGTAGCTTAATAAAAACCATGACAAACGAATTCTCATTTGTAAATCAAGGTGTGTGTTTTTTTCTGCAATGTAGTTGAAAATCAACGTGACATTCTGAAGAGGGAAGAGTGTGTGCGCGCGAGGTGTTGGATAGAGAGGGACATCCATGCCGTGCGTAATGTATCCAAGCGAGGATTTCCTGCACTGCGCGGAGAATACTGTGTGCGCCCCATAGCGCTCAGGCGTAGTGGGTTTTTTGCACTAAGGCCTGCTATTAGGTGGCTTTAAAATTGAGAGCACCCAAGGCCCTTTTTTCTAACACATTGCGCTGGAATGTTCTGTCCAAGTACTTACAAGTACTTAGACATAAGTAGTATTTGGCTGAAACATACCTAAGTACTTGGACATGAAGTAGTATTTGGATGGAATATACCTTTAAACTATAAGTATTTGGAGAGAAAGTAGTATTTGGGTGGAATATATCTTAAAAACTATAAGTACTTGAACAGAAATTAGTATGTGGATAGAAGTAGAACATAATACTTCTATCTATAGAGTATCTGACTCTACAGACCCCTAGTATGGCTCTACCAAATAACAGGCTGGTTAGCTCAGACGGTAGAGAACCAGACTTACAATTTAACAATCTTGGGGTTCAGGGTTCGAATCTCACCTGGAGGGAGTGTTTATTTGATAAGAATATCTTTCACTTTATATTAGGGTGCAAAAAGAGTAACAAATGGACAGGTAATGATTCAGTACTCATAAACTAATAAGTAATTAATCTACTAAGGAACTAACAACTAATCATGAACTAATGATAAACTACTATACTCACAATGTGACCTTAACTAATGATTAACTAATATATTCACGCACTGACATTTAGGTGGCTTTAAAATTGAGAGCACCCAAGGCCCTTTTTTCTAACACATTGCGCTGAAACGCCTATTTTGGCACGGGCAACGCCCAAACCTGTGTTTACGCTCGGAACATGGCGATGGTATATTCGCCAGAGCGCAAAATTACACTTGCGGGAGGCAGATGATAGGCTAAGAGGCGCACGGACACACCTGGGCCACACCTACACCTGTGTCTGCGCTTAGATTCCAGCTCAAAACTGGATGGTGGAGGCAGACGATAGCTTAAGACGCAGGGAAGATAGCATAACGCCGGCGCAAACGATAGCGCCGTACGATGATAGGGCCCCTAGGGTGAAGTGGGAGGGCTATCTGGCCCTCAAAACAGAGATTTTCCAGGGGCACACTCCAAAGCGAGGGCTGAGAAGAAAATTGTCAATAATCAACCAGAAATGAACCAAAAGTTACAAACTAATGTGAATGTCTGAGTTTGATGTTGATTCAAAGGCCTGTGGATGCTGTGGATGCGTGGAATTAGTTTGTGGCAGCATTTCAGAAAAAATCATCGCTATTCGCGATTCGAGACATCCAGCCATTTTTGGGGGTCAAAGGTGCGAGGAGAATGAAGAGATTTCTGGAAGGGATGAGAGAGGAGTGTAAATCTGTGTGCTTGACTTTTGAGAGGAGAATTGTGTTCCTTGATTATGTGTGTCCTCTCAGGTGCTTTTGCTGTCAGGAGTACGGGCATGTGGCTGCTGTGTGTACTAGAAGCAAGATATGTAGGAGATGTGGGAGGGCGAAGGCTGACTGTACGGGAGCTGAGGGGACTGATGGACTGTGTGTTGCAAAGAAGGAGGAACATAAGTGCCTACACTGTGATGGGAATCATGATACGGGGTCTGCACAATGTCCACGAAGAAAGAAGGAAAGGGAAGTGAACAAGATCAGAGAAGAACTGAGGTTAGCTGTGTGAAGTGAGGATGTGAAAGAAACAAAGACAGGATAGGAATGCATAAGGCTCCGGAGGAGAATAAGGAGGAAGGAAAGAACTAGTCGGAGTGACTATCGCTATCATCTGTTCCTGTTTTCATACAGGAGCAGATGATAGCGAGGAGGAGGAGAAAGAGAGCAATTGTAAAAATATGGCTTTCTGTGGAGCAATAGCTGCTACTTCTTGCTAATACTTATAAGGGTAACACTTTACAATAACGTACACAAATACTGTAGTAGTTACTAGTAAACTAATCATTAACTAATAGTTAGTTAATGAGTAGCTAAGGAATAATTTGTCATTAGTCAATCACTAGTTAATCATAGTTAATGAGTAGGTAGTCATTAGTTAATGATTAGTATCTATGTTCCTGATTAGAGTAGTTAATCAATACTTAATGATTACTAAATGTCAGCTCGTGAATATAGTAGTTAATCATTAGTTACTGATTAGTCGGTCAGTTCCATGAGTAGAGTAGTTAATTGTTCGTTAATGATTAATAAATGTCAGTGCATGAATATATTAGTTAATCATTAGTTAATCATTAGTTAAGGTCACATTGTGAGTATAGTAGTTAAGCATTAGTTCATGATTAGTTGTTAGTTCCTTAGTAGATTAATTACTTATTAGTTAATGGTTAGTCAATGGTCATTTTGTGAGTATATAGTTAATTGTTAGTTACTCATTACTTAAGTATTACCTGTCCATTAGTTACTCTTTTTGTGTACCCTATTGTAAAGTGGTACATGATACTCAGTAGTTTATGAATACTGAATCATTACTTAATTATTATCTGTCTATTAGTTAGTCTTTTTGTGTACCCTATTGTAAAGTGGTGCATCATACTCTGTAGTTTATGAGTACTGAATCATTACCTGTCCATTTGTTACTCTTTTTGCACCCTAATATAAAGCGAAAGATATCCTTATCAAATAAACACTCCCTCCAGGTGAGATTCAACCCTGAACCCCAAGATTGTTACATTGTAAGTCTGGTTCTCTACCATCTGAGCTGATACTATCGAATGTAGAGCCGGAGACCAAGTATTATAGTTTTGAAGGTATATTCCACCCAAATACTACGTTCTGTCCAAGTACTTACAAGTACTTAGACATAAGTAGTATTTGGCTGAAACATACCTAAGTACTTGGACATGAAGTAGTATTTGGATGGAATATACCTTTAAACTATAAGTATTTGGAGAGAAAGTAGTATTTGGGTGGAATATATCTTAAAAACTATAAGTACTTGAACAGAAATTAGTATGTGGATAGAAGTAGAACATAATACTTAGTCTCTGACTCTACAGACCCTTAGTATGGCTCTACCAAATAACAGGCTGGTTAGCTCAGATGGTAGAGAACCAGACTTACAATTTAACAATCTTGGGGTTCAGGGTTCGAATCTCACCTGGAGGGAGTGTTTATTTGATAAGGATATCCTTCACTTTATATTAGGGTGCAAAAAGAGTAACAAATGGACAGGTAATGATTCAGTACTCATAAACTACAGAGTATGATGCACCACTTTACAATAGGGTACACAAAAAGACGAACTAATAGACAGATAATAATTAAGTAATCATTCAGTATTCATAAACTACTGAGTATGATGCACCACTTTACAGTAGGGTACACAAAAAGAGTAACTAATGGACATGTAATAATTAAGTAATGAGTAACTAACAATTAACTATATACTTACAAACTGACCATTGACTAACCATTAACTAATGAGTAATTAATCTACTAAGGCACTAACAACTAATCATGAACTAATGATTAACTACTATACTCACAATGTGACCTTAACTAATGATTAACTAATGATTAACTAATATATTCACGCACTGACATTTATTAATCATTAACTAATGATTAACTACTATATTCACGAGCTGACATTTAGTAATCATTAAGTATTGATTAACTACTCTACTCAGGAACTTAGATACTAATCATTAACTAATGACTACCTACTCATTAACTATGATTAACTAGTGATTGACTAATGACAAATTATTCCTTAGCTACTCATTAACTAACTATTAGTTAATGATTAGTGTACTAGTAACTACTACAGTATTTGTGTACGTTATTGTAAAGTGTTACCCTTATAAGGTCTAAAACCTCACTGTCCCTCCACTGATTAGCTCCCTCGCAGCTGTCCTCCATGTTTGTAATCACAATCTGCCCGCTTCGTCCTCCCTCCTCCTGCCAGCGCAGAATAGTGACGAATGTCACTCTGGAATGATGTAAAAGTCACATTGAAGTCTGATATGGGCCAGATGTCTGTTCACACCGAAGTCACATTCCAAAACATCAGATTAGAATCTGATGTGTTTCCACGTTTGAAAGTTGCCCAGGTCGTCTTTAAAAAAGTCACTTTCAATGTCATGAAAAAGACTGAGCTGAGTCAAAAGATCAAATTCGAGCACTTAGGTTTGCTGTGTGAACGTAGCCTAAATGTCCCACTGCAGAGCCAGGTTTCCCACAGAAAAGAAAAGCTTAAAGATTAATCTGGTTTCATGAAGATTCATTTTATGAAATGTATCAAATCCTTTTTTATCATTATGAAATAAAATTACATTTCAGATTGGAACTTTTCAGCTGTTTACAGTATCTTCCTTGTCATTGCCCAGAGCAGGAGTGGTTGGATTCAAGCTTAACAAAATCATAGTCATGCTAAGCCTGACCTAATTCTTGTTTTACATTTTACATTAGTAATTCGTTCCCAACAATAAAATCATGTTTCAAAAGTGATTAATAGTGGAAAAATAACATTGAGGATAATTTACTTATCAGCTATGTGTTTTGAGAACATTATATTCACAGAAATGTTGAATAACGTTTAATTTGAAGGGTCTAAAATGTGATTATACCAAAACTCCTACAGTATTCTGTTGTTTAAAGTTCTGTTGTCAACTGATGTTGCTCAGTGTTGACAGATAAAGACTGAAAAAAGAAAACTTAACTCACCCACAGTGGCCATGTTGTCAGAAAACAGATCAGTGCAGAATGACTAGCAACCGCTACGGATGGAACTCCAAATGCTTTTGTGGGGGTGGCCAAGCTGGTCCGTAATTTCTACCCTGTTTGTGTCCCACCCACTTTTTTAACTACATAAACTAACTGCTAAACTTGTTTAACCATATATACAATTTCAGGTGACCCCATTTGAATTCCAGGTGACCCGACTTGGGGTCCTGACCCCCATGTTGGGAAAGCCTGTGCTAAGCACAATATTTAAACTTTGTATTATCAGACTGAGCATTAAAATCAGAATCAGAAAGACTTTAATGATCCCAGAGGGGAAATTGTGACAGCTACAGTTGCTCATACTCAGACATGAACATACCAACAGATCACCATATATACATAACAGCAAAGATCAAACATTCTCAGGCATGAAAATATCAAACAAACCCCCATATCTACATAAGCAGCATCTACATTCTCAGAGACATATGACTGTTCCGTACAGTGATAATCAATAAAATAGCATCCAATATAAGTTACAAAGGTTAAGTACTGTAGGCTACTTGTCAAATTGCAGCAATTGCACATAGTTTCATTGCACATCAGGTTTACATTCTCTATAGTCAGGGATCCACAGGCCCAAAAGCTCAAGCAAATGGGTTGAACCTGACATGGCATGCTATACGTTTTAATATAGTTGATTGGATGTAATCCAACAGGTACTGGAGCACTCACTCTGATGAAGACACAGTAGTGTCGAAACGTTAGTTCAATAAAAAACTTCATTATACACTTGATCTGTGTGCTCCAGTACCTGTTGGATTACATCCAATCAACTATATTGTAAGTTTGCCTTTTCTGAGAAGCACCAGACCAGCCTGCTGGGCTGTAGAGGTTGAGGCGCGCTTAACTACATCCTACATGAATGCTATACTTTTTGTTTGTGTTTTATCTCTTCATTTGGACATTAAGGTCCACTGAATGAGAGGTCTGCTCTGCCGGAAACCTCGCAAAAAAAAGTTGTGGCCATTTTTGTATATGAAGCCTTTATTTTTTGACCGAAAAATGTGAAAGAGTTTTTTTTCCTCAAAGTCCTCAGTGGGTTGCGTAGGCTGTCAATAAATTCATCCCAGGTGCACAGAACATGTGTGTTGACAACACCAAGTTAAGAAATACACTTACAAAACCTTTCCAAATGATTTATAGCCATTTTCTATTATAAAAAAGCACTCGTTTTTTTAATTTTCTCCATTATTTTCATCTTTACTTTGTTAGTAAGCAATTATATCCTGAAATATGACATCAGCCAATGTGTCATTCTTTTCAGCCGATATTATAGTCATTCCACACTAAAGATTATTCAAATCAACCCAAAATCAATGGATCTGTGGTGATTTTATTACCTTTATGCTCGAAATTCCTGGAGACCCTGTACCCCAAAGACAATACTTGTAACACAAGAAATTCAAAACAACAAAATGATTTTAATCACAAAATGTACACTGGATGACAAGCCAAGAAAACAATTATTGTTATACAGCTTTGGATAGATTGTGACCAGTAGAGAAAACATTAAATTAAACATTAGCTGAACAAAATTATTGAACACAACACATTAAAAAAAGAAAGAAAAAAGACTGGCAACAAGGTCTATAATATAACAAAATTACCTTTGCAATGAACAAAATAACTCAATCACTGTCACTGTCTTCAAGTGTGAGCAGTGCATCCAAATTACCACTGAAGTCACTCCTCTCATACAGTGACACCATGTACCACCTAGCCGCTGTCACAACATCTTTAACATCCAGGCTTTCCCCAGGGTTACCGTATCTGCACAGGGGCAGAAGGTCTTCCAGGTGATCAACGGCAGTTTTGTAGGCGTGCTTTTTTCCTCTTCTGTAGAGATAGCTCACTGTGTCACATCCAGTCAGTAGGTGCTGAGGAGCATGGAGGAAAGATCTGCAGCTTGAACATCATAGTTCACTGCCAGGGCGTTTGCGATTGCATGAGCAGGTAGATATCCATCGTCTTTACCCACAGCTCCTGCAGGCCATCCATATGTGCAATGTAGTATATGCACATCATGATCACGTCTGTGTCAGTCGCCACCACTACAGCCCGTTTGTGGTGCAGATGTTGCAATGAGTATGCAATGTGGGCAAACATCCTGGTATCTGCCTCCTCATGCTTCTCACAGGATAGTTCTGGAAGCTCAACCTGACAATCTGCTTTTAACAGAACAGTGTGACCAGGATCACGGAAAATTACATGGATGGCCTGCAAGAGCTGTGGGTAAAGAAGATGCAATCGCAGACGCCCTGGCAGTGAACTATGATGTTCAAGCTGCAGATCTTTCCTCCATGCTCCTCAGCACCTAGTGCTCCGTAGTACAAGTATCACGTGTGAAATTCTTGTGCTGTAGGCTCCATTACAACATAGTGCAAATAACAGTATAACAGTGCAAAAACAGGGCATATAGATGCAGTAAAACAAGAGAACAACAAGCAATAACAGTAAACTTTTCCTTTTCTTTTCTAGCGTAGACACCTTAAAACATAATTAAACATTCTATTTGCACAGGTGCAAATAATAGGCATAATTATCATATGTAATGGTAGCAGCTGCTACATGATTGTTTATTTGTGTGTGTTAAGGAGTCTCGTGGCCTGCGGGAAGAAACTGTCCCTCAGGCGATTTGTTCGTGCTTTTGGGACCCTGTATCTCCTCCCTGAGGGTAACAGGGAGAACAGACTATTGTGGGGGTGGTATGTGTCCTTGATGATCTTCAGGGACCTCCTGAGGCACCGCTGATTGTACCAGTACATGGTGGTACAGTTCCCGTACCAGGTGGTGAAGCAGCCAGTCAGCAGGCTTTCAATGGTGCCTCTGTAGAAGTCCCTAAGGATTTCTGGCCTTAGCCCAAATTTCTTCAGGCGTCTGAGTCTGTGTAGTCGCTGTTGGGCCTTTTTGACAACAGTGTCGGTGTGGCTGGCCCATGTCAGGTCCTGGTGGATGTTGACTCCCAGGTACTTGAAGCTGTCCACCTTTTCCACCACTGTGCCATTGATAGTGATTGGGGGGTGTGCGCCCCCCCCTCCTGTAGTTTACAATGATCTCCTTGGTCTTGGAGACATTTAGAGAGAGGTGGTTGTCCTGGCACCATTGTTCCAGGGCCTCCACCTCCTTTCTGTAGGCCGTCTCGTCGCTCCTGGAGATCACCCCCACGACTGCTGTGTCGTCTGCAAACTTCACGATGGTGTTCGAGTTTGAGTCGCCACGCAGTCGTGGGTGTAGAGGTTGTACCAGAAGGGGCTGGAGACGCATCCCTGGGGCGCTCCTATGCTGATGGTCAGTGGGGAGGAGGTGAGGTTGCCCACTCTCACCACCTGGCGGCGGTCTGTCAGAAAGTCCAGGATCCAGTCACACATTGCTGTGTTTAGTCCCAGCTTGTGATGCGACACAGTGAGCTATCTCTACAGCTAGCTCTACAGAAAAGGGAAAAAAGCACGCCTACAAAACTGCCGTTGATCACCTGGAAGACCTTCTGCCCCTGTGCAGATACGGTAACCCTGGGGAAAGCCTGGATGTTAAAGAAGATGTTGTGACAGCGGCTAGGCGGTACATGGTGTCACTGTATGAGAGGAGTTACTTCAGTGGTAATTTGGATGCACTGCGAGCCCATCTCTTTGGCAATATCAAAGGAGACATGCGTTGCCTTCCACCTACCGAAGATGCCTTCCAGTTACACCTTCGTCGAGCCCTGCATCAGTTGGCTGTATGCAAGCGAGCACACATGTCTCAACCAACCTACCCTGTTGCCACTGACTTCGGCAGAGAGCTTGTCAGTGGTAAGCTGATGGCAACCATGATGCTGAAGGAGGCAAAACCTGCAGAATTCAAACGCACCAAATACTGTCACTGCAAGAAAAGCATGTGTGCCCGAGGATGCTCTTGTGTGAGAGCCAATGTCAAGTGTGTCATCGCATGTCTCTGCACTGGGGACCCCAATAAATGTTCAAGGAATGAACTCACACTTGAAGACAGTGACAGTGATTGAGTTATTTTGTTCATTGCAAAGGTAATTTTATGTTATATTATAGACCTTGTTGCCAGTCTTTTTTCTTCCTTTTTTTAATGTGTTGAGTTCAATAATGTTGTTCAGCTAATGTTTAATTTAATGTTTTCTAGATACTGGTCACAATCTATCCAAATTAAGCTGTATAACAATAATTGTTTTGTTGGCTTGTCATCCAGTGTACATTTTGTGATTAAAATCATTTTGTTGTTTTCAATTTCTTGTGTTACAAGTATTGTCTTTGGGGTACAGGGTTTTGTTAAAACTAAAAACATGTCTCCAGGAATTTCGAGCATAAAGGTAATAGAATCACCACAGATCCATTGATTTTGGGTTGATTTGAATAATCTTTAGTGTGGAATGACTATAATATCGGCTGAAAAGAATGACACATTGGCTGATGTCATATTTCAGGATATAATTGCTTACTAACAAAGTAAAGATGAAAATAATGGAGAAAATTCAAAAAACGAGTGCTTTTTTGTAATAGAAAATGGCTATAAATCATTTGGAAAGGTTTTGTAAGTGTATTTCTTAACTTGGTGTTGTCAACACACATGTTCTGTGTACCTGGGATGAATTTATTGACAGCCTACGCAACCCACTGAGGACTTTGAGGAAAAAAAACTCTTTCACATTTTTCGGTCAAAAAATAAAGGCTTCATATACAAAAATGGCCGCAACTTTTTTCGCGAGGTTTCCGGCAGAGCAGACCTCTCATTCAGTGTCCAAATGAAGAGATAAAACACAAACAAAAAGTATAGCATGCCACATCAGGTCCTCTCAAATTTTGGGTGACTGGATCCCTGACTACTAAGTTGGTTGGGTTTTGACAGGTGGGGTGAGCCATGGCTATCAAATTGGTTGACTTGATTGAGTGACTGGTGTTCTGAGTGAGGAGTTAAAGAGTTTGATGGCCACAGGCAGGAATGACTTCCTGTGGCGCTCTGTGGTGCATCTGGGTGGAATCAGTCTTGCACTGAACCTGCTCCTGTGTTCGACCAGCACATCATGGAGTGGATGGGAGGTGTTGTCCATGATGGAACGTAGCCTGGACAACATTCTCCTCTCCGACACTGCTGTCAGAGTTTTCAGCTCCAGCCCCACCAAAAACAATGCACAGTTTAAGTAGAATTATATTTGTTAACTTGCCTTTTTGGCCATTTTTTCCCCCAATTCACCTTATTTTTGAACTCTCCTATGCACAGGCTCTACTTCCAGTCATTTGTGAAGCGACACCTGTTGCAATACTCGATATACTGTACTGCGATATATCGCTGTACTGCGATAACGTTTTTTACATCTCGTGTAAAAAAGTGTAGTCATCCGTAGGTCAGCAGTTGACCTGGACGAATCCATCTTGTGTAAAAAAAAGTGTAGTCACCTGTAAGTCAGAAGTTGCCTTGCGGGCAAATGTCATGCAATTGCTCGACTGTGATGTCATCAGCCTCCTAGGGACATTAGGGAGAAGTGATGTCATCAGACAGTGATGTGACATATTGCTGACATCATCAGTAGTGTCAAGCAGAGTGGCGCTGTCCACTATTTCTGTTCATTGACTCCACAGGAAGTGGCTGGAGTGAACCAAAGCTGTCTAACATAAACAAATAAATAATAGTATTTTCTGCCACGCTTTGGAAATAGTCTACAGTATCCTACGTGCTCATCCCTTTACAAGTCCAGTATCCATCAACTTGTCACACAACAGCGTAGTGTTAATTTCGTCGACGAAAACTATGACGAAAAATGTTAGTCGACTACCTTTTTCCCCAAGGCTAAGACGAGACTAATGTTCAGACTTTTAGTTTAATTGACTAAGGCCCAATCCCAATTATTTTCTTAACCCTCAAGCTCAATGCTCAATTTTAGCAGCCCTCAAAACTAAGGCTAGAATAGAGAACCCCCCCCCGTGGGGGATTCTTCAGGAGTCAATACATTGGTGGTGGACTGGGGAGGTGGGTGAGGTGAAACGCGGCTTCCAGAGAAGGAATTAGATCAGCTCAAGTGCAGCGGCTAGAGGTCAGGGAAAGAGGACGGTGGTGCGCCCAGCGTGGCTATAAATACTGCCACGTCATAGCCTCGGCACTGACGACATTAACGGCGTCACCTAGGCAAGTGCGTCACGCGAACGTCACGCTGGGATTACTGCACTGACGACATTAACGGCGTCACCTAGGCAAGTGCGTCACGCGAACGTCACGCTGGGATTACCGCACTTGTCGTCACGCTAGGATTACATGTGATGATGAGGTCGCTATATGTCACTAGATTACGTGTGGCGTGAGGCAGCGTGTCTGGTCTTCATCTTGAAACTAGGTCGAGACCATCATTTCAATCATGAGAGACCAGAGGGTAAGGTTAATCAGCAAGCTTTATTAAAGTATGGCATGGCGATAAGATTCATGGCCTGAAGCGGTATGGCATTAATTCTGATGGCGTGGCAGCATGGCAACTGATTCTTTGGCGTAGTGACTCCGAGGCAAGATGCCTCTCTTCTTGAGGCGGGAGGGCATCTGCTCGGGCTAGAATAGAGAACCCCCCAAAAGAGAGAAACCTGAACGGCCAACCGGTCTGCTCGCCTCGCGATACAGCGGGCGCTGGGCGGAAGGCGACGCTTGTCGCCGACCGGTTGGCTCGGCAGCACGGCAACTTACGGAAACCATCGACCGGGCGAGGCCGCAGCGATACGCGGGCGCATGATGATCGACCAATCCGGCATAATTCGGCGTTGGCATAATTCGGCGTTGAACTGTCATGGAAAATTATTGATCAAATGCTTATTGATTGATTAGTTATTAGCTATGGCAATTCCATGCTGTATTTAGTGAACTGTGTTTTTCAGCAATGCAGAGGATTGCTGTTCTGTGAGAACAAGTATCTTGTTTTGGGGAAGTGTCTAGAGAACATGTGAGTTTCTGTGAGAACCTGTGTCTTGTTGTGACTATAGACTGGATTTGTTATGTATTCTAGTGAACATCAGATTAACTATGGACGTCATGGAGAAGTACTGAGTTGGAGGGAGGTGCAATGAACTGCCCTCCACGATGAGGGGCGGGCATCGATAGTTTCAGTATATGATGTGATGTAAACAATAATTCGGGGCTCTTGTATCGTCAAATGTTGATGAGGGGAGACCTCCGTGCACGGAGAGATGATTGTGGAAATAAAGAAAACCTCCTATGAACATTTAAAACGGATATCTCATTATTGATTAATCGGCAGAGCATTACAGTGGATTTTTCCTCCACAGAACCCCCCCCCCCCTGCTCTTGCGACTTTCAAATGGGACAAGTCAAGTCAAGTCAAGTTTATTTATAGCCCTAATTCACAAGCATGTCTCAGAGGGCTTCACAGAGAATATGTCTAGCTAATTCTAGCTGACACAACAGTAGCAAATTACAGAATAAAGATAACACATTGAACAATTGATAGAGAAATATAAAAAATATAGAAATATAGGATAGAGCAGAGGAGAGAGCAGGAGAAGGGAGGAGAGCAGGGGGAATGTGAGAGAGTGATGGGGTGGGGAGGGAATGGGAAATGTTGGAGAGTATAGGAGGTGGGGAAGGAGCAAGAGGAGAGAGCAGGAGAGGGGAGGGGGGAGGGAGAGCGGGGGGTGTGTGGGGGAGAAGAGAGCAGGGAGAGGGAGGAGGTGGGCAGAGAATGGGAAATGTGGGGGAGGAGAGAGCAGAGAAGGAGAGGTGGGGAAAGTAGCAGGGGAAGGGGGAAAGAAAGAGAATGGATGCCATGCTTTAGAAAAGTGGAGGGGGGGTGGTGCAGTGGCAAGCGCTGTCGCCTCACAGCTCAAAGGTCCTGGGTTCGATTCCCACCTGGGACGTTGTGAACGCTGAAGGAATGCGTGCCCGTCCGCATGTCCTCGAGTGCCCACCGCCCGGGTGGGGTCGTCAAAAGGGCCTTTCTGTGTGGAGTTTGCATGTTCTCCCCGTGCCTCCCGGGGGCTTCCTTCATATAGGAACCCCCTTCACCAAAAACATGCAATATCCTGGTTGCTAATGTGGTTCCTCCTCTGGTCGTTAAGGGCGCCTGTTCGGAGGGAGTGGAACTGGTTGGAATAGCGTGAACCTCCCACGTGCTATGTCCTACCGGTGAAGCTTCCCCTGTCAGGCGAAAAGAAGCGGCTGGCTAACTGCCCATGTCTCGGAGGAAGCATGGAGCCAGTTTTCGGGGGGGGGGGGGGGGGGGGGGGGGTTCAGGAACGGGAGGAGATGGGGAGGGAGAGCAGGGGGAGTATGGGAGACTACGTATATGGAGAGAACAGGGAAAGGAGGGCTAGCTGACACAACAGTAATAAATTACAGTAGTAATAATAACACATCGAACAATTATATGATAGAGAAATATAGACACACATTTTGCAAACGGACATATGTCGATTTCTTAGCAACCAAACTATGCTTAATTTAATTGGCTGCAAGCCTTTAGTAGTGAATCCATTTGCCAAATAAACACATGTTCACATATAGAGCTTATGGGTGCCTCGCTTTAGGGTAGAATAGGTGCCATGCTTTAAATAGTGGCGGAATAGTGGGAGGGGATAGAATGGGTGCCATGCTTTGGAGTAGAATGGCTACTATGCTTTAGAATAGTGGGGGAAGGGGGAAAGAGGAGAGAGCAGGAGAGGGGAGGAGGGAGGGAGAGAGCGGGGGGTGTGGGGGAGGAGAGGGCAGGGAGAGGGAGGAGGTGGGGAGAGAATGGGAAATGTGGGGGAGGAGAGAATGGAGAAGGAGAGGTGGGAGGGTGCAGGGGAGGGAGAGCAGGGGGAATGTGAGAGAGGAGAGAGCAGGAAGTGGCAGGGAATGGGGAAAATTGGGGAGGAGAGGAGGAGGGGAAGGAGCAGAGGAGGGGAGAAAGAGGAGAGAGCAGGAGAAGGGAGCGGGAGAGCGGTGGGATGTGGGGGAGGAGAGAGCAAGATAAGAGAGGAGGTGGGGAGGCGGAGTGGGAAATGTGGGAGAGGAGAGAACAGGAAGGAGGAAGTGGGGAAGGAGCAGGGCAAGGGGGAAAGAGAAAGAGAGGGGGGGAGAAGATCAGACAAACTGACTACTCTAGACATTAACCAGAACTAACTAGGACACAGGGGATTTAGCTAATCTACAGCCTAGTCTGGCCTGTCCTATTCTGCTCTAGTCTGATTTTAGCCTGAACACTATAACCGGTCTACAGCCTATAGTTAGGCTGTAGCTAATCTATTGCCTACCTAAGCTATTCTAACCTACCAGCAGTAGGTTAGAAAACGGGACACCCCTTAAAGGCAGATACATCTTCAGACTGTGGGGGGCAGCAATACGCCAAAGCTCCATCCAGTCTGTCAATTCAAAAGAAGAAGAAGAGGAAAAAAGCAGCCCTACAAATGTAACGCTAAGTATTTCCTTGTTAATAGAGATGTAGAAATTATGATACCCATTGTATTATCTTACTTTAAATGTAATTTTGTGGATTTCCGATTTGGAACACAATTGTTGTTGCTAACTATCGATAGCCTAGTCAGTAGCCGTGCTGGTGTGGTCAAGCCATAACGCTATTGCCAATGTTGTTAAGAAATGCCATAATTCTGGGTGGTAATGTCGTTGTTGAGTTGTTTTATCAAGATACAGCCTACGTGTAATGTTTGCACCAACATTTTTGGCCCCGGTGCTGGTAATGCACCAGGGGCCTTACAGGAACGGGGGTTCCGGAACGGGGGGGGGTTCAGGAACGGGAGGAGATGGGGAGGGAGAGCAGGGGGAGTATGGGAGACTACGTATATGGAGAGAACAGGGAAAGGAGGGCTAGCTGACACAACAGTAATAAATTACAGTAGTAATAATAACACATCGAACAATTATATGATAGAGAAATATAGACACACATTTTGCAAACGGACATATGTCGATTTCTTAGCAACCAAACTATGCTTAATTTAATTGGCTGCAAGCCTTTAGTAGTGAATCCATTTGCCAAATAAACACATGTTCACATATAGAGCTTATGGGTGCCTCGCTTTAGGGTAGAATAGGTGCCATGCTTTAAATAGTGGCGGAATAGTGGGAGGGGATAGAATGGGTGCCATGCTTTGGAGTAGAATGGCTACTATGCTTTAGAATAGTGGGGGAAGGGGGAAAGAGGAGAGAGCAGGAGAGGGGAGGAGGGAGGGAGAGAGCGGGGGGTGTGGGGGAGGAGAGGGCAGGGAGAGGGAGGAGGTGGGGAGAGAATGGGAAATGTGGGGGAGGAGAGAATGGAGAAGGAGAGGTGGGAGGGTGCAGGGGAGGGAGAGCAGGGGGAATGTGAGAGAGGAGAGAGCAGGAAGTGGCAGGGAATGGGGAAAATTGGGGAGGAGAGGAGGAGGGGAAGGAGCAGAGGAGGGGAGAAAGAGGAGAGAGCAGGAGAAGGGAGCGGGAGAGCGGTGGGATGTGGGGGAGGAGAGAGCAAGATAAGAGAGGAGGTGGGGAGGCGGAGTGGGAAATGTGGGAGAGGAGAGAACAGGAAGGAGGAAGTGGGGAAGGAGCAGGGCAAGGGGGAAAGAGAAAGAGAGGGGGGGAGAAGATCAGACAAACTGACTACTCTAGACATTAACCAGAACTAACTAGGACACAGGGGATTTAGCTAATCTACAGCCTAGTCTGGCCTGTCCTATTCTGCTCTAGTCTGATTTTAGCCTGAACACTATAACCGGTCTACAGCCTATAGTTAGGCTGTAGCTAATCTATTGCCTACCTAAGCTATTCTAACCTACCAGCAGTAGGTTAGAAAACGGGACACCCCTTAAAGGCAGATACATCTTCAGACTGTGGGGGGCAGCAATACGCCAAAGCTCCATCCAGTCTGTCAATTCAAAAGAAGAAGAAGAGGAAAAAAGCAGCCCTACAAATGTAACGCTAAGTATTTCCTTGTTAATAGAGATGTAGAAATTATGATACCCATTGTATTATCTTACTTTAAATGTAATTTTGTGGATTTCCGATTTGGAACACAATTGTTGTTGCTAACTATCGATAGCCTAGTCAGTAGCCGTGCTGGTGTGGTCAAGCCATAACGCTATTGCCAACGTTGTTAAGAAATGCCATAATTCTGGGTGGTAATGTCGTTGTTGAGTTGTTTTATCAAGATACAGCCTACGTGTAATGTTTGCACCAACATTTTTGGCCCCGGTGCTGGTAATGCACCAGGGGCCTTACATTCCCGCATGTCGCCAAGACTAATTATGCACCGTTTTAGGCGACTAAATGGCGGCCGGCCACTAGAGGGCGCCGCTGCCCCACTAAGATTTGCTCTCATACCTTCCTCACGGTATCAGCTGTTTCCCCAAAACAACGTGCCCAGGTGGACTCATTGAGCCTAGGATGGCCAGGGCTTAGATCTGCGTGAGCACGACCCGTCGTAATTTGTCAAATTCAAGGTACATTAAAACGTTGTCTTGCTTCAACATACATCGCATCGCATAAACCATTTCCACCCGCAGGTTTGAGGAGTAGCTAACATAAACGTCAGATAAATACTCTCTATAGGCTAACGTTACCTACTGAGGCAGCTAACATGGCTAATTAGCTAGCTAACGCGGTCCATCGATATACAGTCTGGTAGACAGATAAAGCAGTGTGTTCCTTCTGTTTTACACAATGTTAGCCAGCCTGCCTGGTCTCTTCTCTGTATATCCTTACAGCAGCTAAGAGAGGAGCTTGTGAAGATTGAACGAACATCCCCACAGTCAAAGCACTTCCCTGAGATATCTATATAAAAACGTTTATTGCTTTAATACCAAAAATAAAACCTCCAGTGTCTGTAAGCTAACGCTAACGCGTTAGCGATTAGCTATTGGCTGGTTGTTGTGTACACTTGTGTAGGCCCCATGTTATGGTTAGACCCGGGAGTTAACATTATAAAACACATTTCCTGGCATATGCAGGTAGTTGGAAAACCTGGTAAGTTCTGAAAATATGTGTCTATTATTGTGTTATTCCAGCTATCGTTATCGGTTGTTAGGTTAGAGTAATATGAAGCCGACAAAAACCGGCAAAACAGACAAGCGGTTAATGCTAGTCTGCTTCCATTAAAACCATTGTGTATTAAAATAAACGATAACGTAGCTGGAGTAACTAATAAAACACATTATTTTCTGAACTTACTTAAGTCCCCAACCAACTTCGCGCAGCTTTCTCAAAACAATGTCCTTTTTATTGCGGTCCATCGATATACAGTCTGGTAGACAGATCAAGCAGTGTCTTCCTTTTGTTTTACCAAGCAGTGTCTTCTCTATCTAAAACAGATCTATAAGGTGAAGAGCCTGTAGCCTGTAGATGACGGCTTGAGACTGGCTGCCACAGCTGTCAATCATCCCTTTTTATATGTCAAATAAGTAATTAAAAACAAACTGATCAGAAAAATGACCACTTGCACAGGCATTAGCATGACAATAACTATCTAAAATGATACAACCCACCTTTGGAAAAAATGCGTGACGATACCATGCACCGGGGCTATGCCAGGTTTCGACCTGGCCTTGTTGTAAGATGACCGGGCTAGTGTTATCTCCCAGGCTTTTTATCTAATGATAGTTACAGCAGCTGTAACTATCGTTAGATAAAAAGCCTGGGAGATAACTGCAAACTATTATGACATGAACACTGTAGTCAGTAGTGACAACATCCAGCAGTGCCACTAACATGTGTTTCGGTTTAACTGGTAACCGTGTTAACTCTGTCATAGCGGCTCTCAACTCGTCTCAATGACATTACCACCGAGAATTATGGCATTTCGTAACAACGTTAGCAATATGTTAGCTTGACCGCACCAGATCGGCTACTGACTATCGATAGTTGGCAACAACAATTGTGTTAGGCTCCAAAACGGAAATCCATAAAATGACATTTAAACTAAGATAATACAATGGTTATCGTAATTTCCACATCTCTATTAACAAGGAAATACTTACATTTGTAGGGCTGCTTTAGGGATTCTGGGATCGCACTCACTGCCAAGGGTGGTCCTGGAAAATCTTAAAACTGCGGGCCATACAGCCCTTAAACTCCACCCTTAACTTAACACTCTGAAAATCGGGACAGAAGCACTTTGCGGGAGCGCAAATTTTTGAGACTGAGGGTTAAGATTGAGGGTTAAGAATCAGAATCAGAATCAGAAATACTTTAATGATCCCCGGGGGGAAATTGGGACAAGTTGCAGTTGCTCGCACTCAGGCATGAAATATCCACATAACACAACATAGCATAACACAGTATCACACAGTACTAAACGTAAAAAACAGTCAATACAATAAAATGCAATAAAATAAAATAGAATTAAATAGGGTCAATGGGATAGTAAAAGTAAGTAGAATTGTAGAATAGCATTCAATAAGTAGTTACAGTTACCATCTATGTACAGTACGTGTCAAATTGCAGTTATTGCACACTGGAATTAAATTAAATCAAATTGCACATTACGTGTGACGTAACTAAGGCACAGCTATCCAATCGGCTGACTCAGTCTCAGAGAGACTGAGTGTCTCCGAGGTGCTCTTCTTAGTGAGGCGTTAAAGAGTCCAATGGCCACAGGCAGGAATGATTTCCTGTGCCTCTCTGTGGTGCATCTGGGTGGATCTGGATCAGCCTCTCACTGAACGTGCTCCTGTGTTTGACCAGCACGCCATGGAGTGGGTGAGAGTCATTGTTCATGATGGAGCGTAGCCTGGTCAGCGTTCTCTTCTCCGACACCGCTGTCAGAGAGCTCAGCTCCAGTCCCACAATGTCCCTGGCCTTACGGATCAGTTTGTTGAGTCTGTTGGCATCCGCTGCCTTCAGCCTGCTGCCCCAGCACACGATAGCATACAGGAAGGCACTGGCCACCACCGACTCATAGAACATCCTCAGCATGGTCCGGCAGGACCTCAGCCGTCTCAGGAAGTAGAGACGGCTTTGCCCCTTCTTGTAGAGTGCTTCAGTGTTCTTAGCCCAGTCCAGTTTATTGTCAATGTACACTCCAAGGTACTTGTAGTCCTCCACGATGTCCACACTGACCCCGTGTATTGAAACAGGGATCACCGGTGCCTTGACCCTCCTCAGGTCCACCACTAGCTCCTTTGTCTTTGTCACATTGAGGTGCAGGTGGTTTTGCTCACACCATGTGACAAAGTTAGCCACCACAGCCCGATACTCTTCTTCATCGCCATCTCTGATACATCCAACTATCGCAGAGTCGTCAGAGAACTTCTGAAGGTGGCAAGACTCTGTGTGGTAGGTGAAGTCCGTGGTGTAGATGGTGAAGAAGAAGGGAGAGAAGACCGTCCCCTGTGGTGCTCCTGTATTGCTGACCATTCTGTCTGACACACAGTTTTGCAAGCGCACTGTGGTCTGCCAGACAGGTAGTCCACAATCCAGGATACCAGGGGGGCATCCACCCGCATCGCTGTCAGCTTCTCACCCACTGTGGTGGCTAACTTTGTCACATGGTGTGAGCAAAACCACCTGCAGCTCAACGTGACAAAGACAAAGGAGCTAGTGGTGGACCTGAGGAGGGTCAAGGCACCGGTGATCCCTGTTTCAATACACCCGATTTAAATAAAGCCAACATGAAGAAAGTCCTGCCGAAATACTACCAGCATGTAAAATTCCCAACGCGCGGTCATAACATCCTGGATCATGTTTACACTCCGTTCAAGCACGCCTACAAGGCCCTCCCACGACCTGCCTTCGGCAAATCAGATCATGCCTCGATACTTCTGCTTCCTGCATACAGGCAGAGACTGAAGTGTGAGCAGCCTGTGACGCGCACAGTACAGCGTTGGACTGACCAATCAGATGCCACCCTGCGCCACTGTTTCCGGACTACAGAATGGGATGTTTTCCGAACTGCGGCAAATAACAACATCAATGAATATACAGAGCACGTTACCGGATACATAAGCAAATGTATCGATGACGTTGTACCGCGGGTGACTGTACGGACTTATCCCAACCAGAAACCATGGGTCAACGGTGAGGTCTGCTCAGCACTCAGAGCACGGACAACTGCCTTCCACTCCGGAGACCCTGGTGAGTACAGTAAAACCCGGTATGAGCTCAGAAAGGCAATACAATCGGCCAAGAGACATTATAGAGCAAAAGTGGAAACATGTTACAGTGAATCAAACACCAGGGATATGTGGAGTGGGCTAAGAACCATTACAGACTACAAGGGAAAGGGCTGCAGCAAGGGGGAGGTGCCTGCTTCTCTTCCAGATGAGCTGAACACCTTCTATGCTCGCTTTGAGAACCACACCAGGCAGGAGGCTACACTTGAGCCAGATAACTGCCCATTGCAAATATCTCGGTCAGATGTGTACAAAACCTTTAAAAGGGTGAACACTCGCAAAGCTCCTGGGCCGGATAATATCCCGGGTCGTGCCCTCAAAGTATGCGCCTATGAGCTGGCCGATGTCTTCACAGACATTTTTAACCTTTCTCTGGTTCAGTCTGTAGTCCCAACATGCTTCAAGAAAACCACTATAATTCCAGTCCCCAAAAAAACAAATGTAACATGCTTAAATGACTACCGCCCAGTAGCACTTACCTCTACCATCATGAAGTGTTTTGAGCGGTTAGTTAAAGTCCACATCACATCCTCCTTGCCCCCCGGACTAGACCCTCTACAGTTTGCCTATAGGCCAAACAGGTCCACGGATGACGCAGTGGCTCTTGCGCTGCACTCTGCCTTCTCCCACCTGGAGCAGAGGAACACCTACTTGCGGATGCTGTTTGTGGATTATAGCTCGGCCTTTAACACCATAGAGCCATTCAGACTGATCACAAAGCTCCGTGACCTGCGTGTCAGTACCTCCCTGTGCAGCTGGATCTTGGACTTCCTGTCGAACAGACCACAGGCAGTGCGGATTGGCAACACCACCTCCTCCACACTGACACTAAGCACCGGTGCCCCCCAGGGTTGCGTGCTCAGCCCCCTGCTGTACACCCTGTACACCTATGACTGTATGGCCAGACACACCTCAAATACAGTCATAAAGTTTGCTGATGACACCACCATCATCGGCTGTATTACCAACGGAGACAAGTCGGCCTACAGAGCAGAGGTGAGGGCCCTGACATCGTGGAGTCAAGACAACAACCTCCTGCTTAACATCCGCAAGACCAAGGAGATGATCGTGGACTACAGGAGGCATCAGGGAGAGGGGCACCCCCCGCTCTACATCGAGGGAGCGGCAGTGGAGAGGGTCAGCCACTTCAGATTCTTGGGAATCAACATCAGTGATGATCTGACCTGGACACATCACGCGGGTGTTGTTGTGAAGGCAGCTAGACAGCGGCTCTTCTTCCTCCGGCGTCTGAGGAGGTTCGGTTTGGACTCAAGGATTCTGACCAACTTCTATAGGTGTACTATAGAGAGTGTCCTGACTGGCGGCTTTACGGCCTGGTATGGCAGCTGCACCGCCCTGGATCGCAAGGCTCTGCAGAGGGTGGTCAAATCGGCAGAACGCATCACCAGGTCTCAGGTGCCAGCCATACAGGACCTCTACAACCAGCGCTGCAGGAGGAAAGCTAAACGGATCCTCTCTGACCCCAGCCATCCCAGCCACAGCCTGTTCACGCTCCTGCCATCAGGCAGGCGCTACAGGAGCATCCGGACTCGAACAAATAGATTCAGAGACAGTCTGTACCCACAAACCATTAGGCTGTTAAATGGTTGTTGACTGGTTGCTTCTATTGCACTACAGCACACTTTTTTAAATTATATGTAGATTTGTCTTGTGTTTATGTATGTCTGTGTGTCCTGACTGCTATGAAATTCGGGCTCTGTTTTGTGTTTGTGTTTATTAACTTGCTTTTATTCCTTTTTAAGAACACTTTCTGCTTCCCTTTGATGTTTCTTTTATGTCTTTTTTAACAGTGAAGTTGAGTGGGTTTCGAGCATAAGAATTTCATTGCAGGTGATGGATGTTTTGCATTGTTACCGGCATATGACAATAAACTTGAAACTTGAAACTTGAAACTTGAAACTCCTGTAGGTTCTGCCTGCAACATCCGCAAAATCCGTCCCTTTCTCACAAGGGAAGCAGTTGTGGAAAAAGTCAGGTTTTACTCTGGGAACCCTACTTACACAGGATGGGGGTTCCTGGAAGTGGCGTGGCCCTAGAGCACGGATACTCAACTTGCTTTGCCTGGGGGCCACTTTTGCAAAATGACAGGAGGCAAGGATGACAGGATATAAACAGACTGCAGCACATCATCCGATGTGCTGAAAAGCTCATCGAATGCAACCTGCCATCCCTCCAGGATCTACATGCAGCCAGGACACTGAAACGCGCCTGTAAAATCATGGCCGACCCCTCCCATCCTGGCCACAAGCTCTTCTTTCAAGCACTTCCCCTCGGCAAGAGGCTGAGGTCTGCAAAGAGCAAAACCACCCGCCACAAGAGCAGCTTCTTTCCAACTGCCATCGGCCTCACCAATAAGGCCCGAAAGCCCCTCCCACTAGAGACTCACTGTCTCCCCCCCTGCCCCAGCTGAATCCCCCCCCCCACCCCCCCCCCCCCCGCCTCCCTTCACACAGCAGACTGTGACTCTCGTAACTAGGGCCTGGTTGGCTTGGACCGTGATGATAAATTGCACTGACTTATTTTTTTTATTTTTTTAGATTTTTTAAAATAATTATTTTAAATTAAAATGAAATGAAACTTCGTTTTAAACTTAATACTAGCTTTAAACTGTAGTTTTAACTTCTTCTAACTTAATATCAGTTTCACGTTTTAATGCCGATCTAACTCTGACTACTAATGTCGTGTAGATTTTGTGCAGACACATGTTGCTTCGGAATAGGAACTCATGTGGGTCTTTAATGTATATTGATTTTAATGTACATACACACAAACTTAAGCACATTGTGTATATGATCTTTTGGGCTATAATATTGAGTCTTTCTGTGTTGACTTGATCACTGTATGGCATGCAGGCATCAAGACAAATTCCTCATATGTAACTTGCATATAATGGCAATAAAGTGATTCTGATTCTGATTCTGATTCTGATTCTGATTCTGATTCTGATTCTGATTCTGATTCTGAAGGGGCCAGTCAATAAACATTAATATTTTTTTGCATAGTTAATACATATACTGTAAGTGCCTGGGTGGCATGGTTTTGAAAGGGGGAAAAAACATGGTGATACTTTCACCATATGTAACTAGAAGACCTATTTTAGATTTAGAATGTAGATTGTCTATAAAATAAAAATGTAATGTCATTTCAGATAACGTCAACATTTATTCTTAGCCCACGGCCCATCCATCCAATTACTTTTGGCGCTTGATAGGAAAGAATTTGGGCACCTCTGTTCTCGATTGTTTAATTTTAAACATGAGAGTTGTATATGTATCATGTTATGAGTATATGTTTTGCTTTGGCCATGGCAATGATACAAATGAAGCCTCGTTGAACTTAAGTTAGAACACTGAAAACACACAAACCGAAAGTATATGCTGCCAATATCAATTAGACATACCAGTATATTTGGCAGGTAGCTTGAAGGTTGGCCCAAATGCCCGGCCAAACACCTTCAGGCTGTTGGTGTTGACACAATGGGCCACATCTAAGGAGTAGGTGAGGGATGATGGCTTGCTGGTCACAGCGGAGTACCTGATCCTCTATATGACTGGTGGCTCAGGACTGATTCTGCCTGACTGATGCTGGACACAGACTGCAGAGAGAGATGAGCGAGAGACACACACACACACACACTGGTAAGGTGAGAGAGACAGGTCAGGAGGCAGAGCGACATGTAGTTTTAATATCATGTAGTTTTAATATGTCACTGTAAATAGCTTTAGTGAAATAATTTGCAGAGGTGCAGTGCAGCCTATATTATCTTTGAGTTAAACTGAATATAGTAATTTAAAAAGCCTCCTAGATAGCAATCAGTCCTCTTCTGAATATCACTGATCTGACATAAAACATAAAAATCAAAAGACAACCCTATGTGAAACATACATGTAATCCAGGTGGCATATATATCACACACACACACACACACACACACACACACACACACACACACACACACACACACACACACACACACACACACACACACATACACACACACATCATACCTACTCAAGCACATTTTGTAAGTACCTAACTTTTGTAATCAATTTAAGTTCAGTAAATGTGTGGTGGTGACATTACTGCAGAACAAACATAATGGACAGAACTGCAGGCTGATAGCAGCGATGGTGACAACATATCCATTGAGATTGACCTTTTATCAGAAAGGAGATGTGGTGAAAATACACTTAATTAATGACAAACACAGACACAGGCTATTGGGGAAAAGACCTGGGCCCAGTTGCACAAAGCACCTTAGGTTAAGATTTCCCTTATGGTCAGAGTTAAATTAAAGTTCTGAGTACTCCTGACAGACGGAGGAAAACGACACTTTGCCACATTAACCTGTTGAAGGCCTACGAGGAGCGTGAGGCGTTTGTGTGTTGTGCAGGGATAGAGGCAGACGAGGTGTGTGTGGTGTGGGTGTGGGTGTGTATAATACAGAGACAGGGCGAGATCTGATAAACAGGATGAGGTTTCATCACATGGGTGGATTACGAGAAAAATACCCTAGGCACAGATCGGCTACTTACAGGAAATGTTTGCACCAAGTAAAGGCACGCATACATGTATGCAGAGGCAATCTCATAGGCACTATTATTACACACACACACACACACACACACACACACACACACACACACACATGCAGCCAGGACACTGAAACGCGCCTGTAAAATCATGGCCGACCCCTCCCATCCTGGCCACAAGCTCTTCTTTCAAGCACTTCCCCTCGGCAAGAGGCTGAGGTCTGCAAAGAGCAAAACCACCCGCCACAAGAGCAGCTTCTTTCCAACTGCCATCGGCCTCACCAATAAGGCCCGAAAGCCCCTCCCACTAGAGACTCACTGTCTCCCCCCCTGCCCCAGCTGAATCCCCCCCCCTCCCCTCCCCTCCCTTCACACAGCAGACTGTGACTCTCGTAACTAGGGCCTGGTTGGCTTGGACCGTGATGATAAATTGCACTGACTTATTTTTTTATTTTTTTAGATTTTTTTAAATAATTAATTTAAATTAAAATGAAATGAAACTACGTTTTAAACTTAATACTAGCTTTAAACTGTAGTTTTAACTTCTTCTAACTTAATATCAGTTTCACGTTTTAATGCCGATCTAACTCTGACTACTAATGTCGTGTAGATTTTGTGCAGACACATGTTGCTTCGGAATATGAACTCATGTGGGTCTTTAATGTATATTGATTTTAATGTACATACACACAAACTTAAGCACATTGTGTATATGATCTTTTGCGCTATAATATTGAGTCTTTCTGTGTTGACTTGATCACTGTATGGCATGCAGGCACCAAGACAAATTCCTCATATGTAACTTGCATATTGTGGCAATAAAGTGATTCTGATTCTGATTCTGATTCTGATTCTGATTCTGATTCTGATTCTGATTCTGATTCTGAAGGGGCCAGTCAATAAACATTAATATTTTTTTGCATAGTTAATACATATACTGTAAGTGCCTGGGTGGCATGGTTTTGAAAGGGGAAAAAAACATGGTGATACTTTCACCATATGTAACTAGAAGACCTATTTTAGATTTAGAATGTAGATTGTTTATAAAATAAAAATGTAATGTCATTTCAGATAACGTCAACATTTATTCTTAGCCCACGGCCCATCCATCCAATTACTTTTGGCGCTTGATAGGAAAGAATTTGGGCACCTCTGTTCTCGATTGTTTAATTTTAAACATGAGAGTTGTATATGTATCATGTTATGAGTATATGTTTTGCTTTGGCCATGGCAATGATACAAATGAAGCCTCGTTGAACTTAAGTTAGAACACTGAAAACACACAAACCGAAAGTATATGCTGCCAATATCAATTAGACATACCAGTATATTTGGCAGGTAGCTTGAAGGTTGGCCCAAATGCCCGGCCAAACACCTTCAGGCTGTTGGTGTTGACACAATGGGCCACATCTAAGGAGTAGGTGAGTGATGATGGCTTGCTGGTCACAGCGGAGTACCTGATCCTCTATATGACTGGTGGCTCAGGACTGATTCTGCCTGACTGATGCTGGACACAGACTGCAGAGAGAGATGAGCGAGAGACACACACACACACACACTGGTAAGGTGAGAGAGACAGGTCAGGAGGCAGAGCGACATGTAGTTTTAATATCATGTAGTTTTAATATGTCACTGTAAATAGCTTTAGTGAAATAATTTGCAGAGGTGCAGTGCAGCCTATATTATCTTTGAGTTAAACTGAATATAGTAATTTAAAAAGCCTCCTAGATAGCAATCAGTCCTCTTCTGAATATCACTGATCTGACATAAAACATAAAAATCAAAAGACAACCCTATGTGAAACATACATGTAATCCAGGTGGCATATATATCACACACACACACACACACACACACACACACACACACACACACACACACACACACACACACACACACACACACACACACACACACACACACACACACACACACATCATACCTACTCAAGCACATTTTGTAAGTACCTAACTTTTGTAATCAATTTAAGTTCAGTAAATGTGTGGTGGTGACATTACTGCAGAACAAACATAATGGACAGAACTGCAGGCTGATAGCAGCGATGGTGACAACATATCCATTGAGATTGACCTTTTATCAGAAAGGAGATGTGGTGAAAATACACTTAATTAATGACAAACACAGACACAGGCTATTGGGGAAAAGACCTGGGCCCAGTTGCACAAAGCACCTTAGGTTAAGATTTCCCTTATGGTCAGAGTTAAATTAAAGTTCTGAGTACTCCTGACAGACGGAGGAAAACGAGACTTTGCCACATTAACCTGTTGAAGGCCTACGAGGAGCGTGAGGCGTTTGTGTGTTGTGCAGGGATAGAGGCAGACGAGGATGCAGACGGGGAGGGTCTGGAGCTGTCTGGGCCTCCGCCGGAGGACGTCAGTGCACGTCTGTATAACTCTCGAGCTCGAGTGGAGCTGGAAGCCGGTTTGGGTCATCTCACGGGAGAACAACGAGACGATGTTTTGCACCTTTCTCTGTGTAGGGACGTCCTGGGGAGAACACATCTGGCGGCAGGGCCGCTGGAAGTCACTTTAAGCAGGGGGTGCTGGGAGGAAGGGACTCTCGGTGGGGCCTCATCTCGCCACTAGGGGGTGCTGCAGCACCTGCAGCATCCGTACTTCCCGCGGCCCTGTCTGGCGGTGCACGATGTGGATGTTAGTGAGTCGTGTCCCATCAAACAGCATCCATATCGTTACCCCCCGTGGAAGAAGAAAGTGATACAGGAGGAGGTGGATTATATGCTGGACATCGGCGTGATGGAGCCGGCTGATGGAGCGTGGAGTTCACCGGTAGTGCTCGTGGCGCAGGAGGTAAAGTAGATCGGTTCTGTGTTGATTACCGTAAACCTAGACTCAGCCCTCAGTCTTAATCCGTTTCACTCCTGTAAGACTGAGAATATTACTATTTAAATCTTTGCATAATGTTAGGTGGCGCTGTTGGAAGCCTTGCATCGGAGAACCAATCATGAGTGTTGTGGGCGGGCCTGCTTTCTGGGGGCAGTGACGCTCATGCAGAACCAGTGTGTCTCGCAAAACATCGCCGCGTTTGCGGAGAAACATATTAATCACTTAGAAACAAACATAACCTGTTAATAGGACGTGTTTCATCCGGCCCCGGCGGCTAGAGGTCTTTTCCCCAGCGATAAGCCAGACTCCCGAGGCTAACGTTACAGAGCCTGCTGATGACTCACAGTAGCAAGCGGACCACTTCCGGGTAGGAAACATTATTGTAAAATAAACAACAGCTATAAATTTTGTTTGGAGCATATCAGCTTCATGCTCTGTGTTAGGACTATGATAAATGGCATTGCCGCTACCAAATAAAATTCTAATAACAAATGTAGGCGTGTCTGCTGCCGGCCGTTCTCGCCGGGCTCGGACAGACAGTTTCTGACAGTGAAATTCCCAGACGTTAGGTGGCGCAGCTCACCAAACGTCTGGGAGCCGAGACTACCGTAAACCTAATCCCATTTTTATCCCCCATTTATGCCCCTCAGCAGATTTTGCTGAGGGCCGAACGGCGCCAGCGTGAAAAATTTGGGGCATTTGAAGCCAGGTTTAGAGGAATAACTCATTTTAAATGAACAATTGTGATGTCATTATTCAGTCTTAACCACCAATATTTGATCCTTTTCTCACTCACTCCTATATCACCACCTGCTCTCCCTGCAGGGCTTCAAATTAACTTTTTTCACCACCTGCCAGGCTGCTAGATTTTAAAGTTATCAGCCAATAAGAAGTCCACTAGCCAAAATGTTTTTCTTGAAATAAACCAGAATATGAGTAGATTAATTTAAGCGTAAGTATCAGTAAGTGGTCCGGGATTCTCAAAGCCTGTGTTGAGGGTCACACGAACAAAAATGCACTCTTGAAGCTAAATAAATCCAAAACCAACTAGTTAATTTTTTAAATTTCTACTTCAATGTAGGACAGTCATTTCTTACACATGAGATTACTTTTAGCCTTTTAGTCATAAAGATTATTGAAAGATATTCCATATTCCAGACTGAAATTCTATAACAGAAGTGGAGTATTGGCCAGAATGACATGAACATTTGGACACTTATTCAGGGGGTTGCATGTTGCGTTCAGGTGCACTGTAAAAAAAATAATAATAATACAATAAAAATGTTTGTTTTTTTGTTTTTTTGCAATTCCATCGCGGGCCACACAGGGGGCGCGGGCCGTATTTTGCCCATGTGTGACTTAGAAGCACTGCAGCACAAACTACAACGTGCTCCTCAGCAATGATGTGTACTTTATGTATCCCCTAATCTAAAGTGTAAACAATTCACCACACATAAATGTGTTGCATATCATTTGTATATCTTCCTCACCTGTTACAAATGTAGTGTGTGTGTGTGTGTGTGTGTGTGTGTGTGTGTGTGTGTGTGTGTGGATGTGGGTGTGGGTGTGGGTGTGTGTGTGTGTGTGTGTGTGTGTGTGTGTGTGTGGTGTGTGTGTGTGTGTGTGTGTGTGTGTGTGTGTGTGTGTGTGTGTGTGGTGTGTGTGTGTGTGTGTGTGTGTGTGTGTGTGTGTGTGTGTGTGTGTGGGTGTGGGTGTGGGTGTGTGTGGGTGTGGGTGTGGGTGTGGGTGTGTATAATACAGAGACAGGGCGAGATCTGATAAACAGGATGAGGTTTCATCACATGGGTGGATTACGAGAAAAAGCCCCTAGGCACAGATCGGCTACTTACAGGAAATGTTTGCACCAAGTAAAGGCACGCATACATGTATGCAGAGGCAATCTCATAGGCACTATTATTACACACACACACACACACACACACACACACACACACACACACACACACACACACACACACACACTTCTCTCTTATTAAAATCCATGTTGAGATGCAGGTGAATGAATGTGTCTTAGTTATTATGGCCTTAATTCTGCATATGTTCGCTGTGAGGGGGGGGCTTTATGTGTCCAGGCCCAGGGTCCATCATGCCCACCATGTGTGTCTGTGACGTGTGATGTTACAGAAATAATTTGCAGAGTTCTACTTAGTTTTCTCAGAAGCCCTCCTGTCCTGCCTGTCGCTTCTCAAAAACAAGCATCTGAGTGGAAAGAGAGCCGCGTGTTCACACCACAAACCACAACTGCTGTTTGCTTCAACAGGAAACCTGCCTATCTGCTGAGATGTCACAGACGCACCCGTACTTGTAGTCAAGCCGGTCGCAGCGGTTTCCTGTCTCCTGCTGTTGCAGGCATGGAAAAGATAGACAGCAATACGCTTCTAAATGGCTCGTTTTACTAAAAAAAAACTCCCAAATGGCACAGTATGACAAGTCAACAGTAGTTTGCACCTTGTGTAAAACGGAATTAAAATATCACCGAAATACATCGAGTTTGAGCTATCACCTAAAAGCTATATACCGGAGCAGCTAGCGTCGCCCAACACGATCGAGACTCATCACTCATTCTTCCTTCAGAGTCTCGGATGGGGCACGGTGGCTCAGTGGTAGAGCTGTCGCCTCACAGTCAGAAGGTCCTGAGTTCGATTCTCGCCTGGGACACTGTGGGCGCTGTGGTTGTGTTCCCCCCCATATCTTCAGTGCCTACTGCCCAGGTGGGGTATCTCATCGTAAGGGCCTTTCTCTCTGTGTGGAGTTTGCATGTTCTCCCCGGGGTTCCTCCGTATATAACCCCCCCCCACTAAAAACATGCAGAAGATCAGATCGTCATCGTCATCCGACCAGTGACGACAACATCCGAAGTTGGTCCCCGGGCGCTGTACGAGAAAGCGACCACTGCTCCTGGCCTGCCCCCCGGAGGAAAGGACATGCCTGGATGGGTTAAATGCAGAGGACACTTTTCACCGGCCACCGTCAGCATGAGTGTGTTGTGGCCACATGCATGTGTTGTGGTGTTCGTGTGACAATAAAAGACGGGGCTTGTCCCGTTACGAGAGAGAGAGAGAGGATGCATGGGTCCTGTTGTTATCCAATGCTACGGTGCCAATGTACTCCAAAATCTTCCGTATATATATATATATATATATAAGCAATATCACATGAGAGGGAATGCGGTTGTTGGCTAATATTGGCACTGCTGTGATTCGGTCGTGCCGAAGATAATCACAGCAGTGCCAATATTAGCCAACAACAGCACGACCTCGAGTGTGATATTGCTTTTATACAACAGTTCTATTAAACAAAGCTGATTAAAAAAATTACAAAAAGCTGAGAAAATATATGATTTCTCTATTTATTCCTCCGCCAACAAAAATAGTCCCCTCAGCTTTCTGCTTTGCTGAAAATGTAGCCTAATCAGCCTAATTAACTGCAGGCTGTCTACTTTACTACTGTCTACTCTACAGCTGTGAAGCGTTTTGTTGATTAGGGCAGCTGTGAAGCGGAGTGATCTACACACAGTGAAGCGCCAGTGCATTATCATGAAATAACGGCACTCGTAGGATCCCTCTTGTCCAATCAAATTGCTCGGCCGGAACTACCTGTTGTATAATTAAGCAATATCACACGAGAGGGAGGGCATTGTTGGCTAATATTGGCACTGCTGTGATTCGGTCGCAGGCACGAGGCCGCAGGCCGAGTGCCGTAGATAATCACAGCAGTGCCAATATTAGCCAACAATGCACGACCTCGAGTGTGATATTGCTTTTATACAACAGTTCTATTAAACAAAGCTGATTAAAAAAATTACAAAAAGCTGAGAAAATAGATGATTTCTGTATTTATTCCTCCGCCAACAAAAATAGTCCCCCCAGCTTTCTGCTTTGCTGAAAATGTAGCCTAATAATAATCAGCCTAATAACTGCAGGCTGTCTACTTTTTGTCATACACATTGATTTGCACGTTTCCATTTATTGTACAGCCAGTGAAGAGAACAGAGTCTGGTGACGTATGGCGTATGTGTAAACCCGCCGTTACGCCTGGTCAGGAGGAGGCGTAGCACCTGCCTGTAACAGAGATCTCCGTGTCTTATCAGCGGAGACCGTTTTGAGTCCTTACCCTGATCGTCGTAACACAGCCAGTTCTCCGTCTTTTGAAGCATGCTGTTAGATTACAACAAACTAGTCAATAGCCCCATTTTTCCCCCGGAGCGAGGAAGGGTGAGAGGAGGCAGGGTGTTTTACAGTAGTGGCTGAGAGAGCGTAGTGGCACAGTGCTCCAAGCAGGTCGCGAGGCACATTTTTTGCAACATCATCCAATCAGGGTGCATTCCCTGGCAATTCACATGGACGCGCATTGCTACGACCAGCATAGTTAAGACCAGACGTAAGCCGTGTTGGTACAACAGGCGTAAGTCCATGGTCTTAACTAAGACCGACGTAGGAGTTACGACCAGGCATAGTTAAGACCAGTTGGTGCAACCGGCCCGAGGTTTCCGCAGAAGAATGTTGCTCCCCCTCGTCCTCTTCTGACGAGCATTCATAGTTTAAGTCAAAAGTTATGTTAGGAAAAAAATCCATCTTTGCGCTCTCGGTTACGCTTTGAATGACGTTCAATGTAACGTGGCTGGTGTTTGTTTTGTTGATTAGAGCAGCTGTGAAGCGGAGTGATATAGCCTACCCTACACACAGTGAAGCGCCAGTGCATTATCGTGAATTATAAAACGGCTCTCTCAAATCAAGCAATCTGATTGGTTCACAGCCATTGTATAATTCCAGTAACCGAGTTCAATAACCCATGGCCATGGGTTATTGGTTGCCATGGCAACTCTCTTACTAAAAGGCAGCGCTGCGCTCGAGCCAAACAGCTTTCTCCTGATCTGCTGTATGGAGGGTCACTAGTCCTTCAAGTCTTTGTACAATGAGTCATTATGGACGCATGATGGCGCAACTCTCTTACTAAAAGTCCCTCAAAAACAAAATGGCGGAGACAGCTTTCAGATCCTTGTGAATCGATCTTCGCTTATAACTTTACTAATACTTTGCAGAAAATGATGTTTTGTACAAGAATAGACGCGGGCTAATGTCTTAACCCCTCTCTCGCGCGCCCTCACTCTTAACCCCGCATTTCTAAATAAGACGTAACGTTACTTGGTGTCGGCATACGGCTCTGGTGTCGGGCTTTGCAAAAAGCTCTCAGCAAGCGCCAGGATTGGCCAATGTCGACTTCAGTCTCCAGAACGATCCAATCAAATCACCCGCACGTCTATCTTCTTGCTAGAGGTCCCGCCTTACAGTAGTTTTTCAACTGACTCTATCAGAATACCATGCCAGTCGGACTTATAGTATTATTATTATTATATTATTATACTTGGAAACCGTTTTATAAAAGCAATATAGCACTCGAGCTGCGTGGTGTTGTGGAATATATCCCGCTGATAAGCTGTTATCCCACTCCCATGCGGCCTCGTGGGATAACAGCTTATCAGCGGGATATATTCTCCACAACACACTCTCATGCTATATTGCTTAATTAGAACACGGCTCTCTTGAATACTCGATTCTGATTGGTCAATCAACAAGATTCACCGGTCATTATTTCTCGACAACCGACCGCTGCTCTGCCACACCTGGATTAATCAGTTGATAAGAGCCTTTTGTCAGCAAGACACTACTAATTAGGCCAACCAGTTGCAGCTGTGGTGTCTTGTGTGCCAATTATGAATGAAACCGCTTTGTCATTGAAAACGCTATTAAATATAGATTATAAATAATAAATAAATAATAAATAATGACTCAATATCACCTGTCGGTCATTATTTCGCCAGTAATCACCGGCTCACTATCCATTATCCCTTACATATAGGCACTCGTAAGATCCCTCTTGTCCAATCAAATTGCTTGGCCGGAACTACCTGTTGTATAAATATATATATATGTATATATATATATATATATATATATATATATATATCGCTGTTGTGCCAGGACCTCGAATGTCACTTTTTTACTTTTTGTCATAAATCAGTGCCATTGGTCACCCTTCACGTCTCTGTATGGTTTTTACCAAATGCAACCAATGGAAAAGCATTAAAAGGAGCTTGTGAGTAAATCTCGTAACGCCATTCGCCCTCAATCTGTCAGTCAAACCTTGAAATTCATCCCCTACCTCCGTCTGTACCCCCCCACGCAGGACAGTAAACCCGGAAAAGTCACACGGCAGACGTGCTGTGTATTTCTCATATCGTTTTGACTAATCCTGGCTTCCTCTGACTAGATCAATAAAATGTTTTCCAGTTATTCCTAGGCTGCAAACTTGTTTTAACATGCAAACTCATGTTTTCTGACGAGAATAAAGTAACGTTAACGCTACGTTATGTCAGACTGTTCTCATCCCAATGCCAAAGCCCCCGCCTCGGCCATGAGAGGCGAGGGGCACTGCTGCTGCTGATGCGCGCGCCCCCGCGGCCCGGAGCTTGGGGCTCGTGCATGAGCATACCACTCTCTCCCGCCTGACTGGCGAGAGTGGGAGAGTGCTTCCAAGTCGGACTGATAATATAAACATAATTTGAGCTTATCCAGGTAAGATATTAATAAAGTAATGACACATTCAGCGGGAAACTAACTATAATTAAGACATGTGCCAACTTTGATGACGTTTGGTTCAGTATTTTAAGAGCAAACAGTTTTTTTTAACTTCCTGAAAAGTTGCTGTTTTGGAGATTCGAGGTCCTGCCGCGACAGCGACGATATATATATATATCGTGTATATATATATATATATACACGTACGTAGTGGTGGCCAAATGGTTAGAGAAGCGAGCTTGTGACCGGAAGGTCGTCGGTTCAATCCCCGGGAACGGCAGGATACATCTGGGTGGGGAAAGTGAAAAGGCAGCGCTTGCCCCTCCGTCATTACCACCACTGAGGTGCCCTTGAGCAAGGCCCTTAACCCCAACTGCTCCAGTGAAGCTGATCAGACTGTGATTGTACTGGTCAGCTTCCAGGTGTGTGTGTGTGTGTGTGTGTGTGTGTGTGTGTGTGTGTGTGTGTGTGTGTGTGTGATATATATGCCACCTGGATTACATGTATGTTTCACATAGGGTTGTGTTTTGATTTTTATGTTTTATTTTGTCCAATATTGAAATGTTCTAGAATTGTGTTAACATAAATATTATTTCTATCTACCACTTAGCCTACTTAGGCTTATTTGGTTGCTATTTCTTGTCAAAATGTATTAGCCTCAATGCATGCTGGGAGATTCCACATGTGTGTCTCTCTGGTAGGGGAGCCGGCGCAGTGAATAAGGCCTGGTTTTGAAAAGCGCTAAGCGCTAAATTAACACCAGGGGGGAAGATAGCGTTAGGCCGGTATTTAAGGCCGAAACGCCCATTCTGGCCACGCCTCTTCGGCGTAAATCACATTTCGGGGCCTAAAAACATGATGCTATCTTCCCGAGGCAGGCGCAAAGTGTGTTTTTTGCGTTTAACGCCAGTTTAGCGCCTAAGGCCAGGGGGAAGATAGGGCCCTATGACCTAAGTGACTCCAGCTGCTTGACTTCAGGGACTGAGGATCATTAGCTAAACTTGGTTATTTCAGATAACCACATGTCTCTGGCATGGGTCCCTATCATCACAAGGTTGCCAGTTGGGAGATTGGCATCACTTTTATTGCATAAACATATTTAGCAAAACCAGGAAGACACTTTAGTTTAGCGTTATATTGAGTCACCTGAACTCTGCTGCTCTGTCAGACAGAGCTGACAGAGCAGCAGGGTTAGGGTTGAGTTCAGGTGATTAGAGGAGACAGATCAGACTCCTGCCTCCACTGTGTCCTGTTAAACAGATCAGTGATATTCAGAAGAGGACTGATTGCTATCTAGGAGGCTTTTTAAATTACTATATTCAGTTTAACTCAAAGATAATATAGGCTGCACTGCACCTCTGCAAATTATTTCACTAAAGCTAATATTTACAGTGACATATTAAAGCTACATGATATTAAAACTACATGTCGCTCTGCCTCCTGACCTGTCTCTCTCACCTTACCAGTGTGTGTGTGTGTGTGTGTGTGTGTGTGTGTGTGTGTGTGTGTGTGTGTGTGTGTGTGTGTGTGTGTGTGTGTGTGTGTGTGTGTCTCTCGACAGCGAAGCGTCGACAGCGAAGCGACAGGCAGGACAGGAGGGCTTCTGAGAAAACTAAGTAGAACTCTGCAAATTATTTCTGTAACATCACACGTCACAGACACACATGGTGGGCATGATGGACCCTGGGCCTGGACACATAAAGCCCCCCCCTCACAGCGAACATATGCAGAATTAAGGCCATAATAACTAAGACACATTCATTCACCTGCATCTCAACATGGATTTTAATAAGAGAGAAGTGTGTGTGTGTGTGTGTGTGTGTGTGTGTGTGTGTGTGTGTGTGTGTGTGTGTGTGTGTGTGTGTGTGTGTTAATAACTTTCTGCCAAATCACTTCCCCTATCCTACCTCACCACTACTTCCTCATTTCCCCCCGAATCGTTTACATACAGGACCGTGAACTTCCTCAATATAGCCACCTTGAGACACCTGTGACTTTCCATTGGAACATTTCCACATATCTTCAGACAACCACTGTATTTCTTACTCTTATTATTTCTATAAACAGCTATTACCGCTATTATACACACACACACACACACACACACACACACACACACACACACACACACACACACACACACACACACACACACACACACACTACATTTGTAACAGGTGAGGAAGATATACAAATGATATGCAACACAACCACTAAACAGCTATTACAGCTATTACACACACACACACACACACACACACACACACACACACACGCACACACACACACACACACACACTACATTTGTAACAGGTGAGGAAGATATACAAATGATATGCAACACATTTATGTGTGGTGAATTGTTTACACTTTAGATTAGGGGATACATAAAGTACACATCATTGCTGAGGAGCACGTTGTAGTTTGTGCTGCAGTGCTTCTAAGTCACACATGGGCAAAATACGGCCCGCGCCCCCTGTGTGGCCCGCGATGGAATTGCAAAAAAACAAAAAAACAAACATTTTTTATGTATTATTATTATTTTTTTACAGTGCACCTGAACGCAACATGCAACCCCCTGAATAAGTGTCCAAATGTTCATGTCATTCTGGCCAATACTCCACTTCTGTTATAGCATTTCAGTCTGGTATATGGAATATCTTTCAATAATCTTTATGACTAAAAGGCTAAAAGTAATCTCATGTGTAAGAAATTACTGTTCTACATTGAAGTAGAAATTTAAATAATTAACTCGTTTGTTTTGGATTTATTTAGCTTCAAGAGTGCATTTTTGTTCGTGTGACCCTCAACACAGGCTTTGAGAATCCCGGACCACTTACTGATACTTATGCTTAAATTAATCCACTCATATTCTGGTTTATTTCAAGAAAAACATTTTGGATAGTGGAAATTCTTATTGGCTGGTAACTTTAAAATCTAGCAGCCTGGCAGGTGGTGAAAAAAGTTAATTTCAAGCCCTGCAGGGAGAGCAGGTGGTGATATAGGAGTGAGTGAGAAAAGGATCAAATATTGGTGGTTAAGACTGAATAATGACATCACAATTGTTAATTTAAAATTAGTTATTCCTCTAAACCTGGCTTCAAATGCCCCAAATTTTTCATGCTGGCGCCGTTCGTCCCTCAGCAAAATCTGGTAGCGAGGACATTTTTTTGTGGCCCTCTCTATCATCAAAGTTGCCCATCCATGGGTTACGGCATGACAATATTTGTTCGGCCCCCGGCAACAATCTGGGTTTCTCATGTGGCCCCCCATGAAAAATAGTTGCCCACCCCTGTTCTAAGTGCTGACTGCTTCTGTCGGCCTGGGGATACATGGAGTCATTAGCCCCTGTTCACCTGCATGGGAGGAGCTTCATGAACAGGTCATAACTGGTACAGTTACACTGCATTAAAGCCCCTGTTCACCTGCATGGGAGGAGCTTCATGAACAGGTCATAACTGGTACAGTTACACTGCATTAAAGCCCCTGTTCACCTGCATGGGAGGAGCTTCATGAACAGGTCATAACTGGTACGGTTACACTCCATTAAAGCCCCTGTTCACCTGCATGGGAGGAGCTTCATGAACAGGTCATAACCAGTGGGCAAGTCCAACCCCTTCCCTCTGATGGTGCGGAAGTGAATTGAAAAGCTGTAGTTCCTCAAATGGCCAATAGGCGTTGGGGGCAGTACGCAGATCTCCCCATGTTAAAATGCCCCGACTTTGTAACAGGAATAAACATCTTTCCAGTTAGGGGCGAAACACGGTTTTGGTCTATATAGCTAATTTCACCTTTTCATAACAACTGTAGGGAAGTGAATTTTTACATAACTCACAGTTACAACACATTTAAGTGACACACACACACACAAACACACACACACACACACACACGCACGCACACACGCACACTCACACACACGCGCGCGCACACAGAGATGGGCAGTATTTTAAATACATGTATTTAAAATACGTATTTCAAATACTTTTTTGTATTTTGTAATTTGTATTTGGCTGAACTGAGAAAAATAAGATGTAATTTATATCAAAATACTTTCAGACCTTGTATTTTATGTATTTTACATATATAAAATACTTTTTTTATTCTATGTCTTTTATTCCCAAATTGACACATTTGAAACATTGACAGGTTTAAACTCAACCACACATCAGAGGCAGAGGTGAATATGATTAAATATTGCATGCTAAGGCAAGCTTACTGAATGACACTAGGACGGCTTGCAGCTGGCACGTCAGGTAGAAACTTGGATGGAAACATGGAAGTGAACGGGGGAAGCAACCACAACATGTTGATACTGAAAAACAACTAGAACTGAACTGAAACCTCAGCTGGCACGGCCTTTTCACCCTCAACATCACTCAGCAATCTCAATCTCAATCTGACTGGTTTGTATTACTTGGGGGGAAAAAAATCCAAAACAATTTCTTAGGGAAGTGAATATTTTGGTTCAACATATTTTTTTTATCAGTTCGTCTTAACAAAAGAATCAAAAGATGAAGGTGACTATTGACTATGACTATTTTGCCTAATACTAGGCAAAATAGTCATAGTCACCATGTGAAGATGGTTCAATCAAGCACTGGCCTATCTGCAAGTGAAACTGTTTACTGCATATGCAAACCAGTGTATCCTATTAGAGCAACACAACTAATATACTGTAGCAATCCGGTGTCTCGATGTATAAAGCGAGCACGTTGGTCCTTGGTCCCTTTGGTCTGATGGTTAACATGTTGCGCTTCTAAATGACAGACCCGGGTTCGATACCGGCCTCGCCTGTGCCGTTACAATACTACTGTATATATACATTAGAAAAAAACAATTGCACAGCTCAGCTCTACAAAATGCATGAATAAATACACTGCTACAAAGCTGACAACCTCCCCGTTTCCATAGCAAGTTCCCCTCAGTGCCATCACGGTTACATTCCTGAAAAGTAAGCTTTTGTGGTGGAATAATTAATGTTGCTGTATATTGCTTCTATGTGCACAGCGTGTTAAATAAAGACTATTATGTGACAATTTACTGACGTGATGGATGTGAAGTTGTTTAAAGGGTACCTATACTATTCTTTTTCTGGATTTCAGTTATTTATATACTGTTATGATGTGATATCTGCTAAACATGGGTCAAAGTTCCAAACGTGAGGTTAACATGTATAAATGCTGCCTGTAAGTCAAAAAGCCCTCACAGAAGGCGATTAACAGCTGGACTGAGGGAGAAATGAGGGAGAAATAGTGTTGAAACAAGGCTAGGTGGAAACCTAGCATATGGCCGGCAGGGGCGGACTGGGATCATAATTCAGGCCGGGCATTAGATACCAAGCAGGCCAGGCCGATACGGGCCGACGCGCGTGCCGGCGTCCGAAGGGCGCCAGCGAAAAATTTGGGGCGTTTGAAGCTCAATTTGGGCCGTTTGAAGCCAGATTTGGGCCGTTTGAAGCCAGATTTGGGTCGTTTAAAGCCCGATTTGGGCCGTTTGAAGCCCAATTTGGGCCGTTTGAAGCCCAATTTGGGCCAAGTCCAATTTTACAATGAGATGCACCCACTTTAAACCTGAATAAAGTAATAAAACCACTAGTAAACCAGTAGGCGGCGCCTGGCCTGCTGTTCAGTGAGTGGCCTGGCCTGGCCTGCAAAAAAAAAAAAAAAAAAAAAAAATTGGCAGGCCAGGCCACCGGGCATTTGCCCGACGTGCCGATTATGCAGTCCGCCACTGATGGCCGGTGTGGTAAAGCGTGCACATATCATGTTTCTCATAGGATGATTGCGGAATTGGATGTTATCTGGACGGGAAAATGTAGCCTAAAAAAAGGAAGTTTAACATTACTTGGCTTGTGTTAAATGAACCTACCGTTCGTCAATGATAAACGTCATGCAGCTCTTTATTTTCTGTGGAGCAGTGCTGTAGTGGTCACTGGTCAAAAAAGTGGATAAACTAATTTCTGAGGCACAACTGAAACTGAATCCCTAATCTAATTGTATTCTTATCAGCATCATAATCATCGTTGTGGCTACGCTTCAAACACAAGGAGCAGACAGAAAGCAAATGCTGGAAGAACAACGGTCCGCCCACAATATGCAATTAATCTGATTGAAAACAACAACATTAGCTCAGCAGCTGTGGGACACCAGCGCTACCTTGACGCACAAGTGCACAACTTTCTCTAACGCTCACAACTTTCTCTATAGACGGTTTTCACCTGTTTGTTGCTACAACCCCTCAGCACTTCCGTTTGTTATACTCAAATTATAAACCGAAAACCGGAGTACATTATAAATATAGTTACGTTATAAACAACTAACCAACACTGGGGGTCCATATGGAAAAAGTGTTACTCGAAATGGTTAAAAGTGAAATCAATTTGGTCATTCAGTGGCATTTTACTGCCATAAAGTAACTAACGTTAGCCGCTAGCATTAGCCACAGTAGCCGACTACCCATAATGCATTACGTCAGTGGTCCCCAACCACCGGGCTGCAGACCGGTACCGGGCCGCAACACATTTGGTACCGGGCCATGAGCCCGGTCCAAAAAAAAAAAAAAGTAGGCCTACAAACATTTTTTTACAAACTACAAACATAAATAAACGTCAACTTGAAACTATGTTTCAACTACCACACAGCCTATAATATTATAGCCTATGTTTATTTAAAACATTTTTTTTTATTGACAACCGGTCCATGACTTTTCTTTCCATCTATCTACCGGGCCGCGGCACAAAAAAGGTTTGGAACCCCTGCATTACGTTATCCCAGCAAAAATAAATATATAATAAAATAATAAATTTCTCCTCAAAGAAATGACTCAACATGATTAATAGGTTATCAAAATAGGCAATTAATTTAATGTTTGGCAATGAATCGATGAATTTACTAATTGTTGCAGCTCTGTATCAGTTTTTATAAAAATGTATTTTTATGTATTTTCAAAATACAAAATATGTATTTATATTTCAAATACATTTTTCAGACCAGCATTTTGTATTTGCATTTTGATTAAAAAAATTAGCAAGTATTTGTAATTTGTATCAAAATACTTTTTGATGTATTTTTGCCCATCCCTGCGCGCACACACACACACACACACACACACACACACACACACACACACACACATGCACAGACATTCAAGATTCAAGATTCAAGATTTTTATTGTCACTCCATGATACAAGTATCACGTGTGAAATTCTTGTGCTGTGGACTCCGTTTACAACATAGTACAAATGTAACAGGGCATATGAGTGCAAAAACAACAAGAGACACAACAAGCAATAAGGCAGTATAGTGATAAGACAAGTCAGAGACAGTGGCATATTCACTGCACATAGGTGCACATGTCATGTGCATGCTTTAGACGTGCTTAAACATTTTAAATTCGGCGTATTTGACATACAGGTGGAAATAGCATATTCCTTATTAAACATATAATTAAACTCGGCGTTTTAAATTCGGCGTATTTGACATACAGGTGCAAATAGCATATTCCTTATTAAACATACAATTAAACATTAGACATACGTAATGGTAGCAGCTACAGTACGGTACAGTACGGCTACTACACTATTTGTGTATGTTAAGGAGTCTCGTGGCCTGCGGGAAGAAACTGTTCCTCAAGCGATTTGTGCGTGCTTTTGGAACCCTGTATCTTCTCCCTGAGGGTAACAGGGAGAACAGGCTGTTGTGGGGATGGTTTGTGTCTTTGATGATCTTCAGGGACCTCCTGAGGCACCGCTGTTTATACAGTTCATGCAGTTCTGGCAACTCACATCCTGTTACGTGCTGGGCCACGCGTCTCACTCTCCGTAGCGCCCTGCGGTCCATGGTGGTACAGTTCCCGTACCAGGTGGTGAAGCAGCCAGTCAGCAGGCTTTCAATGGTGCCTCTGTAGAAGTCCGTAAGGATTTCTGGCCTTAGCCCAAATTTCTTCAGGCGCCTGAGTCCGTGTATTCGCTGTTGGGCCTTTTTGACAACAGTGGCGGTGTGGCCGGCCCAAGTCAGGTCCTGGTGGATGTTGACTCCCAGGTACTTGAAGCTGTCCACCCTTTCCACCACTGTGCCGTTGATGGTGATTGGGGGGTGTGTGCCCCCCCCCCCTCCTGTAGTCTACAATGATCTCCTTGGTCTTGGAGACGTTCAGAGAGAGGTGGTTGTCCTGGCACCATTGTTCCAGGGCCCCCACCTCCTCTCTGTAGGCCGTCTCGTCGCCCCCCGAGATCAGCCCCACGACCGCTGTGTCGTCTGCAAACTTCACGATGGTGTTCGAAGTTTGAGTCGCCACGCAGTCGTGGGTGTAGAGGTCGTACCAGAAGGGGCTGGAGACGCACCCCTGGGGCGCTCCTATGCTGATGGTCAGTGGTGAGGAGGTGAGGTTGCCCACCCTCACCACCTGGCGGCGGTCTGTCAGGAAATCCAGGATCCAGTCGCACATTGCTGTGTTTAGTCCCAGATCCTTGAGCTTGCGTACCAGCCTGGAGGGTACTATGGTGTTGAATGCTGAGCTGTAGTCCACGAACAGCATTCTTACATAGGTGTCCTTCCCCTCCAGGTGGGACAGGGCGGTGTGGAGCACGTGTGCATACACATACACACACACACACACACACACACACACACACACACACACACACACACACACACACACACACATTTGTAACAGGTGAGGAAGATCTATAAAGTATGCAACACATTTATGTGTGGTGAATTGTTTACACTTTAGATTAGGGGATACATAAAGCATAAAGTGACTTGATGGCGAGAAGCACTCGTCCAGTGGCTGTCTACCTCTGTGAGATCTCTAACCAGTAATGTTCAAGTGCTGAATCATTCTGGGTGATTTATTCAGCCTAATCAGTGTGTGGGCATACTTCCTCTTTTTACCAACTGTTGCTGAGGCTATTATTGCCTTCAGTTCTCCATGTGGTTGCTATAGGGGAAGTCTCACTTTTGAAATTATAGTCGAAAGTCATAGAGAATGTTTGTTGTGATCATAGTTTCACTTTTATTTCTCTAGCTACAATACAGTCATGGAACTCTGGACAAATTCACATCAGAAACATTCAGATTTTGGTTTGAGAGACACTTTTTACACTTTAGATTAGGGGATACATAAAGCATAAAGTGACTTGATGGCGAGAAGCACTCGTCCAGGGCTCTATCTTCCCAAAATCGCTAATTTTGCGTTTGCGCTCATTTAACGCCGTGCGCAATGCAAATTTGGGGCGGACACAAGCGCATGCCTGTGATAATTGTACTGGGCATTGGCTGCCCCATGCCAAAGCAAGCGTTTCAGCGCTAAAATGTGGGATAGATGGCGTTACCCTATCATCAGCAGCGCGCAATTACTTTGCGCTAAGAGCTTTGAAAAGGACCTCTTACGCGCAAATACCTCTCTGCGCTGGGCGCTCTGCACAGAGATTACGGCTGCGCTCCGAGCGCAGAGAGGTATTTGCGGAGTGGAAAGTAGAATTCCTTATGTCATTAAGCACAGCCTTGCCACGCCAAGACATCAAATTATGCTGCTAAAATTGGGTATTAGCAGATAATTCAGTGAGGCAATCAACTAACTCACTGAGAAACTTTTATCACATTACAGAGGGAAATGAATTGAGAAAACTTGTGGGACAATGGACATAGGCTATTTACCTTCATAACCCGAAGGGTCATTGGCACCACAGACGATCTGTCAATAAGCTCCCTCTGTCCTCGCACGAGTGAGTACACGCTATTACGCATGGAGATAATTACAGCATATTGCATGCCTCGGCGAGGCAACCTCGCGCAAACAACCATTGAATCAGAATCAGATCAGAATCAGAAAGACTTTAATGATCCCCGGGGGGAAATTGGGACAAGTTACAGTTGCTCGTTCACGAACACAGATAGCATAAAATAAAATACACAGTAGTAATGCGATAGTAATAAGCAGAATAAGAAGAAGAAGAAAGAACACAACATAACATGGAATAAGCAGTATAAACAGTATAAACAGTATAACAGTAAACAGTATTAAATGCAATAGGAGCAAAATAGTGGAGTACGTCTAAGTAAGCAATACGTAGAGTAAGTATACCTTACGTGCCAATTGTCTTTATTGCACACTGAACTTATATTATTCGGCTTGCCCCATACGTTACACGTGGCTCAGCCAGGCACTTTTCCAGTTAGCCTATCTTAATTTAACTGTCCCTAGGATTAACTGTCCCTAGGATCAAATCAAATCACGGGAAGGCTGCATTTACCCACTATGCTTCTGCTAGCTGGAACAAATTGCCTGAAGACCTTGCGAGATGGGAATCTGATTGGTTTTGATTGACATAATGCCCAGCCTTGCCTGGCCACGCCTGTGAAACATTCTGGTAGTTAAGACCGCCCAAATCCCTTTTGCGCAGGCATTTTGGGGCGCAGATGATTTTTGGCAGAATTGGCACGGCTCTAATTTGCGCTTGCGACAGGTGCCGTGAACGTTTCTGCATGCCCGCCGAGAATTGCATCCCCAACATATTTCGGGGCTGTTTTAACTTAGAAATCAGGGAGGTCACGTCTACCAGACAATTATATCACTTTGAAACAGTTACATTTCTGTATAAATCAATACAAGTAGCTCCCGTGAGGTGGGGATGTTTTTTTTGCTGCTCGGCGGGGGAGCAAAATTTGCGGCGGAAGGCACGCGCAAACAGTAAACAGCAAAGCGCTATTTAGGAATAGCGCCTGTCGGAACTAAGATAGCGGCCAAAATCTCATCAAAGGGGCTCTGAGGTGGACTAAATTAGGGGCCCTTGATTTGAAATAGGTTGAGAATCACTAAGGGACCTACGCTAGATGATCTCTCTCTCTCTCTCTTTCTCTAATTAATGACATATAGGCCTAAATTAAGTAGCCTATTGTAACGGGTTCGGTTCTCAAAGAATAGTTAGGCTCCTGTTCACCTGCATGGAGCTTCATGAACAGGTCATAACTGGTACAGTTACACTGCATTAAAGCCCCTGTTCACCTGCATGGGAGGAGCTTCATGAACAGGTCATAACTGGTACAGTTACACTGCATTAAAGCCCCTGTTCACCTGCATGGGAGGAGCTTCATGAACAGGTCATAACTGGTACGGTTACACTGCATTAAAGCCCCTGTTCACCTGCATGGGAGGAGCTTCATGAACAGGTCATAACCAGTGGGCAAGTCCAACCCCTTCCCTCTGATGGTGCGGAAGTGAATTGAAAAGCTGTAGTTCCTCAAATGGCCAATAGGCGTTGGGGGCAGTACGCAGATCTCCCCATGTTAAAATGCCCCGACTTTGTAACAGGATTAAACATCTTTCCAGTTAGGGGCGAAACACGGTTTTGGTCTATATAGCTAATTTCACCTTTTCATAACAACTGTAGGGAAGTGAATTTTTACACAACTCACAGTTACAACACATTTAAGTGACACACGCACACACACACGCACACACACACACACACACACACACACACACACACACACACACACACACACACACACACACACACACACACACACACACACACCTCACCTGGAAGCTGACCAATACAATCACAGTCTGATCAGCTTCACTGGAGCAGTTGGGGTTAAGGGCCTTGCTCAAGGGCACCTCAGTGGTGGTAATGAGGGAGGGGCAAGCGCTGCCTTTTCACTTTCCCCACCCAGATTTATCCTGCCGTTCCCGGGGATTGAACCGACGACCTTCCGGTCACAAGCTCGCTTCTCTAACCATTTGGCCACCACTACGTACGTATATATATATATATATATATATATATATATATATATATTATATATATATATATATATATATATATATATATATATATATATATATATATATATACACGATATATATATATATCGTCGCTGTCGAGGCAGGACCTCGAATCTCCAAAACAGCAACTTTTCAGGAAGTTAAAAAAACCTGTTTGCTCTTAAAATACTGAACCAAACGTCATCAAAGTTGGCACATGTCTTAATTATAGTTAGTTTCCCGCTGAATGTGTCATTACTTTATTAATATCTTACCTGGATAAGCTCAAATGATGTTTATATTATCAGTCCGACTTGGAAGCACTCACTCTCGCCAGTCAGGCGGGAGAGAGTGGTATGCTCATGCACGAGCCCCAAGCTCCAGGCCGCGGGGGCGGCGCATCAGCAGCAGCAGTGCCCCTCGCCTCTCATGGCCGAGGCGGGGGCTTTGGCATTGGGATGAGAACAGTCTGACATAACGTAGCGTTAACTTTACTTTATTCTCGTCAGAAAACACGAGTTTGCATGTTAAAACAAGTTTGCAGCCTAGGAATAACTGGAAAACATTTTATTGATCTAGTCAGAGGAAGCCAGGATTAGTCAAAACGATATGAGAAATACACAGCACGTCTGCCGTGTGACTTTTCCGGGTTTACTGTCCTGCGTGGGGGGGTACAGACGGAGGTAGGGGACGAATTTCGAGGTTTGACTGACAGATTGAGGGCGAATGGCGTTACGAGATTTACTCACAAGCTCGTTTTAATGCTTTTCCATTGGTTGCATTTGGTAAAAACCACACAGAGACGTGAAGGGTGACCAATGGCACTGATTTATGACAAAAAGTAAAAAAGTGACATTCGAGGTCCTGGCACAACAGCTATATATATATATATATATATATATACGGAAGATTTTGGAGTACATTGGCGCCGTAGCATTGGATAACAACAGGACCCGTGCATCCGAGACTCTGAAGGAAGAATGAGTGATGAGTCTCGATCGTGTTGGGCGACGCTAGCTGCTCCGGTATATAGCTTTTAGTTGATAGCTCAAACTCGATGTATTTTTATCGTGTGTTTTTTTTAGTAAAACGAGCCATTTAGAAGCGTGTTGCTGTCTATCTTTTCCATGCCTGCAACAGCAGGAGACAGGAAACCGCTGCGACCGGCTTGACTACAAGTACGGGTGCGTCTGTGACATCTCAGCAGATAGGCACGACACGATTTCAGACGGAAGCCCGTCTTTATTGTCACACGAACACACTACAACACATGCATGCGGCCACTACACACACTCATGCTGACGATGGCCGGTGAAATATATGTGTGTGTGTGTGTGTGTGTGTGTGTGTGTGTTAATAACTTTCTGCCAAATCACTTCCCCTATCCTACCTCACCACTACTTCCTCATTTCCGCCCGAATCGTTTACATACAGGACCGTGAACTTCCTCAATATAGCCACCTTGAGACACCTGTGACTTTCCATTGGAACATTTCCACATATCTTCAGACAACCACTGTATTTCTTATTCTTATTATTTCTATAAACAGCTATTACAGCTATTACACACACACACACACACACACACACACACACACACACACACACACACGCACGCACACACACACACACACACACACTACATTTGTAACAGGTGAGGAAGATATACAAATGATATGCAACACATTTATGTGTGGTGAATTGTTTACACTTTAGATTAGGGGATACATAAAGTACACATCATTGCTGAGGAGCACGTTGTAGTTTGTGCTGCAGTGCTTCTAAGTCACACATGGGCAAAATACGGCCCGCGCCCCCTGTGTGGCCCACGATGGAATTGCAAAAAAACAAAAAAACAAACATTTTTATTGTAGGCTATTATTATTATTTTTTTACAGTGCACCTGAACGCAACATGCAACCCCCTGAATAAGTGTCCAAATGTTCATGTCATTCTGGCCAATACTCCACTTCTGTTATAGAATTTCAGTCTGGAATATGGAATATCTTTCAATAATATTTACGACTAAAAGGCTAAAAGTAATCTCATGTGTAAGAAATTACTGTTCTACATTGAAGTAGAAATTTAAATAATTAACTCGTTGGTTTTGGATTTATTTAGCTTCAAGAGTGCATTTTTGTTCGTGTGACCCTCAACACAGGCTTTGAGAATCCCGGGCCACTTATTGATACTTATGGTTAAATTAATCAACTCATATTCTGGTTTATTTCAAGAAAAACATTTTGGATAGTGGAAATTCTTATTGGCTGGTAACTTTAAAATCTAGCAGCCTGGCAGGTGGTCAAAAAAGTTAATTTCAAGCACTGCAGGGAGAGCAGGTGGTGACATAGGAGTGAGTGAGAAAAGGATCAAATATTGGTGGTTAAGACTGAATAATGACATCACAATTGTTAATTTAAAATTAGTTATTCCTCTAAACCTGGCTTCAAATGCCCCAAATTTTTCACGCTGGCGCCGTTCGTCCCTCAGCAAAATCTGGTAGCGAGGACATTTTTTTGTGGCCCTCTCTATCATCAAAGTTGCCCATCCATGGATTACGGCATGACAATATTTGTTCGGCCCCCGGCAACAATCTGGGTTTCTCATGTGGCCCCCCATGAAAAATAGTTGCCCAACCCTGTTCTAAGTGCTGACTGCTTCTGTCGGCCTGGGGATACATGGAGCCATTAGCCCCTGTTCACCTGCATGGGAGGAGCTTCATGAACAGGTCATAACTGGTACAGTTACACTGCATTAAAGCCCCTGTTCACCTGCATGGGAGGAGCTTCATGAACAGGTCATAACTGGTACAGTTACACTGCATTAAAGCCCCTGTTCACCTGCATGGGAGGAGCTTCATGAACAGGTCATAACTGGTACAGTTACACTGCATTAAAGCCCCTGTTCACCTGCATGGGAGGAGCTTCATGAACAGGTCATAACTGGTACGGTTACACTGCATTAAAGCCCCTGTTCACCTGCATGGGAGGAGCTTCATGAACAGGTCATAACCAGTGGGCAAGTCCAACCCCTTCCCTCTGATGGTGCAGAAGTGAATTGAAAAGCTGTAGTTCCTCAAATGGCCAATAGGCGTTGGGGGCAGTACGCAGATCTCCCCATGTTAAAATGCCCCGACTTTGTAACAGGATTAAACATCTTTCCAGTTAGGGGCGAAACACGGTTTTGGTCTATGTAGCTAATTTCACCTTTTCATAACAACTCTAGGGAAGTGAATTTTTACATAACTCACAGTTACAACACATTTAAGTGACACACACACCCACAAACACACACACACACACACACACACACACACGCACGCACACACGCACACACACACACGCGCGCACACTAGGGATGCACGAAATATCGGCAATCATATCGGTATCGGCCGATGTTGGTCATTTTTTAACATATCGGTCATATCGGTATCGGTCAGATGTTGCAATGTTGATATCGGTTATCATTATCACCCAAATTCTTCACATTAATATGAAATAATGCAGTAAATCTATGATTTATGGGCTTTTCCAAAGGCTTTGCAAATAAAGAAATGCATAACTTTTTCAAATTCAGTGTTAACATGTGTTTTTCAGTAGGTACAAAATGTGATGATCATAAAAATGTGGTTTTATACAGATCATATCGACATCGGTAAATATCGGTTATCGGCCATAACAGCAATGTTAATATCGGTTATCGGCATCGGCCAAAATTTTCATATCGGTGCATCCCTAGCGCACACACACGCACGCGCGCACGCACACACACGCACGCACGCACGCACACACACACACACACACACACACACACACACACACACACACACACACACACACACACACACACACACACACACATTTGTAACAGGTGAGGAAGATCTATAAAGTATATGCAACACATTTATGTGTGGTGAATTGTTTACACTTTAGATTAGGGGATACATAAAGCATAAAGTGACTTGATGGCGAGAAGCACTCGTCCAGTGGCTGTCTACCTCTGTGAGATCTCTAACCAATAATGGTCAAGTGCTGAATCATTCTGGGTCATTTCTTCAGCTTAATCAGTGTGTGGGCATACTTCCTCTTTTTACCAACTGTTGCTGAGGCTATTATTGCCTTCAGTTCTCCATGTGGTTGCTATAGGGGTAGTCTCACTTTTGAAATTATAGTCGAAAGTCATAGAGAATGTTTGTTGTGATCATAGTTTCACTTTTATTTCTCTAGCTACAATACAGTCATGGAACTCTGGACAAATTCACATCAGAAACATTCAGATTTTGGTTTGAGAGACAAAGGGCTCTATCTTCCCAAAAGCGCTAATTTTGCGTTTGCGCTTGTTTAACGCCGTGCGCAATGCAAATTGGGGGCGGACACAAGCGCATGCCTGTGATAATTGTACTGGGCATTGGCTGCCCCATGCCAAAGCAGGCATTTCAGCGCTAAAATGTGGAATAGATGGCGTTACCCTATCGTCAGCAGCGCGCAATTACTTTGCGCTAAGAGCTTTGAAAAGGACCTCTTACGCGCAAATACCTCTCTGCGCTGGGCGTTCTGCACGGAGGTTACGGCTGCGCTCCGAGCGCAGAGAGGTATTTGCGCAGTGGAAAGTAGAATTCCTTATGTCATTAAGCACAGCCTTGCCACGCCAAGACATCAAATTATGCTGCTAAAATTGGGTATTAGCAGATAATTCAGTGAGGCAATCAACTATAACTCACTGAGAAACTTTTATCACATTGCAAAGAGGGAAATGAATTGAGAAAACTTGTGGGACAATGGACATAGGCTATTTACCTTCATAACCCGAAGGGTCATTGGCACCACAGACGATCTGTCAATAAGCTCCCTCTGTCCTCGCACGAGTGAGTACACGCTATTACGCATGGAGATAATTACAGCATATTGCATGCCTCGGCGAGGCAACCTCGCGCAAACAACCAGAGACGGGAATCTGATTGGTTTTGATTGACATAATGCCCAGCCTTGCCTGGCCACGCCTGTGAAACATTCTGGTAGTTAAGACCGCCCAAATCCCTTTTGCGCAGGCATTTTGGGGCGCAGATGATTTTTGGCAGAATTGGCACGGCTCTAATTTGCGCTTGCGACAGGTGCCGTGAACGTTTCTGCATGCCCGCCGAGAATTGCATCCCCAACATATTTCGGGGCTGTTTTAACTTAGAAATCAGGGAGGTCATGTCTACCAGACAATTATATCACTTTGAAACAGTTACATTTCTGTATAAATCATTACAAGTAGCTCCCGTGAGGTGGGGATGTTTTTTTTGCTGCTCGGCGGGGGAGCAAAATTTGGCAGAACACCTGGCGGACGGCGCAAGGCGGAATACTATCTTCTGTGCCTTAAGGCACGCGCAAACAGTAAACAGCAAAGCGCTATTTAGGAATAGCGCCTGTCGGAAGATAGCGGCCAAAATCTCATCAAAGGGGCTCTGAGGTGGACTAAATTAGGGGCCCTTGATTTGAAATAGGTTGAGAATCACTGGCATAAGGGACCTACGCTAGATCTCTCTCTCTCTCTCTTTCTCTAAATAATGACATATAGGCCTAAATTAAGTAGCCTATTGTAACGGGTTCGGTTCTCAAAGAATAGTTAGGCTCGTGTCTAGACGAACCCGACCCACGACATACCAAAACAGAACGAAATAAGCACAAGGTTAGGGGGCATGGTGGCTCAGTGGTAGAGCTGTCGCCTCACAGCTAGAAGGTCCTGGGTTAGATTCTCACCTGGGACGCTGTGAGCGCTGAAGGAATGCGTGCCCGTCCGCATGTCCTTGGGTCGTCAAAAGGGCCTTTCTGTGTGGAGTTTGCATGTTCTCCCTATGGCCCCTGGGGGTTTCCTTCATATAGGAACCCCTCAACAAAACATGCAATATCCTGGTTGCTAATGTGGTTCCTCCTCTGGTCGTTAAGGGCGCCTGTTTGGAGGGAGGGGAACTGGTTGGAATAGCGTGAACCTCCCATGTGCTATGTCCTGCCGTTGAAGCTTCCCCTGTCAGGTCAAAAGAAGCGGCTGGCTAACTGCCCATGTCTCGGAGGAAGCATGGAGCCAGTTTCGGCTCTCCCCAGATCGGCAGAGGGTGGAGTAGCATCCAGGATAAGTAAATTAAATTAGCACTAATGGGGGATAAAAATGGGATTAGGTTTACGGTAATCAACACAGAACCGATCTACTTTACCCTCCTGCGCCACGAGCACTAGCGGTGAACTCCACGCTCCATCAGCCGGCTCCATCACGCCGATGTCCAGCATATAATCCACCTCCTCCTGTATCACTTTCTTCTTCCACGGGGGGTAACGATATGGATGCTGTTTGATGGGACACGACTCACTAACATCCACATCGTGCACCGCCAGACAGGGCCGCGGGAAGTACGGATGCTGCAGGTGCTGCAGCACCCCCTAGTGGCGAGATGAGGCCCCACCGAGAGTCCCTTCCTCCCAGCACCCCCTGCTTAAAGTGACTTCCAGCGGCCCTGCCGCCAGATGTGTTATCCCCAGGACGTCCCTACACAGAGAAAGGTGCAAAACATCGTCTCGTTGTTCTCCCGTGAGATGACCCAAACCGGCTTCCAGCTCCACTCGAGCTCGAGAGTTATACAGACGTGCACTGACGACCTCCGGCGGAGGCCCAGACAGCTCCAGACCCTCCCCGTCTGCGTCCTCGTCTGCCTCTATCCCTGCACAACACACAAACGCCTCACGCTCCTCGTAGGCCTTCAACAGGTTAATGTGGCAAAGTGTCGTTTTCCTCCGTCTGTCAGGAGTACTCAGAACTTTAATTTAACTCTGACCATAAGGGAAATCTTAACCTAAGGTGCTTTGTGCAACTGGGCCCAGGTCTTTTCCCCAATAGCTTGTGTCTGTGTTGTCATTAATTAAGTGTATTTTCACCACATCTCCTTTCTGATAAAAGGTCAATCTCAATGGATATGTTGTCACCATCGCTGCTATCAGCCTGCAGTTCTGTCCATTATGTGTGTGTGTGTGTGTGTGTGTGTGTGTGTGTGTGTGTGTGTGTGTGTGTGTGTGTGTGTGTGTGTGTGTGTGGGTGTGTGTATGAGCAATACAGAGACAGGACGAGATCTTAATAAACAGGATGAGGTTTCATCACATGGGTGGATTACGAGAAAAATACCCTAGGCACAGATCGGCTACTTACAGGAAATGTTTGCACCAAGTAAAGGCACGCATACATGTATGCAGAGGCAATCTCATAGGCACTATTATAGGGGCATTTTGGGGCGTTGGTGTTGATATAAACACACACAAGCATAAGCAGTTCAATGATGATGTCACTGATGAAAGGCTATAGTTCAGTGATGATGTCACTGATGACATCATCAGTAACTGATGTCATCAGTGATGTCATACATAGGCATTGTGACATGCAAGGCCACACAGCAGCCAAGCTGCGGGCAAGGCCGCGCAGTGCCCAAGCTGCGAATGCGAGCTGCAGGGCCAGCTTGGCGAGCTACAGGACAGGCAAACCCGCATAGCGGGCGAGCCTAGGAATCGACCTAGTATATATCATCATCATCATCAGTATATAAATGGGAGCTGGGGCTCTGTCTGGCTGTCTGTTTGTTTCTGTCCCACTGTGATGTCATAAATCCCACTGTAACATCATCAGTGGTGTCATTTGGCCCAATTCCACCGCAGGTAATAGCGCGGTCCCGCTCCGCTCGACTCGATAAATGGTCTCATTCCACCGGTAAAAACCGGCCCAGCCCGGTTTGATTTGGGGCTGAGTCGTGCTACTTTTAGTACCTGCCTCGTCGGGGTTCTATTCTGCGAACCCGGGTTCATACGGTGACGTGAAAACATTGTAGACGACTGATTGGTCAGGCAGAATCGTGTTTACTCTCTATCCTACTGACTGTCAATGCAGCGCTGCATACCAGTTTAGTGGGGGGCTTACCTTCTCTTCTGTTATGCTTTTCCATCGGTCTTTTGTGTTGCTGCCTTCGCCTCTGGTGGAATAAAATCGTGGCGGTGGTTTCAATTGTCCAAAAGTCCGCTGCTCTCAGGAAGGGCTTGTGTAGTTCAGTGCTGCGTCGGCTCCGCTAGGCCGCAGGCGCTTTGGTGAAGCCGCGGTCTTGCCTGGTGAGAGGCCGCCGGGGTAGAGGCTTCACTCTAGCGCAACCCCCGTCGCTCGCGCCCGTCCCTCGCGCAGCGCATGTGAGTTTTGACTAACAACAAAGTGATATCCATTCTCCTGGTCGATTGTCACATTTGCCCATGTACACTGTAACACCCGCCCAACATGCTGTGATGCTATGAGCTGGCTGCTCAGGCCAGGATCAAGGACTGTGGTCATGCCAGCACTGCTCTCTCTCTCTCTCTCTCACACACACACACACACACAGACACACACACACACACACACACACACACACACACACACACACACACACACACACACACACACACTGTAGGTCATTTAGAGGCACCAGTATTTCATAAACAGTTTAAAAGTTCTGTGTATGGATTTAATTGTAACGTTATTATGTTATAGCCTACTTCGGAACATGGGCGGAGGGCAGATATGCGGTCGCTATGACGACCAGGTGTGGGCGGGGGCAGATGAACGGCGGTCGAAGCAGAACGTCCATCGGGTTGAAACAAGTAGAGCCGAGTGGTGACGGGCTGTGCAGGGCTGTAAAATGTGGTGGATTTAGGCCAATAAATCCCACTGTGACATCATCAGTAATGCCATAAATCCCACTGTGACATCATCAGTGATGTCATAAATCCCAGTGTGTCATAACTCCCACTGTGACATCATCAGTGATGTCATAGATCCCACTGTGACATCATCAGTGATGTCATAAATCCCATGAATCCCACTGTTGAAATCCCACTCTGACATCATCAGTGATGTCATAAATCCCACTGTGACATAATCAGTGATGTCATAAATCTGACATCATCAGTGATGCTGGTCTCATTGGCCACACAGCAGCTGAGCTGCGGGCAAGGCCGTGCAGCGGGCGAGCTGAGCTGATCCTAGTATATAAATGGAGTATGTGGGCTCTGTCCACTGTTTCAAGTTCTGTGTTCGGCCACAGTAACAGGTATGCCGTTTTACGTGTGATGTGGCTGAAACCTTCAAGGTGTGTAAAGGGCACACGTGTGGGTGACCTGACGGAGCATGGATTTTTTAAATTAGGGGATTGCGCTAATTAGCTAATGATGTGACTCATCAGTGATGTCATCAGTGACGATGTCATCAGAGATGACTGAGTGTTGATGGAGCCAGATTTTCTTATTAGGTGAGGCATTGTGACAAGACTGATCAGTAGGGGTGTCACAATATATCGTCCCACGAAATTTCGCGATAGTAAAACGTCACGATATGTATCGTTGAGATGAAATCTCATATCGCAAAAAAAAAAGTTTTTTTTTTTTTTTTTTTTCAAAAAATAGACTAAGAAACGTCTTTGTTCGTTGAAGTTCAATGTGTGGAAAGTAGTTCAGTTGAACAAGTCTCTGAAGAGACACATGAGAAGTTATACAGGAGAGAAACCATTCAATTGAGTTTCTGGCAAAACTGTTTACTTGACAGGAAAAACTGAAGATGCATAAAAAATAGATTAAGAAAAGTCTTGTTGTTTGAGTTTGAAGAAAAACTGAAGATGCATAATGAGAATTTATACTGCTGAGAAACCTTTTAGTTCAAAGTAAATCTAAGTGACGGTGTAACTCATTCTATTTCAAGATAAGCCTTATCTCCAATCTCATGTTTTTTCTAGTTGTTATTGTAATAACAATTTCCCACAACAGCATGTTTTGTATTTGTGCATTTCAAATAAAATACTACTTTTCCAGTCATATATTGTCATTATTCAAGTTTAAAAAAATATTGTTAAAATCGTATCGTATCGTATCGTTATCGTGAACCCAGTATCGTGATACGTATCGTATCGTGAACTGAGTGTATCGTGACACCCCTACTGATCAGTGATGTCACACACACACACATGCAGCTGCCGAGCCTAGGCCATACGCGCGCGAGATGCCTAGTCTTACAAATGTGAGGTTTGTTTTCTCATTTTATCTGCATGTATGTTCTTTGATGCTGTGTAAAGGCCTTGGTTTCCAGCTTAGCAGATGTCATTGACAGACTTTCTCCAGCTGCACACAACCTGGCCTTGTTTGAACTTTCCCATTCCTAGAACAGATGTTCATCAGCTGTGGATAGTACTTGTAACCGTTGCATCCCGGGTTCCGTTTTAAAAGACAAAATCTACAAAAGGATACTGATGAAAGCATGAAAACACTTTATAGAGGTCCGTGCCATACTTTTGCTTTAAACTACTTCAAACCATTTTGATCTTTGTCTGGGGTCGTAACCAAAGTTTCAACATGCACATTCTGTGATGAGGAAATGAAAATGGAATGAGGAAGGGTGGCTCTGTTTTGGAAATATGTTCAAAAGTGAAAGTTACTGTATGAAAAATAATGTAAGTGTATTACAGATACTGGTGAATGATGTGCAATGCAGCCCTACTTTCTAAGGAAATGTCATTAGATGACAGTTTTTTTAAGAGCTGCATTTTGAAGAGCCTAAGTTGAATAGCTTCCTTTATTTTGTATGTCATTGTAGTAAAACGTGGCCTCGCCCGTAGCTCGGCCTCGCCTGCCCTATTGGCACGTGCGCGCGCGCGCGTGTGTTGCTCACTAAATGTTATTGCATCAGTGATATCACGATGCCTCCTTTTGTGACATCATCAGTGTGTGTGTGTGTGTGTGTGTGTGTGTGTGTGTGTGTGTGTGTGTGTGTGTGTGTGTGTGTGTGTGTGTGTAGGGGGGGGGGTGCATGTATGCATGCGTGTGTGTGTGTGTGTGTGTGTGTGTGTGTGTGTGTGGGTGTGTGTGTGTGTGGGTGTGGGTGCGGGTGTGGGTGTGTGTGGGTGTGGGTGTGGGTGTGGGTGGGTGTAGGTGTGGGTGTGTGTGGGTGTGGGTGTGGGTGTGTGTGGGTGTGGGTGTGGGTGTGGGTGTGTGTGGGTGTGGGTGTGGGTGTAAGTGTGGGTGTGGGTGTGGGTGTGGGTGTGTATAATACAGAGACAGGACGAGATCTTAATAAACAGGATGAGGTTTCATCACATGGGTGGATTACGAGAAAAAGCCCCTAGGCACAGATCGGCTACTTACAGGAAATGTTTGCACCAAGTAAAGGCACGCATACATGTATGCAGAGGCAATCTCATAGGCACTATTATGGGGGCATTTTGGGGCGTTGGTGTTGATATAAACACACACAAGCATAAGCAGTTCAATGATGATGTCACTGATGAAAGGCTATAGTTCAGTGATGATGTCACTGATGACATCATCAGTAACTGATGTCATCAGTGATGTCATACATAGGCATTGTGACATGCAAGGCCACACAGCAGCCAAGCTGCGGGCAAGGCCGTGCAGTGCCCGAGCTGCGAATGCGAGCTGCAGGGCCAGCTTGGCGAGCTACAGGACAGGCAAACCCGCATAGCGGGCGAGCCTAGGAATCGACCTAGTATATATCATCATCATCATCAGTATATAAATGGGAGCTGGGGCTCTGTCTGGCTGTCTGTTTGTTTCTGTCCCACTGTGATGTCATAAATCCCACTGTAACATCATCAGTGATGTCATAAATCCCACTGTGACATCATCAGTGATGCCATAAATCCCACTGTGACATCATCAGTGATGTCATAAATCCCAGTGTGTCATAAATCCCACTGTGACATCATCAGTGATGTCATAAATCCCACTGTGACATCATCAGTGATGTCATAAATCCCATGAATCCCACTGTTGAAATCCCACTGTGACATCATCAGTGATGTCATAAATCCCACTGTGACATAATCAGTGATGTCTAAATCTCATTGGCCACACAGCAGCTGAGCTGCGGGCAAGGCCGTGCAGCGGGCGAGCTGATCCTAGTATATAAATGGAGTATGTCCCACTGTGATGTCATAAATCCCTGAGTGCTCAGAGTGTTCTGAGCGGATTTTCTTATTATTAGGTGAGGCATTGTGACAAGACTGATCAGTGATGTCACACACACACACATGCAGCTGCCGAGCCTAGGCCATACGCGCGCGAGATGCCTAGTCTTACAAATGTGAGGTTTGTTTTCTCATTTTATCTGCATGTATGTTCTTTGATGCTGTGTAAAGGCCTTGGTTTCCAGCTTAGCAGATGTCATTGACAGACTTTCTCCAGCTGCACACAACCTGGCCTTGTTTGAACTTTCCCATTCCTAGAACAGATGTTCATCAGCTGTGGATAGTACTTGTAACCGTTTCATCCCGGTTTCCGTTTTAAAAGACAAAATCGACAAAAGGATACTGATGAAAACATGAAAACACTTTATAGAGGTCCGTGCCATACTTTTGCTTTAAACTACTTGATGAGGAAATGAAAATGGAATGAGGAAGGGTGGCTCTGTTTTGGAAATAGCCTATGTTCAAAAGTGAAAGCTACTGTATGAAAAATAATGTAAGTGTATTACAGATACTGGTGAATGATGTGCAATGCAGCCCTAGTTTCTAAGGAAATGTCATTAGATGACAGTTTTTTTAAGAGCTGCATTTTGAAGAGCCTAAGTTGAATAGCTTCCTTTATGTCATTGTAGTAAAACATGCCCTCGCCCATAGCTCGGCCTCGCCTGCCCTATTGGCACGTGCACGCGTGTGTGTGTGTTGCTCACTAAATGTTATTGCATCAGTGATGTCACGATGCCTCCTTTTGTGACATCATCAGTGTGTGTGTGTGTGTGTGTGTGTGTGTGTGTGTGTGTGTATGTGTATGTGTGTGGGTGCGCCCCCCTATGACATCAAAATTAAGTGGAAATATATTTAATATATATTTATAAAGGGTTATGCCCAGAGATGGGCGAAAATACATCAAAAAGTATTTTGATACAAATTACAAATACTTGCTCAAAAAATGTATCACAATATAAATACGAAATACTGGTCTGAAAAATGTATTTGAAATACAATACATATTTTGTATTTTGAAAATACATGAAAATACATTTTATAAAAACTGATAAAGAACTGCAACAATTAGTCAATTAATCGATTCATTGCCAAATATGACATTAATTTCCTATTTTGATTATCTATTAATCATTTTGAGCCATTTCTTTAAGGAAAAATGTCCTAATTCTCTGATTCCAGCCTCTCAATTTTGAAATTGTCTGGTTTCTTTAGATGGTAAATCATCTCTTTAGTCCTCTGTGGCAGTATTCTCCTTTGTATACCCTCTAACTGTGTTAGAGTCTAACACACTACAGTTCTTCCATTTCAGTTGTTTTTCAGCACAACTTATTTCTCCTTCACTTGCACAACTTATTTCTCCTTCACTTCAGCTGTTAATTGCTTTCTGTGAGGGCTCTTGAGTTACAGGTAGCATTTCTACATGTTACAGTAACCTCACGTTTTGGAGCTTTGACCATGTTTAGCCATAGATATGAGATCTGTTATGAATGTTATGTTATGATAGTAGGTCCCCTATAAACAACTTCACATCCACCATGTCAGTAAATTGTCACATATAGCCTAGTCTTTATTTAACATGCTGCACGCATAGAAATACAGCAACATTATTTATTCCACCACAAAAGGTTACTTTTCAGGAACATGTAACCATGGTGCCGCAGTATGGCATTCATGGTGAGGGGAACTTAATCCTGTGGCTAATGTATGGAAACAGGGAGGTTGTCAGCTTTGTAACAGTATATTTATTTATCCACTTTGTAGAGCTGAGTTGGGCATGGAGGTGTTTTTTTAATATTAGTTGTGTCTCTAATATGATGGCTTGCATGCAGTAAACAGTTTGACTTGCAGATAGGGCAGTGTTTGTCTTAGCATGATGCAATAGGCTTATCTAACCATCACATTTAGTACTTTATCTCTTGCGGAATATCCACAAACACGAGGCTTCAGTACTAGTCAGACTTCCTGTCCTGTTTGAGTTAGACTTCTTGTCCATTTCAACAGAGGATAAATGGTTACAGACCAGTCGCTCAAACACCTTAATTTAAATAGACAGTTAAATCAACAGGCTTGTAATGATTCAGGCATCATGCTGTAGCATTAGACTTCTACTCTATCAGCCTGGTGTAATGTGGCACTGTGTCGGGTTCCTCACAGCTTTAATCAGAGGGTCAGGGGGACTCAAGGTTCTGCACTCCGCTAAAGCTCAGAACCAAACATCCTTTTGTTATTGTTGTTGTTTTGCTTTGTTTTGTTGAATTAGCGTTAGCTGTGTCTCTCTAATATGATACACTGGTTTGCATGCAGTAAACACTTTAATTTGCAGATAGGGCAGTGTTTGCCTTAGCATGCAATATCTAATCATCACATTTAGTACTTTATCTCTGGGGGAATTTCCACCAACATGATGCTTCAGTACTAGGTTCCCACCCTACTCTGCCTATGATTTGTGGTTGAGATTGTTCTGAGGGTAAGCCAATCAGAGGCGGAGTAGAAGTGACATCTCACATTGCGTTTTTTTTTATTCCACAGTTTAAACCTTGTGTCAATGTTTAAAATGTGTCCATTTGAGAATAAAATGAAATAAAATGTATTTTATGTATTTAAAATACATAAAATACAAGATCTGAAAGTATTTTGATACAAATTACATCTTATTTTTCTCGGTCCAGCCAAATACAAATTACAAAATACACAAATGTATTTTAAATACGTATTTTAAATACATGTATTTAAAATACTGCCCATCTCTGGTTATGCCAATGTTTTTGGAGATTCGCCTATTTCCATAGTCCCGATAGTAAAACTATAGATGTATAAATATAAATATAGATGCCTTTCTCTTCCCTGTGCGTACATTAGAAATGCGCCCCTCCTGCTAGTGAACTTAGCACTACAATGGCAGTATAGGGTACAGCTGCCTACCTTGTTCAATCACCCAAAATACACATTCCAACAGCACCAGAAACACTCACATGTACATGTTGTGACTCGTGTACTCACCACGCAATCAAATAACAATCAAGCAAAGTTACGGGAAATGGTCATTTTTGAAGTAAATCCATAGCCAGAACTAATGTGGCGGAACCAAAATTACTTCCACATTTGACTGTGCAGTTATCAGACTTCCTGGTATGTTTTTACTTCGAAAATTATCGTTTCTCGTAACGTTGGATTATTATTTCATCACTGATTTGGTTTCACAGAGCTTCAGCTGGACTTAAACAGAGATAAACTTCAGACTGGTTCAGACTGGTTTTCGGTTGGATTTTGTAGTTACTGCAATTTTCCCGCTCTTTCCATAACAAGGCCCAACATACCGCAGCACTATCAGAAATAATGTTACATCTAGCCCGGTGGCTGTTCACTTTACCTGTGCAAAACATTCTGTATCCACTCTTAAATACATTGGGATTGAGGCTCTTAAACTGCCACGCCGAGGGGGTGACATTAACAACTTGCTACTCCAAAGAGAATTATTCTGGATTTATACATTGGGCACTATGGCCCCAAAAGGCCTCAATGAGGAATTCGATATGAGACCTTTTCTATAGAGATTGTTGTTAATCCTATACTCCAATCTGTCACTAGGAGGTCCCTACTGTGAAGCTCGTTCTAATGTTCTGTTCTCTCTCCCCTCTTGGGGTGATCTCTCATACATGTGGTTTCTCTGTGTATATTTTTTAAAAACTTTTTGCTATTCATTTTAAGTATTAGACTAATAGACTAGGTCCCCATTGCTGTTAATACAGTATGTCTTTTGTGGTTAATGAAGTCGCCTCTAGGGATGTATTTGCATTTGCATGCATTTGCATTTATAGTTGTATTTGTTTTGGGCCTCTTCTAAACTTTACTGAACTATGTACTATAAAGCAGAGCCCACAAACTACTCCTTCTTTGGTGGCACTTATAATTATATGTGTCCTCCTTGTCTACACTGTATATATATATATACTGTTAGAATCTGTACATGTGTGTTTTGAATAACCTATGCTGCTTATGTGTATACACCTTTATTTTTAACTTTACTAATTACTAATTGCTGAACACCTGTTGATCTGTGTTGTATATTGATACGGGTATTTAAGACGGCGTCTCTCTGCCACTCCAGAAAGCGTCTTGAGGAAGGGCCTTGTGGCCCGAAACGTCACGCTGTGTGCATTATTTAATAAAGAAACCTAACGGGAGCTCCTCTGGTGTGCGGACCTTTATTTTTTCACCAACATATCAATCACTCATAATGGCACAATCTGTAATCCAGCATCCAGAGACTTATGCACATCCACTAGTTGGTGCTGGCAACTGTACCAAACAAGAAAGTAAACAAAAAAAAGGGCTCGCAACACAAGTTTAAATAGCTCCCGTGGACAACATTTAATATGACAAACAGTTTCGGCCTGGCTCGGGCCTTCGTCAGTGTCAAAGTGAAAAATACATACAAAAGGAAGAGCTTAAATAGCTTTTTCATGGGTCATTGTCTCCGCCTAGTGGTGTGGAGCCAGACCCAGGTACAAACTTCAGAGGAGTTTCACAATGCATAAATCACAGTCTAAGGCAGGGGTGTCAGACTCATATTAGGTAGAGGGCCGGATTTGTTCAACTGAGACCTCATGGGGGCCGGATTTTTTTTAATACTAAAATCAATTCGACTCAACACATGGATATTTAGGCTACACGTGGATTTATTATTTGGAATCATTCAAGAACGCCTGCGTCACAGATACCCATCAATAACAAAGTGCATAAAGCAGAGAACTGCAACAAAGTGCAAGATGCAACATATTGACAAAAAATACTGCTCTTTCCATTTCTCTTGAAACTGCCTGCATTCCGTGTCAACCTTTCTCTTTTTCGACAGCATTTTGTTGATTCCTTTGTTTTTTGGTAGGTAGCTGAATGCGCGATTCAATTTCAGCGTGGCATCATGGCGGCTTTGTTTACACCTGATGACCTACTGACATACTTCCTTGTAGTGCAGGTTAATTAACTTATGAATGAACTCTTAGCTTGCTTATTAGCCACACGTAGTTCATGATAAGGGGGTGTGAATTTAATAATAATAATAATAATAATAATAATAATAATAATAATAATAATAATAATAATATATATATATATATATATATATATATATATATATTCCAAAACATCTCGCGGGCCGGATGAAACCTGCCCGCGGGCCGGATCCGGCCCGCTGGCCGTATCTCTGACATCCCTGGTCTAAGGAAAAGGAAAATGGTGGCACAGCCTATTCAGCTCTCCAAATAATACTCAACATATAATAGCTTTACACAGTAATCATTGTATAGTATATCTATAGACTATAGAGTATAGATAGTAGAATAGACAAAGATTTGAACATATTTAGAATTGGACGCTATCAGAGTCAGCTTGGCTCTCTAAGTATCTCACAGAGAATGTTCATTTATACAGTTTTGTATCAAAAGGACAAAAATAAATAAAAGGCAAAAGCAACTGGGATATGAGTGTGCAGCACAGAGGCCTCACAAGTAAGGTCTGACATCAAAGTCTTCATTGAGTCCAATGGGTGCCATGGTGCCTAAAAAGTCAATCCACCATAATTCTCTTTTTTGGAGGAGGATAAACAAAGCCACACCCTTAAAAGTATGTTCAAAACTTCCCAATGTAAAAATGTGGCTCGCTGACCTCGTAAACACTCTGGAAGTGGAAAGGATCAGATATCTCAGGTTGGATCAGACAGATAGATTTGATTTAATATGGCAGCCTCTCATTCAACACCTGCAGGGCGCCTCTAATAGAGACTAGTATGCCTTATTTTAAGTATTGTCACCCCAGGATATTCTTTTCCACCCCCCCACAGTCCTTCTCCCCCCCAATACACTTTTTCTTTTTCCCTCATTTATTATTATTTTTTGTTTTTGTTTTTTTGTGTGTTTCCTGTTTTTTCTTGTTTAGTTTTTGCGTTGGGGTGTACGATATGTGTATAAAAAAAAAAAAAAAAAAGCTTCATGACACTCAATCCTTTATGCGCAAGAATGTATGTGTGGCTAACATGTCAAATTATCTCCAGATACATAAGCAATTTGTTTTTGTTTCAGAAAATATCGCTTTGCTAGTTTTCACTGTCAATGTTTGTTTTTGTTTTTTTTGAACTATTGATTGGTATCTGTAAAAGAGAAACAGCAATCACATGCTGGGTTGACACATGGTGAAAAAACAAAGTGATGTGTGTACATGTGCTTGAATAAATAAACAATAAAAAAAAAAAGTATGTTCAAAACAAGGGGCTACTCGGAGCCTGTCATCGAGAAAGCAGCCTCAAAGGTCTCCTCCAAAAGCCAGGAGGAGTGTCTGCGCCCCTCTCAAAAAAAGAACACTCTACAACCAGTTAACTGTATCATGCAGTATTCACCCCTGGGAAAACAATTCGAAAAAAAAAAAAAAAAAACACTGGCACCTCTTGGATACAGATCCTGATCTGAGCGGTTTATTGAGTACTGCCCCACGGATGGTATATAGGAGACCACCGAACAATGGAGACCAAATTGTGCACTCTGACCTAACCCCTAAGGAACCCCACACTTTCTTAGACGACCTACCTGATGGCAACAGACGTTGTGGAGCTTGTACAAAGTGCCATTTTACAACAAAATGCAACGTTTTTAACCATCCAACAACAGGAAAAAAGATTAAAATCAGAGGAAAGATATCTTGCACAACCACCAATGTTATTTACATGCTCACTTGTCCTTGTGGGAAATCCTACGTGGGCAAGACGTCAAGAGCACTTAAGACATGGATAGCAGATAACAAAACATTGTTCACATAGCCATAGTGTATTATAATTCTCATAGTTGCAATACATTATAATCGTTCTATAATCATCCATCATCACTGTGTCACACCACCAACGCTCCCAGGCATCAATATTGCCGTTGTCTAGGCTTCCAGCAAATAGCCATGTACATTCTGTCTAGGCTTCCAGCAAATAGCCATGTAGGCCTACATTCTGTCTAGGCTTCCAGCAAGTAGCCATGTACATTCTGTCTAGGCTTCCAGCAAGTGGCCATGTACATTCTGTCTAGTCTTCCAGCAAGTATCCATGTACATTCTGTCTAGGCTTCCAGCAAGTAGCCATGTACATTCTGGGAAAATAGGCTGTCAATGACTGTAGTAGGCCAGGCTTACCTTGAGGAGCTTGGAGGGATAGCTTAGCAGGGGTTCCCAAACATTTCAGACCAAGTACCACTATCACTATTATACTATGTACCAAATTTCCCAGGGACCACTTCCACTGTGGATACCAACAATTTTCCCCCATGAAATACAATTTGCTGATTTAACCATGCAACAGATTTAGAAAGGCTAAATAACATAAGGCTACTGGTTCAAAACGGACAGAACACACACACACACACACACACACACACACACACACACACACACACACACACACACACACACACACACACACACACACACACACACACACACACAGGGTTACACACAATATTATTTACAATTCAAGGACTTTCTTCCCAGCACAGCTTTTCTGTTCATAAGGACAAAAGCAAGAAACATTCCTTACATTGCATTGCAGGTTCACATGCTTTTAAGTCGTCTTTCCCAGAATATATTGGTCTTCTTTTGACTTCTGTCAAACACTGCAAACATATCATTTTACTTATTTGCTTATTTATTTCAAGCTCTTTTAAGCACTTCCCCATATAACAGGCTAAGTGTCCAGGTATTCTAATACTTAAGTAGCCATGTACATTCTGTCTAGGCTTCCAGCAAGTAGCCATGTACATTCTGCCATTCATTGCCAGTGGGCAGACATTCAGACAGGCTGAAGAAATGGTTTCTGTGGCCAGGTGATCCATCTCCAGGCCGCTCTGTGTCAAGCTGCCGCCTTACTTCTGAGATAACCTGTTTCCTCCTGATGGTGCGGCACTGACTCCCATCTGCCTGCTGCTCAAGGTCACTACGTCACTGCACTTCATTTGTCATCTCACTGTACTGATTGAAGCCCTGACCTTTGACCCCCTCACAGCCTTTATGGATCCCATGAATGGCTGAAATCACAGGCTTGAAATCCTGCTGTTGCTCGCCCGCCCCCAAAACCAAACGTGCTGTTTGTCACATCACTAGCACTGCCCATTGTCAAGGGATATGATTGGCTGTTTGTGAGCTGGGGCGGGTGCACGCTCGGGGTTTGTCTGACATGTCTGTTAAATGATTGGCTGTTTCCGTGTCACTCGTAGCACGCTCCATGAACAAGGGACATTTTTTCATGCAGCCATGCTATTGTACTATCAAACCATTTCTTTATTGTATTGATGACATCTCTATCGCGATATTGCTATCGTTGTATGTAACGTCACTCTGTATTTGATTGATATTGTACACATTGTTTCTTTCTATATACTGCATGCACGTGAACATATTTTTAATAAACCTTATGTCAAACCAAAGATGAATCTTCATATTTTGTTCTTCTTACTTGCATTGATGAGTGATTCATTTTGAATGTTGCTACATTATTAATTCCTGCCATGTAATATTTCAAAACAACTTAGTGAATTGGGCAACTGAAGGATTAGTATTCTATCTGCAAACTGGTGGCATTCCACTCTGAAATGTAAATCAATGTAAATGTGTATAGACAAGAAAGGGGGAAAAAAATCAATGCTATGAAAACACACCATATTGTCCAGGGGCTAGGCATTGATTTGAGAGGCTGACAAAGAAGCTGACAGTCAATCGCTATTACAGATGACCGAGTCAAAGCTGATCTAAAACAGCTGCTGATGGATCTGATGCATGGTGGAAGGGTGCAGAAACTACAATCACAGATTCACAGCAAAGCAGACACATTCAGATGAATCTTTACAGGGTGGTTTGGGTTCCTGGAACAACACCTAAACAGCTCTTATTAAGGTTACCCATGATTTATTGTGACAGTATAGCTGCTGCTGGTTTTAGTACAGTAAGTCCTCGCCAACATCCTGTCTATCTGGCTCTGTCTCCTCTCTCTCTCCACACACACACACACACACAAACACACGCACACACACACGCACACACGCATGCAAACACACAACACATACACACAGCGCACGGCACGCACGCAAATACACACACAACACACACACACAGACCTCACCCTTTGTTCGAAGGTTAATTGGGTTGAACCCCAGGTATAGATCATACAGTAGACGGACACACACACACACACACACACACACACACACACACACACACACACACACACACACACACACACAGTCAGACAGACAGACAGACAGACAGACAGACAGACAGACAGACTTGTGAGGTGGATATTGACTTTGTGTACTAACAGCAGCAGCATAATTCTTCTGCTCCTCACAGTCTCTGTCTGGAGCTCATCAGTAACGTCAACCTCCTGACCACCTGTCTCACCACAGACTATCAGCAACCTCCTGACCACCTGTCTCACCACAGACTATCAGCAACCTCCTGACCACCTGTCTCACCACAGACTATCAGCAACCTCCTGACCACCTGTCTCACCACAGCCTATCAGCAACCTCCTGACCACCTGTCTCACCACAGACTATCAGCAACCTCCTGACCACCTGTCTCACCACAGCCTATCAGCAACCTCCTGACCACCTGTCTCACCACAGACTATGAACCTCCTGACCACCTGTCTCACCACAGACTATCAACCTCCTGACCACCTGTCTCACCACAGACTATCAGCAACCTCATCACCAACTTTACAATTGATTGCATTTATATAGCACTTTTCAAGGCGCCCAAAGCGCTTCACATATTTCAGAGATTCAGATTCAGGCAGTGTTAGGCAAGTTATTCAGGAAATGTAATTAGTTACTTAGTGATTCCTCATTTAAAAAGTAAGAAAATTACTTATTTATTGCTTGGTTTCGAAACTAAGCATTGTTTTTCTGTGACGCGCCCCGTTAAGATTTTACAGTATCTGAGGTAGTCTTTGTCTTTGACAGTAGGCTATTTTCATGAGAGGTCTGACTGTCTGCATGCATTGGTGCATTCGTTCAAAATGTACCGCCCCACGAGGTCGTGGTTGGTCAATTCATATGTCTGTCACATGTTTTGTTTTGGAATTGGGGGCGGTCTTTAATCACTTTGCAAGAGTTGTGCGCCAGACGTAGATATTTATCTACGGCTGGCTAGCTACTACGAGATATTGCTTATATCGAACCTCACATTATACTTTTTTTTTGCATGTCTGTCCTACTTTGACTCAGTTTTGGTGCTATGAATGATTATTGCAGTTTCTCTTCAGCATCCCCCGGGTTCGCCTCTTACCTCACTTTCTGCTCTGGTACAGTCAAGACCTGAAGATGAAATGTGAAGTATGCATTTTGTGCATCTGCAGTATCTGCTACCTTCACCTATATCTATTTGTACTGTATCTCTCTGCTCCACTCCTCCGTGCACTGTCAGCTCCTCTCCCTCTCTTCCCAACAAAACCTGCATCAGTGGCACATTAGCTCACCTGAGCGAGGAGGAGAGACAGAGTGAAGAGAAACACAGGAATACGCAGCAATATAGTGTACCTGCTGGCCTGTTCAACCTCGGCTTTGCTTTTCTCATGACACAGTAAACCCTTCAGATCCTTCAGCATTTCCTTGACCCAAAAAATTATACGTCCGGCTGACGCAGGAGGCTAACTTTGAAAATATTACAGTCACTTCTATTCACCTTGATAAAGTTTTGGATTTCCAGCTTACAGCATTTGGGATCCTATCCTGATTGTGCCTAAGCAGGGGTATTAGTTTTATCATCTTATTCAAAATTGGATATTGGGAGTGGGGTAATAGCTAATTCCACTAACACAAGATGATGTCACCTACCATTACAGTTTGTAGGGCAGTGTAGATGAGTTAGACTTACTGTCTACAAGTTATTGACGAGACCAGGAGACTGTGTGGATTGAGTTCAGTGCTGCTGGTCTGCTGACTGTACATCTCCAAATGACAGACATGATGTGAGGCGCACATCAGGCACATTAGAGATAGATTCAGATCCATTTTGATCAACTGAGCAAGTTTTGATTCTGTGCCTCTGTATGTAAACACAGCATCTCACAGTCACGAATGCCCCCTAGAGGCCATCTAACGAAGCGTACCTTACCTGACTGTCTGCCTGACATGAATTTGCCTCCTGATGCCCTCGGCTACGCAACAAACAAAACAAACAAACAAAACAAAATAAAATAAAATAAAATAAAATAAAATAAAATAAAATAAAATAAAATAAAATAATAATTATTATAATAATAATAATTGTTATGATAGATGAACTTGATATGAACTTTGCTCATCTGGATGCAACGATGCAAGGCCGACGGAGGAAAAAGGAATCTCAGTAAAGTATAATAAGATACTAGTCAAAGGTTTTCTATAAGTTCTCTATATGCATGTTAACACGTTCACTGCCGTCGACGAGTTAACTCGTCAAAAAAACAACAACGGTTGACTGCCGTCGACGAGTTAACTCGTCAAAAAAAAAAAAAAAATTTTGACGGTGGGACGTGGATCAAACCCTTTTACATCTCCTATAAAAATATTGGAGCTATTGAATGTGTATAACCTATTTTACCGACCCACTAAGTGGCGACAGTGCTCTCCAGACTAGAGAAAGCCGAGCAAAAACAGCAGGAAAAAGCGTGAGGAAACCATTCTCATGAAAATGGTTTGGCGAAAACGCTTTCACGCTGGGAGCTGGCGCACAACGGTGGGGGATTCCAAAAATAGACTCTGGGTGCAACACACTTTGAAACACGTAGCAGAAAGCCCAGAATCGCACGCAGCTTCATCAAAGCTCACAACCGAAACCCCAGAAACGAGCGAGCAACGATCCAGACTCGCCCGACGAGCGGCCGCCAGGCAGCACAGACAGGCAGCAGAGACTCGCCTGTGACACACGCTGCACAGCCACCAGAGACACACCCACGGAGGGAGGAGTTTGAAGGAGAGGGGGGTGGGGGTGCTGTTATTTTGGAGGAAATTACTGTTCAGAACTATTGTTTAGATGTCTGATGTCTCACTGATGCCAAAAATAAATGGTTAAAGTGACTGTTCTACCTGTTCTATCGAATTTCACAAAAAGGCATTTATCTCAGCTTTCCTTCTCAGACGCTGAAACCATGCTGTATTCAAAATATTGGCAGTCCTAAACTGGCCATGAATGAGTTAATTAACTTATGAATGAACTCTTAGCTTGCTTATTAGCCACACGTAGTTCATGATAAGTGGGTGTGAATTTAATATTAATAATAATAATAATAATAATAATAATAATAATAATAATAATAATAATAATAATAATAATAATAATAATAATAATAATTATATATATATATATATATATATATTTTATATTCCAAAACATCTCGCGGGCCGGATGAAACCGGCCCGCGGGCCGTATCTCTGACATCCCTGGTCTAAGGAAAAGGAAAATGGTGGCACAGCCTATTCAGCTCTCCAAATAAAACTCAACATATAATAGCTCTACACAGTAATCATTGTATAGTATATCTATAGAGTATAGATAGTAGAATAGACAAAGATTTGAACATATTTAGAATTGGACGCTATCAGAGTCAGCTTGGCTCTCTAAGTATCTCACAGAGAATGTTCATTTATACAGTTTTGTATCAAAAGGACAAAAATAAATAAAAGGCAAAAGCAACTGGGATATGAGTGTGCAGCACAGAGGCCTCACAAGTAAGGTCTGACATCAAAGTCTTCATTGAGTCCAATGGGTGCCATGGTGCCTAAAAAGTCAATCCACCATAATTCTCTTTTTTGGAGGAGGATAAACAAAGCCACACCCTTAAAAGTATGTTCAAAACTTCCCAATGTAAAAATGTGGCTCGCTGACCTCGTAAACACTCTGGAAGTGGAAAGGATCAGATATCTCAGGTTGGATCAGACAGATAGATTTGATTTAATATGGCAGCCTCTCATTCAACACCTGCAGGGCGCCTCTAATAGAGACTAGTATGCCTTATTTTAAGTATTGTCACCCCAGGATATTCTCTTCCACCCCCCCACAGTCCTTCTCCCCCCAATACACTTTTTCTTTTTCCCTCATTTATTATTATTATTTTTTTTTGTTTTTGTTTTTTTGTGTGTTTCCTGTTTTTTTTGTTTAGTTTTTGCTTTGGGGTGTACGATATGTGTATAAAAAACAAAAAAAACAAGCTTCATGACACTCAATCCTTTATGCGCAAGAATGTATGTGTGGCTAACATGTCAAATTATCTCCAGATACATAAGCAATTTGTTTTTGTTTCAGAAAATATCGCTTTGCTAGTTTTCACTGTCAATGTTTGTTTTTGTTTTTTTTTAACTATTGATTGGTATCTGTAAAAGAGAAACAGCAATCACATGCTGGGTTGACACATGGTGAAAAAACAAAGTGATGTGTGTACATGTGCTTGAATAAATAAACAATAAAAAAAAAAAAAAGTATGTTCAAAACAAGGGGCTACTCGGAGCCTGTCATCGAGAAAGCAGCCTCAAAGGTCTCCTCCAAAAGCCAGGAGGAGTGTCTGCGCCCCTCTCAAAAAAAGAACACTCTACAACCAGTTAACTGTATCATGCTGTATTCACCCCTGGGAAAACAATTCGAAAAAATAATAAAAAAAACACTGGCACCTCTTGGATACAGATCCTGATCTGAGCGATTTATTGAGTACTGCCCCACGGATGGTATATAGGAGACCACCGAACAATGGAGACCAAATTGTGCACTCTGACCTAACCCCTAAGAAACCCCACACTTTCTTAGACGACCTACCTGATGGCAACAGACGTTGTGGAGCTTGTACAAAGTGCCATTTTACAACAAAATGCAACGTTTTTAACCATCCAACAACAGGAAAAAAGATTAAAATCAGAGGAAAGATATCTTGCACAACCACCAATGTTATTTACATGCTCACTTGTCCTTGTGGGAAATCCTACGTGGGCAAGACGTCAAGAGCACTTAAGCTTAAGCAGTCCTAATCACAAGTACGGATATTGACACATTGTACTGGTGATGATACTTGTACTTGTACGAAAAAAATAAACACCGCAATAACGCTCCGCGAAACTTCGCCGTTGGTATGCACGGTTGCATTGACTGATATAGGTTCGGAAAATATTATTGACGTGCGAATTAATCGCACGAAAAAAACCTGCTCGGTGTGTAAGGACCTTAACATCAAAACCCAGAGGGGCTGTGTGTGTGTGTGTGTGTGTGTGTGTGTGTGTGTGTGTGTGTGTGTGTGTGTGTGCGTGTGCGTGTGCGTGTGTGTGTGCGTGCGTGTGTGCATGTGCATCACAGTGTGTGTGTGTGTGTGTGTGTGTGTGTGTGTCTGTGTGTGTGTGTGTGTGTGTGTGTGTGTGTGTGTGCGTGCGTGTGTGCATGTGCATCACACACACTGTGTGTCTGTGTGTGTGTGTGTGTGTGTGTGTCAGTGTGTGTGTGTGTGTGTGTGTGTGTGTGTGTGTGTGTGCGTGCGTGCGTACGTGCGTGCGTGTGTGCATGTGCGTCACAGTGTGTGTGTGTGTGTGTGTGTGTGTGCCACATGTGTGCCACAAACAGCAGCCAACATTCCAATCATAGCAGAATACACTGCATTCAGCTAGCAGGAAAGGGACAATACATCACACTGATCTTTGCAGTTCTGTGTTGATTAGCTAATATTTCAGTGGCATTTTGATTAACGTAATGATTTATTTCTATTTGGAACAAAAATGATGGTTTAACAGATTGCATGTTTACTGGGCAGTGGTGAGAAGGGCTTTGTGTTTGTGTGACTTGCGTGAATGGCTAACGGCTAGCCATTCACTAGCTAGCTGCTAATAAGTTCTCCCAGCCTAGCAACGGTCTGAAGGCTATTTCCCCAAATTCTACAACACTGTCTTGTTTACTAACGTTCATAGTTGATAACGTTACAGCAATACAGTTACGGTTTCGTACTCACTGTAAGATCAAGTGTTTAACGTTTATGTTAGCTTATTGTTTTGAATAGAATGTTTGACTAGCTCACTGGAGCTAGCCTCGGTAGCCGCCGCCATGTTGAATAGTGAAAGAACTACAAACGCACAGGCGCCTCTCGGTGGCGTCACACCCGGTCTCGCCTAAAGCCCGCCCGTAGCTCACGCTGATTGGTTCGCCTGGGTGGCGGCCGATTTAAACTCCTATCTTGAGCCAGGTCCAGACGGAGGTGGATTGTGAATTTGTGGAACAATGCCGCCCCCGTCTGGTGGAGTCAGGCTAGTTTATGCCAGGTATGCTGCTGAAAAATGATACAAATGGTAAAATGGCAACAGTTTGCTCACAAATGTGGAAATTCTGACCAGCATTCTTCACACATCACCCCCAAAGTCATATATATTGGTTAAAAGCTAAAAAAAAAAAGTGTTTTGGGGGTAAGTTCTCCTTTAACACATTCAGTGCCACAGCGCTTCAGTAAAATTGTCTGGAGCCTGTGCCAGATTCACTTCCATTCAGTTGAAAACAGCTATAGAATTTTTTCTATTATGGCTATATTAACGGGGCTGGACTTTAATGAAAGATTGAACACTCCTGCTTCTTCCAAAGAAGAAATTTTGTTTCTAGACAGTTCCATTATGAAATTACAGCCTCTCAAAAAAGTGCACTTTCAAGGGTTTTCTGTCGTTTTTTTTTTCTTTCCAAGATATAGCCCCTTTTATGAATACCTTTTGCACTCTAATTTCGAGCACATTCACTGACTCTGGCTGGTGTTTTCTGATGTGGTGGCGTGTGGTGTGGTTTCTGTGCAGCCACACACCCCTCTCCCCCCCCCCCCCCCCCCCCCCCCCCCCTCTCCACCTCTGAGCTGCGGGCTCCTCCCACACGCACAGAGTTTGCTTTCTCGACTCCGTTTTTGCCCCGGACAGATCCCAGCTTTGCTGCGCGCATCATTTCCTTGATGGGCATCAAGGAAATGATGCGCGCTGGCAAACGCGACTGAACGAAAAGGCTTGGCCCGTTCGGCTTCGGATGGCTTTCTAGGAAATCGTGTGGAGATAGATAGAAGCATAAGAGCTCAGTTGTGAGCGCGGATGCAGCCGAGCCCACTCTCGCTGTAGACGGAGCAATATATACGGCTCTGGCAGAAAGCATGCATCAGTTTCCACGGCTTTCTCCGCTGTCTCCTGTACAAAGTAAAGGATCTGAGGTGGGTGGAGCAGCTCCTGTGACGATGTTTAAGGTGGCGCCGTGTGATCCCTTGAAGGGATTCATGCTCACTGGCTGGGTACGACCTTAAACAGCAGAATTATGGAATAATATGAATTATGATTTTAGGACGTCCACAGACGTCCTTGGCACTGAACGTTACTTTTTTTTAGGACGTGCACAGACGTCCTTGGCACTGAATGTGTTAACAGACTTACATTATGCTCCTGCACGCATACAGTCCTGAGGCTTGTACAAAATGGCTGCCGGACTATGCTTCAAGGACCCCATCAACCTTTGCTTAGCAGTCCTGCCTAATGCCTGTCGTAATTACTCTGTAATGCTGCCACCTTGTGGCAAACTAAATACACAGTCAAAGAAATGGAACTTATTAATCACAGAGGCTTTCCTACAATTACGATTATCGATGCATCTCGATGCATCTTAAAGGAGAATTTCGTTTTTTTACACCACGGTCCTTATTTCCAGCTTAAAATATGATCTTTTACTCACCCAAATAACTTTGGTCTCATTCGGATGTCCACAGAAGGTTTTGAGCTCGGAGTAGCATCCTCAAACAGGCTATAACGGGCGCAAACAGGGCAAGGTGCATGCGCTCTGTAAATAACACATTTTCTGTCACATCGCGGTTCATTATGGTTGTTTCAGATCATATCTATATGCCAAGGTAGGCTGCTAAGCTAACAACAACATAACACAGACGAGTCAACTCTGACCTGCCCCGGATGTGCTTCAGAAGAAGCAGTGAGAAGTGCTTCTGTTAGATAAACCACAGAAGAAGAACAGAAGCACTGTAAGCCCAGATATGATCTGATGTCAAGATTATGGACGATTCAATTCAATTGCCGCTCGCCGCTCGTGTGGAATAAGGCCACATATCGACAACAACAAACAGCAGCGGGAGATAAAGCGGGAGGTGTTATCTGTGATGGACACTCGGACAGCAAATTTAGAGCAGGCGACAGCCTGCCACAGAAGCCACAGCCACAGCCACAGACAGCCACAGACAATTTGTTATTTACAGAGCGCATGCACCTTGCCCCGTTTGCGCCCGTTATAGCCTGTTTGAGGATGCTACTCCGAGCTCAAAACCTTCTGTGGACATTCGAATCAGACCAAAGTTATTTGGGTGAGTAAAAGATCATGTTTTAAATCGATGCATCACTTTTTTCCCCAATACATGATATTTTTTCTCACTTTCTTTTTTCTCACTGTGTGGCTACTTTTAAAATAAAAGTGCATTTGGAATTGCATTGTATTGTGATCCAAATAAACAACTGCATGTACTTCCATTATATTTTATCCGATTATAAAAAAAAGAAAAAAAAAAAGAAAGAAAGTGAATCGATGTGAATCGTGCACGTCCGCATCGCGATGCATCTTATAATCGATTATTTTTGACACCCCTAATGTTTGGTGGTATGACTAATAACTAATAACTAATAATATATTCTAATTAATATAGTAGAGCAGATAAGCACAATAATCGTGCACTTTCTGACAGAAACGTGAAATTATACACATAGTTAGGGAATACCATAAGATTTATTTTAAGATTGGGAGGGAAGTCAGGTTTGACCAAAATTCCAAGATGGCCATCATTTCTCTGCGTCTAATGTACAAATGTGCTTATAACAATTGTCCACTTCTTCAAAAAAGCACGACATTTCTCACATAGTGAGTGAATACCATAAGGTTTATTGTCAGATGCGGAGGGAAGGCGGATTTTACCTCAAATCCAAGATGGACGCCGTTTCCCTAAGTCTAATATACAAATGTGCTTATAAAAATGTTGCACCTTTTCAGAGAAGCATGACATTTCTCACAATGCGTTCATGAAGCCCTAGAAATACCCCCGTATACGGTTCTTAGTGGCTTCTGAAGAAAAAATGCCCCATAAAAAATGATTTGATAATTAAAAGAGTCATTTTATACTTTGAGTGACACCCAGAAAAAATTCCCCTGGGTTTAACAGCTGCCGGGGACCCATGCAAGTGGATGGGAATTTTCCTTTCTGGGCTGCATGGCATCACGTGACTTGCAATACAGACCTTCGCCACCATGTTCAAATGGCTTCACAGCCCAGCGCTATTCCTGGTGGCTTGGTCACCACCAGGGACATTGGAAATGTTTTTAAGTAGGGGGTGCTGCAAGGAAGGGACTGTCTTTTCCTGGCGGCCCCCGCAAGGGCACCGCCCGTCCAATCTTTCTTTTGGATGTTTGGATGTTTTCAGGCCATATTTTAATTTAAATTAACATTATGATTATACTGGTATGATGTCATTATTCAGTATTTTCTCCTTTTCTCACTCACTTTCATGTCACCACCTGCTCTCCCTTTATCTCATCACCTTCTCTCCCTTTAGGTCATTTTACACTACAACAGACAGGCAGAAACACTGAACTTATTTAGTATTATATTTTATTATCTTATTATTATAAACCAAACATCAAAAATAACATATCTACCCTCTTTGATTTGCTCATAGTCTTCAACTAAACCCTAAATATCACAGTATAAAACACATTTTAATCAAAGAAAAATATTTTTTAATTGACATTACAATTCCAATACAAAACAGCAGAGGGTGCTGCAGCACCACAAGCACCCCCACTTCCCGCATCCCTGATCACCACTCAATCATGAGACTGATCTTCTTGGATTTTTATTTTATTTTGTCCTGATTGTTCTTAGATTTGTGTCATAGTTCTGTGGAGCCCGACATGAGCCCGAGGGCCCCTTCATACTTGTGTTCTGACATGCAGATTTTTAGCTCTCTTGTGATTTTACCCACATAACACAGTCCACAACGACACTTCAAAAGATATACAACAAACCTGTTCTTGCATGAAATTCTACTATTGATAGAGAACTTTTTACCAGAGTGTGGGTGTAGGGTGTAGAACCCAACTCTGATTATAGCGTTACACTGAACACAATTGGAACAAGGAAAATTGCCATTAGTTAACACAAGAGTTTGGTTTGGTTTATTTTGGATCAAAAATACATAAAAGCATTACAAATTTACATTCATACAGTAGTAAAAAAAAAGAAGTACACATTATGTAAATCGTAAAAAAATTTTTTTATCCAAGGATAGCCCAGTAAAGCAGCTTAAAGTTACAAACTAGAAGCCTGCTTATTTCCACTGGGGTCCTTCAAATATCAAAACCTTAGTATTACACGATGTACTTTGTAAAAGAAAAACAGAAAAAAGAACTGTCTATCAATAGTCGTGTTTCCATTACTCTCAGAAATGCGCAAAATCTATATATCGCAATAGAAAGTGGGTAATGGAAACACGTAAATTTCGAAAAACCTCCCAAATATCGCAAAAAGTTTTTGCGCTCTCATGAGGTGGTTTTTCAGACGTGTCGATATAGCAGTTTATCGCAAAAGTGTAATGGAAACACATTTTTCGCATTTGCATGTCATGTGACCCATCTTCCCCTTTGGAAACGGAGCGGAAAATGAAAGGAAAATGAGGGAGAAACGGTTCGATAAGCCGTGGCAAAACCTCCGCAGCAAGTGGAAAACTTTTAAGCAACGCTACCTAGCAGAAAGACGAGTGTTGTGCAAAAGCGGAGCTGGGGAAAATAGATCATGTTTAATGACAGAAATCGGTCCTTGGTGACAGGCTGCCTGTCTGTGTGCGCGCAGTTGTAGGCTACCTTTTTTCCTCTGCCTCTCGCGCTCACTGCATTCACTGCAGCCAGCAATATGTTGACACTCATTTTCTTTTGAATTGATAATCAGGCTCGTTTATATGCGTTGTAACTGCATGTTGTGATTTGCATTGAGCATGCAGGGGACGGGATTTGGGGCAGATCCCCGTGCGTAATCACTGTGGCAGCTGCTGCAACGGGGAATTTCGTTCAGGTGTGTGCGCCGTCACTCAAACTTAACTTCAATGGAAACGCCTACAAGTCGCAATTGTACATTGTCGAAATTGTCGAAATATCGCAATTATTTTGCGAAAAACTGTAATGGAAACACAGCTAATGACACATAAAATGTAGGCTACATCTGGCATATACAAATGGGATCTCAGCGAAGGTGTTGCAATTACGCTCTAGTCAACATCTCGTTTTTCAGATGAGTCTTGAGAGCACGCTTAAAGACATTCACAGTGTTTATGCCTTGCACTGAAGCAGGTAAATTATTCCAAATGTTGATAGCAGTGTTAAGAAATTAGGTTTGGGTTTGGCTTCCTGCAATAGGTTTCTGAATTGAATATTGGGCAGATCTGGTATTATAGGAATTAATTTCACTTGTTCTTACAACACCCTCCTTGAGATAACCAGGGCTAAGGCCGTTTAAAATGCGAAATATACCAACGAAGAAGATGATTAACAATGCGAGAGCATACGGGTGGCGAGAGTGGGCCATCCTAACCGAGAATATAACTCACAGTGCGGGCGCCGCCGAAAAAAATTTGAGGGTTTTTCCCCCCTTTGCTAGCCATATTTAGAGTAATATATCATTTTAAATCAACATTAGGATTATACTGTTGTGATGTCATTATTCAGTATATTCTCTTTCATGTCACCACCTGCTCAGCTCTCCTATCAACATAATTGTAACTAACAAACACAAACTGTTTTAGCCAAATTCATATCAAAATGACACCTACAAACACAGGTACACAACCCAAGCCGTACACAACACACAAAGTCATCATCGATAATAAAAAAAACATACAGAGGGACATTTATTTATTCCTGATAGGAACGATTGAAAAATAAAATATATTATGTTGTTTTTAACTTTACACCACCTCTTTTGTTACTTATTGGGTCATGAAACTGAAACCATGCATATAGCCACCTGCATACCTGACTTCGGGAGCTTGGCAATTGGCATCATGCATGATTAGCCAGTAGCATCCCAACGTGTCACACAGGTAACATTACTTAAGAGACAGACTAGACACTTACTTTCTTGGTTGTTGCTAAAAAATCTGTCAGTGTCACTCTGTCTGTCGTTCACTCGCTCACTGTCTCGCAGCTCGCTCACCTTCAATTATCTCGCCAGGCAGACAGACAGTCATCACTCACCACCATGCTGCTGCTCTCTCGGAATCAAGTTACCGCGGACGCGGCGTCAGATGACTTCCTGCCTGACCTGCCTTTCGTTTCAAAATAAAAGCGATCCCGTGTTTTTCATGCTTTTCCATGCAGATTGTTTTATATAAAAAAAAAAAATCCTCTGAAATATTAGGGGAGGTCCGGACCTCCCCGTACTCATAGCTAGTTACGGCCATGGTTGTGCATCTTTATTAGGCTAACTAACATTATAGCATTCTCCCCTGGTTGATGCTGCCTAGCTGCTGCCAGACACTGCCTGACCGTGACATAATGCATATCCATTCTTCCTTGCCAAGAAATGTGTAATAAAAAAAAAAAATCCATGTTTTTTGTTATTCTTCTTGCTGATTGAAAAGCCATGTGGCTAACGTTAAAGGGAAGGGATACGTCGCCAACATCTTCACTGTGCGTGCATTAGAAAGTGTGTTTCACAAGGAAACATGAGGGCTGCTACTGTTATAGTTAACTGACGCTAGATAGCAGTACAGTGGCAGTTTCTATGCTACCGCCGTTTATTCGCCGTTTATTATTGCTTGAGCTGCCTCATTACCTTTTTTAGCTCCTTTTATACCTGTTTTAAATGCTCTTCCTGCTATATCTTCTGGTCTCCATTCGCCCTGCACTAGTGCTACCCCCACACCTACCACCGCACCAAAGACAAATCCCACCAATACTCCGACTGCCTTACAACCCCAAACTTTCAGAAGCTTCTCATTGACAATCTTTCTGGTCTCTGTCTGTGAGATGTTTGGTTTGTTCTCTCTCACTTCTTGTTGTATGACTCTCACCTTTTCCATCTCCTTAGTTTTGTAGCAGCCTTTTTCCTTGACTATCTTGCCTATAGTTTGGAGCAGCTTTTCCACCTGATTGCTCTTGTCGTTATCCTGCTTGTTGTCCCAGTGTTTATTATCAAGGACGTGATACCGGTTACCACACTTCTCCACAAGATCTACCAGAGGTGGATTGTCATCGATCAACTCTTTAATTGTCTGTCTACCGAGATCCTTACCATGCGTGAAGAGAACCACAGCGTGTTTGAAAGCTTCTTCTGAGATACATTCAGTGATTTGTTTGATGACTTCCTGCTCCTGACAAAGGGCATCCTCCGCCTTCAGCACAATGAGGAAAGCGTGAAATCCAGAAGAGCACTCTGTCATACAGCTCACTATCGCCTCCTTCCTCTTATCCTCAGACAAGGCTGTGTTAAAGATTCCTGGAGTGTCGATCAAAGTAACGCTTCTCCCCTCCACAGTTCTCGTCTCTGCTTGACACTCGATTGTTTCAGAGTTCAGAGAAGAATTTGTCTGGAACACAGTATCTCCAAATATGGTGTTTCCTGTGCTGCTTCTCCCGTGTCCAGTTTTCCCCACCAGGAGAATCCTCCATGTATCTAGAAGAGAATAATAAGTCTATATCAGTAATACTGTCTCTTTGGTTTTGTTTACATGCTGTATTAGATTGCATTATTTACACAAGCATGGCATTCAAGAACTTTGTATTTTGAATGATTAACAATTAGAGATGCACCGATTGCCATTTTCTTGGCCGGTTCCAATTTCCGATTTTTGAATAGTCTGACTTGCCGATACCGATTTTGGCCGATTCCGATTTTCTTTCTAAGAACAATAATTGACGGGTTATTTTTTGACGTTACTATTTTTTTTTTACTTTGCTTTAATAGAAAATTAAGATTCATGTCACATTTCTTATCATTTGCATGAGGTAGGACGATCTCACTCAAAAACATCTAAAAGTAAAAATAAAAACGATTTCAGACGGAAGCCCGTCTTTTATTGTCACACGAACACACTACAACACATGCATGCGGCCACAACACACACTCATGCTGACGGTGGCCGGTGAAATATGTCCTCTGCATTTGACCCATCCAGGCTGGTCCTTTCCTCCGGGGGGCAGGCCAGGAGCAGTGGTCGTTATTTCTTTCCAGCGCCCGGGGACCATCATTGGACCATCATTGGACCAACTTCAGATGTTGTCGTCACTGGTCGGATGACGATCTTCTGCATGTTTTTAGTGGGGGGTTATGTACGGAGGAACCCCCTGGGGGGTACGGGGAGAACATGCAAACTCCACACAGAAAGGCCCTTTCGACGAGATAGCCCACCTGGGCAGTAGGCACTGAAGATATGGGGGGGTCACAACTCCAGCGCCCACAGCGTCCCAGGCGAGAATCGAACTCAGGACCTTCTAGCTGTGAGGCGACAGCGCTACCGACTGCACCACCGTACCCCCTAAAAGTGTTCCAGGTTACTGGACAGAGCTTTTCTTTTTTGTGTAAATACAATTACAATTACAAATATAGCCACAAGCGGCAATGGCAGGGGTTCAAGCCTTGCACAAATTGAACACCTAATAGTCCTTGAGACAAATTTGTAGAGCACATTCAGGTGACCGTGTGGAAAAAAGTTGTTTGAAAATTGGAGAAACAGCCTGGGAGTTACAAACGGGTGTGAAGGTACAGCATATTTTGTGTTAGGCCACGCCCACTTTTACATATGTGGCGCCCCCTTTTGCTCAAATCGTAAAATAGCATGTTAGAAATGCCATTCCAGTTTAGGCTGAGAAGTTTGCAACCGATTATGTGAATGGACTTGATTTACCGCTATTATATGCTTACACCATAGACCCCGCCCACTTTTACTAATGATGCCAAAACTTCTGACATCCAAGTTTCGCGATCATTGGACAAACGGGTGCAGAGTTACGGCCTTTTTTGTGTTAAGCCACGCCCATTTCTGGCATTTATGGCGCCCCACTTTGGTCGAATTGCACAAAATTTAACACACATGGTCTGGGATGGTCTCCGAAGATCGCCAACAGGTTTCGTGAAGATTCATTAATCGGTCATGAAGAGTTATGACAATTTAGCTGAGAGGCCACGCCCTCTCACAACTTTAACGATTAATATCTCCGAAACGAAAGTAGATTTCAAAAATCCAAAATTCAGGATTGTAGAGCTTGTTCCATAGATGCTTCCTGGCGATGGTGGTGAAAATCGGTCAAACGGTCTAGGTCCTAGGTCTAGGAGATGTCGAAAATGTGTTTTCCAAACTTTTCAAAATATCTCAAAAACTTTCCAGGCGGACCTTGAGGAGTAGTAGGGGGTAGTTGAAGAGCAGGATCACCTGAACATGTGGAAAAAAGTTTTTTGAAAATCGGACAAACGGCGTGGAAGTTATGGCCTTTCAAAGTTTGAGATTTTAACCCCTAATTATATCGCCCCCTTCAGGCCGATTCACAAAATATTTCTGGAGCATCTAGTAACCAACAATGGCTGGGTTTCCCAAAAGCTTCTTTGCGCTAAGAAGCTAATTCAACCCTTCTTAAGGCCCCCTTAAGAAGCAAACACGTTTCCCAATTGCTTCTTTACGAAGGCATGCGTTTCCCAAAAGCTTCTTAGCGCTAAGAAGCTTCTTTGACCCTTCTTAAGGCTCCCGTAAGAAGCCAACGAAGCCAACGCGTTTCCCGATTGCTTCTTAGCCTAAAATTATCTTCCAATTATCCTCCGTTAAGAAGGCTGCGTTTCCCAAAAGCTTCTTAGCGCTAAGATGATCTTTCGTTAAGAAGGTTTTGTAAGAAGGGTCTGGAGCCTTCTTAACACCTTCTTAATGACAAAACACTGGCAGATCCAGCCGCGTCAGGCAAAAGGAGATACTTGTGTCCACTGTTCCTCTTGTGTTTTTCCCTTTTTCCTTTCTTTCATGTACCCTTTAGTGTTTAAAATTAGGGAACACTTGAAAATCTCCCCTGTATGTATGGTTACTTGTGTTTTAAATGTTTTACCGTAGGCTATATTCCTCTAATCAGAATGGATTCCTTTTATAATGTTGTGGATTTATATAGCACCTTTCACAGAACCCAAGGTCGCTTAAATTCTGTAGTGTTTCTCTGTTTTGTTGTATGCTGTGTATATAAAGCAATTTGAACTGCAGTCCATGTCTGAAATAAATAATGTTTAATAAAGTTTAATATGACCATGATTAGGTGTTAACAGTGTTTCTCAACCACTGAGTCGTGGCCCACTGCTGGGCTCAGAGTGCCATCAAGTGAGCCGCTCCAGTTAAGATGCTTCTTAAGAGCCTTCTATTTTTTTTATTTTTCTCGACTGTTAAGAAGGCGTTTGGGAAACACTTCTTTGGAGCCTTCTTAACTCCTTAAGAAGCTTCTTAACTCCTTAAGAAGCTTCTTAACTCTTAAGAAGCTTCTTTGTTGGGAAACTCAGCCAATATCTGTCATTAGGCCAATCTTCATGTCTCAGCCATAACGACTTTGTGATCAGACGACACGGGAGGCACAGCCCATTTTTCGAGCCGCTCTCTCATCAGTGCTACGACCTGTCACTCATTCAATTTCAACCCGCCTTCAAAACCAGCAGTGGCTGTGAACGTAATATTAACGTAATATATTCAATATAATATATTCAACGTAATATTTGAGTCTGGGGAGAGACTAAACTCTGTCTAGCTCAGCCAGAACGGGCCGTCTGTGAGCCTTAGTTTCAATATTGTAGGGAGGCGTGGACAACTCTGTCACCCAACATCAACAGTAACCGTCCATTCACATTCTGCTGGAAGGGTTCTCTGTAGGGCTGGGCCCAGGATAGCCAAGTTAGCCAGGATCTCTGCTCTCTCTCCTCCGTGGGACTACATCATTTCAAAATGTGAAATGGGCTATACCAATGGGTTATACCAAAGATTGGTAGATTAGCCCTTTCGTGCATCATGTCCACTTAGTTGGACTGAACTTGAAATGTTTTTATATCTATCTATATATATCTATATCTATAGTAGAGCACTTGTGCACATCCAAAGCGGGAGGTGCTGGTCACAGCAAGAACGATTACACTGAATAAGAAACAAAAAAACACTAGACTTAAAGTCCAGCGGACCGCACAAACTCCTCAGACTTAGACCGACTTTTCAACGTGGCATTTATTTGCAACAACAGATCACAGGTACAACGCGTTTCGCAGATGCTTCATCAGGTTCATTCATGAAAATGAGTGATCACACACACCTTTGTAGTGGGCCGTGTGATAGAACGGCCCGCCTCTGAACGCATAACTCAATCAATCAATCAGTTCTAAAAGGAACAGGACAGAGTCTTGAACGGTGCAAATCTCTACCAGCATTAAAGGCATTTAGATTACAAATACATCATATTTTATACATACACATTTCTGTAAAAAACAGATTAAAGGAGAATTTCGTTTTTTTTTAACCTGGAGCCATTTCCTGGCATTAATTATGATTTGGCCACTCACCTAGCGATGTCTGCAGCGTTTCTGGGTGTCCTAGCGTTGTTTTGAGATCAATATCGTCCAAGTCAGTCGTAAAATGGAGTTGATTTGGGGCCAAGTGGTAGCCTGTATTTCCTGCATCTAAATAGCTATTTTTCTTCCCGTTTTCGCCACATATCGCCGTAATCTGATCCGTCAACATCCAGCCGAGTGTTATTTCACCCCAGGCTGTTTCCTGGAGTGCACAGGGATCAAATTACCTCAAACGTGATCTAGGTCACCAAGTCTCGTGAAGTCCCGCGATACTTTCCTGTCGACTGGCCAAATACAGGCAGGACGCTTTGCGGTCGTGGTTTTAGCGTAACCTATGTGGGGTTTGGCGTAACCTATGTGGGATTCGAAATAACGAAGGTTATGCCAAACCCCACATAGGTTACGCCAAACCCCACATAGGTTACGCTAAAACCACGACCGCAAAGCGTCCTGCCTGTATTTGGCCAGTCGACAGGAAAGTATCGCGGGACTTCACGAGACTTGGTGACCTAGATCACGTTTGAGGTAATTTGATCCCTGTGCACTCCAGGAAACAGCCTGGGGTGAAATAACACTCGGCTGGATGTTGACGGATCAGATTACGGCGATATTTGGCGAAAAAGGGAAGAAAAATAGCTATTTAGATGCAGGAAATACAGGCTCACACTTGGCCCCAAATCAACTCCACTTTACGACTGACTTGGACGCTATTGATATCAAAACAACGCTAGGACGCCCAGATACGCCGCGGGGATCGCCTGGTGAGTGGACAAATCATAATTACTGGCAGGAGATGGCTCCAGGTTCGAAAAAACCGAAATTCTCCTTTAAGACACACTAATAATAAAGATTGAAGACTAATGCTTCGAAAATGTCTTAAGATATATAAATTCACACAATGATAAGAGACAAGAGGTCTAAAGTGAGGAGAAAACATCCAGACCAGGGAGTAATCTCCTAGATTAGAGGGCAGTCAAAATACAATATGTGTTATGCCATAAGTAGGCTATAATAGAAAAGTAAAAAGCATTTCGGTATATATGTGTGGAGCAATAAATATATACATATATATTTAAAGAGATATATATGTGGACCATCAAATATATATATGCATATAGAAAAATAGATAAATACACCACCCACGTTATAAGAAGGAATTTAGTTCTAAGCTCTCATTCAAACCATGAGGCTCCATTGAGTTCAACGTGAAGATCCAATAGGACTCTCTCTGTAACAAGAGTTTTTTAATGTCTCCCTCTCTAGGTGGGAGGGAGACTTTCTCAATGCCAACAAATTTAAGGGTGGCTGCTGAGCCATGGTTTCGATCGCTATAGTGCCTTGCTATGGCATAATCCATATTTCCATTCCTGATGGCTGCTTTATGTTCTGCTATGCGCAACTTTAAATTACGTTTAGTCTGACCAACATAAACCATGCCGCAGGGACACTTCAATAAATAAATAACGTGGGTGGTGTTACAATTAATAATACTTTTTATTTTATACTCCTGTCCGGTCTGAGGATGAAAGAAGACCTTTGTGTTAGTGGAGTTGGAACAGTGTACCACACTACCACAGTAAAAATTGCCACATAGACCCTTATCAAGCCAACTGGAGCTGCTCGGCGCTCTATACATGGACCTGACTACAGAGTCCCTTATGTTGTTACCTCTTTTGAAACAAAACCTAGGTGGAAGACTAAAAATATTTTCTAAGAGGGGATCACATTTAAGTACGTTCCAGTGTTTATAAATTATACTTTTAATGGCTTGAGAAGAAATGTTATAATCAGAAACAAAAATAATTATATTAGCTTGTGGTTCCTTATTGCAGGAATTGAGAAGGGACTCCCTTTGTACAAGGTTGGTCCTATTTCTGGCTGTACATATGGTAGATTCTCTGTAACCCCTCTGTTTGAAACGAGCGTGCATCTCATCCGACTTTGACTCAAAGTCAATGGGATCACTGCAAATACGCTTAAGTCGTAAAAATTGTCCATATGGGATATTCTCTATCAAATGTTTCGGGTGGTGGCTCCGTGCATGCAACACACTGTTCCTGTCAGTAGGTTTACGAAAAATAGTTGTGTTTAAACCCCCTTGCTCATGAAGCGAAATACGTAAATCCAAAAAATCAATTTGCTTTTTATCAAAAACCATTGAAAATTTGAGGGTAGGATGTGTATTATTGATATAATCCCTGAGCTGATCAAGTTCGTTCTCTGAACCCACAAAAACCATCAAGATGTCATCTATGTCTATAGAACAGCAGTTGGTCACCCCGCTGAAGCAGTGGTGAAGCTGGATCCGGAGGACAGGAAGGAGAGTTCTGAGCCTGTGGTGATGGGAGCATCACCGGAGATCGGACCCAAGAGCATCCCGGGAACCTTCACTGCAAACCGGATCGGGCTGGCTGTCTGTTCCCGCCCGATGAGGCCAAGCGCAAGAAGCGATACCGGTGTCCGGACGGAGTGCCTGTCCGTTCATTCAGGATGGCAACCGAGGGGTGCCTATGAGGCCAAGAGGATGCGGAACTGGTGCATGTGTAGGGGCTACAAAGGGAGGCCCAAGGCACGCAAATACCGCACCATCGCCTTTGCCTATGATAGAGGACATCTGTTCCCAGGAGTGGCGAAGCAAGGCCATACACGGCAGACCACAAAGGGACCTCCCAGACCAGATTATCATCCCTATACTCTATCAAGCCCACAGGGCGCCATGTGCGGGATCGGGGCAGTCGACCGTGACCACGCGCACATTTGAGAAGGCAGGTCGCAACAACAGCGTGCCGATATGGAGCGGCTGCATAAAATAATAATAATAATACATTTATTTTATATAGCGCTTTTCAAGTACTCAAAGTCACTTTACAGAACACATGGGTCAAACACTCAGACAAACAACACAAAGGGTGCCATAGCAACCAGAGAGCAGCGGCAGCTAAACGCGCCAGCGTTCACTCAACCGGAACAGGGCCAACCTCTGAACATAAAACATAACAGAGACAGACATAAAACACGGACAGACAACAAAAAGAAGGGGGGGGGGGGGGGGTTGGCCATAGCAACCAGAGAGCAGCGGCAGCTAAACGCGGCAGCTAAACGCGCCAGCGTTCACTCAACCGGAACAGGGCCAACCTCTGAACATAAAAACATAACAGAGACAGAACACAGAGACAGAACACGGACAAACAACAAAAAGAAAGGGGGGAGGATGATGGCTGGGGTTCGCGACCCTGCGACCTTGTGACGGGACGGCTCAGATCTGATACCCTATGGATGCCCTACCATAGGAACAGGCCTCACGCGGGGCAGCCTCCGGATCCAACCAGCTCCCTAGAAACTATCCCTGGATCGATTGCGAGTGATGACATCATCACTGATGTCATCACTGATGTCATCAGATCATCACTGATGTCATCACCGATGACAATGATCTATGACACCATGTGACATTTCAGTGATGACCGATGATGTATGATGAAAGAGCCTTTCTGTGTGGAGTTTACATGTTCTCCCCGTGCGCCCTGGGGTTCCTCTTATATATAACCCCCCCAATGAAAACATGCAGAAGATCGTTGTCTGACCAGCGGTGTTGGTCCTGGGGCAAGAAATTGGTCCCCGACCGCTTCACTGCAGCTGCCCACCACCGCTCCTTTGCCTGAACCATGGAGGAGGACGAGCCAGGATGGGTCAAACGTGGAAAACAAATTTCACAGCGCCTCCAAAGCATGTGTGTGGCTGCCGTGCACGTGTGTGCATGCCACGATGGTGTTTGTGACAAAATAAAGATGGGGCTTGTCCGTCCGGTTTAATCTTTAATCTTAAAACACAGAGTCCCACATGGAGTAGTGATTATACGGACGAGCTCTATCGTCCTCCCAGGGGTGATACTGCAGGTTATAATCGCCTATAGGTGATCATACGACAGGAGGAATTCACGGATAAGACGTCCATGAATGGGGCCGGCGGCGGGACCTCCCAAGTGCATTATCGAGCATGCCTGCGACTGCACGCTACCAGTGACGAACCAAGCTCATTCCTACAAAAGCAGACGGCTGGTTCTCCAAACATATCTGCGGGGAGTCAAGAAGTCCCCTCGGGAAATCCGATACGCTCCGGGCCCCAAGCGCCTCCTCAACACTATTGTATGTATAAAACATTTTACATTGTGAATATATCGTTTTTACAACATGTGTGAAATTGTTTACCTGTCTCAATTGGAGAGGAGGAATCACCTCTGGTTGTCTTTGCAGGCAGGTCAGTTGAAGGAGTGGTTGTTTTTGTTGTTGTTGTTGTTGTTTTTGTTGTTGTTGTTGTTGCAGGCAGGTCAGTTGAAGGAGTGGTTGTTGTTGTTGTTGTTGTTGTTGTTGTTTTTGTTGTTGTTGTTGTTGCAGGCAGGTCAGCTGGAGCGAGATTAAAACAAGGTTAAAGGTGCAAAACATTCGGTTATATGTTTTTAAAGTTTTTCTACCTTTAACTAGACAGGTTTTAACTTAAATTAATTGGTGGTTGAAACACTTAGATCCAGTTAGCATTCACCATGTAATAATTAAATATAGCCACAAGTGGCAATTGAGGGTTCGATGCACAATTTCAAAAAACAAACAGATAGGCCAAACATTCCAGAAGGTAAAACGACACACACAAAAGCTGACACTGTCAGACACGCACCAGCTTTCGTTTCGGCCCGTGACTTCTGTCAAGTTAATCTTTTCATTGTGGTCACTTTGCTGGAGTTATTCACAACTGCCAAACTTCCCATTGGTCTTTGATGACTAAAGAGTTTAGAAAGGACAAGTCTGCATTTGATCTCACAAACTTATGCATGAAAGTTTGACGCCACTGAGCCAAACGCCTGTTATAGGTTTAGTGAGGAGAAACTAACTAAAGGGAGAAGTGTGATACTGGAACCCTACGGCAAGTAGGACATGGCCAGGTGGGAATTCGAACCCTTGACCTTTGTAACCACAAAGGTGTCTTTATTGCCTGCACAGCTGGAGAGACATTGTTTACGCACAAGGTCGTGGCTTCTTTACAGGTCCGGTACCATGTAACTACATATGAACTACAGTGGAATAGACTCACTCCATTTTACATAGGGTATCGTTTTAGGAATTAACGATACTACTACTCTTATCGATACTGCTTATCGATCCGGTACTTTAACGGTACTCTTATCGGTACTTTTTGTTATGTTTAAGAGAGAAAAACAGATTTTTTTTTGTTGGTTGTTGGTTCTTTTCGTTGGGGAGAAAGAAAAAAACAGTTGCAAAATCTTAATGGGTGCGTTTTTATTATTAATTTAAATATCCAGAATTATATAAGAATTTAAATCTCCTACCACTGCCAATACCGACATTCAGCTAGGGAAAGCATAAATAAAGCAAGACAGTATCTGTCTGCTGCACTTGCCCCCAAATTATTAAATATCCTCCCCTGCTCTGGAAGTAACATTTCTTTAGGACAACTGAGAGATGATGCTCTGTTGATTTATTTCAGACTGGGTTTAACAGCTGGATAATGTTTACTACTCTCGTCTTAATCATCCATGTTCACATAGTCCTACCTGATGACGAGGTGGGTCCGTGTATCATGGGTAACCACTTTGTCTTTGGCTAAGTGTTTAGACAAATTGCTCGTGTTTCCACCGTTGCTAGTGAACGATTTATCGCACTTATGCAACGTGAATTGTCAGCATTAACTCGAGTGAAGTACAACCAGACTTTTAATCGCTTCGTTCTTTCTTAACGTGTCTCCTCGGCTCAGCTGCCTTCCCTAATCAGTGTGTGTAGTGTGTGTGTGCATGTGTGTGTGCTGCCCGCCCAGCCCCGCCCCTCTCTCCTCTCAGCTCGGCTCCTTGCTGCAGCAGCAGCAGCCTGCAGCCTGTCTCTCGTCTGAGAGAGAAAGCAACACGGAACTCTTTTTTCGTTCGGAAATCGCAAAAAAGACATCTTTAGGCATGTCTTACGGAGTTGGTGCGATAAAATGCGCAAAACAACGTTTATGTAGCAAATAAATAGGAAATCTATTTTCTTAATTTCTCCAGTACCGATAAGAGAACCGTTAACGTGAAAGCTTATTGATCCTCCGGTATCTCGAAATCCGGCCCCGGGGCCCGTTTGGTACCCGGTCTCGGTACCCGGTCTCGGTACCCATCCCTAATTTTACAGGTCCAGTACCATGTAGTTAACTACATATGAACACCACAGTAATGGTGTTTTGTTCATGTTTAATTACAAAAAGTCCATTATGTAACTAACTACATAACTATTTGTAATTAGACATGAAACACCAATGTAATATGTAGTTCATATGTAGTTAGGGACCTGTAAAATAAAGGGTTTTACTTCGTTTTGAACTTCGGATTCTCACACTATGCCAAGCTGCACCTCAGCAGCGAACGAACCCCTTTGTGGAACACGATTAAAAACACGATTTCAGACGGCAGCCCGTCGACGAGATAGCCCACCTGGGCAGTAGGCACATTGGCAGGGACGGCTGGTATCAATGGGCTATGACCGAAGCGCTCTGAGCTCCCCCCCTCCCTGTTTCATTCCCGTCTGTCTCATATATAATATTCCATATTATTATGCTTCTCAAACCAATCTGACTGCAGTTTAAATACTGCAAGCATGTAAATACGCTACACTATAGCAAGATCAAAGTGAAAAGAATGTTCTAAACGCATCAGCTAGAAAAATATAGCCTATCCCTATGTCATGATGAGATTAGATTGGTGAAAGTTTGTCCAGAATGATATCGTTTTGCTACCTTTTCTTCTCCCCTGCTGCACAGGTAGGATGATGCACATAAATATAGCCTACATTATGTAAAGTCATTGCATAAATGTGTTTTTATTGTAAAAGTAAATGTGAAGTAGGGCCAATTTATTGGAGCGGACATCACAGTACGACATGACAGTAGAACCGCGTTACGCTGTCACTCATCTAAATCACGTTACATCTGCGAGGTCTGCGAGGGATATATATAGCCCCAGGATGACATACCGTATATGTTTCACATAGGGTTGTGTTTTGATTTCGATGTTTTATTTGGTCCAATATTGAAATGTTCTACAATTGCATGTTGTGTTAACATTAAACATTATTTATATCTACCTTTCTATCTATTTAGGCTCTTTTGGTTGCTATTTATTGTCGAAATGTAATAGCCTCAATGCATGCTGGGAGATTTGGTGAACATTTGTTTGGGCAGAATGATATCGTTTTCTCTCGCCTTTTCTTCTCCCCCACTGCACAGGTAGGATGATGCAACAGCCTCTGAATGACAGGGGCTCAAAACTGTCATGTTATAAAAACTGTCATGTTGTTAAAACTGTCATGTTGTTATACTACGTACGGTATAACAACTTTTTTTTCATCGGTCTTTGTGCCTGTCTGAGCGCAAGAGAGAGGGAGTGAGAGAGAGAGAGAGGGGGAGAAAGTGTGAGATCAGCAGAGGAGAAGCTGTGCGTGGAATATCCGCGGCGCACTGAATAAGGCCTGGTTTTCAAAAGCGCAAAGCGCTAAATTAACGCCAGGGGGGAAGATATCGTTAGGCCGGTATTTAAGGCCGAAACGCCCATTCTGGCCTATTCTGGCACTGCGCCACGCCTCTTTGGCGTAAAGCGCATTTCGGGGCCTAAAACCATGTTGCTATCTTCCCGAGGCAGGCGCAAGGCACGTTTTTTTGCGTCTAATGCCAGTTTTTGCGCCTAAGGCCTGTGGGAAGATAGGGCCCTATGTGTTCTAACAGTGCTTCTGCTCGGTCTTGTAAATCTGCTAGGTTGCCATCTCTTGCCTGCTTGTCATAAAGGTTTGTGTGGGGATCTGGTATATCTAGCATAACAGCTTTTGACACATATGATGCTGCATACTCTCTGACAACAGAGAGGACAGCAGCTGGCTTAATGTTGGGTTGCATATAGGGTTGCATGCAACCAATATGCAATGTTAAAACTACCTAACATCATCTCGCAAATATAATTTTGTTCACTTAGCGTACCCGATGAATGCTGCTCCTTTCTCCCTCTTCAATCAGTAGCTCTGACCATATTATGTTCAGACTCTCCGAGCTTCCTGTCTTTGATGGAAGCTGTCATCAAGGCCGGAGGTCCGTGTTTACAAGATAACAACTTATTTTCTTTATTTTTGTCGTCATTATTATCAACCATTAATCCCCCTGGCATGTTTGTGATTGTGAAAATTGTGATTAAGGTGGTAGCCTATACACCCAAGTACAAGTATTCTGGATAACAGTATAAGGCTACTTGCTGCAATAAAGTTTAGTTTTTTTAAGGGGTCTCAACAAGACGAGTCTGCAAAAAAAAAAAAGGGGGTGTGATCGGCATTGAAAGAGGCCAATCATAAGAGGGGGAGAGGCCTGCCTTGGTTTCCGCCCACAATTGTCAAAAGTCAAAACGCGAGCGCGCAGAACTCAACACGAGAGAGGAGAAAGAGAGAGAGGGAGGGAGAGCAGCAGCAGTCCAACGATCAGCAAGTAAACACACGTGCACACGGTGGCTGCTTGTGTGCTCGCTGGTACTAAATACACGGGTAACATTCTTTACCTCGCCCCCAGCTGCCTGTTCAGCGCCCTCGGTGCAGTCTTTGTGCGCGCGGGATGTAAGATTGCGCGAGTATGAGTATGTATCTGCGCGTGTGAAACAATATAATACGCTCATGCTTATGTTTGATCGAGCTCTCCCATATTGATATAAATCTGACTCCATACAGGCTCCACAACAGCTGAGCGCAGTCAGGCGAGGCATCAACAAGTCACACCCCGGACAGCACACTCACTGCTGCTTTTCTTCTTCTACAGCTTTGTTTAACAGCGGTTTGTAAACAAATTAAAACATGCATTAGCGCCACCCTGCACACTGCTCAAATGACCCAGCCCTTCAGATTACTTATTTTTATTTTAATGTTCCAGGTGGTATTTATGTAAAATATGGAGTGACAGCTTGGAATAGATATAAAATTTAAGTTTCTACACTTCACTGTGGGTTTGTGATGCACCTGTGTAGAACCAATGCGCGCTCAGCTTGATGCGTCTCTCGTCATCCGCAGTCAGGCGCAGTTGGTGGGGAGCAACTTTAGGCTCGTTTGAGATGAGCAAATTCTGCGCAGATTCGACCAGCGCCTTGCTTGCCCCGTTGCATGATGGTTAGAAAGTTGTCCGACTTGCTCCGTCCTGCCCGACTGCGTGAGTCACGTGACTCTCGCGAGAGCGAGGCGGGCGCAGATTTGGAGCGAGGCGCCGCAGTTGCTCCCCACCAACTGCGCCCGACTGTGGATGACAGAGGATGACGAGAAACGCATCAAGCTGAGCGCCCATTGGTTCAACCCAGGTGCATCACAAACCCACAGTGAAGTGTAGAAACTTCAATTTTATATCTATTCCAAGCTGTCACTCCATATTTTACATAAATACCACCTGGAATGCCTACATTAAAATATAAATAAGGAATCTGAAGATCTGTGTTATTTGAGCAGTGAGTGTGGGTGGCGCTAATGCATGTTTTAATTTGTTTACCAACCTCTGTTAAACCAAACTGTAGAAGAAGAAAAGCAGCAGCGAGTGTGCCGTCGGGGGTGTTCGACTTGTTGACGCCTCGCCTGACTGTGCTCGCCTGCTCTCGTCTGCTTTCCAGGCGAGGCGGCAGTCATCTCAAACGAGCCTAATGTCTCGCTCCAAATCTGCGCCCGCCTCGCTCTCACGAGAGTCCCGTGGCTCACGCAGGCGGAGCAAGTCGGACAACTTTTCTAACCATCATGCAACGGGGCAAGCAAAGCGCTGGGCGAATCGGTGCAGAACTTGCTCATCTCTAACCTAACCAAACTTGGTACATGTGTGCAGGTACTCTGAGGTGATAGAGAGAAAAAAACAATTGTGTCATTTCGCCTATAGGGGGTGCTATAGCAACATTAAGTAGCTGTAGCTCACAATTCTTACCTTCATTGCCACAACACACATGCTTGGATTTGTTATTTCCCATCTTCACTGAAGGCTCAGGAAGCACTCTGTGAAGAAATTAATTATTTTAATATTATATATTATAATTTATATTATATATTATAATATTTTATATTATTATTTAAGAAATCACAAAAAGTGTGGACCAAAGCAGCTCAAAAGGCAGTAGTATACAAAGTGAAAAAAGGTGGAGCTACTTGGAGTATTTAAGCAATATTTAATGCAAAGTAATATATCTGTGTACAAGCAGTTACTGTGCCTATCTTCAAATCTACTACGGGCAAACAAAACACAACGCGTTTCAACCGCACCTGTGTAGTAGGCCTATATAAGGCAATACGTGGCACAGTCAGTTGGGATGATGTAGGGTGGGCAGTACTATGACATCACAATATGGGTCCTATATTGTCCTATATGGTCCAGTGTCTTGGGCTGTAACAGGATGTCCCTGTGTGAATGGAGGGCGCGTTTATACGCGTGGGAGATGGGTCTCCGCCCATACCCTCTCTCATGGAATCTCAGTCGCATCTGAGTAGCCTTGTCAACAAAATAGTATAGTATAGTAAGCTCGTCCATCAGGATATCTCTGCTCTCTAACATAGCATCCCCCCTGTCAGGCAGAACCTATCCCGCAGGGAAAGAGCTGCTCTCACAGAACTACAACGTGACAACTCGATTGTGATCCGACCTGCTGACAAAGGTGGAGCGCAGGGCCGTAACCAGAGTTCCGAAATAGGGGAGGTCCAGCAAGGGGAGGTGGATTCGGTGGCGCCCGCAAGGGCGCCGCCGAAAAAAATTTGAGGTTTTTTCCCCCCCCTTTTTTAGCCATATTTAGAGTAATATATCATTTTAAATCAACATTAGGATTATACTGTTGTGATGTCATTATTCAGTATATTCTCTTTCATGTCACCACCTGCTCAGCTCTCCTGTCAACATAATTGTAACTAACAAACACAAACTGTTTTAGCCAAATTCATATCAAAATGACACCTACAAACACAGGTACACAACCCAAGCCATACACAACACACAAAGTCATCATCGATAATAAAAAAAACATACAGAGGGACATTTATTTATTCCTGATAGGAACGATTGAAAAAGTAAAATAAAATATATTATGTTGTTTTTAACTTTACTTTTTGTTACTTATTGGGTCATGAAACTGAAACCATGCATATAGCCACCTGCATACCTGACTTCGGGAGCTTGGCAATTGGCATCATGCATGATTAGCCAGTAGCATCCCAACGTGTCACACAGGTAACATTACTTAAGAGACAGACTAGACACTTACTTTCTTGGTTGTTGCTAAAAAATCTGTCAGTGTCACTCACTGTCTGTCGTTCACTTGCTCACTGTCTCGCAGCTCGCTCACCTTCAATTATCTCGCCAGGCAGACAGACAGTCATCACTCACCACCATGCTGCTGCTCTCTCGGAATCAAGTTACCGCGGACGCGGCGTCAGATGACTTCCTGCCTGACCTGCCTTTCGTTTCAAAATAAAAGCGATCCCGTGTTTTTCATGCTTTTCCATGCAGATTGTTTTATAAAAAAAAAAAAAAAAAAAAAAAAAAAAAAAAAAAAATTCTCTCTGAAATATTAGGGGAGGTCCGGACCTCCCCGTACTCATAGCTAGTTACGGCCATGGTGGAGCGGTCGTCATTCAAAACTTTTCTGATTACACTGCTGAAGCTGTGCGCCAGCTCTCTGATCCCATCACATATAAACACTGCAGCAGCAATCCGGGGCCTCGCACCCGAGTAATCATCAAATCCCTCATAGACAATGCACTTCAGGCTGGCCATATCACCAAACGTGACCATAGGTTCCTGTTGCGCAAATACCACAGGACCCCAGCTCTGTATCTGCTCCCCAAAATCCATAAAAATATGACCCCTCCTCCCGGCCGGCCGATTGTTTCAGGAAACGAGTCCCTGCTGGAGCCCCTATCTAAATTTGGGGGTATGGGGGACGGCTCGTCCGTCCGTACGCATACGCGTAACGGAACACAAGAGCGCAATTCATCGCCGAGACACAAAGCTCCTTTGGTGGATCACTTCCTACAGCACAATCACTGATGCTGATCTCCGTTTCTGGGCACTGGACATTGTCAAACCGCACCCAAGGGGCGGGGATCTGGACAGAACTCTATTACAGCGTGAAGCGCGCTGGATTTACACCATCAACACAGTCAGCCCTCACGGACTCAATGAGGAGCTTGACCTGACGTGTTTTATTTAATTATGATATTGTTGCCCGGGTCCATATGTTGTGTTCTGCTGTGTCCCCCCTGTCTCTCTCCCCCCTCAACCCCCCCCCCCCCCTTTTTCCCCCTAGCCTATAACCTATAGCCTATAGCCTATAGCCTATCTTGTTTCTGCATCTATCTGCAGCCATTACTGTCTATTTATTATTGCTTGTCTATGATGTTGCTATCTCCGTTGCTTTAATAAGGCCCATCCTATATTGTGATGTCATAGTAGGCCTACTGCCCACCCTACGTCATCCCAACTGACTTGTGCCAGTATTGCCATACACAGGTGCGGCGGCCGACGCCCAGCTAACACTGCATAGGAAGACCTGCGTGGTTGAAACGGGTTGCGTTTTGTTTGCCCATAGTAGATTTGAAGATATATTCGGTTTGGTAACTGCTTGTAACACAGATATATTACTTCGCATGAAATATTGCTTAAATACTCCAAGTAGCTCCACCTTTTTTCACTTATATTATTATTAAAAAAATGTTAAGGAAGAGAATAATTGCTGATTGATTGTAATTCTGTCCAGCTTCACTACAATACTTGGATTGTCACTTGCAACTTTGCACTTTGCACACATACGCTGTTATGGAACTCAAACACACCTCTATTATACCCCAGTGTCTCCAGGTTCTATCATGGTGTCACTCTAATTTGCATAATGTTTTGAGCTCAGATATAATTTACATTTTGGGCTCAAGATTCCTATTAACCCCCCCCCCCCCCCCCCCCCCACCAAATAAATAAAAAGGTGGTATGCACATGCTCAATGAAAAAAAAGTCACCCGAGGAGATAACACTGCAGTGACATCACTGCCCCAGGCAGGCTGCTGTACAGCAGACCTGACATCACTGACCCAGCCAGGCTGCTGTACAGCAGACCCTCAAAAAACAAATTTTTTGTTTGTTTGTTTATTTTTGCTGTACAGCAGTCAAGCTGGTGTTATCTGCCCATGATTACTTTTTATTGAGCACGTGCCAGCTGCTTTACAAAAAACAGTCTAGATCAGCGTTTCTCAACTGGTGGGTCGCGACCCAAAGGTGGGTCGCGGGGACGTTTTGATTGGGTCGCGGACATTGGCCATTTTTTTTTTTTTTCCATATTTCATTTGAGTTAAATTCAGATTATTGAAACTGGATTAGCCTGACCAGTTTTCTTGTTTAACAAGCTGAAGCATATGCTCTGCCTGTAATTCAAGAGAAGTCTGCCTTTTCATTTCATATTTAATTTTAGTTCAATTCAGATGATTGAAACTGGATTAGCATGGCCCCAGTTTAATTAAAAGTTATGACCAGTTTAACTAAAAAGCATATAGCCTGCCTGTGATTCCTTTTTATTTCATATTAGTTAAATTCAGACTACTGAAACTGGATTAGCATGACCAGGTTAACTTGTTTTATTATTATTATTATTATTATTATTATTATTATTATTATTATTATTATTATTATTATTATTATTATTATTATTAACTTGTTTAAAAACATATAGGCATGTAATTCAAGATAAGTCTGCCCTTTATTTCATATTTCATAGAGTTCAAATAACACTTTCTGAGCATGACCAGTTTGACTTGTTTAAATTTAAAAACATATAGGCCTGTAATTCAAGTCTGCCTTATTTCAATTGGTTTTTATCCCTAGTTGCACTTCTGTTGCACTTTTTTGTTCATTTGAGGTTTATAACAGTGCATGAAGGCATTGTGTATTAAATTAATGCGCTATTTTTTGTGCAATAAATTTGAGTGGTTTAAAAAAAAATCTGAAATTTGGGTCGTGACTTCATGACAAGGAAAATAGTGGGTCCTGAGGCTACACCAGTTGAGAACCACTGGTCTAGATGCATGCTATGTGTGGGAAAAAAAGAAAAAAGTAAAACAAAAGAGAATCCTATTGCCAGTCCCAAATATGAATGCAAAGTGGTCTCCACCCTGCACCATGGTCTTTAGAGTTCCGCATGTCAGCTTAATTACATTGCTCATTGTTGACAGATAAATAATGAAAGAAGAAAACTTAACTCACCGGCCGAGGGATGAAGAAGAGTAACAGCTCAGAAACAAGGGAACTGGCTTTATATTTCCTGCTGTCTTTCTTATCTCTTATGCCCCTCCCCGCCGTGCCCCCACCCGTTTGACTTCCTTACTGGCTTACTACACACACACACCCCAACTGCTCTAGGAATGGGGTTTAGAGAAGGGGAAACAAAGGGCCTATGTTGGGTCAGAGGGGTCCTGATGTCCTTTGAACAACTTCAGCGTAGATATAACATTCCGGGCAATGACTTATACAAATATCTGCAACTGAGGCATTATTTGCAGAAACACAAAGAATGGGACAAATTATGCGCTACACCAGGGGCGTCATGCAAACCAGAATTCTGAGGGGGCGACATTCGGTAGCGACCAAAGGTCCCCGGCTAAAACATTTCAGTGGCGACCGAAGGTCTGAATAGATCTGCAATGATTCAATCAGTCTGCCCAGATAAAGTGTGCTGAATCACTCATGATTGAATCAGTCCATTTAGCTATTTCTAAAATGTTGGCCATTTGAAGCCAGATTTAGAGGAATTTAGATTATCATTGGGATTAGAGCGTTGTGCTATCATTATTCGGTTTTAACCATCAATATTTTGCTCCTTTTCTCATTAGGGTAAATACTGTATATTTATTTAGAGATAAACATTCGGCAGCAACCGAAGGTCCCCAGCAAAAAAGTTTTGGTGGCGACCTAACACTGCATGAAATACTTGCTTTCCAGGCAAGTAAATTACCACAAAGTGCTCAATTTGCAGACACTTTGGTTGTACTTTCCCCCCACTTTTCCAGTCCAGTAAAAACCAGGAACCATACCAGCCATTCACACCCTGCATGGGCCATTCATATGAATGGGACCGTGGCAGAGGGCACTTAACACCTCTGAGGGGGGCATTCAGAGGTGCATTTCAATGTGATGACTCCAATTATCAGTTTGGAGACAGCCAGGCTCATAGCCATTGGCTCAGGCCTGATCTATAGAACCAATCGGTTGATTGTATTTGTAGCTGTTTTGTAGTTTTCATCCAATGAATGACCAGGGGCGACATCCATTGGGACAGCCCCTCGCCATGGGAAGCCATTCATTGGATGAAAACTACAAACACAATCAACCGATTGGTCCGATAGATCAGCCATGAGCCAATGGCTATATAGGACAGTGAACCCCCCCTTATTATTAACTCATTGAGTGCCAGCCACTTTTGGAGAACGGACGCTCCCAGTGCCAGAGTTTTCAGAGCGTTTTCAGTGATTTCTCGAGGCCCACAGAATATTGTGTGATATTACTATGTAAACACCGAACACGCAAAAAGAACAAGGAGACTCTATTGTATCATCAGCAAAAAAAAGTTTATTGATACCATTTTCCGTTCTTTAGTTATGAGCCGGAGAAGATAGGTTGTTTTCAGCGTTTTCAGGCATTTCAAATTATAAGCTGAGATATTCAGCCTTTTGTGAAATGCAGCATTTCAAGCACATTCACTGACTCTAGATACGGTAATATTTTCTGATGTAGTGATGTGGTGTAGTTGTGTCCTGCCCTGCGTGCCCCACCCCCCCTCCCCCCCTCCCCCCCCTCAGCTGAAAACTCCTCCCCACACTAGTAACACACAGCCTCGCACCAAGCGTCTAGAAAGCCTGGGAAGCGCCGCCTCCCAGGCAGCGCAACATGGAGAAGCCACACGCGGACTGCAGTGAAAGGTTTGGCTTTTCAGTGTCGCGCTGCTGCTTTTCTAGCGGCTAATCATGTGGAGAAACTATGCTGACAGACAGACAGAGGCAGAAGGACTCAGTTGTGTGCGCGGATTGACTGTGTTCGCAGCCCCCGTCAGTTGCAGCCAGAACAATCTACATGGCTCTGGAGTGCAGCATGAGCGGGTTCTCTTTCATCAAGGCTATTTTAGGCTGTGTATTCCTGACATTTCTGTAATCTGGAGAGCACTGTCGCCACCTAAGGGGTCTGTAAAATAGGTTATAGACCTCCAATAGCTACTATAGTTGTACAGGAGCTGCGGAAGGCTTTGATCGACGTCCCACCGTCAAAAAACGCATTGGACGTCGAAGGACGTCCGTGGCACTCTACGTCACTATTTAATTGGACGTCGAAGGACGTCCATGGCATTCAATGAGTTAATAAAATGATTTTCATAATAATAAATTGTGTGTACATAAGCCTACATAAAAAAACTGCACTTACTGGAAATACTTTCATGTTATTGTTGTTACCCTATAAGGCAGAGGTGCTCAAATTATTTCCTATGAAGGACCCAAATGAATCTGGATGGATGTGTTCAAGTTATGTGAAATTACATTAATTTATTTATTTCATAGACCATTTACATTCTAAATCTAAAATAGGTCTTCTATTGTCATGTATTCAAGCTTGCTTTAAAAATGAGCCTGCCATAGCCTCTGAAAGACAGTAATGTTGGTATTTTCCACACTGCAATATTGAGATCAATGTATTGGGAGAGAGGAAAAATACATAATTCGAGAAATAGGTAGAAAAGCTTATGCTTTAATATAAAACACCACACAGAAAATGAGAAAAAAAAAACACTGCACACAGGGGTCCTTGCCCAAATTCAATAAATGCTTAAGATGAGTGTTACATGCAAACACTCAAAATCACACACACACACACACACACACACACACACACACCACACACCACACAGTGCTTTTTGGCCAGCGCCAATGTCCAGTGCCGATGCTCGTGAACGTTTTACTGGTTTAAATGTCTTTTGGCATCTGGTTTTATTTTTTGGGGTGGGCATCTCTCTGAAGATGGTCCCTGTAGACGCGGTGGGCGGGGTGTCATGTGGGAGGCTGCGTCCAGTCTCTCCTGTAGCACAGCACACAAGTTACCCAGCTCCTGACTGCGAAAATACGGACGCCGCACAATCCACACCATCACACCATCTGCACTGCCATCCTCTTCATCGGACATAAAATCGTGAGAGACGCCCCTCCACATATCCTTTTCCAAGTCTGTCAGCACCTTTGTCCTCAGTGTGTAGAGCTGTAAACAGAAACGCACACAGTCAGAAACTGCAAATAAGTAGTTTGTTACGCGTTGCAGTAACAAAACAAATGCCTTCAAGTTAAAGGAACAGCTCACCCTAAAAACCCAAAAATTACATATTTTTCGTCTTACCTGTAGTGCTATTTATCATCTACATTGTTTTGTGTTAGTTGCCTGAGTTTTGGAGATATCTGCCGCAGAGATGTCTGCCTTCTCTCCAATACAATGTAACTGGATGGCACTTGGCTTGTGGTGCTCAAAATGGCAGAAACATACATTATGAAAACTCAACAGCAATGCCTCTTTCCAGAAATAATGGCCCGGATACTCAAGAAAATCTACAGACCTAGCTATGAGCAGCTTCATGTAGGAACTATTTTCTTTTAACTAAACTACTCCCACAGCTGCTAGCTAGCTGCCATGTAGCAATTAGCTAGCAGCTAGTGGGTGTAGTTCGGTCTAAAGTAAATAGTTCCTACATGTAACGGCTCATAACAAGGTTTGTGGATGATCTTGAATAACCAGGTCATGACTTCTGGGAAAGAGACATTGCTGTTAAGTTTTTCAAATGTATTTTTTTGTTGCTAATAGGTATTTTGGATCTTACCCTCAATCTTCTGGCTCGACTCCGCGATGCAATCTTTGCAGCGTTCGCCTTCTCCTCGAGCCCAGGTTGGGTGTACCGGAATCTTCTCCTAACACTCTCAAACCAGGTCTTACAGGCAGCTGAAAAAAAATATTAAATTAATATGTTACAAATACAAAATTGTCTTTCAGAACTGCGCCATGTCTTTGTCTCTCTACATTTCCATATAAGTATATAAAATATAGGCTACTGATATGTATAGACACACACACTAGAGCAGTGGTTCCCTAAACTGACACAAATTAGACCACTGAACCCGAGTTACTTACTCAGAAGGACATCGTGGTCCAAAGTGTAGAAGTCTGCACTTGCAGCCAGGGCTCCCATCAAATATGAGGTCACCGCCACATTGTGTGGATGGCTCAATCTGTGAACACAAATGAAATAGAGAACAGAACAGATTTATTTACTTTTATACAGCCCAATGTATAGCACACTTTTGTTATGAAGAACATAGAGAGAGAGAGTGGATTGAAATCGTACCCATGCTGTGCATCATACTTCTTGCAGTTTGCTTCTGTGTTGTGCAACAAGCGCACTCTTGCCTAGAGAGAGAGAGAGAGAGAGAGAGAGAATGCATTACCACAAGCAACATGGGGTGCTGTGAAGCCATGCCGTAGCCTCAGAGCCAGATTAACACCCCAGGGGCCCCGGGGCACTGAAGCTCCCAGGGGCCCCCCTACCCATCGTCCGGATGTTTGGATGTTTTTTCGCCATATTTAGAGGAATATCTAATTTTAAATTAACATTAGTATTATACTGTTATGTTATTATTCCGTTTCTGAGATTCAGTTTCTCACTCACTCATAGGCAATTCTAGGCTTTGCAAAGAGGTAGCACCAGCAGGATAAAGATATTAGTCTGACTGGGGGGTTTCTAGGGGGGGCTGTGCCCCCCCTGGACAAAGAAATTTTGTACATTTTAAAGTAAAATGCATGAATCTGATGCACTCTGAGAGCAAAAGGAAGAGGCTAATCTTCACATTAATATCCTCTTCACTGTGCTGTGGCTTTACAATGATGAAAAAATAATTGACATTACATTTCCAATACAAAACAGCAGAGGGTGCCGCAGCACCACAAGCACCCCCACTTCCCGCGCCCCTGGTCACCACTTGCCCACAGGCATCCAATGAGACTAAATCATCAGACTTAATCTTCTTGGAAACACATTTTATTTTGTCCTGATTGGTCTTAGATTTGTGTCATAGTTCTGTGGAGCCCAACATGAGCCCTCCAAAAAAAAAAAAAAAAAAAAAAAAAAAAAAATTTTTTTTGGAGGGCCCCTTCACCGGGCACCTGCCCCGGTTGCCCTATGGTTAATCCGGCCTTGCGTAGCCTATTTGAATGTACAACCATTACTTAATTTATTTTACTTAATCATCATTATTATATTATATTCTTATCGAAAGTTTGGTGTTGTGAGGACGTCGTCTTTTCCTTGGATTCTCTTTATCCCCACGGACAATGCAACTGGCTTCCAGCGCCTTTACTATCTCCTCCAGAGAATCGCAACCGACGCAAGGCTTGTTGTTCTTGCTGGTTACCTCTTCAGACTGAAGTGTAACTTTGCGTGAAAGTTCACTGAATTGCAATAGCAATCTCTTCTCCAGGGCAATGTCTCTGGCTGAGGGACTCACAATCACAGAGGCACTCACACACAGTGGCGTGTCTAGGGAGTGGCCTGGGGTGGCATGGGCCACCCCTAGAATCTGATTGGCCACCCCAGGTGCCACCCCATATGATTGGCTCTCTGCACAGTCAGTAAACCAAGCTTCCGTGTATAGGCGCAATCCAGTCTTAAACCTGAGAGGCAGTAATGAGCCATAGTAGTGTCTAGCCTGCCGAAAGCCCCAGAGAAGAAGATCTTGATTTGAGGATTTGGCGCAGCTGAGCAGCAAACAACTTAACGCTAAACCAACGTTGTGTGTGTGTGTGTGTGTGTGTGTGTGTGTGTGTGTGTGTGTGTGTGTGTGTGTGTGTGTGTGTGTGTGTGTGTGTGTGTGTGTGTGTGTGTGTGTGTGTGTGTGTGTGTGTGTGTGTGACAAAGTGAGGACTCCTCTGTCTGATTCCTGTCGGCTACATGGACCAGGTGTAGCTATTTATTGTGGCATGCGTGAGTAGACTCTTTAATACACATGACATAGCTATTGTGCCAGTGGTTTAAAGAAAGACAACATACATTACCTGCCAACAAACACGGAGATTTTCACTTTGAAATTAAGCACCCTCGCTAAAAAAAATATGACATGTTACAGTAGACTTGAAATTCACCCTGTCTTTATAACTAAGCCTGCTACTAACAGGGTAAACGGACAATAAACCTGTGTGCTAGGCTACATGATAATGTGGTGCAGGTGTGTTTTCATCGCAGCTTGCTAGTTGCTAACATGAACAAACCTGTCGTCAGTCATTGTTTGGTTGTCAATGCTAATACTAGCTATGTAAATCTGTCTTGTGTAACTTTGTAGGCCTGATGTGAGCATGTCAAATGTATCCATGCATGCACAAGGAAATCTATTGTGCAAGAGATATAAAGTGACATACAGTATGTCTTCATGTGACTATTACAGTATGAAAAGAAATCAGAACATAGAGGATTTCTTCTCCATCAAAACAAAGAAATTAAAAACTGCACAGCAGGACAGAGCAGCCAGCAGCACTGCTACCAGTCAGTTACAGTCAGAGCTGCAGGAGAGAGCAGCAACAAGCTCTCCTCCTTGTCAGTCAGATGAGTCAAGCCAGCAGCTTGACAGCAGGAGCCCCCAGCTGTATGTGTGCGTAGGTATATACTGTCAAATCCTAATAGTTCCAGATTTATCTTTAGTAACCTAAACAGTTATCTTGATATTGCCTTGATGTCAATGGAATTGTGGTTAATTGCCAGACATTGCATCTAAAGTTGAAACTAGTCAATTATGTGTGTAGAACTGGGAAGCTTTATATTACATTTGTATGGTGCTACTCTGCTGTGTGATTGATGGGTCTATTTGTCTTAAATTATGCTTTAAACACAGGAACGTAAGACACTGTAATGTTACTAATTAAAGTAGATGTATGTAGTCTAGTTGGGACGAACATGGTAAATTAACGCTATTCTGACGTGTGCCGTGTGCGTGCACAGTGCGAGCGAGTGCGTGTTTTTTTGGCTAAAAGTCCAAAAAACGTCAAATTTTCTTCGGCCCTTGCGGGCGGCGCCGTGGCCACCCCTTCGTAAGTCTGTGCCCCACTTGTGCCACCCTGGTGAAAAAAGTCTGGACACGCCACTGCTCACACACCAGCCATTGTCCTGAGGTGTTACCTATTAAGTCAATAGCCCCCCCCCCCCCCCCCCCCCCCCCATCCAGGACCAGGATTGTCATTTGCATGTGAAAGCCTCCCACAGGCTAGGGGCTGGAGGGGTCAACTGCCGACCTATTTGTGGTAAAAATGTGGAGTTTTTCTGTAATGGCGCCAAAGTGCTACAAAGACCCACGAAGAAAGTAGGAATTTCATGCAGTATAAGGTCTGAATAGATCTGCAATGATTCAATCAGTCTGCCCAGATAAAGTGTAACAGCTCACTGTTATAACAGCTCTGGCTAACATTACAATGCTAACATTAGCTGCATGGTAGTACAAGTATAGCCAACTAACTTGCTATGCAAACTATACCTATAATAACTAACAGCATGAATTTGACTTCCCCCTTCTTTTACTAAAAAAAAAAAATCTGAGGTGGCAACTGCCTTCTGCGCTACACCATCCAACTTAGAATGTTTTTTTTAGGTTAGCAACTGAGGGGACTATTAAAAAGAAGTTTATATCTTACATATACAAGATACTACAAGGAGATGATATGGATAATAGTTTAGATATAAAAGAAAAATGGGAACGGGAAATGGATTGTACAATTTCAGATGAAGATTGGGAACTGTCATGCAGGGAAGGACATAAAACAAGTAGCCCCATTTGGAAGGAATTTGAATGGAAGGTCAAGATGAGATTTTTCAGGACTCCTCTTATCATATCTAAATTTGGTAATAACTCGGACAAGTGTTGGAGGGGTTGTGGCCTGGTAGGAGATCATGTACATAGCCTATATTTTGGACATGCCCGAAATTAGAAGAATACTGGCAAAATATACAAATAGAAATAAAAAAATGTTTAGATATCGAATTGCCCTTAGAACCTTCTTACTACTTATTAGGAATATTGCCAGAAGGTGTAGAGGGCAATAATTTGACACAAATACTGAGAGCTCTTCTGCTAACTGCTAAGAAAATGATTAGATGTCATGGCTGAGGCCGCAGCCCCCCACAATAACAAAATGGAGGGAGAAGGTTAAGGAGGTCTATCGAATGGAAGAAATAACTGCAAGGTTACAATTAAGGACAGATGTATTCATGGCTAGATGGTTCCCAGTTTTTAATTATTTTTTCTCTTTAACTGATGGGAACTAGGGGCATCCTGTCTTGAATATAGTCACCTCTGTTTGTTTTTGTTTTGTTTTGTTTTGTATCCCTGTATTCATAAAATAATGTTATTATTTCACTAGGTGATCTGAGAACCACGGACATTGAAAGGATATAAAAATCAGACACATGTACCTGTGAGATGCTTTACCTGTGAACATGAATGTACAATATGATTGCACTTGAGAAAAGGAAATAAAAACAAGTAAAAAAAAAAAAAAGTCACCCGAGGAGATAACACTGCAGTGACATCACTGCCCCAGCCAGGCTGCTGTACAGCAGACCCTCAAAAAACTATTTTTTTGTTTGTTTGTTTATTTTTGCTGTACAGCAGTCAAGCTGGTGTTATCTGCCCATGATTACTTTTTATTGAGCACGTGCCAGCTGCTTTACAAAAGACAGTCTAGATGCATGCTATGTGTGGGAAAACAAAAGAGAATCCTATTGCCAGTCCCAAATATGAATGCAAAGTGGTCTCCACCCTGCACCATGGTCTTTAGAGTTCTGCACATAGGTTACGCAAAAACCACGCCCTGTGCCCGCCTACGCAGCAGTCAAGCGCCGGGATTGGCCAGGAGCAAGTCTTTTGTCTTCTTTTGACAGCTGGAATCTCCCACACCACAAATCGCTGGGCACGCAGCCCAGCGATTTCATGAACCAACTGAATTGCTCTTGATAGGGACATTGAAATTAATTATTAGTGTATTAATGCCAATGAAAACGTAACACAAGCTTTTAACACACAATCGATTTTTAAACATTTATTTCAAAACATCATTGTAATGATATCCAGCCGTTTGTTCCAGGCCAGTGAAGTCCCAACAATCTACTATGGGAGATCTGATTATGGAAGATCTGAACCATGTTAACCTAAGGAAGTCGCTTCCCCGGTTTAAACAACAAATTCACGCAGCCACCAGAGGTGAGAAAACTCTTGACCAGTGCTACAGCACCATTTCCCAGGCGTTTCATGCCGTGGTGCGAGCCCCCCTCGGTCAGTCGGACCATAACACTATCCTGCTTATTCCCCAGTACCGTCAACAGCTGAAAACCAGCAAACAGAGCTATAAGACTGTGAGACAATGGTCCCCACAGGCTGCTGATAGCCTAAGTGCCTGCCTTGAATTAACTGATTGGTCTGTTTTTCGAGACTCATGTGCTGACCTGGATGAGTATACTGATACAGTTACCTCTTACATCAACTTCTCTGAGAATGTTTGTATTCCATCTAAGACTGTGACTGTCTTCAGCAATAACAAACCATGGTTCAGTAAAGAGGTTAAAATCCTCTGCTTGAAGACAAATGAAGCCTTTAAGAGCGGTAATAAAGAGACTTTTAAAGTAGCCAGATATGACTTTGAACGTGCCGTGAAAAAAGCTAAAGCTAAATATAAAGACAGTCTGCAGACTAAGCTCAAAGCCAATGACACCAGGGGCGTTTGGCAGGGGCTGCAGACCATCACAGGGTATAAAAGCAGCCGCCGAGCCCCAGATGATGACCCCCTCCTCCCCGATAGATTGAACGAATTTGATTGTAGATTTGATACGTAGGGCCGTAACCAGGGTCCCGAAATAGGGGAGGTCCAGCAAGGGGAGGCGGATTCGGTGGCGCCCGCAAGGGCGCCGCCGAAAAAAAATTGAGGGTTTTTTTCCCCCTTTTTAGCCATATTTAGAGTAATATATCATTTTAAATCAACATTAGGATTATACTGTTGTGATGTCATTATTCAGTATATTCTCTTTCATGTCACCACCTGCTCAGCTCTCCTGTCAACATAATTGTAACTAACAAACACAAACTGTTTTAGCCAAATTCATATCAAAATGACACCTACAAACACAGGTACACAACCCAAGCCGTACACAACACACAAAGTCATCATCGATAATAAAAAAAACATACAGAGGGACATTTATTTATTCCTGATAGGAACGATTGAAAAATAAAATAAAATATATTATGTTGTTTTTAACTTTACACCACCTCTTTTTGTTACTTATTGGGTCATGAAACTGAAACCATGCATATAGCCACCTGCATACCTGACTTCGGGAGCTTGGCAATTGGCATCATGCATGATTAGCCAGTAGCATCCCAATGTGTCACACAGGTAACATTACTTAAGAGACAGACTAGACACTTACTTTCTTGGTTGTTGCTAAAAAATCTGTCAGTGTCACTCACTGTCTGTCGTTCACTCGCTCACCTGCAATTATCTCGCCAGGCAGACAGACAGTCATCACTCACCACCATGCTGCTGCTCTCTCGGAATCAAGTTACCGCGGACGCGGCGTCAGATGACTTCCTGCCTGATCTGCCTTTCGTTTCAAAATAAAAGCGATCCCGTGTTTTTCATGCTTTTCCATGCAGATTGTTTTATAAAAAAAAAAAAAAAAAAAATCTTCCTCTGAAATATTAGGGGAGGTCCGGACCTCCCCGTCCTCATAGCTAGTTATGGCCATACGCCCATGGATGTTCATCCCAGTGCAACAGTTAGCCTAGAACAACCTTTACCCCCTCCTTTTGTGGTTAGTGAGCTTGAGGTTAGAACCCTGCTCCTTAAACAAAACAGCGGGAAGGCATCAGGCCCAGACCAGGTCTCTGCTTTCACTTTAAAGCACTGTGTTCACCAACTGTCTTCTGTTTATGTTGATATTTTTAACTGGTCCCTTTACTCTGCAGAGTCCCTGCTTGTTTCAAATCTGCTGTGGTTATCCCTGTTCCTAAGCAGTCTAATGCTGTCAGCTTGAATGATTATAGGCCTGTAGCCTTGACTTCCGTTGTCATGAAAGTATTTGAGCGTATATTGTCTGTAATCATCTGTCCAATGTTGAGATGGACAGCTTTCAGTTTGTCTATCGTGCCAACAGGTCTGTTGAAGATGCTGTGTCTCTGTGCCTCCACAGTATCCTACAGCACCTGGAGGCCCCTGCCACATATGTCAGAGTTTTATTTATTGATTTTAGTTCAATCATGAGAGGCCAGTCGGTAGGATTTAACAAACTTTATTTAGCAATCGGCATGCATGGCAAATACTTTGGCGCATGACTCCATTAGCCAGTGGCGCTGCTCTTGAGGCAAGAGGAGGGCATCTGCTTAGGCTAGGAGATCCCCCCCCCGTGGGGGATCAGGAGTCACGACTCGTTGGTGGCGGACTGGGGAGGTGGGTGGGGCGAAACAACGCTCCGGAGGACGGCTCAAGGGAGATGGACTGCCGCGATGCTGCTGCTGTTATGATCGGCCAGAGAGAGAGAGGTGACGTAGAACCCTTGCTATATATATGAGAATTAACTGACGTCATATCTGACGTCATTACGGACGTCATACTAAGACTTTGACTGACCACGTCATGCTAGAACTTGATTGACGTCAGGGGTGATCGGATTAAATTATGCACGAATGGCCTTCTGCTTGAACTATGGTCTAGAGACCTCACTTCAATCATGAGAGGCCAGTCGGTAGGATTTAACAAACTTTATTTAGCAATCGGCATGCATGGCAAATACTTTGGCGCATGACTCCATTAGCCAGTGGCGCTGCTCTTGAGGCAAGAGGAGGGCATCTGCTTAGGCTAGGAGATCCCCCAAAAGGAAGATCTGATTACCGGAGGTTAATTGAGATCTGCGGGCACCGGTAGTTGATTGTACTTTTCTGGCCTTCGACCTTTTTAACGACTTATGGCTACTTGCGGCTGGCGCTTCCCAACTCGGTCGGGCCTTCGATCTTGATACATTAATACAAAAGTTCAATGGACAAACCAAAGAGGATCCTGGAGCACACGATTCACTGGAAAATTGCTTTATTCAATGACTAACGTTTCGACGCCTGCTGCGTCTTCATCAGAGTCAATCGTGTGCAGAGTCAGTTTTTGACTCTGATGAAGACGCAGCAGGCGTCGAAACGTTAGTCATTGAATAAAGCAATTTTCCAGTGAATCGTGTGCTCCAGGATCCTCTTTGGTTTGTCCATTGAACTTTTGTCATAATACTGTCCTGTCCTGAGAGCACCGACCTCCTTTTGCGGAGGGGCTGACGCGCAAGAGACTCCTTTTGTCTTGATACATTAATGTTTACTTGGTACGTGCTTTTCCTGCCTTCGACCTTTTTTTTTGCGACTTACAGCTATTTGCGGCTGGCGCTCCCAACTCGGTCGGGCACCTCGCGATAGCGCTTCCCAGCTTGGCCTACCTGGCCGCCTTGGCGCTTCGCGATTGTACTTTTCCGGCCTTCGACCTTTTTAGCGACTTACAGCTATTTGCGGCTGGCGCTCCTAACTCGGTCGGGCCTTCGATCTTGGTACATTAATGTTTAGCTTGGCGCTTCCCGGCTTGGCCTACTTGGCTGCCTTGGCGCGACTACCCTGACTTTCTCCGGCTCTCTCTTTCTCTATGGTTAAAGAGGACTTGGGGGTGCTGGATCGGTCTGCAGATGTGGTGCAAAACAGCCGCAAAACAACGCTCCGGAGGACGGCTCTAGGGAGATGGACTGCCGCGATGCTGCTGCTGTTATGATCGGCCAGAGAGAGAGAGGTGACGTAGAACCCTTGCTATATATATGAGAATTAACTGACGTCATATCTGACGTCATTACGGACGTCATACTAAGACTTTGACTGACCACGTCATGCTAGAACTTGATTGACGTCAGGGGTGATCGGATTAAATTATGCACGAATGGCCTTCTGCTTGAACTATGGTCTAGAGACCTCACTTCTCCGTTCAACACAATTGTGCCTATCAAACTATTTGATAAACTTTTGGCTTTAGGTATCAATCACTCTCTCTGTCTTTGGATCTTAGACTTCCTGTCAAACAGGAAGCAAGTGGTAAAGATAGGCAACATGCTTTCTCGTACTATGACTCTCAACACAGCAAACGGAGTGGGCTGTCGGCACTCGGGAGCAGAGGACGGTTAGTTAGATATCTATTTCATGTTCTCATAATTATATTTACAACCATAACGAACCGCGATGTGACCGAAAAAGTGTCATTTACAGAGTGTAAGCAGCATGCCCCGCAGGCTCTCGTTCTAGCCTGTTTGAGGAGTGTACTCGGTGCGACAAATCTTCTGTGGGGATCCGAATGAACCCAAAAGTATTTGTGGGTAGAAAACATCATAAGCTGGAAATGAGGACCGTGGTGTAAAAAACCGAAATTCTCCTTTAAACTTTGAAGCACAAAAACAATGTCTGACATGAGAAACTACAACCACAGAGGAAGTGAACTTTGGTTAAATAAGAGAGATAAAATACACAAAACCAACCAAAAAGTGTTGAAATTTAAGTAAAAGTAGTTGTACAACTTGTAGCCTACTAAAAGCAAGCAACTAAAAAGAAACGGCACAACAGTAAAAATGAAAAGAGTGAATTGTTAAAAATGTGTCAATTTAATGTAGCCTACTGACTGGTATTCATTAAATGTATGTCTCCACTTTGAATATATCGCCAGACAAGGGCAATCATAAAGTAAACCTCAGACTAATTTTATTGGTGCAACACATAAACGCTTCATCAAAAACTAAAAAGAAAACATCTTTTCGCTTTCTCTCTGACCTCTTCCTGTGATATGTTTGCTGATGACTGTCTAATGCTTTCTTCCTCCTTGCATCTCCCTCTCTGCTGCTTACAGCATCTCATTTGGTGAAGTAGCTGTGTCACAATCCACGGAACACTTAAAAAGTGAATTCAAATACCCCAGTCTTAAAAGTCACACAACACAGTTCTGGTTTAAAAAGGGTCTTTATATAAAAATGTGCAGAGAGTACAGGCCAATCGTTAAAATGCAAGCAGTGGAATAAAAGAGCTAAAAGTCATTGTAGGCAGCAGCTGGAAGAGTGGGGGTGAGGGGAGCGTTATCCATGGGCAATGGGGAGGGCAAGGGTAAAAGCAATGATTGTTCTTTAAGAAAGTCACTGATACCAGTCTTGTTTCCTCTGCTGGGGGTAAGCGGGGGGGAAAGGGGGGAGGCGTCGCGCCGACAGCACACGTCCTCCTGGTCTCCAGTCTGTTGTCGTCCGTGTCCTGCCCGTGCCGCTCCGCTCTCACCCTCCACCTGGCCACACTAGCTCTGCTCAGCTCTCTCTGCTGCAGCTCGTCACAGCTGGGTTAAATCAGCCCCATCCGCTGATTGCCTGATCCGCTCCAGGTGTGTTCAGGCCCGGCGTTAGGGGCGGGCCTGACCGGGCCGGGCCCCCCCATTCAACAAACTGGCCCCCCCCCCCCATTCAAATTTTTTTTTTTTTTTTTTGCTAAAAACGTTTTTCTGTTTTAAAGTTTAACATGGAATCTGGCTGTCATCAGGCATTGATTAACTGAATGCTATTGCTAACTGTTACTTTGAACATCCATTTGCAATGATTCTGGCTGGATATTAACTATTGTAAATTTGTCACAATGAATGCAATTTGTGCACAATGTGTAAATACACTTAATATTAATTGTTTAGGCCTAATTATTTGTAAAGTCACAACACATTAGAGATGTGTGTAGTTCTTCACAGATTTAGCCTCTTCATTTTGCTCTCAAATGCACCAGGTTGACGAATTTTACTTTAAAATGTACAAAATCTTCTTCCGGGGGAGAATCCCCCCAGACCCCCCTTGGGTAGCTTGGCCCCCCCAAGCTAGGGGCAGGCCCCCTCTGTAACTTGGGTCTGGAGCCGGGCCTGGGTGTGTTGGAAAGGCGGGGGGGGAGTGTCCCATTCCCTGCCAGGCAAGCAAAAGCAAAACAGCAAAACCACTCCAAATAATACAATATGAATAAATAAATTAGAATAATTCAGTATGAATATAAACATGCAACTTCACACTGGCTTCGCTTCCTGGTTACTTCGTGACAGCTGTTTAGCCTGTTTGCCTCAACTACAGTATGTATGTATGTATCTCGTCTATTTTCTGGAGCAGATGTGGCAGGAACAGATCTCGTGCCTGCTGTCTCATGCTCTCCTCTATTTCGTTGATGAAAAGCCACCGGTTGCCACAGCGCTGCAGAAGATCATTCAGGATGCCATTCTGCTCCCTCAATTTCTGCATTTTCCCGGCTGTGATGGCCTCACACTTGGTGAAGAGAATTACAGCACGTTTGAAAACTTCTGGAGAGAGATATTCCTCGATCTTTGTGAAGAGGTCTTTTTGATGCTGTCCGACTTTCTCACTCTCTTCCCCCTGGGTCAATGACAAATAAGGATTCAAAAATTTGATTTTTAAAAAGTATTTTCAAAATGAATGTAATGCATATACTGTCACATTTACAAGTGTTCAAATTCATTTTTTGACTGTATTTTTTAACTTGACCGCCCAACAACTGCCAGGTGCTACAACCAAAAATATAAACATTTTCCTTTTTATTCTAATGAAATCTTTGTCAAGGTATACCTTACAGCAGTGGTTCTCAACTGTTCTAGCCTCATGACCCACATTTTTCCTTAGTTATGAAAGCTTCATAGTTCAACGAAAATATTTTATGCTTTAAATCTAAAATGGTTCATGGATTACATTCTAATCAAACAAACCTATCAATTTAAAAGTCAAGCACGTTACAGTGGAAACAATTAAGCTTAGCTCATAATCACAAATCAGAATGAGGGGGTCCCCGGTATATTTTCTATCTTGTAAGGGGTCCTTGACTGAAAAACATTTGAGAACCTCTGTGTTAGACAATCGTGGTGTGTACCACCCTGACATTTGAAAACAATTGCTGGACAAAAGTTTTCCAATTATCTCAACAGGTTTAAGGTTTAGTATTTGTAAAATGTGCTTTATTTGAAAGGTTTCAAAAATAAAATCATGCAATAGTATTTGATTTTTAATTTGTTATTAAAATAAAAAATGTAATAGTGTTCTTAGTGGGTTTATTTGCTAATGTGTTCAAGCTAAGTAGGTTTTAAGAAATGAAGTGATGCATGTCATGAATTGATACAATTATTTTTGAACAGAATAATGCACTCGGAGAGGAAAATATGCATGTCATGCCTCACCTTCAGCAAAATGAGGAAAGCATGAGGTCCAGGAGCGCACTCTTCGAATGTGATAGACCTCACTATCTGAGACTTCACCTCCTCCTCAGACAAGTTGCGCAAGTTTCCCCACTGAAAGAACCCAGGAGTGTCGACCACAGTAAAGGTTTTGTCTTCATTGGTCGCTGCTTTACAATCTTTTGTAAGGGTACGTGCACTTTCTCTTTCATCAAACTTCTTTGGCTCCCACTCTCCCAATATGGTGTTTCCTGTCCAGCTCATCCCAGATCCAGTTTTTCCCAGCAGGACAATCCTTAATGGCTTCAACACTAGAAGAGAATAATAACTCTGTATCAGTGATGATACTGTCTCTTGATTGACACTCATCACTTTGGTTTTGGACATGTCATTTGATTAATTTGTAACAATCTCTATGTACCAGTCATTTTTCACATGTTATCATCCTAGATGTTTGTGAAGACAGATTCATATTTTCTCATGTTGAATATATTTGATAACATGAAACCATCTAATCAGTGAGGGACCAGAGAGACCTGGGAGCTGCATACTGTTGGGAAACTGTTAGAAAACTAACTAAAAAGAGAAACTGTCACTGTAGTTTTGTCTGCTGATTTATCTGTTGTGATGAAGATACACCGAAAAAAGTCTGAAACTTTCAAACAGTATTACAAAAGGTTTTTCCAAATATCCATATAGATGGATAAAAGATTTAAAAAAAAAAGTTTAAATACTTGGGTGTTACAATTCCACTCATTACATTCACAATGGCTGTGACCAGCAAATTTCCGATATCCTGCTTTTTGTGGACCGACCGACCAACCAATCAACAGAGTGACTTAGTGTAGAGCTGGACCATGACTGGTCACAGCTAAAAAAAAAAAGTGTGCCGTGTACTGAATTATGAAACAGGTAGGTTGAATCAAGCAATCTGATTGGTTTTATTTTCTCCTACCTACTGTTGGTGTGAATATAATAAAATAGGGTTTATGGCAGAGTGAGAGTCATGCATCTTCCTTGAGTCACTCAGGGAGTAGTCTCGCTAGCCAGCCTCTCTTCCTTTCTGTCAGAGAGTCTGGCGCTGTGGAAACAGGCAACGGGGATCAGCCCGCCCCTGCTCTAAAGCTGCTCTCCCATTCGAGCGGCTGTTTCGGTGGCAGCAGGATATCCGCTCCCCCGCTTGCAAGCTCTGTCACGCTCTGTCATTGGCTCCGACCATATGTCAATCAGAGCGGCTTCCGCTCCCATGTGTGTCGCTGTAATGCTCCCGCCGAATGCTAACTAGCTAGCGTAGAAAGCTAACGGCAGAAACCTACAGGCTAACTCATTGCTACACGCTGAAAATGGCAAGTTTTGAAGAAAATTTGGATTGTGCAATAAAGAAGGCCTGCTCGGCACTTTCGGTGGATGGTTGTAAAGATATCAAGAGAATGTTTAGAACATTTGCTGTCTAACAGTGACTTTATGCCTGTGTGAGCTCTCCTCCTCCTGTGTAAATGTTCCGCCGACACAAGTTCCACCCCGAAACTATTTTCCAAGGGCACTAACGCTAAGCACCGCCCAAGACGAGGATGATTGGCTAACCCAAACAGACCATTTTTTCCGCAATCCCACAATGGAAACCTGCGACGCCAGACTCTCTGACAGAAAGGAAGAGAGGCTGGCTAGCGAGACTACTCAGGGAGGGTCATAGAATTTTTTTTGTAGCTCTGGGGTGGGTCAAGGAAAAACAAACAAAGTTACCCCGGACTATACACCGTATGGTCTGGGTGAACGTAGCCTTAGACATAGTGATTCGCAAAGTGTGGGCCGTGGAGGTACTGCAGGTGGGCCGCAAATCTGTCAACACTGCCATTTTTTCCCCTCCTGGAAAAACATCAACACAACAAAAGGGGTCTCGCCTTTAAAGCCCTCAGGCAGCACTCTTCCTCGGCTTGGAAACTGCAGTCTGCCCCGAGGCTCGTACAGGGAGCCAGCCAGCGACTACACACTCCACTACAAATAGACTTAATCTAACCTAACCTAAAATCAAGGTGTGTTTTTTCTGCAATGTAGTTGAAAATCAACGTGATATTCTGAAGAGGGAAGAGTGTGTGTGCGCGCAAGGTGTTGGAGAGAAAGGACGGACATCCATGTCGTGCGTAATGTATCCAAGCGAGGATTTCCAAAACATCAGATTAGAATGTTTTTCCACATTTGAAAGTAGCCCAGGTCGTCTTTAAAAAAGTCACTTTCAATATGACTTGTACTGTTCACACAGTCATGAAAAAGACTGAGCTGAGTCACATAGGGGGGAAAAGATCAGATTCGAGCACTAAGGTTTGCTGTGTGAACATAGCCTAAATGTCCCACTGCAGAGTTGGCCAGGTTTCCCATGGAAAAGAAAAACTTAAAGATGAATCTGCTTTCATGAAGATTCATTTTATGAAATTAATCAAATCCTTTTTTATCATTATTAAGTAAAATTACATTTCAGATTGGAACTTTTCGGCTGTTTATCTTCCTTGTCATTGCCCAGAGCATGAGTGGTTGGGTTTAAGATTAACAAAATCATACTCATGCTAAGCCTGACGTAATTTTTGTTTTACATTTTACATTAGTAATTCGTTCCCAACAATAAAATAATGTTTCAAAAGTGATAATAGTGGAAAAATAACATAGAGGATAATTTACTTATCAGCTATGTGTTTTGAGAACATTATATTCACAGAAATGTTGAATAAAGTTTAATTTGAACGGTCTAAAATGTGATTATACCAAAACGCCTACAGTAGGCTATTCTGTTGTTTAAAGTTCTGCATGTGTCAAATTATTTTGCTCAGCGCAAGGTTATTATAGTTAACGAAAACTGACAAAAAGCAAAAACTAGAATTGAAAAAACTGAAACGGTATTGTGTGTTTACAAAACGAACTAAAATAAAATAAAATTGAAGAGAAAATGTCCTTAGTTTCAGTCTTTGTCAGTTTACAGTATTTCATACATAATACGCCTAGTATTTTGAGTGGAGATTAAATGAATTTTCCTAGATCTATCATCTTTTATGACCCTTTTGAATCTCACCGCTGACAAACACCCCATATTACAAAAAAAGGGGAAAGGGACAAAAAAGACTAAAACTAACACTAAAACGAATAAAAACTAAACTAAAACTAAGCATTTTCAAAAAATAAAAAATAAACTAAACGATCAAACCCACCTTAAAAACTAATGAAAACTAAACTCAAATTGAAAACAAAAAGTCAAAACTAATAAAAATAAAAACGAATGAAAAAATCCCAAACTATTATAACGTTATCTCAGTGTTGACAGATAAAGACTGAAAGAAGAAAACTTAACTCACCAACAGTGGCCATGTTGTCAGAAAACAGATCAGTGCAGAATGACTAGCAACCGCTCCAGATTGCCTCGGGAAGATATCAACAGGACTTTATAGGCTGGCAAATGCGCTTTATAGGCGGATGCAACGATAGAGCCCCAAATACTTTTGTGGAGGTGGCCAAGCTGGTCCGTAATTTATACCCTGTTTGTGTGCCACCCACTTTTTTTAACTACAAAAAACTTGTTTAACCTATACAGTATAAATTTTCCAGGTGACCCGACTTGTTCCACCTGTACCGCCATGACTCAAATGTCAGATAGTTGGCTCACTTCGATTGACAGCTCTATGCTTGTTGGTCCTGTTTTACTTGACTTCAGCGCTGCTTCAACGTCTCGGCTGCAGCGGTTCCACTACAGACGGCATGGATATGGAAGTAAGTCAATTGATTTCAAGTAATCCGGGCCTTCTATTAAATTCGGCGTGGAAATGGTTCACCGAGCAGCGCTATTTTTGTTGTCTTGATGTTTCATGCTGTAATTTTCCTAATTAAACCCGCAACCTTAAATTCCCACATTTTTAAACTGAATTTGACCTGTAAAACCATCGCTGACTGCGAACCCCCTTTTTTAAAGCGTGAGTGGTAATCTTTATACCATATGAAAGTAGAAGAAATAAGGAATCGATTGGGACGAAGCATGTCAACCTAGCATGTCGGGAAGGGGGGTAAATAATGCTCCAAAGTTGATGAATTGGAATGTAACTAAACGAGTATGTTGATATAGTGCAGGGGAAGGCACACTGGTTCCAGATGCAATAAAGTGTAATTTAACGCTATTTGACAACAGTTTCGGCCATAGCCTTTGTCAAGTCTCATACAAACACAGTTGCAAGACAGGTGGGCTGATTGAATGGACAACACCTGTCTTGTGAAAGCACACCTGAGTGTGATTACAATGACATCATACGATCAGTCATGCAGTAATAGGCTACATTTTCGGTACTGGCGCAGATTAATCAAATCATTGATGTCACAGGTAGGCTGTATACCATAATATATCATGAATCTATGTGAATAAATAGATTTATATAAATAGTAATCACAGGCTAATGCATAGAGATAAATCCTGAAACCTTCTCGCAACAGTTGTAGCCTAAAGCCGGTGGTTTTCAAAGTGGGGTCCCCAGCAAAAAGGGGGATAAATCTTTTTTTTTTTTTTTTTTTTTTTTTTTTTACAACACACAAGACATACACACACAAAACAAAGACTTGTACAAAAACCAACAAACCAGAAACAAAATACAAAATGGACACATGTAGCATACATCAACCTCCCATTCTCTTTTTTCAACAAAAATCTGTTCTCAACGGTTTGACAAAATCCCCCCATCCCTCCCAGTACATTTCGAAAGCATCAGTCTTGAGTCTCAGAGCAAATGTTAACTTTTCCATTACATATATGCTATGCATTACATTCAGCCAGTCTGACAGAGCCGGTGAGCTTTTATTCAACCATCTCTTCGTTATAGCCTTTTTGCTGGCAACTAGCATCAGTTTATACATGTACATATCTTCAATACCATTGATCATTTCGGGTACCGTTCCCAAATACAAAACCTCAAAACTGTGTTGAATCTCAATCTTTAGCACCTTCTCCATACTCTTTCTTATTTCCCCCCAAAACATACTTATCACAGGGCAACTCCAAAATATATGGTAATGATCCGCTCTTTCTTCTCCACACCCCCTCCAACAACCTGTTTGACGTCCCCTTGATTGAATTGGCGTTATAAAAGTATCTAACTAGGTTTTTCCATTGGAACTCCCTCCATGACAGAGAGTTTGTGGTCTTCCACTGTCTTTCAGTTATCATTTCCCATTCCTCCCGTTCCAGATTGAATTTCCCCTCCCCTTCCCATTTTTCTTTTAGATACAAGGTATTTCCCCCCCTCAGCACTTGAATACCGCTATATAGTTTTGATAATCTATTTTCACTATAATTCCATGCCATCCATAAGTAACACAATCTAAGCTAGTGTAGAAGTGAGTAACTAGGCTAATAATAACCATAACAGCACAAATAATTGACAAAAATCTCGAAATAAATATACAGTATTTACTTTGAGAAATGAAATAATGAGAAAAGGAACAATTATTGATGGTTAAAACTGAATAATGACATCACAACAGTTTAATCCTAATGCTAATTTAAAATGAGATATTCCTCTAAATCTGTCTTCAAACTGCAAAAGAGAAGAAAAAAAAAGCCCAGATTTTCGAAGGTCGCCGCCGAAGCTACCTCCCCTGTTTCCAAGCTCACCAGCTGCCACGGGTGTGCAGCCAGTGAGGTATGTTTATCTATGCTGTGTTTATGTTTTGTCATGCCTATTGGTTTACAGTTTTTTGTGTGAGAAAGTGTTTTTATTCTGTACAATGATTTGCTTGAACAGTTCGACGTTGGATTTGGGGATGGTGGAGAGCAGCTTAAGTACGGGGTACGGTGGCGCAGTCGGTAGCGCTGTCGCCTCACAGCTAGAAGGTCCTGAGTTCGATTCTCGCCTGGGACGCTGTGGGCGCTGGAGTTGTGACCCCCCCCCCCCCCCCCCCCCCCCCCCCCATATCTTCAGTGCCTACTCTCGTCGAAAGGGCCTTTCTGTGTGGAGTTTGCATGTTCTCCCGGTACCCCCCAGGGGGTTCCTCCGTACATAACCCCCCCACTAAAAACATGCAGAAGATCGTCATCCGACCAGTGATGACAACATCTGAAGTTGGTCCAATGATGGTCCAATGATTGTCCCCGGGCGCTGGAAAGAAAAAGCGACCACTGCTCCTGGCCTGCCCCCTGGAGGAAAGGACAAGCCTGGATGGGTCAAATGCAGAGGACATATTTCACCGGCCACCGTCAGCATGAGTGTGTGTTGTGGCCGCATGCATGTGTTGTAGTGTTCGTGTGACAATAAAGACGGGCTTCCGTCTGAAATCGTGAAATCGTGAAATCGTAATAAATCCATCTGTAACAGAAGAACCGTGGTCTCTTACTGGAGGGAGTGATAGGGATCTTAGATGTTCAAATGATGATATTTGCTGGTTAAAGGCCTAAACATGGTCGTCCGTCCGCCTCGAATTGGAGCTGTCTCGCCGTCTGCCGGCGCCAGCTAGCCCTACATGCTCGGACGCCACTACGCCCTCCCTCCCTCCCTCCTGTGGAAGCTCCGTGTGAAAATGGCGGAGATTGTGTGCCAGGCAGTCTGAATGAAATTGAATGTAACGTTCCCAATTCTATGTATTAAATTCTAAAAAACGACCCTCAACATTTGGGAAGGCTAAGCCACACAACTAGTTCGTTATAATCTAACATCATGCTTTGAAATGCGACTTTACGACGATAAGCCAGGGCAACGGCCAATCACAACTCTCCTGCAGCTGACGTCACGCACGTATCGTCGCCGTGAAGTCACATTTTCGAGCAGCCCCCGTCAGCCGACGGGGCCCCCTCCCCGTAGGACGGCGCTCCACCCGCCGTCATACGGGGAGGGCGGGGCGAGGCTCTGACGGACGACCATGTTTAGGCCTTAACAGTCTGGAACAACTTGGACAATACTCCAAAAAATCCAAATCACAAACTGATACACTTTAAGTTTCTGCATCGGATGTACCTCACTCCCAGGAAGCTCCATTTGATGAAGCTTATACCTTCTCCTAACTGTGAGCTCTGTCCTAATGGGGACATGGGGACTTTTTTGCACATGTATTGGAACTGTCCAATCGTAGTGCGATTCTGGAGAATGGTAGCTATAACTTTATCTGACTTTCTTGATGTTGAAGTACCATATTGCCTGGCGTATGACTCCATGATGTGACGGTCCTCTTGCTATGAGAGAGGGGGGCGTCAGTGCTGTATGAGATAGAAAATCCCCCCTATGGGGATTTGCTTCAACAGGAGTCATGACATTGGTGGTGATCTGGGGAGGGGGTGGGGTGAAGCTTTTGCTCTGGAGATGCTGGATGATTGCGGGATACTGGCACAAGGTGAGTGATGACTGCACAAGTGTGATTTAAGCTGTGGTGATGGGGGCTTTATATAGTACCAGGAGAAGGGTATTTGTGATGTCATAACTGACGCCATTCGGGCAACTGACGTCACCTTGTAAAGGTGACGTCGTAGAGATGGTGACGTCAGTGATGGTGACGTCATTTAGTGACGTCATTTGGGCTGAGGGGTATGACAGCATGGGTGCTCTACCTATGCCTTTTAGTCTTCCATGATTGAAATTCAGTCCAAGGGCCCGTTCCATTACCCATACTTCCATACTATTTAGTAGGCAAAAAAATAATTAGTATGTCCCAATACATAGTATGTCAGATGCAGTATGCCAAGAGTACCAGGATGTTGTACTACATCAGCTCGTATTTCGCAGTATGGATCGATGCATGCTGCGCCAGCCAATCTGCCCCACAATCCTTTGCGCAGCGGAAGTTACGTCGCACTGACTGAGCTGCGTGTACAATCCACGCCCACCTCCATGACGCCGACACGGAAGACAACAGAACACTCGTGCAGACGCTCACAGCAGAATGTTCACAGCAGACGCAGCAACAAAAGCAAAACTAAACTAAAACATGACAGACAGCAGTCCGTTCAAGTGTAAGTAGGCTACTATTTTACATATTTACTGCTCGTGTGTATGACTAATACATTAATATACTATTGTTGCACGAAGCTAAGATGATAAAATGTATGACTGTTAGACATACCAATTCACCTCATTAAGTGATGATGCACTCGGATATTAAGTAATTTCGCCAGTTTGTTAAACAAGTTACTAGTCGGTCATCAACATTATCTGACTTTTCTCACTGGAAAATAATCAATTTCTAATGTTAGGGTCGGATGAACACACTGAGCTCCTCATAAAGTGGAGGAATGAGAACGAGGAACTCTTCACTGGCAAAAGAAATGCTGCAATGAAAGGATTCGAGTGAGTGACATTATTATGTGCTGAAATGTGATAAAAGGAGCATTTTATGCATGTAAGCCAATTATTCATGGCACACACTACTGCCTGTTACAGTTCAGTTAATCAGTATCACTCAGCCTGACTCATACTGCTATAATACTACTGTACATAATACTGCTTTATACCTCATACTTTCTGCTACTTCTTTTTATATCACATACCTTATATACATATGTTTAACAGCTAATTCATATAATTCATACTCCGTTTTGTTCACTGTTTAGATGCTACATCCTACACTTCTCACTGTCTTTTCAGTCTCCCAGCAAAATAATGTCACACAAGTATAATCGGAGTGACAATATACATCTTTAATCTTGTTGGGTTCCTCTTAGGACGTTTGTAGTTAACAACAGCCTCCAGGAGAAGGTCCAGCCTGGCTTGAGGAAAGTGAACTATCCTTTTCAGGAGCCCAACCACTAGGGATGGGTACCGAACTCGGTACTTTTACAGGCACCGACCGAAAGTGGGCGGTACTACCGAGTATCAGTTCACATGACATGAAACGGTACCTCATTTCGGTACTTTTTTTTTTTCTATTATAATTTAAAAATGTCGGTACTTGAACGCATCTCAGTGATACAAAGACAGCGAGCGAGATAGAAATTCGGACGCAAACTTGAAGGCAACACACACGAGGGTGGGTTACGTCAGCACATCACTGCCAAAACAAGCAGAAGAGAAGAAGATGGCCTCTCGCTTGCGGTCCAAAGTGTGGCACTGGCTACACTTCACAAAGATAGACTCAGACAACGCTCGCTGTAACATTTGCGATGCGAAGTGCAAAGCTGGCCAGGGGAACACCTCTAACTTGAGGAAACACTTGGTCAAGCATAAAATCTTTTTAAATGCGGAAGACTGTAAAGTGTTCGATAGCCTGAGGGTGGACGCTGCATCCACCAGCAGCAAAGCACCTACTCTGAAGCAGCTCCTCTGCTTCGTTAGCTGAAACGGACAACGACGACGACAAAACTTCAAGTGTCGCAAGTGAGGTGTCGACTTCTTCAACATGAGGTAACGTCATTTATTTCGCTAACGTTAGCTGGATAGTTGTAGCTTATAGCTTAGCATGTTTAGTAGCGTAACTAGCGTTGCTAACGTTATTATTATCCTCAGTTCGTGTCACCGTGAGACGTGTTATTCAACGTTACACTCTTGCTTTCTTTGCTAGGCCACCGTGTGAGAGTCGCACAGGAGACACCCTTCACCCTGGCGAAGAAAGCAGCTTTACCCTGGCAGAAAGTAAATGAGTGCCACAGGGCAGTGACTGCCTTCATTGTAAAAGGCATGTTGCCCTTCGCAACGGTGGAGTCTCCATGGTTCAGGTAAATTATTTATTTATGTATAAATGGGTGATAATGTGTGTGTGTGTGTGTGTGATATTCATAGAGTAAGCTAAGTTACTAACAATAGTTATTTTTATTGTCTATATATAGGGAGATGACAGGGACCCTGAACCCAAAATACTCCCCTCCCTCCAGAGACCTTCTCACAAACACACTTATCCCAGCTTGGTATCGTGTTGAGAAGAAGAATGTGAAGGAGGAACTCAGGGCAGTTGACCATATTGCAGTGACCGCTGATGGATGGAGCAGTGTGGCACAAGACCATTACCTCACGGTCACTACCTTGCTGCGACAAGTAAACTCTTGGTTTGGGAGGGAAGAGGGAGGGAGGGAGGGGTTTTATTTTGTTGGGTGCTGCTGCTAAATAAATAAAAATCTAAATAAAGAACAATGTTGAAATTGAGAAGTTTGGACTTATTTGTTTTACAACTGTACATTTTTGTTGCAATTTTTTTTTTTTTTTTTTTTTTTTTAACTCAAAAAAGTATCGAAAAAGGTACCGTTTTTGGTACCGTACCGAATTCCAGGTACCGGTACCGTACCGGTATCGATTCAAATGTGAACGGTACCCAACCCTACCAACCACTGCCCAGGTGACTCTGTGGACCATCCTATGGACCGTCGTTTTGGGGATGTCAAAAGCCGTTGACACGACCCTATATGATGCTGCATGGGCAAGCCAGAAGAGGAAGGTGAGGACGTGGATGTCTTTGACCCAACCCTGGGTCAGCCTCAAGGGTCAGAGCAGCTGTGAGTGCAGCGATGGACTCCCTGCTCATGCGGAGGGCACGGCGGAGGTCAGACTCCCCATCCAGGAACAGCCGCAGGATGGGCACGTTGGGGTTGGGGTTGGCGTATGTTGTGTGTATGTTCTGTTAAATAAATGAATCCAATATTCTGCATAAGCCTAATTTGAATTCCTGTAAAATCCCATTCTGCCTGTTTTATATTGTTACAACTAATCTCAATTATGCCAACACTGATAATGATGGTGATACAGCTACACTTCCTTTCATACATGGTTTATTTAATTTGAGATACTTGCACTACATATTAGGGCTGCAATGATCTGATTATATACTGTCACATATACAGTTTTTGCAAGAATATGGTTACAACATTCAATTTTATTATGATTGCAAAGAGTATAAGTAGCTTACTGATTCAATGTTAGGGTTCAACTATGACTACAATATAGAAGATTCTGCCAGTATAGGCAGTGGTGTAAGTGTGGTATATACCTAATGAATGAATATGAATAAATATGAATACACCATGGGCCAGGTATGAGCAGTATACACTAGTGAATCTATAAATATAGTAAAAGTCAAATATAATGTAGTTAAGAATGTGCAAGTATGTTACACTACAAATAAAAGTAATGTGAATATAAGGCTGCTTCACGTGCAGACAGAATAGCCTACAGTGACAGCAGCTGCTGAGCTGTAAATATATTTAACAGCAAACATCTGCCAGCAACAGAGAGCTATATGTGAAGGGGGCCAATATGCCTACTGGTGACTAGTTCATACAGGCTATTATAGGCTTGTTATTGTTTACATGAATAACTACGATAAAAACACTGACAGAAATATGCACGTTATTATACTGTTAAGAATGAGACTGCATGTAAGTATCATCACATCAGTTTATTAGAAACAACAACATACATTACAATATAACAGCAACAGAGCTCTCCGGAGCCTCCGACGGTGCGCACGTCTCTGGAGAGCTTGGCGAGAGGCGATGCTGCTTCTCAAATATGTATTTAGATCGCCAGGCATTTTGACAGGTTTGAGCACAAACAAACTCAAATGTGGCGCTGCGGACGTCGCCGGAAGTGAGCAAGAGGTCGGAGTTCAGGAAGCTCACGTGACGACAGATGTACAGTAGTGTCCCAATAGTATGCATTTTGCATGCATGCTGCACACTACATTCCATACTTTGTGAGGGCAGCGGCAGTACATACTACAAGAAAGAAGTACAAGTATGGGTAATGGAATGCAGCTCAAGACTACACTAAATGATACCTCTTCTTTAGATCTTTCACTTCATCAGAAGCTCACACTTTTTGTTGACAGCGACAAAAAAAATGTTGGTCCTTCGCTGGCAGCCACCTCATTCGCTCTCCCAGAATCACTGGCTACAGTCCTTATTGGATATAATATACTTGGAAATGTCAGCAGCAAAAATGCATAATGCCAAACAGTTAACTATCAATGCATGGGCTTCCCTTGCTCAGAAAGTGAAAGATCTTCTGAATACATCTACTATCATAGTGTACCTACAAGCTGATAGCTTGTAGGTACACTATTATATGAAATATTGTAGGTACACAGTCCTCACACTTTCTTACAAGTACGATGGAAATACCCGCCACCATACAAGCGATACAACCCAAAAACGACCTGACAATTTTCTGGACGAAGGAGGAAGGGCTCCTCTATTCGAATGGGATTTGGATGACGGACGCGTTGCCGGGTACCTGTTTGAGGAAGGTGAAGTGCGTCTTTATACAAGAGAGCCTGATGAGGATTTTTTCAAAGAAGTGACTCCCGACATTCGTTTTTGTGCAAAAGACTGGCGCGTGATTACAGATATAATATGTCTCGGGTTAAACAACACTCAAGGAGCTTACGAAATGCAATTTGACGGTTCGGTGCAAGGTGAAACCTACAGAGTTGAAACGGATATCACCATCAGAGACCCTGAATCGTACATCTTTTTCAGAAAATGTCAGGATAACAGCGTTATCCGCGATGCCCGGCGTGGCACCGCCGATGCGGACAAGTTATACCCGCTGACTGCTGAAGAGTGGAAGTCCTGATTTACCACAGGTTTTCTGATACGATGGCGTGACTGGGAAAGAACACAGACTGTTTTCTCACGTATCAGTGTTTTGTTCAAGTGGTACGAGACATACATCTCATTCAAAGGCCTAGAAAAAAGGCTTTTCCAACATCCGCCGGAGAAAAAAGACACGGAAGATGGCGAGAGGGCTAAAGACCCACCTTCTATGCGTGAAATTGTAACATTCATGTTACGACCCGGCCTAGGGGTCACCAGGCGCAACATGAAATCCTGGACCCCCTCCTTCCCAGCTCCCAAACAATCAGCCAACACAGTGTTAAAGCCCAAAGAAAGGTGATTTATTGTCACACTTTGGGAAAAATACGTCAGGGAGGGCACGCAGGCCAAAACAATAAACATAAGAAATAAAATACTAAATCAATAACCTTACCTTTCCAAAATAAACCAAAGACATGAATCTTACCTGCCTATCATAAGAAAAACAGGAGAAAAGAGGTCAAACAAAAGTGGCCACCCACCCCTACGCTCCCAGGGCTTTTCAATCAAAAGTATCTAAAGTCCATTATAACAATAAGTGAGCACCAAGCTCAGATCTACAGGGAAGCACGTTAACCCATCTCTAAACAGAGCTGATGTTGGCCGGTTGGAAGCTGGCAAGAAGGAAGACGATGGCAGCCGGTTCTCAGCAAGCTTTTATAGTCCAGGTGTCGAGTCCACAGCCAATCACCAGCCAGCATACACCTAGGCCCCAACCAATCAAAAGCAGCCCACAAGCAATCAGCATTCAGCCAAGCTGGAACACATCAGTCTCATCACCAGTCATCTACCAATCATACAGGAGGAGAGACAATACAAATGTACAGGAGGAAAGACAATACAGATAATATATGACCCCAGGGTCATAACACCTCCCCTCCTAAGAATCAAACATCCCACCCCTAATGAAATGTTTGATTACCTAGGGATCATATGAACGAGACAACGCGTCGGCCATTATATTCTCCTTTCCTCGCTTGTACTGGATATCAACCCAAAAATCCTGTAATAACAGGGACCAACGCATGAGGCGCTGGTTGCTATTACGCATCTGTGACAGGAAAACCAAAGGATTGTGATCTGAAAAGATTACAATTGGCATGGCACTAGAGCCGACATAAACTTCAAAATGTTGCAGGGCAAGTAACATAGCCAAAGCTTCCTTCTCAATAGTACTATAATTCACCTGATGTACATTGAATTTTTTTGAGAAGTAGCAGACTGGATGGTCAATGCCGGCATCATCCTCTTGCAGCAACACCGCGCCCGCACCACGGGCACTCGCATCAACCTCCAGTTTGAACGGACGTGTAAAGTCTGGAGCCGCAAGTACTGGGGCGCTGCAAAGGAGAGCCTTGGCAGAGACAAAAGCATCCTGACACAACGGAGACCACACAAATTTTCTGTTGGGACTGGACAAACTAGTGAGTGGAGCTACCACATCAGCAAAATTTTTACAAAAACCACGATAGTAACCAGTCATCCCTAAAAACCTACGCAGTGCACGTCGGGTACACGGCACTGGAAAATCCAGTATTGCCTGTACTTTTGCCGTCACCGGGCGCACTTGACCTTGACCCACCTGTTTCCCCAAGTAGGTGACAACCGCCTTCCCAAACTCACACTTGGCCAGATTCAGCGTGAGGGATGCCTGTTTCAAACGATCAAAGATTTCAGACAAGGTTTTAACATGCTCTGACCAGGAAGAAGAATAAACCACAACATCATCTAAGTATGCATCACAGTTTTTTACACCAGCCAGAACCTTTGCCATCAATCTCTGGAAAGTGGCAGGTGCATTTCTGAGACCAAAAGGCATAACTGTATACTGCAAAAATGCATCTGGGGTGACAAAAGCCGATATATCTGAAGCACGAGGAGTCAAGGGCACCTGCCAGTATCCCTTGAGTAAATCAAGTTTTGTTACATACTTAGCTGATCCTACGCGATCGACACAGTCATCCATCCTCGGGAGAGGGTAGGAATCAGGCTTGGTTATGGCATTCACCTTTCTGAAATCATTACAAAAACGAGACGTCCCATCAGGCTTCGGCACAAGGAGTGAAGGTGAGCTCCAGGAACTGGTGCTGGGAACTGCAAAACCATGTTTCAAGAGATACTCCACCTCTTCCTTCATAATGGCCCTTTTCCCAGGGTTAACGCGATAAGAATGCTGTTTAATGGGCAGCTGGTCACCTACATCTACATCATGACTAAGGACAGTGGTTTGAGTGGGGTTGTCACCAAATAAAGCCAAATTATTCACAATCAACTGAGTGACATCACCTCGGTCTGAAACAGGCAAGTACGACAAGTATGCATCTAAATCTGACAGAATTTCAGAATTTTTCAGACGTGCGCAGGGCACCGACCCACGGTTAATATGCAGCCCATCCACCTCAGGCTGATACAATGGTGGCACATCTGAAACAAAGACAGCAGGTCCCACCGCGACGGGATTGCCACGAGCAAAATAGCTCTTCAACATGTTAACATGACACACACGCGATTTTTTTGCACGATCAGGTGTTTTCACCTCATAATCTGTTTCACCCAATTTACGCTCCACAACATAAGGGCCATGGAACTTTGCCTGCAGACATGAACCGGGAATAGGCAGTAATACCAACACTTGATCTCCTGGCTGAAACGCTCTTACTGCCGATTTCCGATCATATCTTATTTTCATCTTGGACTGTGCAGTTGCAAGGGAGCTACGAGCCAACTCACATGCAGAATGCAACCTTTCTCTGAAGGAACTGACATAGTCCAAGATGTTGTGTGAGATGTTGGGTTTATCTGCAAGCCACTTTTCTTGCAACAGACGCAATGGGCCGCGCACCGTGTGTCCAAAAACTAATTCGGCTGGGCTGAAACCCAGCGATTCCTGTGTTGTCTCACGCACTGCAAATAGCAGGAGAGGCAAGCCCTCATCCCACTCCCGGCTGGACTCCAGACAGAATTTACGTAGCATAGACTTTAATGTCTGATGAAATCTCTCCAGTGCGCCCTGACTCTCTGGGTGGTACGCACTGGATACATTATGCTTAATGGACAGTTCCGCCATCACCTGTGAAAACACAGTAGACATAAAGTTAGATCCTTGATCACTTTGGACTCGTTTGGGCAAGCCAAAAGTGGTGAAGAATTTTACCAATGCCTTAACAATTGTGCGGGCCTTTATAGTGCGTAATGGCACAGCTTCTGGGTATCGTGTCGCGGCGCACATGATGGTGAGGATATATTGATTACCCGACTTTGTTTTCGGTAAAGGCCCGACACAGTCCACGATCACGTGCTCAAACGGCTCTCCAACAACAGGAATTGGCTTCAATGGCGCAGGCGGAATTACCTGATTGGGTTTACCGACAATTTGGCAACTATGACAAGAACGGCAAAATTTGACAACGTCGGATTTTAAACCAGGCCAAAAGAAATAACGAAGGACGCGATCGTATGTCTTCCTGATCCCCAGATGACCAGAAAGACAATGATCATGTGCCAAACTAAGCACTTGAGGACGGAACTGTACTGGCACAACAACTTGTTGAACAGACTCACTTTTCAACCCAGACACAGGAGACCAGGTGCGCATGAGGACACCATCATCCAACCAGTAAGTAACAGGGTTATCACCATCTGTGTGAGTACGGGCGGTAGACCGACAAGTAGACAGCGTGCTGTCTGTTTGCTGAGCCTGAATAAGTTGGGCTTTATCCACTGATAAATTCAACTCCACACAAGTTACTTCTGGGCTAACACACTCCTTTAACACAGACAGACTCTCAGAATCACTTGACAATGGGGTAACGCTACTGTCTACCATGGTATTGCTTTGGTCACACATAAATGAATCACTCAGATCCACTATATTACCACATTTGCGCGTCTGCGCCCGCGTAATGGCACACGCAGGAAAGATGGGGAATGGATTTGGCACAGCCGTAACAACATCACAGACATCCATAACCGGCTTTTCTACGACCTCGGGAGGAGGGAACACCTTTCCTCCTGCCAGGTCGTTGCCAAGAATAAAATCCACCCCTTCCATAGGAAGCTGCGGGCGCACCCCAACGCGCACAGGACCCGACACTAATGCACAGGAAAGAAACACATTATGCAGCGGTACCCGCAAAACACTCATTTTAATTCCCCACACCAAAATGTCCGAACCATCATAAGTTTCAGATGAGAACGGCAACACGCCCCCACGAATGAATGAATATTTGGCACCCGTATCACGCAAAATAGTGATGGGCACCCGGTCACATTCATTCTCAGTCAATGCAAGAAAGCCCTCCGAAAGGAATGGTTCAAAATCAGCATCTACTTTACCATGAGCCTCTCCAGATAGGTTTTGCTCTATAGATTTACATTGAACAAAACCCACAGCAGAAGGCCCTTTCACAGGTTCAGCTTGCTCTTTTTTTCTAATTGAGGGACAAACTGCAATCAGGTGACCAATTTCGTGGCAATAATAACACTCGCGGTCTCCAGTGGAGACGGGCGCGCTGCGCCGAGACAGTCTGGGGGACACGCGCTTCTCTGCAAACGCTGCGTTATCACGCGCCGACGGAAAAAAAACATTCCTATGAGTTAGAGCAAATTCATCGGCCAGCACCGCTGCTGCCGAGAGAGTAGTGACTCTTTGTTCATTCAAGTACAAAACAATTTTATCAGACACCCGATTTTTAAAATCCTCCAGCAAAATGAGTTCCCGCAACTGCGCATAATCCAGTGCCTTACCGGACTGGCACCATTTATCAAAAAGATTGCCCTTCTCGCGCGCAAACTCTGTATAAGTCTGGTTGGTAGATTTTTCACAACTCCTAAATTTTTGTCTATATGCCTCTGGCACTAGCTCATAGGCACGTAAAACTGTGATTTTCAGAATGTCATAATCTAAATTTTCACTAAGTGTAAGGCTGGCGCACACCTCTTGTGCTTTACCTACCAGCTTACACTGCAAAAGGAGAGGCCACGCCTCCTTAGGCCATTTCAGAGTGGCTGCAATTCGCTCAAAAGCACTAAAGAAGCTATCCACATCAGCCTCTCTGAATGTAGGAACAAGTGCTATGTGCCGGCTTACGTCAAAAGTGTCCTGGCGGTCGGGAGGAGTTGCTTGTTGGTGGGTAGGGGGCGGGCTGCTGGTTTGACTGCTCTGCAGCCGCATATGCAATGCTTCATTATCCAGCTCTTTTTGCCTCACCTCTACCTCCTTAATCCGGAGCACCAATGTCAGCTCCTCAGCATTCATGCCTTGGAAGCCCATGGTCCCCAGAGGTGGCACCTGCCCCTTGGCTTGAACCTGCTCCCCATGTTTCTCCTCACCATTTTCAGCCCCTTCAGGCACAGACAGCACTCCTTGCTCCCTCAACCCCGCACACAGCTTCACCTTGATCTCAGCCTTCTTGGCATTGTTTGGCACCTGCACATTGAAGTGGTTAGCAATTTCAATTAAATCCTTCTTTCTACATTTATCCAATTTTTGAGCAGATGGATCTTCAGTAAACTCATTCAGATTGAATTCCATAATGCCACAGTCAAACCTACCAACCAGAAGAACACAGTCCACAAAAAAGAAAATACATTACCGTACAACTTACCGACCGGACAGAACTGCCAGAAAAAGTAGGACGAGCCCCCAATTCATGTTACGACCCGGCCTAGGGGTCACCAGGCGCAACATGAAATCCTGGACCCCCTCCTTCCCAGCTCCCAAACAATCAGCCAACACAGTGTTAAAGCCCAAAGAAAGGTGATTTATTGTCACACTTTGGGAAAAATACGTCAGGGAGGGCACGCAGGCCAAAACAATAAACATAAGAAATAAAATACTAAATCAATAACCTTACCTTTCCAAAATAAACCAAAGACATGAATCTTACCTGCCTATCATAAGAAAAACAGGAGAAAAGAGGTCAAACAAAAGTGGCCACCCACCCCTACGCTCCCAGGGCTTTTCAATCAAAAGTATCTAAAGTCCATTATAACAATAAGTGAGCACCAAGCTCAGATCTACAGGGAAGCACGTTAACCCATCTCTAAACAGAGCTGATGTTGGCCGGTTGGAAGCTGGCAAGAAGGAAGACGATGGCAGCCGGTTCTCAGCAAGCTTTTATAGTCCAGGTGTCGAGTCCACAGCCAATCACCAGCCAGCATACACCTAGGCCCCAACCAATCAAAAGCAGCCCACAAGCAATCAGCATTCAGCCAAGCTGGAACACATCAGTCTCATCACCAGTCATCTACCAATCATACAGGAGGAGAGACAATACAAATGTACAGGAGGAAAGACAATACAGATAATATATGACCCCAGGGTCATAACAGGTTACTATCAGACATCGTTTGTACGACATTGTCGAGGGAAAAGCGTTGCGGGTCTGTGGGATCTGTAGAGACTCTATGTTTCCCCTACTACGTGGGTGAAAACCCACCCCGTTTCAAACCTTCATGTATCGATAACTTATGTCCTTATTACTTTGATAAATGTTTTGCTGAACTGATAAAGGAGCTTTTTAATGAAAATTACCTAGGAGCTCAAGCACATGTTTTGGCTTGTATGGGGGTCGAGACACCGCTTTTGTCAAAAATTCAGGACGTTGCAATGAGCGTTGTGGACGAACTAAAACTGACTCATTTTATCATTCCAAAACTGAGGAAAATAAAGGAACAGTACGGTACCATAAAACTTAACGCTATAGTCAAGAAATCTTACAACGAATTATGTTGTAAATACGGTCCTAACTGGATACCCGCAAACTCTTTGGAGATTCGTGAGACAAAAGATAAATTATTTGGGCAAAACCCTGAATACAACCCCACAGTGTGATGCATAAACTTCGAACATCTCCACAATATGTTGAGACAACAATTGTTGTCACAAGAACCATTATTTTGTTGTTGCGCTGTAAACAGAATAAAAGAGTAAGTTGTAAGCCCAAAAAGGGCTTACTTTTTTCATAACACTAAATTATTTTCCCACAAAGTATAAAAGTAAGGAAACGGTTATTTTCTCATTCGAGACCTTTGAAAGAACAAATTCACAATTTTATTACAATTCTTCAAGATTAAAATCACATAAAGGCTGTGTTTTTACCGTCATCATGGTAGGCAAGGCATGGACATAAGAATGGGTAGAGTTTCTCAGTGAAGGTGTAGCCAGTAAAGGAGTAGATAAGAGCTGCAACATCTACATCATAAAAGGAGACCAGACCCTCCTCATAATTCACAAAGACCCCCACCTTCTGAGGCTCTGTCTTCAGAGAGAGGAGGACAGAATGGCCATCAGCACAAGCTTTGTACTTTCCACCCTCCAACGCTATAGTCCAGTAGCAATACTGTGACCACAGTGTGATACTCCCTTCCTGTTGATCGAGCCTGCGGCCACTCCTAAAGTCCATTCAGTCTTCCCTTTAACCTGAACCTCATAGTAAATTCTTCCTGAAGAGATATTCTGCTTTCCTAAGACACAGGGACAAGGAGAAAATCTCTCTGAGTTGTCTGGGAGATTATTACATACATGACCACAATTTAGTACTAGTTTCCCATCATCAGACAGGATGAGAAAGGCGTGGGCTGTATCAGGATCCAGAGTCACATCCGCCTCATATTGCTGGACCGTCTTCAGTTCAGCCTCGGTAAACAGATTGTTCATCTCGGGTGTAATCCTGTTTTCACAATAAAGACCATTGAAACTTGACACTCCTCTCCTTCTCTCCCCTCTCCCTTCAGTGTTTGGGCCCTGCCCCCACATGCCCCCCCCCCCCCCTTCCCAAACAAAATAGGCTGTGGAAGAGTTTTTCATTTCGTTTCTGAAAAATGTGTTGTTTGTTTGTTATACAAACAATGTTATGTTGCGGAGTAAATTAACAATAAATGAAAAATAGGAAACCCTAACCCTTAATATATTTGTGTCTTGTGAGATATTTGTGTGACACTGTTAACAAACAACTTTCTGTTATGTTGTTATTTTGTGATTAAAAATAGTCATATAAAATGTAGTTTGAACTTACTGTTGTGAACTATCAGCGTTGATCAAAATAAGTTTGTTGCCTAAGCTGTATATATGTAAATACCATGAAACATACAAATGCATAAAACATAAAAACATGATTGAAAGACTTGTGTTTATGTCATATTCAACACCTTGTGTGAATATAATGGGTGTCTTGTGAAATATGTGTGCGACTCTGTTTAGAAACAACTTTCTGTTATGTGAATAAAAATAGTTTGTGGATAAAAATGCAGATTGAAGTGCTTTAATTTAAAAACAATGAAAACAAACAAAGACATTAAACACATGCATGTAGAAACATGAGCACATGAATCGTAAACAAACATGCAAACATTTGAAAGACACGTGTGCGTGAAAACTGTGTTTACCATCAAAACAAGACTGCAGCAATTATTGCCAACTAAGTACAATTTGTGGTATCTGTACGCTCATAATCAACTTTGTTTAAAGTATCGTGATATTACAAAATGGATGCAGCACATAAAAACATGTACAATGCTTGTCGCGACCTTATTGTTTATGGCGTACCGGAACTGCCATATCGATAAATAAATAAATAAATAAATGACCAGATAAATACATGTATATGTATCAAAAATATATGTAAAAATAAATGTAGGCACAAATTAATTAATATGAGTGACATAAATGTATATATGTGTATTTTTCTATTTTTCTCCTATTTTTATTCATTTATTTATTTATTTATTTATTTAATGTTTTATATATTTATTTAATTATTTATTTGTTTATTTATAAATGTATTTATTCATTTATAATTTTATTTATTTATTTATACATTTATTTATTTATTTATTTATGTCATTTATTTATGTCTGTATTATTTACCTCCCATTTATTTCTGTGCCTTGTTTTTAGTGATGTCTCCTTGCATCCTTTCCTTTTCTGTATGCATTTCTGGCTACTCAATGCAGATTAGGGGGGCGGCCCTGTGCATTTATGTCTGCTCAATGCAGATTAGGGGGCTGGCCGTCATGCGCTCAAGTCTTTGCCTATTGGCTAGGGATGGGTACCGAGACCCGGTACCAAACGGGCCCCGGGGCCGGATTTCTAGATACCGGAGGATCAATAAGCTTTCACGTTAACGGTTCTCTTATCGGTACTGGAGTGGAGAAATTAAGAAAATAGATTTCCTATATATAATTGCTACATAAACGTTACGTTATCTTGCACATTTTATCTCACCAACTCCGTAAGACAGGCTTATGAATGTGTTTTTTACGATTTCCGAACAAGAAAAGGAATAATCGTTTCCGCGTTGCTCTCAGTCAGACAAGAGAGACACAGCTGCTGCCTGCAGCCGAGATGAGAGGAGTACTGGAGTGAGGAGGACAGAGAGGGGAGGGGCTGGGGGCGTAGCCTGGGTAAACCCATCCCCCACGTGACCTGCTCTCAGACCTAGTGACTGGGAACTGAGAGAGCAGGTCACATGGGGGCTGGGTTTACCTAGGCTACTGGGGGCGTGCCTGACAGCACCCACCACACACAACTGAGCAGAGTAGCAGAGCAGCAGAGCACGTTAAGAATGGCCAAAAGAACGAAGCGATCTAGAGTGTGGTTGTACTTCACTCGAGTCGATGGTGACAACTCATGTTGTCACAGCAAGTGCAATAGATCCTTCGCTAGTAAAGGTGGCAACACGAGCAATTTGTCTAAACACTTAGCCAAAGTGGATCAAATTCAAACGGAGAAATGCACAGTTTTTGACAAGCTAGCTCGCCCTCCATCATCTCCTGTCAATGATGCCACGGTTGCGTTACCCAGTCTACCTAATCAGGTAACTATAATGTGAACGTGGTCATGATTAAGACGAGAGTAGTAAACATTTCCCCGCTGTTTGGGTGTGTTAATCATCATAAATCCAGTCTGATATAAATCGTCAGGAATTTCGTCGGAAGTACAGCAGACAGATACTGTCTTGCTTTTTTTATTATGCTTTCCCTAGCTGAATGTTGGTATTGGCACAGTGTGGTAGAAGGATATTTTAGGATATTTAAATGAATAATAAAAACGCACCCATTAAGATTTTGCAACTTTTGTTTTGTTAACACGTTAACTGCCAGCGACGTATGCATACGTCAAAAAAAATCCAGCGCTTGACTGCCAGCGACGTATGGATACGTCAAAAAAATCGTTTTTTTTTTTTTTTGACGGTGGGGCGTTGATCAATCCCTTTTACGTCTCCTGTACAATTATTGGAGGTATTGAATGTGTATAATCTATTTTACCGACCCACTAAGTGTTGACAGTGCTCCCCCAGACGAGCGAAATCAAAGAAAAAGGGAGCAAGGAAATGGCGAGGCGATTTTACAGTATTACATTCTCATGAAAATGGTTGGGGGAAAACGCTCTCGTTTTCGCACTGATTGCTGGCGATGCGGGATTGCAAATTTACATAATACATTACAGGTGGAACACACTTTGAAACACGCAGCATAAATATGACCAGAATCGCAAAAGCTTCTCTCAACCAAAACTCCCAAGAAGCGAGCGAGTCCATGCCGACTTCCTCAAACAGCAGCCTGCAGACAGGCACAGGAGAGCAGCAAAAGCACTGAGACTGTGACGGCCGCGGCAGCCAAGAAGAGGGAGGAGTTGAGGAGTTGAAGCAACTCTGCCTCTCGCTCTCTCCCTCTCTCTCTCTCTCTCTCTCTCGCTCTCTCTCTCTCCCTCCCTCCCTCTCTCTCTCTCTCTCTCTCTCTCTCCCTCTCCCCCTCTCACTAGGATTAAACCTAGTGCGTCTCCCTCCCGAGAGGGAGGGAGAGAGAGAGAGAGGGAGGGAGAGCGAGAGGGAGGGAGAGAGAGAGAGAGAGAGAGAGAGAGGGAGGGAGAGCGAGGGGAAGGGAGAGAGAGAGAGAGAGAGAGAGAGCGAGAGGGGGAGGGAGAGAGAGAGAGAGAGAGAGCCAAAAATGAATGGTTAAAGTGACAGCTCTATCGAATTTCACAAAAAGCCGTTTATCTCTGAATATTTTTTCTCATGCTAAAACCATGCTGTATTCAACTGATAATGCTTACAAAACTACTAACTCTACAAACTAACTCTTTTAGACAGAGAAAGTACACATTCTATTAGTACTTTTGAGATATTGTATGTTCACAAACTCCAAGCAGAAAATAATCCTCGGCGCTTGTAAAATGAGCCACAATCCTCAAAAAACGGCTTGGCAGAAGCTACCTACAGCAAGAAAAAAACGGCTGGCAGTCAATGTGTTAAAGCTGAGCCTGCAGCTACAATGAACCAGCCCAGTCCCACTCCCACCCCTCCTCCCTCTACTGCTGGTCCAAGCAGAAACCCCTTCACCATGGCGGGAGAATGGGAGAATGACTGAGGAAAGGATAAATGAGTGCCACCTAACTGTGACCAGGTTAATTTGTCTCTTTTTCCCCCCGTCTCCTCTTAAAAATAACAAAAAGAGCCGACAACAACTAGTCCCATTTGTTTCGGGGGGGTTTTTCTCTTAAAAATAACAAAAAGTACCGATAAGAGACTGAGTACCGTTAAAGTACCGGATCGATAAGCAGTATCGATAAGAGTAATAGTATCGTTAATTTCTTAACGATACCCATCCCTACTATTGGCTCAAATGCACATTGTCCTATCTCCTCCGAACATGCATGATAAGTGTCCATGCCTGAAGATATCTGCACATCAATATCCATTTACACTCATAGCGCCACCTACTGGAAACAGGAAATGACATGTTTTACACTTACATTAACTGCTCAGAGTGGGTTGAACACATCCACCTCGGATGTGGTCAGAAAATCCTTTACCACCCAATGCAGCTTCATTGTGACGATTATGAGTGCTCATTGACCGGCGTGGGCGTGGTGCCATGGCGAATGTTGATGTTTCGTCGTCACACAGGAAGTTGGAGTAACTTCATTGTAGATTGTCCAATCTGCTCCAAACTTGTCATGCATGATAACTGTACATGCCTGAACACATCTAGATGTCAATATCCATTTATAGTCATAGCGCCCCCTACTGGCAACACAGAAAGTGGTTTGTAACTTGGCCCTACATGCTCACACGTGCACCAAACTTCACATGTTTGATGAGCATCCCAGCCTGAAGACATCTAGATGACCATTTGGAGTGATAGGCAGAGCGCCCCCTACTGGCCACACAGGAAGTTAGAGTAACTCCATTGTAGATTGTCCAATCTGCTCCAAACTTGTCATGCATGATAAGTGTCCATGCCTCAAGCCATTTATATGTCAATATCCATTTATAGTCATAGCGCCCCCTACTGGCAACACAGAAAGTGGTTTGTAACTTGGCCCTACATGCTCACACGTGCACCAAACTTCACATGTTTGATGAGCATCCCAGCCTGAAGACATCTAGATGACCATTTGGAGTTATAGGCAGAGCGCCCCCTACTGGCCACACACGAAGCTGGAGTAACTTTATTGTAGATTGTCCAATCTGCTCCAAACATGTCATGCATGATAAGTGTCCATGCCTGTACACATCTATATGTCAATATCCATTTATAGTCATAGCGCCCCCTACTGGCAACTAGGGATGCAGCGGTATACCGTTTGAAGGTATACCGCGGTTTGAAAATGTCACGGTATCAAAACCACTAAAATTTGCCATCATACCTTACCCACAGTATCAGCTGTTTCACCAAAACAAAGCAGGGAAAGGGAGGATGTGTGGAGGGAGCAGGGGGGGTGTGGGAGAGGAGAGAGCAGGGAAAGGGAGGAGGTGTGGGGGGAGCAGGGGGGGTGTGGGAGAGGAGAGAGCAGGGAAAGGGAGGATGTGTGGGGGGAGCAGGGGGGGTGTGGGAGAGGAGAGAGCAGGGAAAGGGAGGAGGTGTGGGGGGAGCAGGGGGGGTGTGGGAGAGGAGAGAGCAGGGAAAGGGAGGCGGTGTGGGGGGAGCAGGGGGGGTGTGGGAGAGGAGAGAGCAGGGAAAGGGAGGAGGTGTGGGGGGAGCAGGGGGGGTGTGGGAGAGGAGAGAGCAGGGAAAGGGAGGAGGTGTGGGGGGAGCAGGGGGATGTAGGGGAGGAGAAAGCAGGGACTTTAGAAAACAAAGTGATTGAACAGAGAGGGCAATTAAAGCCAAAAGCACAATAACCCTCTAATTGCCCATAAATGTATGGAACATTTTGTCAAAATAAGGGATAATTTTGTCCTGGGCAAGAGACGTGGTGGGTTTAATTTCAGAGCTCCGGTTTGTCGGATTTAACATCAAATGTGTCTGTTGTTGACCTCATTGAGGTGTAATTCTGCATGCAACATGTGTTTTTTCTTTTTTACACACAAGTAGCAAGTAACTGTGTATATTTCCCATCTCTAGGCCCGGGTCTCTGCAGTCAGGGTTAAGGCTGAGGGATGCCACTAGGTTAGGATAGGGTAGGTTAGGCTGTAGATTAGCTAGATTGTTTGCCTTGCTCTCCTCTTGCCTTGTGTTTTCTTGTTCTCTTCTCTCTCTCATTCTCTCTCCTCTCTTCTCTTATCTTCTCTCTTATCTTTTTCTGTTTTTTGGCCCCGGTGCTGGTAATGCACCAGGGGCCTTATGTTCCCGCATGTCGCCAAGACAAATTATGCACCGTTTTAGGCGACTAAATGGCGGCCGGCCACTAGAGGGCACGGCTGCCCCACTAAGATTTGCCGTCATACCTTCCTCACGGTATCAGCTGTTTCCCCAAAACAACGTGCCCAGGTCGCTTTGCAGAATGCAGCTTACGCGGCCCCTCCCCCTTGCTGCATGCCAGACGCACAGTAGAGAGGAGCTGTGAGGAGCTGTCCCTGTGTGTTTACAATCATGTGTGTGATAAAGCAGGAGAACGCAAGGACCCCCCTGAACTTTCCCCCATTTAAAAACATCGGCTGTATGGGAATATTTCGGCGTTTGTAAAAATACAGATGGCCATAGCCTCAACGCAAGACTCATCCGAATGACTGATGAGTCTCGCGTTGAGCCTAGGATGGCCAGGGCTTAGATCTGCGTGAGCACGACCCGTCGTAATTTGTCAAATTCAAGGTACATTAACACATTGAGTGCCAAGGACGTCTGTGGACGTCCTAAAAAAAAGTAACGAGAAGTGCCAAGGACGTCTGTGGACGTCCTAAAATCATAATTCATATTATTCCATAATTCTGCTGTTTAAGGTCGTACCCAGCCAGTGAGCATGAATCCCTTCAAGGGATCACACGGCGCCACCTTAAACATCTACACGGGAGCTGCGCCACCCACCTCAGATCCTTTACTTTGTGCAGGAGAAAGCGGAGAAAGCCGTGATCAAAGCGAAACCGATGCATGCTGCAGCCAGAGCCATATAGATTGCTCTGTCTGCAGCTGACAGTTGGCTGCGATCCGCGCCCACAACTGAGCTCTTCTGCTTCTGTCTATCTGTCTGCATATAGTTTCTCCACACGATTCCCTGCCAGAAAGGCAGCACCCGAAGCCGAACGGCCAAACCTTTTCCTTCAGTCCCGTTTGCCATTTCCTTGTTGCGCTGGGATCCACCTGGGGCAAAAACGGAGGCTGAGAAAACAGACTGTGTGCGTGTGGGGAGGAGCCCGCAGCTCAGGGGTGGAGAGGGGGGGAGAGGGGGGTGGGGCACGCAGGCTGCACAGAACTACACCATGTCACTACATCAGAAAATAGTAGCTAGAGTCAGTGAATGTGCTTGAAATTAGAGTGCAAAAAGTATTCATAAAAGTGACTTTATCTTGAAAAGTAAAAAAAGACAGCAGAAAACCCTTGAAAGTGCTCTTCTTTCAGAGGCTGTCATTTCATAATGGAACTGTCTAGAAACAAAATTTCTTCTTTGAAAGAAGCAGGAGTGTCCAATGTTTCATTAGAGTCCAGTCCTGTCCATATAGCCCTAATAGAAAAAATTATATAGCTGTTTTCAACTGAATGGAAGTGAATCTGGCACAGGCTCCAGACAATTTTACTGAAGCGCTGTGGCACTCAATGTGTTAAAACGTTGTCTTGCTTCAACATACATCGCATCGCATAAACCATTTCCACCAGCAGGTTTGAGGAGTAGCTAACATAAACGTCAGATAAATACTCTCTATAGGCTAACGTTACCTACTGAGGCAGCTAACATGGCTAATTAGCTAGCTAACGCGGTCCATCGATATACAGTCTGGTAGACAGATAAAGCAGTGTGTTCCTTCTGTTTTACACAATGTTAGCCAGCCTGCCTGGTCTCTTCTCTGTATATCCTTACAACAGCTAAGAGAGGAGCTTGTGAAGATTGAACGAACATCCCCACAGTCAAAGCACTTCCCTGAGATATCTATATAAAAACGTTTATTGCTTTAATACCAAAAATAAAACCTCCAGTGTCTGTAAGCTAACGCTAACGCGTTAGCGATTAGCTATTGGCTGGTTGTTGTGTACACTTGTGTAGGCCCCATGTTATGGTTAGACCCGGGAGTTAACATTATAAAACACATTTCCTGGCATATGCAGGTAGTTGGAAAACCTGGTAAGTTCTGAAAATATGTGTCTATTATTGTGTTATTCCAGCTATCGTTATCGGTTGTTAGGTTAGAGTAATATGAAGCCGACAAAAACCGGCAAAACAGACAAGCGGTTAATGCTAGTCTGCTTCCATTAAAACCATTGTGTATTAAAATAAACGATAACGTAGCTGGAGTAACTAATAAAACACATTATTTTCTGAACTTACTTAAGTCCCCAACCAACTTCGCGCAGCTTTCTCAAAACAATGTCCTTTTTATTGCGGTCCATCGATATACAGTCTGGTAGACAGATCAAGCAGTGTCTTCCTTTTGTTTTACCAAGCAGTGTCTTCTCTATCTAAAACAGATCTATAAGGTGAAGAGCCTGTAGCCTGTAGATGATGGCTTGAGACTGGCTGCCACAGCTGTCAATCATCCCTTTTTATATGTCAAATAAGTACTTAAAAACAAACTGATCAGAAAAATGACCACTTGCACAGGCATTAGCATGACAATAACTATCTAAAATGATACAACCCACCTTTGGAAAAAATGCGTGACGATACCATGCACCGGGGCTATGCCAGGTTTCGACCTGGCCTTGTTTTGTTATAAGTTGTTCAATTCTGTTTATTGAGTGCTATATTATACTTAGCAAGACAAGACATGCTTGAATCAGGGCAATAGAAATAAGCTTCAATGTGACACGAGGGCAAGACAGAACATTTGTCATTGTTCATTTGTTCATAATCAAGAATAAGACATATAACAATTTGGCATTCAGCTAAAGAAAGTGTGATTTCATCACTTTATTTATGGGGAAGTGAGACTCGTAAAGTTGTTGCTGTGGTCAACACCGAGCTGAAAGGTCACCTTGGGTCTGTTGTTCTCCCCGAGTCTGCAACATTCAGTTCTCTTTTTCTCTTTTCATTTCTCTGTTTGATGGTCAAACAGAGAAATGAAAAGAGAAAAAGAGAACTGAATGTTGCAGACTCGGGGAGAACAACAGACCCAAGGTGACCTTTCAGCTCGGTGTTAACCGGCTACCAAAGTGACATCCGCCTTAAGGTTTGACGTGTTGCATTCTGAGATACTTTTCTGCTGACCAAAGTTGTCAGAGAATATGTCTAGCTAAATCTAGATGACACAATAAGAATTACAGTAGTAATAATAACATGATTGAACAATCATATGATAGAGAGAGACAGGGAGAAAGGGGGAGGGAATGTGAGGGAGGAGAGAGCCGGGATAGGGAGGAGGTGGGGAGGGAGCAGGTGAGGGAGAGCGGGGGGATGTGGGCGCCCAAATACTGCAGTCTTACCTTTCTATATAAAGGAAAAAGACATGGTATTAATACCTGTCTAATAGTGGTGATATTATTGGCCAATTTACAGTATCTAATCCATTCAAAAAGTATGACGAATTGAATTTGTGTTATAATCATTGATATTCAGTGAAATAAATGTAATCAAACAAAAGTAAAATAACTTTATAAACACTTATTTATTTATTAACGGCTTCTCAGTAAAAAAAAATCGGCCACATCAGTTTTAAACTGTGAATTAGTGACAGGCTGACAGCCATACTACAATGTAATGAAACAAAAACAAATTAGGGCAGCGCGAGGCTGCCTCGCCGAGGCATGCAATATGCTGTAATTCTCTCCATGCGTAATAGAGTGTACTCACTCGTGCGAGGACAGAGAGAGCTTATTGACAGATCGTCTGTGGTGCCAACGACCCTCCGGGTGGTTATGAAGGTAAATAGCCTATCTCCATTGTCCAACAAGTTTTCTCAATTCATTTCCCTCTTTGCGATGTGATAAAAGTTTCGGTGTCCACCCGCTATGCCGACCACCCGCAATGCCGACCTTAGGTTTAGGCGTGGGGGGTGGGAGAGGTTAGGTTTTGGGTTAGGGTCTGGGGGAGGTTAGGTTTAGGCGTGGGGGTGGGAGAGGTTAGGTTTTGGGTTAGGGTCTGGGGGAGGTTAGGTTTAGGCATGGGGGCTGGGAGAGGGGAGGTCGGAACAGCGAGAGGTCGGAACAGCGACATGGAACCAAAGTTTCTCAGTGAGTTATAGTTGATTGCCTCACTGAATTATCTGCTAATACCCAATTTTAGCAGCATAATTTGATGTCCTGGCATGGCAAGGCTGTGCGTAATGACATATCCAAAAGGGATTTTACTTGCACTGCGCTGTGCTGCACAGAGATTATGGGGCGCAACCCAGCGCAGAGAGGTATTTGCGCGTAAGAGGTCCTTTTCAAAGCTGTTAGGGCAAAGTAATTGCGCGCTGCTGACGATAGCATAATGCCATCTATCACCACATTTTAGCGCTAAAACGCCTGCTTTGGCTTGTGTCAGCCAATGCCCAGTACAATTATCACAGGCATGCGCTTGTGTCCGCCCCCAATTTGCATTGCGCACGGCGTTAAACGAGCGCAAACGCTAAATTAGCGCTTTTGGGAAGATAGATACACTCTCAGCAACTATGATATTTCTCCCAATTGATCAATGTTAATCAAATCAATCCACGTTTTCTATTTGACACTGTTGCTAAACTTACACAGCATGCCCCGGTTAACAGCTCGTCTTACAAAGCTGATGGTTTCCTGAATTTCTTTACAAATAAGATTGATTCAATTAGAAATCATATCGCTGGCTTACAGTCCAACTCTTTCATTGTTTCAGGCACTGCGATCCGGACCACCTGCACTCTATATCACAGTTCAAAATCGTTTCTGGTAACCGCTTCGAAACCCACAACATGTATCTTAGACCCTAAACCAGGGATACTCAACTTGCTTTGCCCGGGGGCCACTTTTGTGAAATGATACGAGGTCAGGGGCCAGTTAATAAGCAAACAATATACATTTTTCTGTAGCGGATTGTAGGTTTTTCAGCCGGAGTTTAGTCTGACAATGTTGTGCACACCGGATAGTTAGTTAGGTTAAGTTAGTTAGGTTAAGTACATACATAAGTGCCATGGGTAGCGAGTAGACGGCGGTATTTGACAATTTAGCTGGAGCTCAGTCAAACTTTATTTCATGTTAATTTTTCACAATGAAAACTAACATGTTATTATTAGAAAATGATCAGGGGGGCCACTCTGCACCCTGTCGCGGGCCGCATCTGGCCCCCGGGCCGCAGGTTGAATATCACTGCCCTATACCATCTAACCTTTTCAAGGATCTGCCTCCTGTTTTAAAATGTCCTATTCTTAACATTGTGAATAAGGCATTTTCTGTGGGCTCTGTCCCAGTAGCTTTTAAAACTGCTGTTGTTAAACCTTTGCTTAAAAAACAACAACAACAACATTGACCTGCAAATTCTGGACATAATAGACCTATTTCCAACCAGGGCCGATTCTAGGGGGGGGCAGGGGTGGGCTATGCCCACCCAAAAATTAATCTTGCCCACTTTTTTTTTTTTTTTGTATCTCCCTTTTTGAATTCCGCACTTAGGGTCACGACCCGAAGGTTGGAGACCACTGGGTTACCGTAGTTAGTTTAGGGCACCTAACAGTAGTTATAGCTTTAATTTGATTTGAGAAATAAGCTCATCCAATGCAAAGAATATTATGGAGTTGATTATTTTAAACTATGGATGAAGGATTGTTATTTATTTGTTAGGGTAACAAAGTCAATCTGCTTTCAAAGTTTTAATTTCAGTTTGAGTTTGACTAAAAGTCTTGTAAATATAGGTTTGAAGGCTAAATGGCAAATAGTTTTTAGCTATGGTTAAGTCTCACTGCACTAGTCTTTAATTTGATTTGAGAAATAAGATCATCCAATGAAAAGAAATGTTATGGAGTTGATTATTTTAAACAGGATGAAGTATTTTTATTTATTTTTAGGGTAAGTCAATCTGCTTTCAAAGTAGTTTTCTTTGTCACTTTTCAGTTTGAATTTGAATAAGACTAAACGTCTTGGAAATATAGCAATAGTTTTGTAAATAGTTAGTTTGTACATAGTTTGCTAATAGTTTTGACAATAATAATGTAAACACTGGCCTGTCACCTGAGTGAAAGTTCCTACTTACAGTTTGGTGACCCAAAACAGAATGGTGACTCCTACTGGAACAATTTGGTTCAGTGTTTATGCCTGTGTTGCTGTCTGTTGTAGTGTAAAACGACTAAAGGGAGAGCAGGTGGTTACATGAAAGTGAGTGAGAAAAGGAGAAGATACTGAATAATGACATCACAACAGTATAATCCTAATGTTAATTTAAAATTAAATATTATTGGATGAAAGTCCAAAAAACGTAAAATTTTCTTCGGCGCTGCCCTTGCAGGCAGCACCGAGAGTCCATTCCTACCTAAAAGTACTTCCAGCGCCACTGAATATAATGCAATTTAATCCCCATCCCCGAACCCACAACCTCTGGCAACCTACCGCCAAAGTTGCCCCCTACCAGCCCACCCTAGTGTGGCAGGCTAGATACGGGCCTGTTTCCAACCTTCCTTTCATGTCAAAATTAGGCTACTTGAAAAGGCTGTCGCTGATCAACGCATAGCCTATCTAATAATAATACATTTCAATCTGGCTTTCGGTCTCGTCACTCTACCGAAACTGCCTTGACCAGAGCAGTCAATGATCTTACTTACTAATCACTAATCAAGAAAAGTGCAGCTTGACTTGACTTGACCTGACTTGACTTGACTTGACTTGACTTTATTCGTTTATTTGGGAGGGGCAAAGCATAATTAATGAACACATTGAAACATGTAAAATGATACAAGTGTAAAAAAGCCGGATTTAGCACGAGGCTAGTTTCCATCCGTAGTCTAAACAATCCGGACTAAACAATTCACCCGACCTTCCACTGGATCAGAGCCAAATCAGAGCCAATTATGTTCCTAGGCTTGCCCGCTGCGTGGCCTCGCCCTCCCTGCAGCACACCGAGCTGGCCCTGCAGCTGGCATACGCGCCCGGCCCCGACCACTGTGCGGGCTCCTTGCTCTTATGACATCACTGAAGATGTCACAACTTCGCATCACTGATGACATCACAATTGCTCTTATGACATCACTGATGATGTCACATTGCCTATGACATCATCAGTGATGTCACAATGCACAATTGCTCAAGTGACATTGTTGAGGGACCTGAGCATAGAGACACTGCGCAGCGTGTCATCATTCAGAAACCATGCCCAAAACGGGGGGAAACAACCCCCCCCCCCCCCCCCCCAATCCCGGCGTTCTCCTATGTCACGTGTTGCACACAAAGATGATATATACAGAAGATGAACACTCCAACTTACTTCCTTGACAGCTAGATCCACATTTTTCTTCTTGTCAATTCTCAATGGCTTTGCTCCGGAGTACAGAAAAACTTTAATTGGCGATTTCTTTTACATGTCTGCGCAGCCCACCACACAACAGCTTTTCAATAGCTTGGTACATATATGGAACCCTCAAATGGTTCTATGTAGAACAATTTCAGATGGTTAATTTAAAAGAACCCTTGGGGTTCTATATAGAACCATTTTTGGGTTCTATATAGAACCACGTACGCACAGGGAAGAGAAAGCCATCTACATTCTAATGTACGCACAGGGAAGAGAAAGCCATCTACATTCTGGTTTTTCTATCGGGAATATGGAAAATCTCCCAAGAAGTTGGCATATCCCTTTAATGTCCAAAACATTTTGTTGACCGAACTGAGATGAACTCTCTCTCTCTCTCTCACTCACTCACTCACTCTCTCTCTCTCTCTCTTAATTCAAACGGGCTTTATAGTCCAGGCAAAGTAGCGTTTTACGACAGACTAATTGTAAAAGAATTTTTTGCAGCTTAGATCATTTCTTTCTATGAGGTGTCCAGAACAACATACTAAAAGTCCTAAGAAATCCTAGTTGAGGAAATATGTTTAATTCTCATCAATCCAAGATGTGTGCCAGTAAGGCCAGACAACAATACACCCCAATGGGGCTATTTTTTTCCTTTACTCCTATCAAAATAAAACTTTATACAATGAAAATGTATCCATGAAAAGTAAAAAATTTTGTATTACAAATTTCTTTGAAAATGAATTTGAATATGCAAATGAGCTATACACTAATCGAATATAGGCTACCCAAAATATACCCGCATAGGAGTAAAGGAAAAAATGAAGCCTATCACAATCAAACCTCACACAGTGAAAGTATACATGGAAAGGAACTTTTTTGTTTTACAAGTTTCTTGGAAAAATCTATTTTAAATATGCAAATGAGCTCAACACTAGGCCTAATTGACTTGTCCAATAAGCCATAAAGTCACAAGTAAAACAGGGGCCAAATAACTAACACATTCATGTCTATTCAGTAAGTTAACCTATGCATAAACAAGATAAATTTGAAGTCACTTGCCACACTTACCTGGGTCACTTGCCACAAAAAGACTTATATTGACCTTAAGAATTGATTGCACAATCTTGCCTCCAGTTGCTTTCTAAATTATTATTTTTTATTTGCGAACAAGCCTAACCAGATAGAAATGTCTAGTTAGAACGGAGTTGGTGGGAGGTACGGTGGTGCAGTGGTAAGCACTATCGCCTCACAGCTCGAAGGTCGTGGGGTTATGTGAACGCTGAAGGAATGCGTGCCTGTCCGCATGTCCTCGAGTGCCCACCGCCCGGGTGGGGTCGTCAAAAGGGCCTTTCCGTGTGGAGTTTGCATGTTCTCCCCGTGCCTCCCGGGGGTTTCCTTCATAGGAACCCCCTTCACAAAAACATGCAATATCCTGGTTGCTAATGTGGTTCCTCCTCTGGTCGTTAAGGGTGCCTGTTCAGAGGGAGGGGAACTGGTTGGAATAGCGTGAACCTCCCACGTGCTATGTCCTACCGGTGAAGCTTCCTCTGGCAGGTGAAAAGAAGCGGCTGGCTGACTGCCCATGTCTCGGAGGAAGCATGGAGCCAGTCTCGGCTCTCCCCAGATCGGCAGAGGATGGAGTAGCAACCAGGATTGAGAAATCAAGTGAGCACTAATGGGGGATAAAATGGGATAAAAAATCGGGAAAATTAAAAAAAGAAAGAAAGGAGTTGCCCTTGTACCCCCCTGGTCCAGCAGCTGGATCGTAAGGTGTGCTTTGTGGGGGGGTTTTTCTGTGGGAAAAAAAGTCTTGGGAGTTCAGGCCTGAAATTTTCCCCATAATTTTTTTTTAATTTATCATGGTAATTCACCCTTCCGCCACCCTAAAAAAGTGTTCCTGGCACAAAGTAAGTGCTATAATCACGTTAACACCCCTAAGATCCAGCAGCCGGCGTATTAAAACCATTAAAACCACTTTTTTGAGACCTCCAGGAAATTTTTACAAAATCTATTTATTTTATTTTTTTCAGCGGGCATCCTGGACCAAACACCTTTAAATTTGACCTTAATATCTAACCTTGGAGTTGATTGAACATTTGGTGGAGTTACAAGCATTCAAAATCCATTGCATATTTTTCCCATTGATTTCAATGTTAATTTAGCAAAAAAACAACATTTCTTTTTGACTCCCACCTACTTTCCCCAAAAATAATTATTTTTCTGATCTTACACCTCTCAGCTCGAGTCAATACATCAAATTTGTAGCTTCTATTGTGTTTGGCCCCGCCCCTGTATTTGATCAGTGCTGGCATAGCAGCCAATTGCATGCAGTTTAACATGAAATACACAGTACAGTGGTCGTCATAGCAACATGTCACATGACCTGGGAACCCGGATTTTCCAGTGCAAACTACTGATTTCAAGCCTTTAGACCGAGATTGATGGATCAATGAAGCTAGCTTATGTTTTTTGTGAAAATTAGCTGGCAGTCGAAAATTAGCAGTTTCATGATTTTTTCTGAAACTTACCTTCATTGAAAATACGTCCGTATCTCCGCGCTCGTTCGTCGTAGTGACTCGGCAATAGCATGACTGGAATCGGCGTCGAAAATTGACTCTAGATCTCTAATATCGTCGTGTTTTGTAGTTGTAGGAGCTTTCTATCGCTCCCGGTTTGAGGTGCGCTCAAAGCACCGATGCACAGTAAATCCAATGGCGTGAAACGAGGCTCTTTGTTGGCTAATGTTGCTGTAGGGCCACTGCGGCCGTCTGCCTGTCTTTTCCGCACCGTGCGGAGGAGGAGGCGCAGGTCACCACAGGCCAGTCACCCAGATGTCAAAGATCGCTCATGAACAACATCCGGGTCGTCTTCCAGATACTTCCTGTGGACTTCCGTGTCACAGAGCCGGCGCGTTTCGTCGTTTATCGATCAATATCTGGCAAGCAGCCAGATAGGCAAAAAATATGGATGGATAATAAGGATTGCAATTCTCAAAAGATGAAATAAGTAAGAAAATAATTCCTCCGCGAAAAATGTGACAAATCCAAGGCTAAAATAATCCCACAGGGGGATATCCAGGTGGCATTGATGGGAAGGCAAAAAAATCATATTTTGTCTTCTACTGTAAATTTGATTGTACAGTAAGTACAGTAAACTGGCATTTGAGGGGTTAAAATTCTGAGTAAGCATGAAATGTTGATATGAGGTATGAGGGATGAAGTTACCAATGGATAAGAATCAATATAAAAATCATAATAATAATTATAATAATTATTATGAATATAACAAATAATTATTGACTATCAATATCCAGCTGCTGGATTAGGGGTTTTAACAGGCAAAAAATATAAGGGGGGTACAAGGGTTTAAAATGTTCCGATTGGGTTTCTAGCCTAGATATTGCTGTTGCTAGCTTCTCATAACACTGCAAAGCTACTTTACAAACGGTGGAAGTCTGATGTGTGGCCCGCCTGGTCTGAAATACTTGCTTACTACAAAAACAGAAGCAGTTTTGGTGTCTGGCAAAATTATTTAAAGAGCTGGAATGTCTGGAAAGTGTGTCTTTCTGGTTTTTCATCTGTCTTCTGTGTGAGAGTGAATCGTTTAGTTAGTAAGAATGACTTCTGCCTGTTATCTCGTAATCTTACCAACAATACCAATTATTTGTAAATCTACCAGCCCAAAATGTAATCTCACCACGTTACTAATGACTAAGATGGCTATTCTGACTTTCTGTCATGTCATTAGGTTAGGCTTGTTCGCAAATAAAAAATAATAATTTAGAAAGCAACTGGAGGCAAGATTGTGCAATCAATTCTTAAGGTCAATATAAGTCTTTTTGTGGCAAGTGACCCAGGTAAGTGTGGCAAGTGACTTCAAATTTATCTTGTTTATGCATAGGTTAACTTACTGAATAGACATGAATGTGTTAGTTATTTGGCCCCTGTTTTACTTGTGACTTTATGGCTTATTGGACAAGTCAATTAGGCCTAGTGTTGAGCTCATTTGCATATTTAAAATAGATTTTTCCAAGTTCCTTTTCATGTATACTTTCACTGTGTGAGGTTTGATTGTGATAGGCTTCATTTTTGTCTTTACTCCTATGTGGGTATATTTTGGGTAGCCTATATTCGATTAGTGTATAGCTCATTTGCACATTCAAATTCATTTTCAAAGAAACTTGTAATACAAAAAATGTTACTTTTCATGGATACTTTCATTGTATAAAGTTTTATTTTGATAGGAGTAAAGGAAAAAAATAGTCGCATTGGGGTGTATTGTTGTCTGGCCTTACTGGCACACATCTTGGATTGATGAGAATTAAACATATTTCCTCAACTAGGATTTCTTAGGACTTTTAGTATGTTGTTCTGGACACCTCATACAGTAGAATTGATCTAAGCTGCAAAAAATTATTTTACAATTACTTCTAATTTTGGCTCCAAAATGAGTTACTTTGCCTGGACTATTATTGGCATGGGAAACACATGACATCTCCCTCCCTCTCTCTCTCTCTCTCTCTCTCTCTCTGGGACGCGGGTATTGGATTACCACAGGGGGACAGAGGGGACGCGGGTGTTGGATTACCACAGGAGAACAGAGGGGGCGAGGTGGGTCATTCACCTTTCCAGAGGCTACTGTTGGGGCCCTCCACCACAGGGGGAGTGGATGGAGCCTCTCTGGATTCTGTCGGGGGCAAGAGACTCTACAGACTCTGTGTGAGAATAGCCAACAGGGACAGGCTGAGCAGCCGGGTCAACATTCCATGGAGGACAAACCTCGGGGTGGGGTCGGAGGTTAAGCCTGTATGGACAGATAAGGGGCCGTTGCCAAAATATGCCGGAGACTTGCAGAAGTGAATGCTTTTGTCTCTGTGGTGAACTCTGATGTGAACAGTGGTCCTTTCTGCGGGGTGAGAGAGACAATCTTTCACTGCTTCAAAGACTGTGTGAGGCTCAGGCCTCTCTTCAATCTGCTGGCTTGCTTGTTTGCTCTTCTTGGTGCTGTTTTCACTTTTTCTGTCTTTATTTTTGGTTTCCAGTGTGGCAAGAGTAAACAGCTGGATGGGTCATATTGTAAATGTCTTGCTGGGGCAGGCAAAGATGGCGGTGTACCTCAGCAGAAAGAGGAAACTAGATGCAGAGGTCCAAGTAGACCCTGTAGTCTTGTTTTAAGCTCTGGTTAGGGCGAGAGTAGACATTGACTTTGAGTATTACAAAAGAATGCAGGACATGGGAGTGTTTCAGAGTAGGTGGTGTCTGGGGGAAGCTGTCTGCAGGCTGGAGGGAGGTGAGCTGGTTTTTAACACAGAGTTGGGATGAGGAGGGCCTGACAAAGTGTATGTTTGTCCATGACCGGTCGGTTTTGTTTTGTTTGGTGTTGCTGTGTCAAAAAGGGGGAAAAATAAATGTTTTTGTTGTTTGGTTCTGTTTTAGAGTTTTTTTGTGAAAATTGTTTGTCCTCTGCCGTGTATGACGTAGGTAGAGGTTTAATTAAAGGCTTGTTAAAACTCAAAACTCTCTCTCTCTCTCTCTCTCTCTCTCTTTCTCTCCCTCTCTCTCTCTCTCTGTCTCTCCTTCCAAATTGTCTTTCCAAACTATAACGCATTATAAATAGACTTATAGCCTAATATGTATTATCATCATCATCATCATCATCATCATACCTTTATTTAAACAGGGAAAGACCATTGAGAGCAAGCTCTCTTTTACAAGGACACCCTGCGTACATACAAAAGAATAACATAGACACAGACAGTATTGCAGTATTACAGATAAAATAAATAATTTAAAGAAAACACGTACATTCACACTGCTCTATGTCATTTAACAGGCATTTAAATTGGTTAAAAGGGATTAGCCTAACCAATTTTACGAGTTTTTGTATCTCGTTCCACTTGTGTGGAGCATAGTAAGAGAACGCCAATTTCCCAATCTCAGTGCGGACACGATGATTTTCAAGAACCAGATAGTCTTGGGATCTAGTGCAGTGTGCTGGTGGTTTGTGGTTAACAAGACATGAGAGATAACCAGGCAGTTCATCTAGAAGTGCTTTGTAAATAAATAAAATACAGTGCCGTTCCCTCCTTACTGCCAAGGACTGCCACCCAACTTTCTCATACAATATACAGTGATGTGTTCTAAAGGCATCCCCAGTTATAAATCTAATAGCTGAATGATAAACTGCATCAAGGGGTTTAAGGGTAGAGGCAGTAGCGTTCATGTATATCACGTCACCATAATCAAGCACGGATAAAAATGTTGACTGTACAATTTGTTTCCTGCAGTATTGAGTAAAACAAGCCTTATTTCTATAAAAGAACGCTAGTTTTACTTTCAATGATCTAGTCAATTCACTGATGTGTTTTTTGAAGCTTAGCTTATCGTCCAACCAGAAACCAAGGTATTTATAGCAGGATACTCTTTCAATCGGTATCCCGCTAAGGGTGGACAATTTCACTTCAGTGGAACCGGTATTCATTTTTTTAGAGAACAACATGCACTTTGTTTTATCCGAATTTAAGACTAATTTAAGATCAACTTGGATTTGCTGTACAGCACAGAAATCAGACTGCAGGTTTTTAACCGCCTGGGCAGCAGAGGGCGACACAGTATAAAGAATGGCGTCGTCCGCGTATAAGTGAATGGAACTGTGTTTGAGGTACTTTCCTAGTACATTTAAATAAATTTCGAATAGGATTGGCCCCAAAATAGAGCCCTGTGGGACACCTTTACTCACTTTCGTAAAACTGGATTGATAGCCGTCAGCCATCACAGCTTGCGATCTGTCACTAAGGTAATTAGCGAACCAGTTATACGTTTTTTTATCGAAACCGATGGATTCCAGGCGTTTCAAAAGAATCTGATGATCAACAGTATCGAAAGCCTTAGATAAATCAATAAAAAGAGCAAGACATTCCTGTTTTTCATCTAGAGCACTAGCAATGTTATTTAAGACCTTTGAAGTTGCTGTCACAGTACTGTGCCCATATCTAAAACCTGATTGATATGATTTTAAAATGGAGAATTGATCTAAAAAATGTCTTACCTGATCATTTACTAGTTTCTCTAGCACTTTGGCTAGGCATGAAAGTTTCGAGATTGGTCTATAATTATTTAGTTCATTTGACTGACCTCCTTTATGCAGGGGAAGAACGAAGGCTGTCTTCCAGAGGACAGGAATGTTTTCTGCTGCCACAGTCAGATTAAAAACATGAGTTAAACAATCAGATAACAGTGGAGCTGCTAATAATAAAAGTCTTGGCTCTAACTGATCAGCCCCGGTGGACTTTTTCGGATCGATGGAGTGAAGTGCGCTAGATACCTCAGTATTTGAAAAAGGTTCTAACGAAAAGATCTGATAACCTATTGCTAATTCGTTTCCCCTTTGTGTACTAGGGTCAGAGGCTTTCAGGGAAAATCCGGCATTTTCAAATATATAACCTGATGAGATAAAGTGTTTATTGAATGCATCACATATTCTCTTGCCATCTGAAATAGTAGTATCACCTTGAATTATTTCATTGGGAAAGGATGAGGTAGGATTGTGAGATAAAGATTTGACCGTTTTCCAAAATTTTGCTGGGTTTCCTTCACTTTCAGATAATGCAGTAATATAAAATGATGATTTGGCATTTCGAATGGCAAAGAGACACTTATTACGAAGTTGACGAAAATACTGCCAGTCAGAAGAAGATTTAGTTGTTCGCGCTTTACGCCAGGCGACATCTCTGTTCTGTAACATCTCAGCTAATTCAGAACAAAACCAAGGATTATTCCTGTTTTTTACTCAAAATTTCTTAAAAGGTGCCAACTTATCTACAATAGAGTTGAATGTTTTTGCAAAATAGTCTAAAGCCAAGTTTGGATCAGGAATTGCCGTGGTAAATTTAATGTCGCTGTAATACAGATCCAACAGAAATGCTTGTTCAGAAAAATGTTTAAAATTTCTTTTAACAATAAAACGTGGTTTAGAACCTTTAATTTTAGTGTCACGGATACATGCTATTGGGCAGTGATCACTGAAATCAAGAGGAAAAACACCACTAGATGTATAATGATGTGGTCTATTGGTTAGAATAATGTCTAGGAGTGTGGCCTTCTCAGTGTTTTTCGGATCTGGCCTAGTGGGGGAAGAGATAAGCTGTGTGAGATTTAGTTCAGCGCAGAGATTTTTTAGGTGATCAGACACATTTGTTAGCCAATTAAGGTTCATATCACTCATAATAAGAAGCTCTGTCTTTTCATAGCTGGAAATCAAATCAAATAAAACATCTATCGCACTCGCTGGTGCAGAGGGTGATCGATAGAATCCAATAACTATTAGCTTACTAGTATTATTCTTTCCCAGACCGACGCTTATAGCCAAAAGTTCGAACTTTTTGGGCTCGGCCATAGAGGTAACAATAGAGACAGATAAATTATTTTTCACATATATAGCAACGCCTCCCCCCTTAGTAGGCCGATCACATCGATAAACTTTGTAGTTATCAAGACAAATGTCAGCATTGTTTACCTTTTTTGACAACCATGTTTCAGAAAACAAAAATATATCAGGGACAGTTTGTTGCGCCCAGACTCTAATATAGTCCATTTTGGGGACAATACTACGCACATTCATGTGAATAAATCCCATGCCCTTTCGATGCAAGAAGCCTTGCATGGTCAAATCAATATCCTGGGGTTCATCCACATTAGCAGACAATGGCATTTCTCGAGGTGCATGACTTTGTGAGGTATTGATGATTTGAGCCTGGACTGGTAATAAATTGTGTGGATTCCTGCATGCTGCAGAGAGATCACGGTAATTGAGCCTATGGCTTATAATTACAGGAATTTGGGAGACAGAATGATAGCAAATCTCATCTAGAGGGGTGGTGGTAGGTACTCCTGACCACAAGGGGGAGTCAGCGCGGTCTGAGGGAGAGGTTTGCTGGTGGCGACCGGAAGTGACCATTGACGGACATGTGATGATGGCGGACAGTCAAGCTGCGGGAGATGTTCTGATTGTGTAAAGTACATTATCCGTCAGGTTGCGTGAACCTAGGCCATTTGGGTGAATGCCATCGTGACGGAGGAAAGCTGGACGATTCCAAAAGAGGTTGAAGTTATCAATAAACACTACTTTGCGGTCAGCACAGGTCATCTGGAGCCAGGAGTGAAAGCTGAGTGTGCGGCTAAAACGGTTTATGCCGCGGTTGAATTATAATCTGCGTATAGCACTATACAGTTATAGCAATAAGCACTCATAAATATTCATAATGCTTTATAACAATAATCATAACACATAAAGCATTTTATAATTACTTATATGGTCATACGAACACATTGTTCACATAGCCATAGTGTATTATAATTCTCATAGTTGCAATACATTATAATCGTTCTTCCAGCAAGTAGCCATGTCTAGTCTTCCAGCAAGTAGACATGTACATTCTGTCTAGGCTTCCAGCAAGTAGCCATGTCTAGTCTTCCAGCAAGTAGACATGTACATTCTGTCTAGTCTTCCAGCAAGTAGACATGTACATTCTGTCTAGGCTTCCAGCAAGTAGCCATGTACATTCTCTCTAGGCTTCCAGCAAGTAGCCATGTACATTCTGTCTAGGCTTCCAGCAAGTAGCCATGTCTAGTCTTCCAGCAAGTAGCCATGTACATTCTGTCTAGGCTTCCAGCAAGTAGCCATGTACATTATGTCTAGGCTTCCAGCAAGTATACATGTACATTCTGTCTAGGCTTCCAGCAAGTAGCCATGTACATTGTTGAAACACATGCACACACACCAGGGCCGGCCACCGGCGCCAGAATGAAATGACTGAGGGGGCGGTTATAACTGGGGAGGGGGCTGATTTTTTGTTTTTTTTATTTTTTTATTTTTTTATTTTTTTATTTTTTTATTTTTTTATTTTTTTATTTTTTTATTTTTTTATTTTTTTATTTTTATGATATTTTTTATATCGTAAAACATAGGTTATATACCCACTATGCTTATTTCTGGAGTTTTTAACCATAATAACCTCTGAAAAGCGCAATAACAACACAAGAAAGACTACTATTCAAAATCAAATAAAACATTTATTTCACAGCAGCAGATTAAGGCATTAATAGAGCTGAGCTTTGCATAACTTGAAATGCGGGACCTGTCTGGAGCACTCTGAACATATATGTCTATGAAAAGTCATAGAATAAACAATTGCTGCAAAAATCAACAAAAACTAAACAAAATAATAGCCAGTCAGTGCCAGGTTCATTAAATTAAAGAAATAAAGTGATCAGATGCGTTGTCTCCATCTTTCTGCTCATGGCATGCTGTGTGCTTGGGTGCAGCTGATTTCTCTCTCTCTCTCTCTCTCTCTCTCTCTCTCTCTCTCTCTCTCTCTCTCTCTCTCTCTGTGTGTGTGTGTGTGTGTGTGTGTGTGTGTGTGTGTGTGTGTGTGTGTGTGTGTGTGTGTGTGTGTGTGTGTGTGTGTGTGTGTATGTTTTAATCACATCATGATCACTACAACATGCAGTGAGGTTCAAATTTAATAAATAGCTACATCTCTGACACCTTGTGACAACCAAAGCACAGCAAATAGCGCTTCCCTGCCAATTCTGAAACAACAGAGCTATGTTTATAGGGGGTAGCCTACATCAACTTAAACTGATCAAATTTGATGAAGACTGCAGAAACAGCAGCCGAAACATGTCAGGTACAAACATTGCCTAACTGGCCTTTATAGATGAACTATTCTTTTTTTCTTTCTTTTTTTAAGTGAGGGGGCAGAAAATTGAACTGAGGGTGCAAAGCCCCCTGGTGCCCCCTCGTGGCGCCGGGCCCGACACACACACACATGCACTGCACACACGTCACACACTTATATGAGGGTAGAGGAGGCAGAGGAGCACCACAGAGCAGCACAGGAGGTCCTGCCTGCCCACAGCCATCACACTCATGTGCAACTGAACGTTGTGTCAGTCATGGAAGGCCTCATTTGTACAGGGTTACACACACACACACACACACACACACACACACACACACAGACACACACACACACACACACACACACACACACAGACACACACACACACACACACACACACATACACACACACACACACACACACACACACACACACATTTAAATGATTTATTTATGTCCACATAGATACAGAGTACAAAGGACATAAACACTAGTAATGCAATCAGATGTTGGGAGTTGGTCAGATACAAGAGTGCCTAATTGGCGACCACAATAATGCATACAAAGAAGATATAATACCGCACAGGGTGATGACAAAGGCAGATTGACATACAGTTATACTGTAATACAAGATAAGGGACAGTATCCAATTTCATGGGTACAAAAAGCAGCGCCTTCTCCATATTGAGCGACTGCCAATAATAGCAGATACTGAACAATACCTTGCTAACTGTTTGGCCCTTCTCTTAGGTAGACACACACACACACACACACACATACACACACACACACACACACACACACACACACACACACACACACACACACACACACACACAACCTGCCAGTGGGCAGACATTCAGACAGGCTGAAGAAATGAAGAAATGGTTTCTGTGGCCAGGTGAGGTGATCCGTCTCTGGGCCGCTCTGTGTCAAGCTGGAGCCTTACTTCTGAGATAACCTGTTTCCTCCTGATGGTGCGGCACACTGACTCCCATATGACTGCTGCTCAAGGGCACTACGTTTGACAAAGGTTGTGAACATGAAAATGTCACACACACTTTAATGAATTCCGGGGACTGTTGCACCACTTCTCCATGTTTCTTCAACAGAGACAAACTGCAAACTGGATTTTTTTTAAATAGTGTACTTTCTAAAGCTTTGCCAGACGCCATGTATTTCCAGACCCCCCAGTTCCCCTCCCCCCGAACAGGCCTTGCGACTGAGCAGAGGAGGCACTAGTGCAGTGACCTCCCATCTACCCTTAATCCGCCTCTCCCCACCCGCAGACACGCCCAATTGGGGGGGGGGGGGGGGAGTGTCGATGTGTGAACAATACAGAGAAACTGCTGCAGGCTGAATAAATGGTTTCTGTGGCCAGGGGAGGAGATCCGTCTCCGGGCCGCTCTGTGTCAAGCTGCCGCCTTTACTTCTGAGATAACCTGTTTCCTCCTGATGGTGCGGCACACTGACTCCCATCTGCCTGCTGCTCAAGGTCACTACGTCACTGCACTTCATTTGTCATCTCACTGTACTGATTGAAGCCCTGACCTTTGACCCCCTCACAGCCTTTATGGATCCCATGAATGGCTGAAATCACAGGCTTGAAATCCTGCTGTTGTTCGCCCCCAAAGCCAAATGTGCTGTTCAACGTGCGTCACTAGTTCTGCCCATTGTCAAGGGATATGATTGGCTGTTTGTGAGCTGGGGCGGGTGCACGCTCGGGGTTTGTCTGACGTGTCTGTTAAATGATTGGCTGTTTCCGTGTCACTCGTAGAACGCTCCACGAACAAGGGACATTTTTTCATGCAGCCATGCTATTGTACTTGCTATCGAACCATTTCTTTATTGTATTGATGACGTCTCTATCGCGATATATATTGCTATCGTTTTATGTAACGTCACTCTGTATTTGATTGATATTGTACACATTGTTTCTTTCTATATACTGCATGCACGTGAACATATTTTTAATAAACCTTATGTCAAACCAAAGATGAATCTTCATATTTTGTTCTTCTTACTTGCATTGATGAGTGATTCATTTTGAATGTTGCTACAATATTAATTCCTACCATGTAATATTTCAAAACAACTTAGTGAATTGGGCAACTGAAGGATTAGTATTCTATCTGCAAACTGGTGGCATTCCACTCTGAAATGTAAATCAATGTAAATGTGTATAGACAAGAAAGGGGGAAAAAATCAATGAAAACACACCATATTGTCCAGGGGCTAGGCATTGATTTGAGAGGCTGACAAAGAAGCTGACAGTCAATCGCTATTACAGATGACCGAGTCAAAGCTGATCTAAAACAGCTGCTGATGGATCTGATGCATGGTGGAAGGGTGCAGAAACTACAATCACAGATTCACAGCAAAGCAGACACATTCAGATGAATCTTTACAGGGTGGTTTGGGTTCCTGGAACAACACCTAAACAGCTCTTATTAAGGTTACCCATGATTTATTGTGACAGTATAGCTGCTGCTGGTTTTAGTACAGTAAGTCCTCGCCAACATCCTGTCTATCTGGCTCTGTCTTCTCTCTCTCCACACACACACACACACAAACACACGCACACACACGCACACACACATGCAAACACACAACACATACACACAGCGCACGGCACGCACGCAAATACACACACAACACACACACAGACCTCACCCTTTGTTCGAAGGTTAATTGGGTTGAACCCCAGGTATAGATCATACAGTAGACGGACACACACACACACACACACACACACACACACACAGTCAGACAGACAGACAGACAGACAGACACACACACACACACACACACACACACACACAGTCAGACAGACAGACAGACAGACAGACACACACACACACACACACACACACACACAAACACACACACACACACACACACACACACACACACAGTCAGACAGACAGACAGACACACACACACACACACACACACACACACACACAGTCAGACAGACAGACAGACTTGTGAGGTGGATATTTATTTATGCAGCAGCATAATTCTTCTCTGTCTGGAGCTCATCAGTAACGTCAACCTCCTGACCACCTGTCTCACCACAGCCTATCAGCAACCTCCTGACCACCTGTCTCACCACAGACTATCAGCAACCTCCTGACCACCTGTCTCACCACAGACTATCAACCTCCTGACCACCTGTCTCACCACAGCCTATCAGCAACCTCCTGACCACCTGTCTCACCACAGCCTATCAGCAACCTCCTGACCACCTGTCTCACCACAGACTATCAGCAACCTCCTGACCACCTGTCTCACCACAGACTATCAACCTCCTGACCACCTGTCTCACCACAGACTATCAACCTCCTGACCACCTGTCTCACCACAGACTATCAGCAACCTCCTGACCACCTGTCTCACCACAGACTATCAACCTCCTGACCACCTGTCTCACCACAGACTATCAACCTCCTGACCACCTGTCTCACCACAGACTATCAGCAACCTCCTGACCACCTGTCTCACCACAGACTATCAACCTCCTGACCACCTGTCTCACCACAGCCTATCAGCAACCTCCTGACCACCTGTCTCACCACAGACTATCAACCTCCTGACCACCTGTCTCACCACAGACTATGAACCTCCTGACCACCTGTCTCACCACAGACTATAAACCTCCTGACCACCTGTCTCACCACAGACTATCAGCAACCTCATCACCAACTTTACAATTGATTGCATTTATATAGCACTTTTCAAGGCGCCCAAAGCGCTTCACATATCGATTCAGGCAGTGTTAGGCAAGTTATTCAGGAAATGTAATTAGTTACTTAGTGATTCCTCATTTAACACGTTCACTGCCGTCGACGAGATATCTCGTCAAAAAAAATCCAACGGTTGACTGCCGTCGACGAGTTATCTCGTCAAAAAAAAAAAAAAAAAAATTGACGGTGGGACGTGGATCAAACCCTTTTACATCTCCTATAAAAATATGGGAGCCACCGAACGTGTACAACCCATTCCACCGACCCACTAAGTGGCGACAGTGCTCTCCAGACTAGAGGAAGCCGAGCCAAAACTGCAGGGAAAAGCGTGAGGAAACCATTCTCATACTGTAGAATGGTTTGGCGAAAACGCTTTCGCCAAAACGGTGGCGCACAACGGTGGGGGGTTCCAAAAATAGACTGGGTGCAACACACTTTGAAACACGCAGCATAAAGCGAATCGCACAAAGCTTCATCCCAGCTCTCAACCGAAACCCCAAGAAACGAACGAGCCCCATCCAGGCTCGCCCGACGAGGGGCCGCCAGGCAGCAGACAGGCAGCAGAAACTCGCTTGTGACACACCCGCTGCAGAGCCACGGAGGGAGGAGGAGAACACCCACGGAGGGAGGAGTTTGAAGGAGAGGGGGGTGGGGGTGCTGTTATGGAGGAAATTACTTTCAGAACTATTGTTTAGATGTCTGATGTCTTACTGATGCCAAAAATAAATGGTTAAAGTGACTGTTCTATCGAATTTCACAAAAAAGCAATTATCTCAGCTTTCATTCTCAGACGCTGAAACCATGCTGTATTCAACTGCTAATGCCTACATAACTACTAACTCTACAAACTAACTCTTTTAGACAGAGAAAGCACACATTCTATTAGTTATTTTGAGATATTTTGTGTTCACAAAGTCCTAGCAGAAAATAATCCTCGGCTCTTGAAAGATGAGCCAGAATCCTCAAAAAAAAACTTGGCAGAAGCTACCTACAGTAAAAAAAAAAACTGTTGGCAGTGAATGTGTTAAAAAGTAAGAAAATTACTTATTTATTGCTTGGTTTCAAAACTAAGCATTGTTTTTCTGTGATGCGCCCCGTTAAGATTTTACAGTATCTGAGGTAGTCTTTGTCTTTGACAGTAGGCTATTTTTATGAGAGGTCTGACTGTCTGCATGCATTGGTGCATTCGTTCAAAATGTACCGCCCCACGAGGTCGTGGTTGGTCAATTCATATGTCTGTCACGTGTTTTGTTTCGCAATTAGGGGCGGTCTTTAATCACTTTGCAAGAGTTGTGCGCCAGACGTAGATATTTATGTACGGCTGGCTACTACGAGATATTGCTTATATCGAACCTCACATTATACTTTTGTTTTTGCATGTCTGTCCTACTTTGACTCAGTTTTGGTGCTATGAATGATTATTGCAGTTTTTCTTCAGCATCCCCCGGGTCTGCCTCTTACCTCACTTTCTGCTCTGGTATGTTTGTTTTATTGCAGTTGCACAGTCAAGACCTGAAGATGAAATGTAAAGTATGCATTTTGTGCATCTGCAGTATCTGCTCCCTTCATCTATATCTATCTGTACTGTATCTCTCTGCTCCACTCCTCCGTGCACTGTCAGCTCCTCTCCCTCTCTTCCCAACAAAACCTGCATCAGTGGCACATTAGCTCACCTGAGCGAGGAGGAGAGACAGAGTGAAGAGAAACGCAGGAATACGCAGCAATATAGTGCACCTGCTGGCCTAGTCAACCTCTGCTGAGTACCATGTTTGCTTTTCTCATGACACAGTAAACCCTTCAGATCCTTCAGCATTTCCTTGACCCAAAAAATTATACGTCCGGCTGACGCAGGAGGCTAACTTTGAAAATATTACAGTCACTTCTATTCACCTTGATAAAGTTTTGGATTTCCAGCTTACAGCATTTGGGATCCTATCCTGATTGTGCCTAAGCAGGGGTATTAGTTTTATCATCTTATTCAAAATTGTTAATTCCACTAACACAAGATGATGTCACCTACCATTACAGTTTGTAGGGCAGTCTACAAGCTAATTGACGAGACCAGGAGACTGTGTGGATTGAGTTCAGTGCTGTTGGTCTGCTGACTGTACATCTCCAAATGACAGACATGATGTGAGGCGCACATCAGGCACATTAGAGATAGATTCAGATCCATTTTGATATAACTGAGCAAGTTTTGATTCCGTGCCTCTGTATGTAAACACAGCATCTCACAGTCACGAATGCCCCCTAGAGGCCATCTAACGAAGCGTACCTTACCTGACTGTCTGCCTGACATGAATTTGCCTCCTGATGCCCTTGGCTATGCAACAAACAAAACAAACAAACAAAATAAAATAAAATAAAATAAAATAAAATAATAATTATTATAATAATAATAATATAATTTAACATTGATTGGACAGTTAGTGTCATCATCCACCCACTGATGTGATGCAATTAGTTTGCTTGTCTGTGGTATACTTGAGTATCAATCGATTTTTTATGATTAGGAGAATAATTATTATTATAGGTTTTACAGTAATAATATTGATCCTTTATTCAACATTAAGATCAAACTGTTATTTACAATGATGATGACAACAGGCCTTTTTAATCGGGGACTGGTGGAGGGGATGAGAAAGAAAGAAAGAAAGAAAGAAAGAAAGAAAGAAAGAAAGAAAGAAAGAAAGAAAGAAAGAAAGAAAGAAAGAAAGAAAGAAAGAAAGAAAGAAAGAGACGAGACATGAAAGCTAGCAGTTCACAGAAAGCGACTGATTGAAAGTAGGCCAGGCATTAGCTGGACGGTCACATTAAGACATCAAACAGGAATAACAGATACCTCCAGAGTCCAGCAACAAGGACACCACTAAATTAAGACAAGTAAGAGACATTATTTGTGTCATCAATTTGCTGTGTGCCTAATGTCAGAGAGAGAGAGAGAGAGAGAGAGAGAGAGAGAGGGGGCAATTAAATTAAATTAGAGTCATTTGCATGCTAGAGATTATTTATCTCTCTCAACGTAATAGTTGAGCCTGGGGAGAGACTATTTGCATGCAAGTCATTCCACACTGTTCAAAGGAGGTTTGAACTCTGGGGACATTTAGCACACAATGTTGGAGAAGCTGATGAGACTTGTATGAAGTTTCTCAGACTGGGGGTGTCAGTCCGAGGAGAGTTTTTCGGAAATAAAGGCAAGCCAATGGCTTTTCTGCTCAAGAGAACAGTGTATAGGCATTAAGATACTCACTCCATATTACTAACCTATTACGCCCGCCCCCCCCCCCCCCCCCCCCCCACACACACACACACACACAGCTGACAATAATACAATTCTGATACAGTGAAAATGTGTACAGCTAGATTGCATACTGTCACATTCTCCTCATGGTGTTTTTTCCCCCTGAAATTTCCCCCCATTTTCTCCCCAATTGTACTTGGCCAATTCCCCCCCTCCTGCTGCCCCGGTCGCTGCTCCACCCTCTGCCGATCTGGGGAGAGCCATAGACTAGCACCATGCTTCCTCCGACGCATGTGCCAGCCGTTTCTTTTCACCTGACGGGGGGAGCTTCACCGGCGGGACGTAGCACGTCGTGGGAGGATCACGCTATTCCCGCCAGTTCCTCTTCAGGGTGTGTAATTGAGGCGACCTCTCCGATGCCTCTTCCAGCTGGGTCCATGTCGCCAATTTGCATGTTTGATCGCGCTGCTCATTTGCATAATCTGTGTTTTTAATTGCTGTGGGGTTACTGCAGGCCAGCAGGGGAGAGAGCAGCAGCACCACCGTGTGAGGCAGGAAGGGCTGCTGCTCACAGGTGACGGGTCTGTCTAGCTGGGAGGCTTTTCATCAGCCTTCAAGAGTTGTTGAATTTAATCCTTGGTTATAATGTAAGGTCACAGTGAGGTGTAGGGGCAATGACAAACCATAGATTTGTGTTGTCTTGTTTAAATTGGGAGTTGTTTGTCATTTGACCAGCTTTATTTTACATGACACTATACTGGGTCAAATAGTCCCCAGTCAGACATCACCCAGTTTCAGATTGTGAGGCGTCACTGGCTTTGTTAAAGAAATGAGTCACTTGCGTCTGAGCGGGTCGGCGGAAAGGTTATTGCTTTGTGTTATGAAGTGGATTATTGGACTGTTTTGAGAGGTGAATGCTCATTATTGCTGTCTCCTTGACTCCTTGGTCTATAGTCGCTGTCTCAATGTTTCTGCCTGTCCCCAATCGTTATCCTCCTCACTTCACCTCCACCTCTCCCTTACCCCCCCCCCCCCCCCCTTAAATTTGGTCCTACAACATAATGTGACCTACAAAATGTGACAGAGGTGTGGTCTCTCTTGGCTCTTCATATAATAACACAGAGACAGAGCAGAGGGGCCTGCTGGGCATCGAGGAGACGGCACAGTTCTAGTCAAACTCAGCTTAAAGGGACAGCTCACCCTAAAATCCAAAATACATTATTTTTCCTCTCACCTGTAGTGCTATCCATCTATATCGTTTTGGAATAGTTGCCTGAGTTTTGGAGATATTATAGGCCGCAGAGATGTCTGTCTTCTCTTGAACACAATGGAACTGGATGGCACTCGGCTTGTAGTGCTCGAAGCACCAAAAAAATACATTTTGAAAAAGTCAACAGCATTGTCTCTTTCCTGAAATCGTGACCCGGTTACTCAAAATAATGCACAGACTTTGTTATGAGCAGGGAGAAAATCTTGACCGTGGATCTACAGTACTGTGAAAACATGTCAGAACCCCTTAAGCCAGTCATTCTCAACCTGGGGTACGCGTACCCCCGGGGGTACTTGCGCCCCCTGCTGGGGGTACTCGGAGAGATCCCTGGAATCTCAATGTTATTTTATGTGAAATAAAACCAACGTTAAAACATGTTGTACAGTAATACTATCAAAATACTAGGCTACTATTAATGAAAATAAGCTTGAGAAGGTAAATGGGGTTTAAAATAACTTCCACATTGTTGTTTTTAGATTTAGGAACAAAATAAAAAAATTGTTCCTGACGTTTCTGACGGACATTACTACCTGTTGCGCGTACACTAACGTTAGAGCTATTGATTACAAGAAAGCAGGCATGTTGCAAAATTGGCTGAAAACGAACTGGAAAGAGACATGTGGAGGAGTCCCACAGCAATGAAGTTCAACAAGTGAACGAGGAGGACAGGTCAGTGAAACGAGCACAAGCCAGAAGCGCAAGAGCGGCTTGCAGCCACGACGCCTTCCAGTGTTAGATAATGTCATTATCTATTATTATATAATTATAATTATATTATTATTATTGTCTCTATTAGAGGTTAGGGTTGCAGCGCCGGTGTCACGGCCACCACCAGCAATACGCTGTGTTGTTTTATGTGAATATGTCGGCTGGTTAGAATGCATTTCAAGAAACTGCTCTAGCTTTCATTGCAAAACTTCGGCCAATGCTAATTAGCCGACTCCTGTCTGCCTGCCATCACGCTAGCATGTTAGCCAGGCTAATATGCCCGAGGCTCGAGCTACAGTGAATAACACAAACCCCGACAGCTTTGACTCGTGCTGGCTCGTCCCGATGCATATACTTCTACTACCTTCAGATAAAGGTTGTAAGCTCACCTGTAACTATCGGTGACATTCCTGATACCATCCACTTCCATGATCTTTAGACATATGTGTAAACGCATCCCAGCGTATTGGCGACATTTTGGAACCCTCATGTATTGTGCTAACGCTAGACTATGCTAACGCTAACTTTCATAATAACCAACAAGGCTCATTCAGGTCAGGCTTAAGGCCTAAACATGGTCGTCCGTCAGAGCCTCGCCCCGCCGTGTGACGGCGGGGGGGGCGCCGTCCTACGGGGAGGGGCCGCCGTCGGCTGACGGGGGCTGCTCGAAAATGTGACTTCACGGCGACGATACGTGCGTGACGACAGCTGCAGGAGAGTTGTGATTGGCCGTTGCCCTGGCTCTTCGTCGTAAAGTCGCCTTTCAAAGCATGATGTTAGATTATAACAACTAGTTGTGTGGCTTAGCCTTCCCAAATGTTGAGGGTCGTTTTTTAGAATTTAATACATAGAATTGGGAACGTTACATTCAATTTAATTCAGACTGCCTGGCACACAATCTCCGCCATTTTCACACGGAGCTTCCGCGGGGGGGGGGGGGGGGAGCGGGGGCGTAGTGGCGTCCGAGTATGTGGGGCTCGCTGGCGCCGCCAGACGGCGAGACGGCTCCAATTCGAGGCGGACGGACGACCATGTTTAGGCCTTTAGTTTTATAACTTGTACCTGCTGCTCCTGCACATCACAGGACTGGCTAAATGATGCAACATATACATTATGTAAAGTCATGGCATAAATGTGTTTTTATTGAAAAAGGGAGAAACAGGAAGGTCCGGCCAGTGGGTAACGTAGGTCCCTGGAGGACAAGGGCCTGAGAAGTAGCTCAAGAGTTTGATGTATAATATATACATGTCGTGTTAAAGTTGTGTGAACTGTCGCAGTTTTTTAAATGTAAACAGAGTTAGACGGCTAGAGTCAGACATGCACACAAGCCTCGCGCCACTTGGGCTCCATAGGGTTCCATTGCCGTTGCCACCCAGTGACCCAGAGCCAGTCTCCCTCTCTCTTTCTCTCTCTCTCTCTCTCCCTCCCCCCCCCTCTCTCTCTCTCCCTCTCCTCTCCCTCCCCCCACCTATAACCTGGTGTGATGAGTCCTTCCTAGAGCTAAATGTATCCAAAACAAAAGACATGGTCATCAGCTTTAGGAAGACTCCCCCCAGTGACACTTTTACCCGCATCAAGGGTACAGATATTGAGATCGTGGACAGCTACAAACACCTGGGTGTTGTTATTGACAACAAGTTGTGTTTTGATTCACATGTTGCTGCCACATCGAAAAAGGTCCAACAGCATCTCTTTTTTTTGAGAAAAATGCGATCTTTTAATGTATCTTCTGAACTCATGACACTTTTTTATAGGAGTTTTATTGAATCTGTTTTTATGTTTTGCATGGTGGCCTGGTACGGCAACACAACCATGGCCAACAAGAACAGGCTCGGTAGCCTAGTCAAGGTGGCCAGCAAGGTTTCTGGGGGCACCTTGACCCAGCTCCTCGACCTCTACAAGAGGCAGGTGATCAGGAAGACCACGTCCATCCTGGAGGCCCCTGATCACCCCCTCCATTCAGAGTTTGAGCTCTTGCCCTCAGGGCGTCGGTTTAGAGTGCCCGCGACGAGGACCAAGCGCCTCAAACTTTCTTTCGTCCCGGCTGCCATTCAGCTGCTAAACGGCAGTTAGAACTCTAATTCCCTGGCTTTGCCTGTTTGCACCTTACTGCTCACTCTTGCACTTTTTTGATGCTACCTTTTGCACTTTATGATACTTGTTCATTGCCCTGTGCTTTTTTTTGTGCTTTTATGTTTTATGTATGTATGTTTTTAGCTGTAGTTTTATCTTGACTCTTAAGTGTTTGTTTGTTTTTAGCCCTTGTTGTTTTATGTGAGGATTTTTGTGCCTGTTTTAGTGTTTGTGCTGCACTATGTGTGTTTTTAGATTTCCTGTCTGCAAACCAATTTCCCTGCGGGGACAATAAAACTACCTTTGACCTTTGACCCCCCCCCCCCCCCCCCTCTCTCTCTCTCTCCCTCTCTCTGTCTTGGTGTCCATCAAAGGAAATCATTTGTCAGCAGGCAGCAGCTAGCACTTAGGACGCCGCGGGCAGAAGAGGAATGCAGAGAGCAGATGACTGTCATTTGGCGCGGCTCCGGGCCCATCCCGTCTCAGGTCAGGACCCCAGCCCCTATAAACTGGACGGCAGGAATGTGCCTGCAGTCGGTCAACCTGTCTGACCACTCCCTTCATCTGTCTGTCTGTCTGTCTGAATATCTGTCTGTCTGTCTGTCTGTCTGTCCCTCCCTTCCTCCCTGATGTCTCCTTCCGCATGGAAATGAGAGACACGGAATCCTGAGGAGAAAACGTGTGGAGCTTTTATACTCTGTGCGGGTTTCTGCTTGCGGAAGTGAGTGGGAGTCTTGAAAACTCCACTTTGTCCGCCCAGCCGCGTCCACGTAGGGCTGCTGCTCACAGGTGACGGGTCTGTCTAGCTGGGAGGCTTTTCATCAGCCTTCAAGAGTTGTTGAATTTAATCCTTGGTTATAATGTAAGGTCACAGTGAGGTGTAGGGGCAATGACAAACCATAGATTTGTGTTGTTTTGTTTCAATTGGGAGTTGTTTGTCATTTGACCAGCTTTATTTTACATGACACTATACTGGGTCAAATAGTCCCCAGTCAGACGTCACCCAGTTTCAGATCGTGAGGCGTCACTGGCTTTGTCAAAGAAATGAGTCACTTGCGTCTGAGCGGGTCGGCGGAAAGGTTATTGCTTTGTGTTATGAAGTGGATTATTGGACTGTTTTGAGAGGTGAATGCTCATTATTGCTGTCTCCTTGACTCCTTGGTCTATAGTCGCTGTCTCAATGTTTCTGCCTGTCCCCAATCGTTATCCTCCTCACCCCCCCCTTAAATTTGGTCCTACAACATAATGTGACCTACAAAATGTGACAGAGGTGTGGTCTCTCTTGGCTCTTCATATAATAACACAGAGACAGAGGGGCCTGCTGGGCATCGAGGAGACGGCACAGTTCTAGTAAAACTCAGCTTAAAGGGACAGCTCACCCTAAAATCCAAAATACATTATTTTTCCTATCGTTTTGGGATAGTTGCCAGAGTTTTGGAGATATTATAGGCCGCAGAGATGTCTGTCTTCTCTTGAACACAATGGAACTGGATGGCACTCGGCTTGTAGTGCTCGAAGCACCAAAAAAATACATTTTGAAAAAGTCAACAGCAATGTCTCTTTCCAGAAACGTGACCCGGTTACTCAAAATAATGCACAGACTTTGTTATGAGCAGGGAGAAAATCTTGACCGTGGATCTACAGTACTGTGAAAACATGTCAGAACCCCTTAAGCAACCGCCTTCTGCACAATACATGCTGGAATAGACCCCATCCCCCATGACCCTAAACAGGAATAAGCAGGTAATGAAAATGATATTTAGTAACTGTTGCAGTTGCACCCCAATCTTACTCCCTGCTGGTCCTGTGTGAGTCTAGGCTCCTGTAAGGGGGTAGAGTCACTTTATCCAATACTTGGGACCGAGCCATTGAGGCCGATGGTCTTGCCAGCAACTACAGTATCAGCCAATAGTTTGTCCTTCCAGCATTCCATCTTCCTCAGTCCAACACAGCTCTTATGCAGCCCCAGGTGCAGGTTTAGTCTTCTTGGGCAACTTGTTCCTGTTACACAACTTCAACTTTCAAACGTCTGGGTGACCTGCTCTTTGAATAGCAAACGCCTCAAGAAGAGTGCACAAATTACTATGCCAAAATAAATTCAGATCCGCTCAGCAGAGGGAAGACTTAACGCGAGGACACTCATCAACAGTGAAGAAGTGGCCTTCCTCTTGGTCGAGGACTTCATTAATATTTCAGGAGCATGCAGATGATGCAACGTCATCACGTGTGTGTACAGCACCTCACCTTTTCACCACACTAACCATCAATCCACCATGGAGTGCTGGAGTACTGTGTGAGGCGCAGTGTTCATTAGAAGTGTGCTCCTACATACAGTACATACAGTACTGTACTGTAAACACAGGTAAGGTGAATGCTGAATAAGGATCTGTTCCAAAATCCCCAAAATGTAGAGAGGTAAAGTCACGTTCACTTCCGGGTTAGGCATACGAACCAATGGATTTCATCCGCCATTTATTTTCCCATAGACATTTTGTAAAATACTTATAGGCTTTTACTTTGTAAAACCAAGCGATTCAGCTATATTTAGAATCATAGAACATTTCACTCGGACCAAAACTTAAAAGAGTAGTGGATTTAAAAAAAAAAAGTCTGCATTTATTTTTGTTTTGGTCCAAGTGAAGTTATATAGTCTCGGTTTTCGTTTGGTTTGACCAAGTAAAACTATTTTTAGTTTACTTTTAGAGGATGAAATCCCTTCCTTTGTAAACTTAACATGGAAGTGGGTGTGACTTTGGCTCGTTGTCCAATAATCTCTCAAGTACAGAGGATTCTGTTTGTAAGAGGGCTGCCATGGACATTGCTGACTATCCTACCATACTTTGTGATCTCAGCCATTTTGAAAGTCTTGGGTTTCATGAAAATGTATAAGGAAAGCAGAAGGTAATTTAGGTATAACAGGTTTATTCTTGCCTGGTGTGGCTGGTTCAATTAGCTCCCTGTGGGCAGAGATCTGATTAGCCACAGATGGCGACACAGAGGGGACTGATTATGGGAAGCTATTTTAGACCGCATATACTGTACAAGCACAGCTAAAATAGGAACAGGTGATATACGTAATATTAAGATTTGATTGAATCTAGACAGCCATGCAGAACACCTCATGAGCCATGAGCGTGTAATGTATGGTTAGAGTAGGAGAGGAAGGAGGGGGGGGCGGGACTTCAACCCCAAACTCTTGTAGTGTTGAACTTAAATTTTTCGTTAAAGTTTCTCAATGTTACTGAAATTCCCTTGCTCTGTGATCTGAACTCATTCATATTTGACATGAAAGTTACTCCAGCTCATGCAGAAATCCTTTTCTTATGGGAGTCAGTCAATATCCCAGTCTTCAGGAGCCTGGCATCCAGCCCGGGTGAATCGCATGCTGTCTGAGATGCCTGATTGGCTGGTCGATGTAGGCGGGATTACTCTACTGATGGCGCGTTACAGAGCACAGCACCGGAGGTTAAAAATGAATTGGATGATAGCAAGATTTAACAATTTTGACAGTCCTTAAAAAACGTATGGCATTGATGAATAAAAAAAAAGGAACAATCCGTGTGTTTAAAAGCCTTTATAAGAGGTCAAGATGTATTTGTGGCGCTTCCCACCGGCTTTGGTAAGCGCTTAATTTACCTGCTCGCTCCTCTGGTGGCTATGGGACGGCCAAATCCTCTTGTATTAGAGCTGAACAGTCACGTGACATCTCTTGCCCCGGAAGAGAGTTCCCCATTCATTTTCTGCATAGACGTTTCGAAAAACCCTTATATAACAAGTTATAAGGCTGGAACCAAGGCAACCAGAGACCTACTGAATCGTGAGTGACCATAACAATGTTCACATTTCACTTGGAGCAAAAACAAAAAAAT
>NC_139631.1:38163782-38168782 GCF_964638095.1 Poromitra crassiceps
CTTATTCTTGTGACTTGTTTTGGCCCTGCACCCAAGTTGATTGTTTGCCGGGAGTGTGCTCGCATTCGGTGAGTTTTGACAAATACCGGTAATATTTCCAGTTTATAGAGAGATTATTTCACTTATAATTCATTCACTATATCACAATTCCAGTGGGTCAGAAGATTGCATACACTGAGTTTACTGTGTGCTTTTAAACAGCTTTAGAAAATTATGTCATGGCTTTAGAATCTTCTGATTTACATCATTTGAGTCAGTTGGAGGTGTACCTGGCTGTGGAAGGGTTATGTGTATGAGTTAGGACTCGTTTTACTCTGGATACAGATGCTTTTGTACCTGTTGACATTCATATCTAACCAGAGGTGAATGTACTTTGGTGTGAAAAGTGCAAATCAATCCCAGAACAACAGCAAAGGACCTTGTGAAGATGCTGGAGGACACAGGTATCAGCTACATCAGGGAGCATGGACCTTGTGAAGATGCTGGAGGACACAGGTACTATCAGCTACATCAGGGAGCTTTTGTCTTTGTCAGTTTATATTTACTGTATATGCTTAACTCAAAGCTAAGTGGGTTCTTCCAGTAGCTGGGGGCAACTGGAAACAGGTAGACCTACAGGACTATTTACTGACTGCACTTTAAATTGAACTGAGCTTAAATTAGTGTTGATGAATGATGCACTCATAATAGAGGACTTTGAACACAAATGTTCTAAGAAAGTAAGAAGAACTTCACGGCATATTTCATAAAACACTGGCAGGATAAAACGAGGGGAGAAGGAAAAGTGAGATGCATGTTGAAGCAAGTTTATACTACCACGTAATAATAATATGGTTCCATCATAAGCTATTTTTAAAAATGTTTATTCAGGATTAAAGAAAATGCATTTTGTACAGGTCCCATTAGTTTTCCACTACAGGAAGTGAAAATGTAAAGCAGCCATATCTGAAATGAACTCTGAATGCAGATGGGGATTTAATACGGTCATTCTACTGAATGGAGAAAACTGCTTGTTATTTGCCATTTGCTTTTCTATCTTCTGCTTGGTGCGTTTTTGATGTCTGTTTTGAATTCTGTTGCCCAATTCACTTGTATCGTCTATTATCATGTACCGTCTATTACCGTCTATTATCATGTACCGTATGTGTGCATTATGCAAGCAAACTAAACTCATCCCAAAATATCTGTGATTCATTTGTGTCAACACTTAACTCTCAGTTGGATAGTTTTCATCTGAACTGTCCCACATCCTTGAACATTTACAAGTCTGAAAACTGAGTGTAACTCTTGTATGGTGTTACAGATGGTGATGACAGAGTGTAACTCTTGCATGGTGTTACAGATGGTGATGACAGGCCATGATGTGCAACACGGGATGGTCACTAACATCTTTCCATCAAACTGTCGAAATAATAAATACCGGTACTCAAAGAGAAACCAAATGTGGCATTCTCCACAGTTCTGTAGCTGCCTGGGAAATCGTTGCGAGAAAACACACAGATGAAAGAATAGAATAGAAGAACTGGTAAACTGGCAAGAATATGGTCCATTTCAATACAGGACGTGTGGTAGCAATACAAATAGAGATGAAAAGCTTCAATATTTACACGCACACATTTAACTCAGTGTAACACTACACTGTGCACTACAGTCATATTAGATCAATAATGATACGACTAGGCCTACTGCTATAAGTATGCATATTGCTGTGGAAAAAACTTCATATGTTGGAGATATGAGGTTTTCACGTGCCAGTCAGGAAAAAACATACATTTATGGAAATAGTAAATACTGTAGCTTAAACTGATACCAACATGAGTTATGAGCAGTAATTGCGAGCCTTGAATGTTGAGCAAATTTTGGGTTTTGACATTTGCATGTTCGGTTTGAGGTTTCTGTCTCCGTCAACAGCGTAAGAACGAAGTTAGCTTCTTAAAAGTGTACAAAGTATCCCTACTTAAACAAATCCTGGATTTTCAAAGATCTTCAGCTGCTGTTAGTCCCGAGTGTGTTGCTAGTATCGGTGGCTGCGGTGATTCTGAAGTGCTGCTGTTGTGTGAAGCGACGTCTGGGGAGCTCTTTGTCAAAGTCCCAGTAAAAAGACTGTGAATATCCGAAGACCTCTTCTACCTTAACCGACAGATAGAAGCAATTTTCAGCTGGAGATGCGCTGAATGAGGGTTCGGAATCAAAATTAACTTTGTGCCGGAGGAGGAGGCGAGGAAAGAGATCCACAGATTTGATCATCCGTGTCGTCGGTTACAAAAACAAACCAGGCGCAAAATAGCAAAAACCAACAGGTGCAGTCAAATAAGACATGGAGAAGAAAACGACAAAACAAAACATATCCACTGCTATGACCAAAATGATTCATCTGTACACAAATGAAGGCAAAGTGTCTGAGAATTCAGGAGAGTTTCCGCTGCTCTCCCAAAAGACATCCAGTCCATCCGTTCATCAATGCGCCAAATCAGGAAGTTTAACCGGCTTCGTCCGCTGTGCAGTGGAGGAGAGTGATGCCACAGACGGCTGAAATATTCAGGTTTTTTGCTCAGGTACAGACCAGCGTCCTGTCTCGGCAGCCAATGAGAAATCCCGTTGCAGGATAGGCGGGGCTGCTGCTCAGCTAGTAGTCAGATCTGACTTTGCCGGCAGCTCCAGGGTCTCGGCAATCTCCCCTAACTCGTCCAGCAACTCCGTGAACGCTGGTCGTCTGAAGGACTCCACCTTCAATTAGAAGAGAGTGGATTTCAGTTGAGGCCTTAAAAGACTACTGTAGTCACTACACCGTCACCTTACCCAGTATAGGCACCACAATCATCTCTGTGTCTCTGGAAGATAGCTCTGTCTGGTTAGCATGCTACAGCTTTAACATTCAAGAAAGTAATTATAGGCAACTAGCCTCATCGAAACAATGAACACTAGTAATTATATATATATATATATATATATATATATATATACTGTATATATATATATACTGTATATATATATATAAGGTAAAGTAAAGTCCCACTGATTGTCACACAATGTGTGAAATTTGTTCTCCGCATTTGACCCATCCCCTGGGGGAGAGGTGAGCAGCAGCAGTGCTGCGCTCGGGAATCACATTTAACCCCCCAATTCCAACCCTTTGATGCTGAGTGCCAAGCAGGGAGGCAATGGGTCCCCATTTTTATAGTCTTTGGTATGACTCGGCCGGGGATCGAACTCACAACCTCCCAGTCTCAGGGCGGACACTCAGACCACAAGGCCACTGAGCTGGTATATACTGGTATATACTGTATATATATATATATACTGTATATATATATATATATATATATATATATATATATATATATATAGATAGATATATTCATATAACAATGAACACTAGTAATTATATATATATATATGTATATATATATATATATATATATATATATATATATATATATATATATATATATACATATATACACACATACATAGACTATAGGCACAAGAATGTTTAGCACTTTATTCCCCAAAATATTTAACTCACTTTACCAACATAAAACATAATGGCCTCTATCTTCCCAAAAGCGCTAATTTTGCGCTTAAGGCTTCTCCCTTAAACACAAACGTGAGCTTGCACACAGAGTGTAACAGTGTCTTCTTCCTTCTTGGGCCTGACAGGTCCTGACAAGGCCAGAGCGATGCCATCAGCTTGTGTTTCTGTCCCTGTGTTTAAATGTGAGCCGGCAGTCCATCTGTATACCTACCATACAGCAGCTGCTCGCAAGCTCCAAGACACGCTGAGGACAGCCGGTCACCAGCCCTCTGAATGCACTCACGTCCAGCCCATAGTCCTGCAACACACCAACACAAGTACAGGTCTCGTCTAAGGGCGATATTGAAGTGTAATCTCGTCTAAGGGTGATAGTTAATAACCTCACTAATTACTCTACCTGTGTTCTGGGTAGTATCTCTGGGTTACTCTACCTGTGTTCTGGGTAGTATCTCTGGGTTACTCTACCTGTGTTCTGGGTAGTATCTCTGGGTTACTCTACCTGTGTTCTGGGTAGTATCTCTGGGTTACTCTACCTGTGTTCTGGGTAGTATCTCTGGGTTACTCTACCTGTGTTCTGGGTAGTATCTCTGGGTTACTCTACCTGTGTTCTGGGTAGTATCTCTGGGTTACTCTACCTGTGTTCTGGGTAGTATCTCTGGGTTACTCTACCTGTGTTCTGGGTAGTATCTCTGGGTTACTCTACCTGTGTTCTGGGTAGTATCTCTGGGTTACTCTACCTGTGTTCTGGGTAGTATCTCTGGGTTACTCTACCTGTGTTCTGGGTAGTATCTCTGGGTTACTCTACCTGTGTTCTGGGTAGTATCTCTGGGTTACTCTACCTGTGTTCTGGGTAGTATCTCTGGGTTACTCTACCTGTGTTCTGGGTAGTATCTCTGGGTTACTCTACCTGTGTTCTGGGTAGTATCTCTGGGTTACTCTACCTGTGTTCTGGGTAGTATCTCTGGGTTACTCTACCTGTGTTCTGGGTAGTATCTCTGGGTTACTCTACCTGTGTTCTGGGTAGTATCTCTGGGTTACTCTACCTGTGTTCTGGGTAGTATCTCTGGATTACTCTACCTGTGTTCTGGGTAGTATCTCTGGGTTACTCTACCTGTGTTCTGGGTAGTATCTCTGGGTTACTCTACCTGTGTTCTGGGTAGTATCTCTGGGTTACTCTACCTGTGTTCTGGGTAGTATCTCTGGGTTACTCTACCTGTGTTCTGGGTAGTATCTCTGGGTTACTCTACCTGTGTTCTGGGTAGTATCTCTGGGTTACTCTACCTGTGTTCTGGGTAGTATCTCTGGGTTACTCTACCTGTGTTCTGGGTAGTATCTCTGGGTTACTCTACCTGTGTTCTGGGTAGTATCTCTGGGTTACTCTACCTGTGTTCTGGGTAGTATCTCTGGGTTACTCTACCTGTGTTCTGGGTAGTATCTCTGGGTTACTCTACCTGTGTTCTGGGTA
>NC_139631.1:38171282-38241357 GCF_964638095.1 Poromitra crassiceps
AAACATACAAACATAATCAGCATTCAATATTACAAAGTGGTGCTACCAGCCACCCTAAGGTGCTTATGTGCTTGTAAGCGATGTACTTGGGATTTCCTGCAAGGGGTCGATAGGAAACCAGCCGGGCGAGTCACCTGTCGCCCCAAACCTCATCGATGTAGACTAAAAACAGGTCCCATATATAGTTAGAATTTTTTTAAGTGAGTTGATTTTCAGGAACCGGAGTCTCTCCATCCGTATAACAAAGATCATGTCCGTCAACCACAATTGGTGAAGAGGTGGACTTTCATTCCTTAAGAATGAGTTTTTTTAGCACCAGTTGGCACCATATTTTGGCAGAGAATCGCGCCAATGATTTGTAATTCTAGTTTGAACTAAACGCAGCCCTCACCCTAGTTTTACAACAGAGCTAATGTAACTGCAATGTGACATGTTGCCAGGTGAGGGCAGTGTAGGACTGGTTGTCTGGACCATGGTCTGGACAGTATAAGGGGGGAAGGCAGGGAAACTCAACTATATATTTATCTATCTACCTTATCTATCTATCTATCTATCTATCTGCCTCTCTATATTTTTCTGTATCTATTCATGTACTTATTTATAATATTTGATCATTTATCTGTTGATATATCATTGTATTTGGCTGTTTATTGTTTTATATTTTGTTTTTTGCCAGATAGCTTTGCCTAATCACATCCGCTCCCATTCAGTAAGCACTTCTACCCTGGAGCAAAGTGGATGTTCAGCTGCCAGACAACCAGACGCTAGTGAGTCTCTCAGTGGGCTCACCTTCCAAACAAACTAAATAATTCAGCTTTGACGCACTCTGCTGATGGACAGCTACGCACAACAACAGAACGAAGCACAAAGGTTTTAGGCCAAAAGGGAACTGATATTTGAGAGTTTCATACCAAAGAAATTAAACTAAAACCCTCCACTGAAAGCCAGTTTGCACCAGAATGCTCAGCACACATTAGGTGGCCATGTTTGAAGGAAGGCCTGTGTGGGAATTTAGCCAGTGCACCTGGGTTACACCCCCCAGGGCACCTGGGTTACACCCCCCCAGGGCACCTGGGTTACACCCCCCAGGGTACCTGCGTTACACCCCCCCAGGGCACTGGGTCACACCCCCCAGGGTACCGGGGTCACACACCCCAGGGTACCTGCGTTACACCCCCTCAGGGCACTGGGTCACACACCCCAGGGCACTGGAGTCACACCCCCCAGGGTACCTGGGTCACAGCCCCCAGGGTACCTGGGTCACACCCCCCAGGGCACCGGGGTCACACACCCCAGGGTACCTGGGTTACACCCCCCCAGGGCACTGGAGTCACAGCCCCCAGGGTACCTGGGTCACACCCCCCAGGGTACCTGGGTTACACCCCCCAGGGTGTAAATAATAACATGGTCTAAATAATAACAGCATTATTAGAAATAGTGTTAAAAAAGATATTAGTTAGATTTAGAGATTGAAAAAAAGCTTAAACATCTTCAAAGGGAAAGACACCTTTCTGACAGGAAGTGCATGAAACTCAAGGTGCGTAACTCTATGGCCCTACCCACAGAACAGAACCCATTCTCATTCATTCAGATATCTTGAGGTGAGGTCAAGGGGCCGCTTTGAAAATGGCCATGCCAATTTTTTCCCTCGCCCAAATTTTGCCTACATTTGGAGCGTTATTTAGCCGCCTTGCCGACATGCTAGGGTGACATGGTTGGTAGCAATTGATTCATTTTTTTGTCAAATCCATGGCGGGCCAAAACAAACGGGGTGCGGGCCCCTGACTACACATGTACGTATGTTAATTGCTATTTACAATCCCAGCGACTGTCTGTGCATGCTGTCTGTATGCCTGTGGGTTTCTGTTTGTGAGGGCCTTTGTGTGTGTGTGTGTGTGTGTGTGTGTGTGTGTGTGTGTGTGTGTGTGTGTGTGTGTGTGTGTGTGTGTGTGTGTGACGTCTCAGCATCTGGCTTTCATTGCCCAAGAAGCCTTTTCCATTCAGTAGCCCTGTCATTACGCAGCGCTCCTGGGAAAAGCTCCAGTCTCAGACCTCGTCGCTAACTTTAGCCGCAGCCCCTCCCCTCCCCGCCAAGGCCCCTCCCCTCCCCACCAAGGCCCCTCCCCTCCCCGCCAAGGCCTCTTAAAAGAGCATCGACTTTGATGCAAGTTAGCTGCCACTGAAGAATATTCACAGTGGCTGTGTTGCTTTGGAATGTAATGCTATGAAAAGAAGAGGACAGAATTCAGGCTATACATCACAGTAGTATCAACAAGTGTATTTGTGAGTTGTGAAGGAGGGGGGGGGGGTGCACACATGAATGATTATAGAGTTGTGGGGGGGGGGGGGGTGAAGCACAAATTAATGCCTTTATGAAATGCATTGGGTTTGTGTTGGTACTGTAGTAGTTTGCCTTGCCATGATCAGTGACCACTAGAGGGCACACAGTTGACATACTGTAGCATTTGATGTCACACTGCATCACTGCATGCTATACATGCTATACATGCTATACATGCCATAGACTAACAGGCTCCGAAGAAATATGAGGGGCCTTATTCTGACACTTAAAGGAACACTCCGCCCATTTTCAACCAGCTTTGTATCATTAGAACATCAGTAGTATATCAGAAAACTAAACGGTTTTGAAGTCTCATTTAATTTGACAGTTATTGAGTGTTGTATAACGTAACTCAAATTAATAACTCATTAACTCAAATCAACTCTCAATAACTGTCAAACTATTCATCGTTCATCTAGTTGATGACCATGAATGGAGTATGCGGGTAGATTTTGGCCAAGTCAACTTTAACACTTAGAGAAGGTGATAACGAAAGTAAAAGCTTATTTTTGTTTTATTGGGACTGTTTTTACTGACATTAAAACTAGAATACGTCACACTGGTGCTGGTAAATGATAATAGGCACTATTGCCCAACACTGTTTGGAGCAAACAGCCCCTGAGCAAAGCTTATGTTTGTGCCCAGCCTAATGACATCAGCAACGGCTCATGGAAAGAATAACAATGTTAGTCTGCAGCAAAAATCTAATTATATATAATAATGTTCATGTTATATAATGTACTGTAATTAGCTTTATTCACACAGCAGCCATAGATGATTTAGGTCATAGGCTGCTCGGGGTGGGAAACGCTACCCAAAGGACAGGAAAGTTGTTGGAAACCGAGGCAAACTCAACCAGTGTCTGCATAAAATATTGAAAATATACACCAAATTCTTTGTGGAGAAATGAGCAGACCCACCATCATATATCTTTCCAAGTTTATCTTCCTCATTTTAAAACATAGCCAGGTGTCCATGCTTGTTCATATTGTATATTTAGTTCTGGGTCCGTATTAAGATGATCATTTATTCAGATATTATTTCTACTTGGATAGACCTGAGAGACTAAAGTGGGGAGTGTTGGATAATGGGAGTGACTTGGTGAGGACAATCGATCTTTCTATATTAATATAAAAAGTATGTGTAATATTTGGAGTACAATAGAAAATGCTACCCAATAAACACATTAGCAAAAAAGAAAACGTCTTATGTTCATAAGGCCTGAGGAAGGATGAGTGGGTCGATTTAACGTGAATAATGCAGATTTTATTATGATCAAAAATAGGTGTTATGTCAGCACCACCAACCAAAGTGAAAATTTTGCAGCTCTGCCACTGATACTGTTAAACTAGTCAGGTACATCTTACACAACTAGACCTAGATGAAAAATACCTGTGACAGCCTGAAGTAAGTTACTGTCTACTAACATTAACAATATGAATTCAGTCCAGTCACACTGTCTCTACTAACATTAACAATATGAATTCAGTCCAGTCACACTGTCTCTACTAACATTAACAATATGAATTCAGTCCAGTCACTGTCTACTAACATTAACAATATGAATTCAGTCCAGTCACTTTGTCAATGTCAAGCATCCTTCCTGGGCAGGACTTGTCCTTCCTAGTCACGTCCTACCTCTGTAGGCACGAGTCCTTCCTCACATTGGAAGAGCAAACCTTTGGAACAGGCTAGCGAGTGTGCGATGGCATCATGGTCCCAGGTTAACAGGCGCTTTTAATAACATCTAGGAAAGGGCATTGCAAATGAGCTTAGGCTACAAATGTTGTGATACATGACATCAGATGTTTCTTGGGAAATGTTATTCAGTCAAATGAAATGCTTACTGTCTATGACGTCAATCAAATATGGCCACCGTGTGAATAAAGTGACTTGAGACAGAGCCAAGTGAGTTGTGCCCCAGGGTGACGTACATGGGTGCAGGGGGAAGAGGCCCCTAGTTCCTCACACAAAAGCCACCGTGCGTGCGTGTCGTGTGTGTGTGTGTGTGTGTGTGTGTGTGTGTGTGTATGTGTGTTAACAGGTTGTGTGTGAAGTAACAGCACTCCGTGTGTAAGTCTATTAACATGACAATGAGCCGACTGTCATGTTTCCCCTCCCCTCTGCATTACCCACTGTCACTACTGTGATGCCTGGCAACCACAAGAGACTGACCATACCAACAACACGCTCACGCGCGCGCGCACGCACGCACGCGCGCGCGCGCACACACACACACACACACACACACACACACACACACACACACACACACACACACACACACACACACACACACACACACACACACACACACACCTCCCACTCTCTAGCGCAGTCTATTCATCACAGTCTATCAAGTATATTATGTGTGGCCAGGATAGTACATTGTTCACAATATGGCATAAATGAGAAAGCAGGGATTTTTCAGTAACAGTGTGCGTTTTTAGTTTAGTTTTTGTTTTCACCAGACCTGAGTCGATCCATGTTTGCAAATAATTCAGCGTTTGATTTTAACTGCATGGAGTACCAGATGGGTGGGGTTTAGCATACCGTTTCACGACAAGGTTAATGTAGCGCTATCAACGATTGCACTTCTCTTGCTAGCTCTTCTAGGCAGCATTAGTGAAGCAGCAATCCAAGCAATTCAGCTATATTCAGATTCACGAGAGACCTAGAACATTTCACTCGGACCAAAACAACAAAAAAAGCATAGTTCTTTATTTAATTTTTTTTTTAAACCCTTACTTTAAGAACTTTAAGAAAATACTTTAAGAAACGTCAATGGGAAAATGAAATTGGAATTAAATCTCTTAGGCCCCATGCTGAACCCAGAAGAGGGCGTGATTTATGCACTCTATAGCACAGTTGTTCTCAAATGGGGGTCCGGGGACCCCCAGGGGTCCGTGGCACTTTGCCAGAGGGTCCGCGAAAAAAAATAAAAATTTAAACTTTTTTTGCGTGCAAAAGCTTCATAGTTCAACGAAAATATTGTATGCTTTAAATCTAAAATGGTTCATGGATTACATTCTAATCTAACAAACCTATCAATTTAAAAGTCAAGCATGTTAATGTGGAAACAATTAAGCTTAGCCCGAAATCACAAATCAGAATGAGGGGGTCGCCGCTATATTCTATCTTGTAAGGGGTCCTTGGCTGAAAAACATTTGAGAACCTCTGCTATAGCAGGCAGCGGAGAGGTTCACTCTTCCGGGTATATGATGTTATCATCTCCTCCAGAGTCCCTTATCCGCCCCTAGAATTCCACGCCACTCTCTTTCCCAAGCTGTCTAAATCAGTGATACGCACGTATTTACAAGCATCACAGAAACATTTCAAAGCCACTGACCAGAGCAGAAGGGTTCATTGCTTCTCGACAGCGGGGTTTGAAAGCTTGATGCTGCTCATAAATGCCTCTTTTTATCCAAATTCTCTGCTGGTGATATTATTTTTTCGCGAATCCAAGATGACACGACGTGCCTTCTTTGTTCTCCCGTGTGCTTCCGACCAGAGGGGCGCTGTGGAGCACTATGATGGCTTGGCGCAGCAGCACAAGACAGAATTATTGGTATATTAAAGTTATTTATAAGCAACGTCGAGCTTTCAAACCCCGGCAGTGGTTCCCAACCTTGGGGTCGCCGGGAAAAAAATGCGGGGTAAGTACCTTGGAGTTGAGGTCTCTGTGGTAGATGTTCTTGTAGTGCAGGTAGATCATTCCTCTGGTGATGTCACAGGCCAGGTCCACCTTCTCTCGCCACGAGAGGGGTACGTCCTTTCTGGCCAGAAGCTCCTCCAGACAGCCACCACTCACGTACTGAAAGTAACATCCAACACACACGTGCACGCACACACACGCGCACGCACGTGCACACACACACACGCACGCACGCACGCACGCACACACGCACGCACGCACACACACACACACACACACACACACACACACACACACACACACACACACACACACACACACACTGTTATCACTGTATCAAACCTCCACCTGCCTATGGAAAAATAGAATCATGAAAAAACAAAACAAACAAACCAAAAATAAGAAACAAAACATAAAAAAAATAACAGTAAAATCAAAAATAAAAGTACAATAATAAAGATAAATTTGAAATAGAATATAGTCATATATATATACTGTATATATATATATATATAGTCATAATAGTATATTTGTTATATATTTATTTGCTACATATAATAATAATAGTAATAATAATAAAGGTAATAATAATAATAATAATAATAATTCATTTATTTTATAAAGCGCTTTTAAAGTCGAGCTGAACCCAAAAATGACTTTTCTTTTCTTTTAGTTCAAATACCTGGGTATGCAGTGCACCTATTTAATAATGTATGCCAAAAAAATCACAAAAAGCGAATTTCTTTAGTTTTTCACACTTTTTCACATCAAAAGTTCATTTTTCAAGATTTCATTCATAACAGTAATCTACAGTTTGCTGACGTCACCTAGTACTATCAAATTTCTACCCCATTTCAACCAATCATATCACGACCTATCACGACATGACAGCTGTCAATCAAATCTTCATTTCAGGATCATTTTCTCTTCCAAATGAAGGAGAAAATGGTGCCTAGTGCCTGTCATCTGGCAGAATTTCTAGCCCATAAACTAACTACTAACTTGGCCAATTGTATGTAATATACTAAATAAATCAAACGGTAATGTCTGAGAATGCAAAGAAATGTAACTGGCTCGTTAAAACTCGCATTCCAGGAATATTGTATTTACCGCTTTATAACGGGTGATAGATTTCTTACTCACAGATGTATTTTATATGAAAAGTTAGGCTGGCCCTCTCTGACAGCTCGAAGGGAGCAACACTGTCTTTTATTCATTTATAAAGCCCTGATTGGGAAACTCCCCCTGTACATGTCCTCACTCATTAGTCAAGTGAACACAAACTATCAAACCCGATCGCATTCACATATCAGGTTGTCTGTTCCACGAGCAAGGACTGAACTAGGAAAAAGTGCCTTTTCTTATTATGCTGCTGATAAATGGAATTTGTTGCAAAACATTCTGAAATTGAATCAGCTGATTCCCCTGGAATCCTTCAGAGTGCTTCTTGACGGTACTCTGCAAAATGAATGCTCTTGTTTTATTTGATCTGCTCTTATCTTGTTTTTTTTGTTTTTTTTGTTTATTTCTATCTGGAGTCTTGAATGTTTTCTATATAGTGTAATATTTGTATTTGTAAGTTGTCTGTAATATTGTAACTATTGTAAATGTTCTCACTGTAACAGGGCTCCCTTGAAAATGAGAGCTTGCTCTCAAGGGCTCTTCCCTGTGTAAATAAAGGTTAAATAAAAAATAATAAAAAATAGTGATAATGGCGCACGCCTGAGAGCCTGGTTGTCAGGGGTCGCCGATTCCAGGCCGGCGGGCAGCACCCATGCATCGGATTGTCCGCTCGTTCCACACAGAATAGCTGGCTGCCTGGTACTCGGCAGATCCCACTCGCGTAGAACGACAACACACTGAATCCCACTCGATTTGGGGGTGGAACACGCCAGGATTGGCCAATGCCAAAGCCAGTCCCCAGAATTGTCAAATCAAATCATCGACATGCTACTATATGACCCGCCTCTCAACCTGTCATCTCAGACAAGTTCTGTTTTCAGTCTGAAACGGACTCCGACCCACGCGCCACTTCAGTTCGACTTTAAATGACCCAAAGATGCTGACACAGTATGACTACATAGAAAACAAGATAACAGGTAACAATTAACACATCGATCAAGGATATATGGAACATCATATACATAAAATAGTAGCTAGTACCTGAACTATTCTGATGTGGTAAACACCCACCCATGTGGTGTTAAATAGGTTAACAGCATCACACTGCAAATAAAACACTATTGGGGGCAGGTCTGGTAACATAATGAGGGCCTCCCTCGCATGCTGCTCTGACTCAACTGGCTAACCACATCATCAGACATTATTATCAGTTCATATCAGTATAATGTGTGACCATTTCCACACTCAGAACAAAGCCTGCTTATGAACATACACAGGTGTGACGTGGAGAGAGAAAATAGGACTCACCTCTAAGATGGGGTAGAGTTTGTCTTCCTTCACACAGATTCCCAGATATCTATCACAGGGGGGAAAAAAATGTTTTTTATATATTTTGTACCAATTGTTTTGGGGGGAAATGTATAATTTGTCATTTTTATATTTCCGCCTCAATAAATGTACATTTTGCAAATTAGAGGCTATGCATATAATAACAAATAAGAATTGAAGGAATTAAAATAACGTAAAAAATAGTTTGTTTTAATGTTGTGTACTATCAATCAATTTGTTAGAGTACTGTCCCTTTTCTCAAATAGTTCAGATCTAATTTTAGAGCAAAATCTTTCCCACCTGTTATACATTATTTAGGGTGCGTTCGTAAATCCAATCCAATCTGACACTCCACACTGAAATGAGAGGGCCGATCTACGGGACATTACAACGGCGCTCCCAATTTACGAACGGTCCAACGTGCGCCCTGGCGCTCGGAGTGGCTCTTTCCGAACGCACCCTTCATTTGAACATGAACAGAGCTAAGTGAACCCTCTGACGTTGGCTCCTGGGAACAAAGCCACACTGACAAACACCATTTCCACACATGTGTTTGGTTACGGGTCAGGTTGCTGTGTGCCGGGTACTAACAAAATGGCCTCCCGCTGCTTCTCATCTCTGCGGTACAGGACACAGTGTGATCAGCAGATAACGCCGTGCTGTGATAACCTCACCACTGTGACCTTGCAACATGACTGAAATAAGATTGTTTGGGCAAACATTATGCGTCCCATGGCTTCACACCTTATGTAACCGCTGTTAAAACAGCACCAAGGCCCAGTTTAATTTGTGTTGCCATTGACTTCACTGCAGCACCGACTCCCACGGAACAGCAAGGCTAACACTTCGGTCACATTAAAAGCAGCAGAGTTGATGTGAACACTTTCTATGAAACGTGTGCTTATAGGACATTATAAGTGCATCGACTGTAGGATCAACTATAAATATGTTTATAATGTCGTATTGATGACACCACAATCTACAACAGGAGGTCTCAAAGTTTTGATGACTGAGGGTCAATGTAGGGACCCCAACATTAGATTGAGGGGCGCCCAAGAAAAAACTGAACACAGCAAGAGGAAAAGGAGACATTGATTGATTGGTTGATTGATTGATTGATTGATTGATTGATTGATTGATGTCTCCGAAATATTTGATAACATCGTGGTCATTTCATGACTGTAGGTCTATTTCTAAATATAGGCCTATACCAATTTGTTCTAAATGTAATAAAAATACAACCCCAAAAAAATCCCCGGTTTCCCATTATTAATTTCCAAGGAAATGGGTTGGATGGGTTTAATTCCGGGAATCCCGTTTCCTGGGATTCAACCCTATAGTTGGGACTAATGGCTGCCTTAGGTCTTCTAATTTCAGAGGATAGCAGACACTTCACTCTGGCTTTAAAACTGAAACTCCGCCTCTGAAAGACAGTAACCTTATCAACACTCATGTCACCTAACACATCGCAGGCCACCAGAACGTTCCCAAGGGCCACACTTTGAGAATCTACAAGAACCTGCAGCGATTTATGAGTGGGTATAAAGATCATTTACCTCAGTCTGTGACATTATATTCAGAAAAACAAACATTTTTGGTATATTAGGTATTTACTATCATACTAAATTTACGATCACAGTAAAGTCATCTATAGGTTGATCCGTTTACTTAGAGCCACTCCCAATTTTCCAACTTTTCTTCGCATGGTTATGAGGGATTAGGCCTCTAAATTGGTATGACTAAATATTGAAAATCAAGGTTTGTAACATTTTAAATAAACATTGTATGACGAGCATGACTTGCTCCTCCTCCTTTCAACACTACAAATAGCGTTGTCCCACCTTTCCTAACCCCAGCATCAACCTTGCCTTATGACCTTGCTTATAGGTGCACATAATGATTATGCATCATATCAGCATATCATACAAACTCATATGGATTTGTGTGACTAATATCAGAGGTTGTTCCATTGAGATTACCAACTAAGTACTGATAAGATTCATCAGTAAACAACATCATGTGTTCTTACAAGCATAAGGGTGCCCTTATAATACATTATGATTACGGTAGTCATAGAAACTGATACCAAACCACAGATTGTGTAGTGAGAGGTGGGGGGGGGGTGTCAAAGGGAGAGGGAAGATGTGATAGAGAGGGGGAGGTGTGTGTGTGTGTGTGTGTGTGTGTGTGTGTGTGTGTGTGTGTGTGTGTGTGTGTGTGTGTGTGTGTGTGTGTGCGTGTGCGAGCGTGGGTGCGTGCGTGCGTGTGTGTGTACGTGCATGCAAGAGAGAAAGAGAAAGAGAGAACGAGTTAGAGAGAGAATGCATGTGTTACTAAGGGGAATCCTTCCAAACATTCCATGTAGTTCTTAGCATTATGAGGTGTAGGTGGGAGATGTAGTTCTTAGAGTTATGAGGAGTATGTGGGAGATGTAGTTCTTATGCCGCATTCATGACAACTCGGCCCGCCGGAGGTTTCAACACGGAACCTCCGCCCTGGACAGATTGCGTTCACGCTGCACCTCCTGCTCGGGGGGAAAAGCCCAAACTGTTGCTATAGCAACCAGCGTTAGCATGGTAACTACCTACTAGCGAACAATGCTAACCGAACATGCTGAATGCTGAATTTCACACAGAGTGAAACACAGATGATACAAACACATATGAAACGTTAACATTACATAATTAAGAACTCAACTTGTGTGTTAAAACGTCAACAAACGTCTTTATAATAATTCTGTGATTATCATTAACGATGCAAGTAGCCATTTTGATGTGGCTGTGACGTCAACTCGGAGAAACCGGAGCTCTGGATGATACCCGAATTTCCGAGCTGTAATTCTGGCCTGGACGACCGTTCAATTCACTTTTTACAGGTCGGAACCCATTTTTTCAGGCGGTCCGAGTTGTCTTGAACGGGGTATTAGAGTTATGAGGTGTAGATGGGAGATGTAGTTCTTAGAGTTATGAGGTGTAGGTGGGAGATGTAGTTCTTAGAGGTATGAGGTGTAGGTGGGAGATGTAGTTCTTAGAGGTATGAGGTGTAGGTGGGAGATGTAGTTCTTAGAGGTATGAGGTGTAGATGGGAGATGTAGTTCTTAGAGGTATGAGGTGTAGATGGGAGATGTAGTTCTTAGAGTTATGAGGTGTAGGTGGGAGATGTAGTTCTTAGAGGTATGAGGTGTAGGTGGGAGATGTAGTTCTTAGAGTTATGAGGTGTAGATGGGAGATGTAGTTCTTAGAGGTATGAGGTGTAGGTGGGAGATGTAGTTCTTAGAGTTATGAGGTGTAGGTGGGAGATGTAGTTCTTAGAGGTATGAGGTGTAGGTGGGAGATGTAGTTCTTAGAGTTATGAGGAGTAGGTGGGAGATGTAGTTCTTAGAGTTATGAGGTGTAGGTGGGAGATGTAGTTCTTAGAGGTATGAGGAGTAGGTGGGAGATGTAGTTCTTAGAGTTATGAGAAGTAGGTGAGAGATGTAGTTCTTAGAGTTATGAGAAGTAGGTGGGAGATGTAGTTCTTAGAGTTATGAGAAGTAGGTGGGAGATGTAGTTCTTAGAGTTATGAGGTGTAGGTGGGAGATGTAGTTCTTAGAGGTATGAGGAGTAGGTGGGAGATGTAGTTCTTAGAGTTATGAGGAGTAGGTGGGAGATGTAGTTCTTAGAGTTATGAGGAGTAGGTGGGAGATGTAGTTCTTAGAGGTATGAGGAGTAGGTGGGAGATGTAGTTCTTAGAGTTATGAGGTGTAGGTGGGAGATGTAGTTCTTAGAGGTATGAGGAGTAGGTGGGAGATGTAGTTCTTAGAGTTATGAGGAGTAGGTGGGAGATGTAGTTCTTAGAGTTATGAGGAGTAGGTGGGAGATGTAGTTCTTAGAGGTATGAGGTGTAGGTGGGAGATGTAGTTCTTAGAGTTATGAGGAGTAGGTGGGAGATGTAGTTCTTAGAGTTATGAGGTGTAGGTGGGAGATGTAGTTCTTAGAGTTATGAGAAGTAGGTGGGAGATGTAGTTCTTAGAGTTATGAGGTGTAGGTGGGAGATGTAGTTCTTAGAGTTATGAGAAGTAGGTGGGAGATGTAGTTCTTAGAGTTATGAGGAGTAGGTGGGAGATGTAGTTCTTAGAGTTATGAGAAGTAGGTGGGAGATGTAGTTCTTAGAGTTATGAGGAGTAGGTGGGAGATGTAGTTCTTAGAGTTATGAGGTGTATGTGGGAGATGTAGTTCTTAGAGTTATGAGAAGTAGGTGGGAGATGTAGTTCTTAGAGTTATGAGGAGTACGTGGGAGATGGAGTTCTGAGGAGTAGGTGGGCGATGGAGTTTAGTGCTACCTGACGATGTTGGGGTGGGAGAGTTTCTGCAGTAGGCTGATCTCTCGCACGATGCTGTCCTGGTCCACGTCGTTCTTGTAGATCTTCACCACCATCACCTTCCTGCTGGTGCTGTGCATCACCTGGAAGATGAAGACCAGTCAATGTAACATGAACGCCTGTTACCTACGGGACGATACGCCTATCTCACAATACGGGGTTCCACGAATATTACCGCGATACAATGAGATGATAAATAAAAGATCGGTGACAACAAAGTCTGGCTCTGCAGAAATATGTTTAGTTCTGAGACACAAATATTTCTGGCGATGGCGTTGTCTTGTTAGAATGTAAGCAACCATTTAAAAATGTCATTACAAAGTGGAAATAATATGATTTGGGATGGAGAGCTTGTGAACTTGTGATGGTGAAGCGTCTCATTTGTGACTAGAGCAGAATGGAAAGTGTGTATGTAGAACCTCCACAACACTACAGGGACATCATATCTTGGTTCAAATGGACCATCCATCACAAATCAGATAGTGAAGCTGTCCTTGTCTTAACCTCTCCTCTAAGAATGTATTTCGGACAGAAACATCTAGTAACCTTGCGAGGCACCTGAAGTTGCGCGAGATCACGAGATCACGATCACATGCCAAATCCATCTTGCCACGCTATTGGTCGGAATCTCTGAACCACCAGTGGTTCGCACCAATCAGCATCCTGTGAGGCAGCTGACGGCGTGGGCTTTGGGTGTGTGACGCCAGCGAGAGCGAGCCCGTGATAGACAGACGGTTCATCCAATCACATGACAGTTTGAAGTGCCTGCCCTTTGAAAAAACGGTTTCCCGATGACTCGTCCCCAGGTGGTTGTGAGGAACTAAACCAAAAAAATTACCCGACAGCGTCGGGTTAAAAATCTGTACACATGAAATCTCTCTTAAACGCTCTCATCCTTCCCCACGGCCTCTTTCCAGCTCATGTCATCATGGTTGACAAAGCCTAAAAAGTTATGAAATTCAGCTCTCTCACTCATTGTTTTGCTTCAGATTCGACTATGCACTTATGTCATCTCTCAGTAGGGGGATGACTGTTGTGCCCCCACGGTCTCCAACGCTGGTGGGCCAATCACGGAATGGCAAGAATGTCCCAATTAGTGGCCCGGAACAAAGCCCGCTTTTGTACGGCAACTCACACGTAGGCTGGCATTGAAGGCAAGGGGAAGGGAGGGGCCGGGCCGGGGGGGTGGGGGGGGGTTTGAAGGAATACCTTGTAGACTTTGGAGAAGAAGCCGCTGCCGATGAGCTCGGCGCTGAAGTTCTCCCAGAATTCCAGTTTGCGCACGGCGGTGCGTAGCTTCTGCCAGCGGTCCACATGGTAGTACTGGTCCGAAGACTCGCCGTACAGCGTGGGACTGCTGGGCTCAGAGGAGACATCCACCTCACACATCCTGGAGATGTCCGCTGGGAGACCGCACGCATGCACACGCACACACACGCGCACACACACGCACACACGCACACACACGCGCACACACACACACACACACACACACACACACACACACACACACACACACACACACACACACACACACACACACACACACACTTAAAGTTAGGGTATATAGGAATATAGATATAGGAAGGATTATTCTATGCTGGTATTAAAAATCATAATGACAAAATGACAGATATTCAGTGCCCCCCCCCCCATTTATTATTATTATTATTATTATTATTATTATTATTATTATTATTATTATTATTATTATTGGGGGGGGGGGGGGGGGGGGGCATTTTGCTGTATTGGACAGGAAAGGCAGAGAGAGGGGGGGGTGCCATGCGGCAAAGGGCCGTATTAGCAGTATACGCTCTACCAGGGGAGCCACCAGGGCACCCCAAAATAGAAAGGTCTCTGAAACAGCAGTGAGACTATGACGGGACACTAAACTCTCCACATGAAGCCACAGTGAAATTCTTTTAGACTGTCCTTGAGACAGGGTGAGACTTGACAACATAAACATTCTATTTCTATTTCATTTCAACAGAAGTGTGTTGCTAGGGAACAGTTTGGACTCAAGTGTACTGTATTTCCTGTCAGTTACGTTACTGCATTATAATTAGCAAACACTGCAACAGGAAGTAAGGCTAGGGCCAACTTACTGTGTAGAATGTTTATGTTGTCAAGTTGAAATGGTCTATCTATATCCAATGAAATCAAAAGATCAGTATTGGACAACATGTAGATATCAGAATCAGAATCTGAAAAACTTGATTGATCCCCGAGGGGAAATTGGGACATCCTACAGTTGCTCATACTCAGGCATGGAAAAATATCAACATAAACATCAAACATAATGAGAGACATTGGTCTGTTCCATAACAATGAAATAGAATAAAATATAATACAATAGAAGTTACGTATGTACAGTAAAATGTCACAAAATATGCGCCTTCTCCATCAGTCATTCTCAAACTCAAGTACTATTTAGGAAAGTGAAATATCTGAGGTACCTACTATTTCCTTATATACCGCAGAGAGTATAGTAATAATACTGTAGTAGTAATAATAATAATACAATATAATAATAATAATAATAATAACAATACTAATAATAGTAGTAATAGTAATAATAGTAACAGTAGTACCAGAGCAATAATAATAATAATAATAATAATAATAATAATAATAATAACAACGATAATATATTGGTCTAACTTAATAATTAAAAATAATTACCATTTTAGAATAATTTCAACACAGTTCTGCTGAATGAATCAGCCTAACACAAAAGATTGTGCAAAGGACAAAAGGCCACTTAGGCTGCAGCATGAAAGATCCACAGGAACAAAATGATGGATGGATGAAAGAGAAACTCACAAAAGGCCTCATTTCACTCTCCCACTTATTAGCTGCATGGTGCTTCCACTTCAGAGAGTGAGACAAAGATGTTGAATAATGCCAGGCTTAAAATAGAGGCAGGACAGACGGGCTGGCCGCTAAACAGAGAGACACTGTCCAGAGTGGTCACGACAGACGGGCTGGCCGCTAAACAGAGAGACACTGTCCAGAGTGGTCACGACAGAGGGGCTGGCCACTAAACAGAGAGACACTGTCCAGAGTGGTCACGACAGACGGGCTGGCCGCTAAACAGAGAGACACTGTCCAGAGTGGTCACGACAGACGGGCTGGCCGCTAAACAGAGAGACACTGTCCAGAGTGGTCAGGACGGACGGGCTGGCCGCTAAACAGAGAGACACTGTCCAGAGTGGTCACGACAGACGGGCTGGCCGCTAAACAGAGAGACACTGTCCAGAGTGGTCACGACAGACGGGCTGGCCGCTAAACAGAGAGACACTGTCCAGAGTGGTCACGACAGACGGGCTGGCCGCTAAACAGAGAGACACTGTCCAGAGTGGTCAGGACGGACGGGCTGGGCGCTAAACAGAGAGACACTGTCCAGAGTGGTCACGACGGACGGGCTGGCCGCTAAACAGAGAGACACTGTCCAGAGTGGTCAGGACAGACGGGCTGGGCGCTAAACAGAGAGACACTGTCCAGAGTGGTCACGACAGACGGGCTGGCCGCTAAACAGAGAGACACTGTCCAGAGTGGTCAGGACAGACGGGCTGGGCGCTAAACAGAGAGACACTGTCCAGAGTGGTCAGGACAGACGGGCTGGCCGCTAAACAGAGAGACAATGTCCAGAGTGGTCAGGACGGACGGGCTGGGTGCTAAACAGAGAGACACTGTCCAGAGTGGTCACGACAGACGGGCTGGCCGCTAAACAGAGAGACACTGTCCAGAGTGGTCAGGACAGACGGGCTGGGCGCTAAACAGAGAGACACTGTCCAGAGTGGTCAGGACAGACGGGCTGGCCGCTAAACAGAGAGACAATGTCCAGAGTGGTCAGGACGGACGGGCTGGCCGCTAAACAGAGAGACACTGTCCAGAGTGGTCAGGACGGACGGGCTGGCCGCTAAACAGAGAGACACTGTCCAGAGTGGTCACGACGGACGGGCTGGGTGCTAAACAGAGAGACACTGTCCAGAGTGGTCTAAACAGAGGGACACTGTCCACAGTGGTCTAAACAGAGGGACACTGTCCAGAGTGGTCTAAACAGAGGGACACTGTCCAGAGTGGTCTAAACAGAGGGACACTGTCCAGTGGTCTAAACAGAGGGACACTGTCCACAGTGGTCTAAACAGAGGGACACTGATTGGTCTAAACAGAGGGACACTGTCCAGAGTGGTCTAAACAGAGGGACACTGATTGGTCTAAACAGAGGGACACTGTCCAGAGTTGTCTAAACAGAGGGACACTGATTGGTCTAAACAGAGGGACACTGTCCACAGTGGTCTAAACAGAGGGACACTGTCCAGTGGTCTAAACAGAGGGACACTGATTGGTCTAAACAGAGGGACACTGATTGGTCTAAACAGAGGGACACTGTCCAGAGTGGTCTAAACAGAGGGACACTGATTGGTCTAAACAGAGGGACACTGTCCACAGTGGTCTAAACAGAGGGACACTGTCCAGAGTAGTCTAAACAGAGGGACACTGTCCAGAGTAATCTAAACAGAGGGACACTGTCCAGAGTAATCTAAACAGAGGGACACTGTCCAGAGTAATCTAAACAGAGGGACACTGTCCAGAGTAATCTAAACAGAGGGACACTGTCCACAGTGGTCTAAACAGAGGGACACTGTCCAGAGTAGTCTAAACAGAGGGACACTGTCCACAGTGGTCAAGTGAGCTGTTTTTCTTCCTTACACATAATGCGGTGTGATCACATTTCTGAGAAAGCCTAATAAAAGAGACATGATCTGCATAGTGGATGAAAGGGAAGGATGCAAAAGAGAATGTGCTCCTTTGAAGGGTCTCGATGTGTTTTTATTCATTTATTCAATCTTTAATTTGAATGTCATCTGTATGCCTAATTGTACATTCAATTATTTTGGTACTAGAGAGTTCCAACTAAGTCATAAACCTTCTGCTTACAGAACAATCCATTTACATGCTATCGAGAGACAGATCGAGTGAGTATTGTAGGTAGGTTTCAGACACTTCGAAAGCACACTGTTGATGGACACGCTATTAACTGTCACAAGGATCGGACTTGTGAGCTGTCGCCTGGGAATCGGAAGGTTCCCGGTTCGAGGCCGGCTCCTCGCGGCAGGGTGTCGAAGCGTCCTTGAGCAAAACACTGTCACTGAACCCCCTAACTGCTCCCGACAAGCTGGTTAACGTCTGCCTGGTTCAGACATACATCTATCTGCTGCAAGAGATTTTTTTTTATCATGTCATTTAATCTCTCTTAAAATGCTAACAATTCTTCTTGTGGGTGAGATGATTCCACTAATCTTCTCCACTGCAGTTTCACTTGTTTCAAGAAGTTTCTAAAAATAAGTGTCAATATGTTGAAACAAGGCAGAATAAAGGACTACACTGCATGAGTATCAAGAAATCAAGGTCATGTTGCTGCCTGCTGCCACTTCCGTAGGCTATTGGCTTCAAAATCTTTTGGTTTAGACCTGTGTGTGAAACGTATGCTAACGTTGATTAGCATAAGGCAGAAACAAAATGCCAGAAGCTGTAACAAAGGCTAACGTTGGGCCCAGTAACGAACAGTGTTGTGCAAGTTACTTTAAAAATGTAATATACTACATATTAATAGTTACTTTCATTTGAAAGTAATACGTTAATTTACAATATTACTATCTGTGTAGAGTAACTCATTACTTATTACACTACTTTTGCATTACTTTCACCAAAATAACTGCAGTGAATAACATCGCTGCCCCGGAACATCCCGAAAAGGAATTTAAACTGTCTTGAAGTCAGTGTAAACCATCCAAAATTCGAAATGTTATCCTTTTCATTTGTTATTGTCATCTATAGTGGATATTTGCATAAAAACAGACAGTTTGATTAGGAAATGATTGCATCTTTATTTAAATATGTGCTGTGATTAAAAACAAAAATTAACTAAATTTGTAACTTGAGTTACTTGACAAAGTAACTGGTATAATAATTACTGAAATCCTATAGGTAATAAGTTATATTACTGAGTTACTGCTAAAAGTAATATATTAGATGTAATATGTTACTTTTGTAATGAGTTACCCCCAACACTGGTAACGAAATTCAAGAAAACATGGAAGAAATATTTGCCTCAAGGTTAACAAACATATTCACTAATGCCGTATTTCGAGTCACTTATTAGTACTATTTATCTTGAAGGCTAACATGAACTATTCAAGCTAAAATAACAAAACAAAGGCTAAAGCACCCTGTGCCTACCTTTGTCCTCGTGCTTGACGGTTGCTTAAGCCAATGTACATTCCCGCACGTCTTTACCAGTTAGCTGAGGTTGCTATGTAGCTTGTGGTGTGGTGGCAAAGGGGGGGGGGGGGGGGCTGAGCATCATCATCATGGTTGTGGAGGGTACAACACTCAAGAGATAGCAGGGCCTTCAAACAACAACAAAAACACAGCCTCGACCCCTGCACTGTTTTTCAATGCCCAAACCTCCGGAGCACGGTGCGCCATGATATCTATCGTGTTTACTTTCTTTCACTCAGGACCATTCAACCACCACATTAGGGGCGTCAAAAATAATCGATTATAAGATGCATCGCGATGCGGACCTGCACGATTCTGCATCGATTCACAAATGTCAAAAATCGATTATTATTATTATTTATTTATTTTATAATCAAATAAAATATAATGGAAGTACATGCAGTTGTTTATTTTAATATGGATCATAATACAATGCAATTCTAAATGCACTTTTATTTTAAAAGGAGCCACACGGTGAGAAAAAAGAAAGTGAGAAAAAATAAATCAGGTATTGGGGAAAAAAAGTGATGCATCGATTTAAGATGCATCGAGATGCATCGATAATCATAATCGAATGGAATCGTAGCCCTCTGAATCGTAAATCGAATGGAATCGTAGCCCTCTGAATCGTAATCGAATGGAATCGTAGCCCTCTGAATCATAATCGAATGGAATCGTAGCCCTCTGAATCATAATCGAATGGAATCGTAGCCCTCTGAATCGTAATCGAATGGAATCGTAGCCCTCTGAATCGTAATCGAATGGAATCGTAGCCCTCTGAATCGTAATCGAATGGAATCGTAGCCCTCTGAATCATAATCGAATGGAATCGTAGCCCTCTGAATCATAATCGAATGGAATCGTAGCCCTCTGAATCATAATCGAATGGAATCGTAGCCCTCTGAATCATAATCGAATGGAATCGTAGCCCTCTGAATCATAATCGAATGGAATCGTAGCCCTCTGAATCATAATCAAATGGAATCGTGAGGCCAGTGAAGATTCACAGCCCTACACCACATCCTGCTATTTGACTTTATATATGCTTCAGGACAGCAGAAATAGGCCTACAGTATATACACATTTAACCTTTTCCATATTGTATGCTAAAGCGTACCAGACAGAATTACCAAGTGGAGACACAGAGAGAAGATGATCCTCTCCTCACATATTGGGTAAGGTGACCAAATGGGCCAAAAAGTAGAGTAGTCCTTGAATGAAGATGCAGTCCGGCTGGGTTCTTCAAACATCCATCACTGTTGGATGTCCCTCACTGTCCTGTGATAAAGAGGGTAGTCCTCCTGACCTCATTTCTGACCACAGAGGACTGGCCTGACGACACTGAAGGTCCCAGTTTGTTTCCCCCCCCCCAGTAACAAACAGCCTCTGCAGTCGTTACAATGACGGCGGTGGGCAGCACACGCCGGCACGCCGACACAATTGGCAGCGTTTTGTCAATCAAGCGGGGAATCAACCCCGCGGCTATTCACACTTTTGTTCAGCTCGGCCGCGGACCAAACAATGGCCGCACCTTCAGCTCCAGCACTGTCCGAGAGAAACGCTTACAGTTCTCTCTCTCTCTCTCTCTCTCTCTCTCTCTCTCTCTCTCTCTCTCTCTCTCTCTCTCTCTCTCTCTCTCTCTCTCTCTCTCTCTCTCTCTCTCTCTCTCTCTCTCTCTCTCTCTCTCTCTCTCTCTCTCTCTCTCTCTCTCTCTCTCTCTGGTCTTAATTTTGAGAAACAATACCACTGTTGTGAGATAGAGGAGACCAATCGTCTCCACCGTGGTCTCCTTTGTTTACAGTAATTATTACCAAGATACACTGTTAATTTGATTGAATTGAATTTAAATAAATGCTACACACAGTAGCCTACCTTTAAAGTCATGGATATGATAGGTTACTGTAAAAGTTATTTGTCATCAAGTTAACATTATTTGCTGAGGCTAATATTTCAGGGAGTAAAATGGATATGATTATGTATTATTAAATAAAAAGGCCCCTTTACAGGCACTCTGTGCATGAGTGAATCTGTTCACACATCACATAAACCTCAACTACAATTAGGCTTTACAATGTGCCAAGAACATGGTTTTAGCTGGCTGCTGCGTTGCCAGTTAAGAACAGGGTTTCAGCTGGCTGCTGCATTGCCAGTTTTGACTCGCAGAAATCCTGCGTGAGTGAGCCAAGTGATTTTCCGAGCTGCTCGTACAGTACTTTGGCGTGTTAGGGGGAGAGATGGGAAAAGTACACGCATTCTTTAAGACACAGTTACTTGTGTAAAAAAAAAAATACTATGGTAAAAGTAGAAGTGATTCAACTCATTTACTCAAGTAAAATTTAAAAAAGTACACAGGCTCTGAAATGTATAGTAGCCTACTCAAAAGTAAGTATACAAGTATTTCTACCGGCTGTTTCTGTCCCAGCTTTTAGATGTTTTATTACAGAAAGTGTATGAAACCCATGACCAAAAGAGTCATACATTCTGTCATTGTGTTACATATGGATGGAATTATAGTGAAAATAGATTATCCCCCTTTTTTTCTGGGGACCCGGTGTAATCCCCTCAAGGACCCCTGGGGGTCCCCGGACCCCACTTTGAGAACCATGGGTTAGGGCGGGGTGGTGGTGGGGTTTAGAAAAGCAAAGAGAAGGACTATGACTTCCGGCGCTGAAGGTCAGACTCACAGCCCGCTGTGAGTCTGACCACAGGACTCTCTGGCCCAGTCATCATCACCTCGGCTGACGTCCTCGGCTGATAAGGAATGCCACTTACCAACGTTTCCCAGTGAAAATCAGTTCACACCAAAGGCAGACTTTTCCACCCAGAGTGCCCTCTTTCAACACAGGCCTTCACTCTGGGAGGAAGCTCCCTAAAGATGGGACCGGGATGTGATGTTACCCCCGAGGCAGAGAATGTGTGAGTCTCTGCAGGGTGTTTGTGAGTGTTCAGACACTTGGACCGATGACTTCTGAGCTGCGGGGCGGCCATGCGGGGGCCGTGACATATCTCAAACGGGGGGGGGGGGGGGGGGGGGGCGTCAGCAGGCGGCGGTGAGGCGGTGACTCACTCAGGCTTCACACCTGAAGCCAAACTGATGCAAGTGGCTTCGCCGATGGCTCAATCTGCTCTTTCCACGCAGAGAAGCGGAAATTAACTGAATGACACTGCCTCAGATTTCCAGGGGATTGACTCAAGCAAGGTGGGAAAGCACTTTCATTTCCTGGTGCTTTACAAAGAGGATCTGGAAATCAGACACACACAGACACACACACACACAGACACACACACACACACACACACACACACAAAGCCAAACGGACATCTAATAACCAGGCAATTCGGTTGCAATACGTCTTGAAAGACAAGCAAGTTACTTGTCAACAACCTATTTCAATATCACTCGTGAAAGACCGCCACAGGTCGCCGCTACTTCCTGGTTACAGCTCCCAACTCTGGCGTATGCACTCCACGCATGCACTTGCTCACACCACCACAAGAGGTCACATTCGTAAACATCGGTCGTTTTAACGGCTTGAAAATCTACGAATGTTGTCGTCTCCCTTGTGAGGGCCGAGGACGGCCTGGGCCTGGGCCTGGGCCTGGGCCTGGGCCTGGGCCTGGGCCTGGGCCTGGGCCTGGGTGTGGTGTGGCAGGATTGTTGTGGACTCCATCCTCGGAGCCCCAGGGATGTCAGGCATAAAGCACGCTGATGAAGAGGGCAGCTACACCACAGTAGAGCATTTAATATACCCTAACCAGCCATCCAGCCAGATCATTTAATATACCTTAACCAGCCATCCAGCCAGGACATTTCATATCCCTTAACCAGCCATCCAGCCAGGACATTTCATATCCCTTAACCAGCCATCCAGCCAGGACATTTCATATACCTTAACCAGCCATCCAGCCAGGACATTTCATATCCCTTAACCAGCCATCCAGCCAGGACATTTAATATTCCTTAACCAGCCATCCAGCCAGGACATTTCATATCCCTTAACCAGCCATCCAGCCAGGACATTTAATATACCTTAACCAGCCATCCAGCCAGGACATTTCATATCCCTTAACCAGCCATCCAGCCAGGACATTTCATATCCCTTAACCAGCCATCCAGCCAGGACATTTAATATACCTTAACCAGCCATCCAGCCAGGACATTTCATATCCCTTAACCAGCCATCCAGCCAGGACATTTAATATTCCTTAACCAGCCATCCAGCCAGGACATTTAATATACCTTAACCAGCCATCCAGCCAGGACATTTCATATCCCTTAACCAGCCATCCAGCCAGGACATTTCATATCCCTTAACCAGCCATCCAGCCAGGACATTTAATATACCTTAACCAGCCATCCAGCCAGGACATTTCATATCCCTTAACCAGCCATCCAGCCAGGACATTTAATATACCTTAACCAGCCATCCAGCCAGGACATTTCATATCCCTTAACCAGCCATCCAGCCAGCACATTTAATATCCCTTAACCAGCCATCCAGCCAGGACATTTCATATCCCTTAACCAGCCATCCAGCCAGCACATTTAATATCCCTTAACCAGCCATCCAGCCAGGACATTTCATATCCCTTAACCAGCCATCCAGCCAGCACATTTAATATCCCTTAACCAGCCATCCAGCCAGGACATTTCTTGGCCCTCTAGCTGCCAAGCTAGGGGGGGGGGGGGGGGGGGGTGACACCCGTTCCAGAGCCACAGAGGGTGTATTGTGGGGGGGGGGGGGGGGGGAGGGGTGACACCCGTTCCAGAGCCACAGAGGGTGTTTTGTGGGGGGGGGGGGGGGGGGTGACACCCGTTCCAGAGCCACAGAGGGTGTTTTGTGGGGGGGTGGATGGGGGGAGGGGCAGCAGCCAGGCATGTGTTGTACAGTCTGGGTCGACGTCAGATCAACGAGAGCCAGACCGCACATAGCTGTGGCTCCTCCCCCCTCGGCCCCGACCGCGCTTCACTCTGCTGGACAGAGTCACGTTACCGAGCATTCAAAAAACAATCATCTATATACATCATCTACAAACATAATGCTGTTCAGGAATGACAAAAACAAGGCATAGTCATTCGTATAATGTATATATAATAATGTATACTTTTTTTGACACCGATACCCTAAAATAGGGCTTCTGACGCGATTAAGTAAGTAAGAAGACGAAAAACATAAAGCCTGTGATGCACAATTACGCATCTGCTTTTTATTTGCTGTGTTATGTAACGTTATGTAAAGTGGTGCTCATAAGTGCATTATAAGCACAAAGTGATTTTGCTTCTCTTGTGATAAACAAGATGCAAAAAATAGAGGGAGTTGAATAGTTTAGCGGAGAGAGTGCATAGTTATTTATTTTTTCCCATGGGTTTATCATCTGCTTTTATGGTCCTTGATTATGATTGATTATGACCCCTAGCTATTCTAACACTGTAAAACCATAGGCCTCTTGGGGGCGTATTGCTTTACTTTGTACAGTGTACATCACAATGCACTCCTGAAGTGTTACCCTGTGTTATTTTCCATCCGCTCGTTGGTGCAATTCCGTGTCATATTATATCTGTCATGCATATCCTATTCTCTGCTGCTGCAGTGACCCCCATTTCCCCACGGACATCTCTCCCCATCATTAAAACACCTCATCTAATCTGAAACAGTAAAACTGCAGTTACAGCATTTTTCCATGACAGCAGCAACACCCTAAGACCCACAGCACGTAGTTTTCAGAGTCCACAACAAGGCATAACTCACTGATATATAGACTCACATCTGAAAAGTTTCTCTTTATCTGTATTGTGTCTGTGCAGCTTTTGCATCAGTCTTAGTGTAGCTTGGGGGCATAGGCGGATTATGACATGATGGGCCCCTGGACCTGGATGCATAAAGGAACCCCCCCCCTCCTCACAGCACACGTGCAGAATAATAACTAAGACTCTGGGCCGGATTATCCATATGTCGCATCGGGCGAGTGCCCCGGGGGCACCAGTTAATTTGCCTCGTTAGTGGGGGACCACATATTCAAATTCAATTCTTTATAAGCTTTGTGAGGTGCCCCGCCTCCTCCATCGCATTCAAATGTGTCCAGTTCAAGCATTTTGTGCGGTGGGAGAAAACCTGGGAAGAAAAGGTAGGCTGAAAACTAACTTCCCCAAGTGTGTTCACCACAGTCAGACTTTTCATAACCCTGCCTGTTAACTGTGGGTGAGAGATCTCTCACGCTGTGCTAACTGTAGACTAAAGCCTGGATTATGCTTGACGCTTTGGCCGGCCGCACGGAAATGAGAGACACGGAATCCGACGAGGAAACGTGTGGAGCTTTTATACTCTGTGTGGGTTTCTGCAGGCGGAATTGAGCGCGAGTCTTGAAAACTCCACTTTGTCCGCCCGTCCGCGTCCGCGTAGTTACAAATTTCGGCGTGCGCACAGCCGCTCGAAAACCGTCCGCACGGACCCTTGCGGAGGGGCGTGTCTGCTGATTTGACGTCACTTTTCCGCGCGGACACTCGTGTTCCTCGCTGATGCGGAAAGCATAATGAGACCTTAAGGGTGAGAGATCGTTTTCACAACTTAAAAGAGTTTAGAATGAACCGGTCGAGTTGATGCTTGGGGAAAAGGTTTTCTCTTTGAACTGGACGTGCGGTTTATGACGCTTATAACAACCATAATAACAAATAGTCTATGCATTGCAATATATTTAGAGGGCCGCGCTGTATAGGTTCTAGTTTTCTGAAGTTTTTGACTTTTTGTAAAGCAAATAGTTTTTGACTTTTGTAGCGGCGAAATCTTCGGGGTCTTGTTTCTTGTTAGAATGCCACTTCTAATTACTCAAGGTGTCTTTATTGGGTGATGTTTGTTTAAGGATGGCCTCCTTCTTAACACGTTGGGTTCAGTTCTTTGTAGCTAGCTAGCTGTCACCTAGCTTTCTTGTTCAAACACTCTTCGTAAAGCTTCCCGAAGATGTTCTGAAATGTATCTGACTGCTTGTGTTAATTGATGAAAAAGTAGCCATGTGCAGTAATGACATAGAAAATTTAAGATGTGATACTTGGAGCTGCGAAACTTTGAACTGTATCGAGATCATGCATTTATGCATCGTGGAATCAAATCGAATCGAATCGTTGACACATGAATCGTAATCGAATCGTGAGGCCCGTGAAGATTCACAGCCCTATTACTAATTTAGACGCTGCAACAGGATAGACATTTAAAAATAGCAGCGGACTTGAACGCAACCCCACACACCCTATACTTACTTTCTATAAGCCTGAGGCAGTGACCAGCTCTATACATGAGGATCTATGTGGATTTCCATTGCAAATCAATCCGTTTGAATCCAACCACTCCCAGCTAACCCATTGTTGACCATGTTTGACTCACACACTATAGAGAGCCAAAGTGGAACGTCACTTCCTGCTTCAGCACTGGACCATTTATTTTCCCATCGACATTTCGTAAAATGCTTATAAAAAGAGTTTTACTTGTTCAAACGGTACAGATATATTTAGAAATAGGAGAGATCGAAAATATTAATATAGAATATAGAAGAAAAAAAAATTTCGATGTCGTTTCTTTAAGTTTTGGTCCGAGTGAAATGTTCTATGGTCTCTCCCGATTATAGCGTTAGCTGAACGTTTGGTTTGAACGAGTAAAACTCTTTTTATAGACGGTTTTAACTTGACAACAAAAACATTCTAAATTGAACCCCCGCTCACTTCCTGTTGCAGTGTTTGCTATGGACATAAAAGAAAAAAAAACATTCAAGTGCAGGACTGACCATTCTGTGAAAACCGTCTATACAGCTGAGCAGCGAAAACAAAAGTAACGATGTCGAGTGAATATTTCTGCAGTTTGCCGAATGCTGAGAAAAAGGAAGTGCTGTGGGGTTGCGCTCTGGTGAAAACCGTCTATAAGCATTTTACGAAATGTCTATGGGAAAATAAATGGCGGATGAAAATCTCTGGTACAGTGCTGAAGCAGGAAGTAGGCGGTCACTTTGCCTCTCTATAGTGACTGGCAATGAGAACAGTAGGCCACGAAAACAAAAGTTACTTCAACGTTCGCAGATTAAGGAGTGACAGAGCAAATATGTGATAATGAAGCAATACAGTATGGAGTAATGCCATATCACTGGCCACTTCAGTGATCAGTTCTGTACGCAGCAGATAGGCTGTGTGGCATAAGTGTACTGCTGAGCCGATTACGGAACAATACAAAAATCTCCATTGTAAAAAAAAAAATCATTTAATCTCAAAATGAATCTTGAAAAGTGTGGGGGGACCGGGGGAGGTCTGCAAATGTGATTAAAACAAAACACATTTAATTTCATTTAATTTGAACTTGTCTCACTGGTTTTCTACACCTGTAAGAATGTTGGAATACTCTGCCAAAAAAAATGTCAATAGTCATATTCAACCATAAAACTTTTTTTTTTAAACAATTGAAACATTCTGCCAGTAGGGTGAAACAGTTCTACTCGTTTCCAGTGCTGTTTCACTTGTTTCAGTGATTTGAAAGTGGACTACTGGGTTGGGCTGGTGGAGATTTGAGTGTGTTTGCATGCAGTTTACATACAGAGCGTACATGGTACATACATGGTGCTGTATGCTGGACCTGTCTCTGACTCACTTGTTGCAGTTCAGGAGTCAATAGATTGAATTCACAGGAGAAGTGTTCAGTTCAATGCTCAATATCTCATGCTTTGATCATGGGACCAGTTTGAGTGATAACTCAATAAAATAACATGTGCATTAAGCAAATATCCAATCTGCAGCAAAATGATCCCAATGTTTTTAAAGTGATCATCTGTGACATTTTCATATAAATACATGGATGTTTTGCTACTCTATCAACACCAATTGACTTAACATAATTCAACCTACCTAAAGCTTTACAGTACATAATACTACATAGCTGTTCTAAATAGCCGGTGTCTCGTACTTCGTTCCTGGAGAAAATTCTCTGGCATACAGGAAGTGATGCGTTTTACATTTCTGGTATATTTTGGAAAACATTCATTTGTTTATTAGTTGTTTGTTTATTTAGTTGTTTATTTAGATTTTCATTGTTTAGTTAGTAGACTTTTACTATGGCTTTTATCTAACTTGTGTGTACTTATTCATGTAATTTCAATGAATTCAGTGATATTTTAAGTAATTTGCACATTTGTATTGTTCAATAAAAGCATTTTTTTTTACTAAAAATGTGATTTTATTGGTGATGAATAAAAAGTGGTGAAATGATAATGTCATGCATTCAACAGCTGTTTGTTGTAAACAATCAACAGAAAAGCCAAGCTCCACCCACCCTGCTTGATTGACAGGCGATCTGTGGGGAAGTGCAAAACCCTACAGCAATGAGAGTCCAATAGTCCAGTCTTCTATAATGAACAAGTCCAATAGTCCAGTCTGCTATAATGAACAAGTCCAATAGTCCAGTCTGCTATAATGAACAAGTCCAATAGTCCAGTCTTCTATAATGAACAAGTCCAATAGTCCAGTCTGCTATAATGAACAAGTCCAATAGTCCAGTCTGCTATAATGAACAAGTCCAATAGTCCAGTCTGCTATAATGAACAAGTCCAATAGTCCAGTCTGTTATAATGAACAAGTCCAATAGTCCAGTCTTCTATAATGAACAAGTCCAATAGTCCAGTCTGCTATAATGAACAAGTCCAATAGTCCAGTCTGCTATAATGAACAAGTCCAATAGTCCAGTCTGCTATAATGAACAAGTCCAATAGTCCAGTCTGCTATAATGAACAAGTCCAATAGTCCAGTCTGCTATAATGAACAAGTCCAATAGTCCAGTCTGCTGCTATAATGAACAAGTCCAATAGTCCAGTCTGCTATAATGAACAAGTCCAATAGTCCAGTCTGCTATAATGAACAAGTCCAATAGTCCAGTCTGCTATAATGAACAAGTCCAATAGTCCAGTCTGCTATAATGAACAAGTCCAATAGTCCAGTCTGTTATAATGAACAAGTCCAATAGTCCAGTCTGCTATAATGAACAAGTCCAATAGTCCAGTCTGTTATAATGAACAAGTCCAATAGTCCAGTCTGCTATAATGAACAAGTCCAATAGTCCAGTCTGCTATAATGAACAAGTCCAATAGTCCAGTCTGCTATAATGAACAAGTCCAATAGTCCAGTCTGTTATAATGAACAAGTCCAATAGTCCAGTCTGCTATAATGAACAAGTCCAATAGTCCAGTCTGTTATAATGAACAAGTCCAATAGTCCAGTCTGCTATAATGAACAAGTCCAATAGTCCAGTCTGTTATAATGAACAAGTCCAATAGTCCAGTCTGTTATAATGAACAAGTCCAATAGCCCAGTCTGCTATAATGAACAAGTCCAATAGTCCAGTCTGCTATAATGAACAAGTCCAATAGTCCAGTCTGCTATAATGAACAAGTCCAATAGTCCAGTCTGCTATAATGAACAAGTCCAATAGTCCAGTCTGCTATAATGAACAAGTCCAATAGTCCAGTCTGCTATAATGAACAAGTCCAATAGTCCAGTCTGTTATAATGAACAAGTCCAATAGTCCAGTCTGCTATAATGAACAAGTCCAATAGTCCAGTCTGCTATAATGAACAAGTCCAATAGTCCAGTCTGTTATAATGAACAAGTCCAATAGTCCAGTCTGCTATAATGAACAAGTCCAATAGTCCAGTCTGCTATAATGAACAAGTCCAATAGTCCAGTCTGCTATAATGAACAAGTCCAATAGTCCAGTCTGCTATAATGAACAAGTCCAATAGTCCAGTCTGTTATAATGAACAAGTCCAATAGTCCAGTCTGCTATAATGAACAAGTCCAATAGTCCAGTCTGCTATAATGAACAAGTCCAATAGTCCAGTCTGCTATAATGAACAAGTCCAATAGTCCAGTCTGCTATAATGAACAAGTCCAATAGTCCAGTCTGCTATAATGAACAAGTCCAATAGTCCAGTCTGCTATAATGAACAAGTCCAATAGTCCAGTCTGCTATAATGAACAAGTCCAATAGTCCAGTCTGCTATAATGAACAAATGTTGTGAATCGGATTAGATCACAACCAAATTTAATGGAACCCCTTTTGGGCCATGGCATGCTACACCCTTCCACCAAGCTTTGTAAATATCGGCCCAGACAGACAGACAGACAGACAGACAGACAGACAGGCAGACAGAGAGACAGACAGACTCACAGACAGACAGACTCACAGACAGACAGACTCACAGACACACAGACAGACAGACAGACTCACAGACAGACAGACAGACAGACAGACAGACAGACAGACAGACTCACAGACAGACAGACAGACAGACAGACAGGCAGACAGACTCACAGACAGACACACAGACTCACAGACCGACAGACAGACAGACAGACAGACAGACAGACAGCACCGAAAACATAACCTCCTTGGCGGAGGTAACAAGGACAATCTTGTTCTCCCAGATCTCACAGATTACTACTTACAGCCTAGAATTTCTAGTTTATCAGAAAGAGTCAAAGTTCATGAGGTATGTGAACCCTTCAAGTCAGGCACTCTGACATACATGGCATGCACTTTCCTTAGCCTGCGGCGCTACCATACCACTGCGGAAATACCCATGTATAACATCGCAAGGCCTATATTAATATGGCATCTTAAAATAGCAGTGCTCAACAAAGACCAGCTTGCCTCTTAAAGTCATATTGACCTCGCTCATATGGTCATGTGATGCATCGGTACGTCCATGTCTCGAAACTGTGACTTTGCACTTGATGTCAGTTCATACAGTAGTTGTACTTTAGCACAATAAGATATCTGTCTGTGTCCCTAAATCATGACATATTCAAAGAACAAACCATCATTAATGGAGACAAAAGGCACCATTCTGAATCCAGTGAATGATTCAAGGGGGTTATTCGACCAGATCTGCCTGCAGTTTTTGTGCACCCTCAGTGCTAGACCGTAACCTTATATACCCACCGGGCCAAGCTCACCCCAAGGGTGTCATACTCCTCTACTGGCACACTGCCAAGCTCGCCCCAAGGGTGTCATACTCCTCTACTGGCACACTGTGACACAAGAGACCAGGTAGGCCTAATCATGCAACAGGGGAGGGGGGGGGGTGCTATTGTGCGCACCAGCTACCTCAAAAACCACGAGTGATGTACTTTGTAAACAACTCGCGGTCGGTGCGTTCTTCCTCCCACAAGGATGGATGCGTTCAGGGCATCTAGGAATTTGAAATCCTTTTACCACGTCAGGCAAACATGTCCCTCTCTACGGTTATGCAAGGCATCCAAAACAACTGCGCCGATTTTTTTGGCGTGAATCCCTGACTGCTTGTGTGGAGGACGCGTCGGCGGCAGAGAGATGCTTCACTCGTCCACGGCTTCTGCTCACAGAATGCCTCTGGAGAACAACGTGGCCCTTGTGGAGACGGGGCGAGTGGGCTGGAGAAGAGTGTCGGAGGGTCATGCAAAATGCGGAGAAGGCACAATGTATCTCTGTCTCTCTCTCCAGCCCCTCCCCCTTGACCTCATCCAGCGGTTGAAGCGGCGGGCCCCAGTGTTTGTTCAGTCAAGTTCACGCTATAGCCGGGGCGAGAAGGAGACAAAAACAAAACAAGGGGACGTGCACAAACACCGGAAAGACTAACAGCATTAAGCAGCGTTTAAGTCAACAGGCGCCGATAAGAAGCCGTGGGAATCTTGAACGCGATGGAGCTAGGGGTGAGATTCAGTGCAGAGCTGAAGTGTTTGGAGGGGCGACAGCTCCAGTTAGACCCATAGTTTGCTGTAGTGTCCTCTAGAGAGAGAGTGGCGTCAGCGGAGGACCAAAATGCGAGACTCATTAGCCAATGAACAGCAGGAACAACAACAGGAATGGGTCTTGCGCTACTTTTGCATGCTAAAATAAAGCTGATAATGTACAATTTGATTCAAGGGGGGGAAAAACCCTTTCAGAGTACAACACAAACTGTCTATTCTGCTGCAACTCGACAGTGCTGCTTAATCCAGGACCTTACTTCCTGGAACTCTTGAGAGTAAAAAAAATGGTCCATTGGAGTGAATGGAGATGTCGGGACTCTTCTATCTAGATGGCTCTGGTTTGCTGATATATGGGGCCGGTATTGCAGTGGTGCTGTGGCTGTCTATGGGAGGAGCTTAAAGCCCGCCTCCAGTCAGTTTTGTCATTTTGAAGATATTTCATGTGTAGCTGCTCTGCTAATTAGCCAAAGTGTTCGCCACTGTATTTTGTTGACAACCTTATTTTGGGCTCAAAGTCGTAAAAATTGTCTGGCGCTAAAAACGGGTGCTGAAGTCAGACATTATGTTGTCTAACGAGTGACATGTCATAGACAAATACAATATTTAATACTACAGTACACCATCGGCCGTTAGCTTGGTGTTAGCCTACGTTAAGTGTTCACCAGGCTCAAAACACGGCGATAGTCACTTTTAACCAGTTCGAGTTGCGCTCTTTCCATATCTTTTCCATAGAAGTCTGCAGCTTTCATATCATGTTGGCTGGTTGTTGATATCTATAACAACATTGTGGCTTCTAGACAAACATTTTGTGGAGATAGAGGCAGCTGATTCCGGCTGGAAGGGAGACAAAGATCGTGAAGAACAGGAGCGAGGCTCTTATCCTTTTTGGACAACACTGCTCCAGCCATGATGTTGCAGTGGAACAAGGTATAAGCCTTCGGTTCTTACCAATAGACGATCTTCGGCGCAAATGATGACTGGTGACGTAGTTTATTACGGCGCACGCAGCTTTGCGTTTTCCACTGTACACCCAGGATTTACACAGGCAGAAAACTGGCTGGAGGGAGGCTTTAACCTCAATAATGTTTTTATTAGTAGCAGGAGCAGTAGGAATAATATGCTGTTTCAGGTGCCTTTCCACCCTGACAGGAAAAAATAAATACCTTTTTTGCCAAATTTAAAGATATTACAAATCAACACAAGACAATCAGCTCCCAACTAAATATCGGCATATAGGCCTCCAAAAAACCGACAGTATATCACTCTGACCTGAGATGAGAAGCATGTGTTTACTGTGGTTTGCTAATAGGCAGGATCTACTGTTTTGGAGCATACTATAAATCCTCGCTCCAGGGCGGGGTGATGCTCTGTCTGTGGTGGGCTACACCCAAACCCTTCTCTGGAAACCCGAAGAGGGGGGAGGGGGGGGGGGGGTGTTTAAACTCACCACGTATACATCAGTAACAGATGTTATACTCAATCAGAAATCGTAATAATGCCAAGGAGTGAAGCTCATAAGCTTGGACTATGTTTAGGCGTTAAGTGCTTAGTAGTACCATCTGGGAGGTGAGAGCTTTAGAGGCTAAAGAGGCTGCAGGGTCTGATCCCCAGCCAGAGGGGAATCCCCGTCAAATCCCATCCTCGCATCAGCATCAATCAAACCAGAGGAGAGTCCAAAGAGGGAGAGATTCAAGAGGATTCTCTTCCTAACTCTGCGTCCGTCTAGATATACTTCATCCATCCATCCATGTGCTGTGCTGTGCTCCCCACAGCCAGCCTACATTTAAATCCTAATCGCTTGTGCTTGGCGAGAGATGGAGGTGGAAAATGACATCCACTGACTAACACATCCCTGGCTGGCAGCAAGTATAGGCTGCTACCCACTACTGATCTGCCCCATTTCACTTTTAATGAACAATAAGAGACCACGTTTCCAGTTTGTGGAAAGGTGATGGGCAAACCGTCTAACAACAGAATATTATGTAATTATGTCGTCATTCTTTATTTTTTTTGGTGCCCCACGATACATATCGTCACACTTTTGTAACGTGATATTAAATTGCGATATCCCTACTATATTAGTGTCAGTGCATCCCTAAGTCATACAGCAGGAAAGAACAATGCTGGGACATTTCAGGATGATTTGTCCTCTGGGGAAATGACTTAAAAAAAAAAAGACATGGTTCAGATTGTGAACGGTTCAGATGGTAGAAAAACGAAGGGGATCCAGGATGTGTTGAACAGGGAGGGTAACGGGACACTTCCCTGACACCACAGCTCTGAACAAGGTTAGAAAGGCCGGGATGCTGAGCCAATGGCTTTCTATTTCAGGACAATGCACAGCTCGACACACTTTATGTACAGCAGGTATGTCGCTTCACCTGCTTTAGCCTTCCAAGACTCAACACACTTTATGTACAGCAGGTAGGTAGCTTCACCTGCTTTAGCCTTCCAAGACTCAACACACTTTATGTACAGCAGGTATGTAGCTTCACCTGCTTTAGCCTTCCAAGACTCAACACACTTTATGTACAGCAGGTATGTAGCTTCACCTGCTTTAGCCTTCCAAGACTCAACACACTTTATGTACAGCAGGTATGTAGCTTCACCTGCTTTAGCCTTCCAAGACTCAACACACTTTATGTACAGCAGGTATGTAGCTTCACCTGCTTTAGCCTTCCAAGACTCAACACTTTATGTACTGCAGGTAGGTAGCTTCACCTGCTTTAGCCTAACACACTTTATGTACAGCAGGTAGGTAGCTTCACCTGCTTTAGCCTAACACACTTTATGTACAGCAGGTAGGTAGCTTCACCTGCTTTAGCCTAACACACTTTATGTACAGCAGGTATGTAGCTTCACCTGCTTTAGCCTTCCAAGACTCAACACACTTTATGTACAGCAGGTAGGTAGCTTCTCCTGCTTTAGCCTAACACACTTTATGTACTGCAGGTAGGTAGCTTCACCTGCTTTAGCCTAACACACTTTATGTACAGCAGGTAGGTAGCTTCACCTGCTTTAGCCTAACACACTTTATGTACAGCAGGTAGGTAGCTTCACCTGCTTTAGCCTAACACACTTTATGTACAGCAGGTATGTAGCTTCACCTGCTTTAGCCTTCCAAGACTCAACACACTTTATGTACAGCAGGTAGGTAGCTTCACCTGCTTTAGCCCAACACACTTTATGTACAGCAGGTATGTAGCTTCACCTGCTTTAGCCTAACACACTTTATGTACAGCAGGTAGGTAGCTTCACCTGCTTTAGCCTAACACACTTTATGTCCATTCAAAAGAAGTTGGGTCGGGTCCGGGTCTATTTGCCACACGTCTCGGGTCTCTGACAGTGAAATGCCGGGTCCAATAGGACCAGAGTGGGCCTGGTGAGTGGCTTTCACAGCTGTCAATCACCCCTTTTTATATCGTCAAATAACTAATTAAAAACAAACTTTTTCGAAAAATGAGCACTTGAACCTACTAGAGGTCTTCTGGTACGCCCGGACCCCTGGATACCCGAGGACCCAACCCAGACCCGGCCGGGCCTCGGGATCCATTCAAAAGAAATGACTTCGGGTCTGGGCCGGGTCCAGGTCCGACATTTATCGGGTCGGTCCGGGACCGGGTCTCAGCTTTCTAATACTAGACGGGTCCATTCGGGTCCGGGTCCGTCATTTTGGACCCGTGAAAGACCTCTAGTAGGTAGCTTCACCTGCTTTAGCCTTCCAGGACTCAACACACAGACACAATCTACTGTACAATTGCTGTAATGCTTGGAAACACTGACATAATCAAGCAAGGAAACTGCGCACACAGTTTCAAAGGTTTGACATAATAGTGCGAAAGCTGTGGTTTCTCAGCTGAATGTCAGAAGATGTTGTCAGCTACTTCCTTTTTCAGTGTACCTGCCAAGCAAGACTATCCACATTACTTCCTCCTCGTAAACAACCATTCTTCGCATTATGCATTTTAGGCTGCTGTGAGAAAGTGCAATTCATATCAAAATAGTTTTGCAGTGTAAACACTATATGAGGAAGGGTTGGAAAGAGTATTTGAATGGTTACAATACTTACTCCATTGACTTAATAAGCTATTCATATGCATGTTGAGGGCGGGAGGGGGTAAAACCCAGAGGAGCTGTGCGGTAGACAGCGGTTTAAGTCTCTGTGGAGCCAGACACTGAGGAAACAACCACACACATGCAACAACGGATGAGTGAAAAGCACAGACGCATGAGGCAACAGTGACAACAGGAGCTGGGTGCATTATGACTAGCATGCATGGGGGTTGATTGATTGGCCTATATGAATTTCTGACGTCATGGAACTTTTATTGCCGATTTCAACGTGTCACAGATTAATTTATTTCCTGGAGATACAGCTATAAATGATAGCCTATTTTGGAAGAGAGTTCCCTATGAGAGAGCTGCCACCTGTTGCATTTTTACAGTGAGGTATTATAAATCAATATCACATGTTTCAAAAGCACTCTTGCAGTGAAAATATAGTGATGGAGTGGAAAAAGACAATAACGAGTCTATCACAACTCCCTATAAGATTCCTACTTCCTATAGGGACTTTTTGTGAGTTTATTGTGACATTACTGCACTAACGTTTTTTTTTTTACTTCCTATGGTATATGTAGACTACTTAATAATAAATATGGTGATGTAATCGGCTATTTCGGCTACTACTCCATACTCAGTGACTTTTTGTAGGCTACATTATGGTAGTTCAGTGCTGTGCTATCATCACTATAAGTGCACCTGTGGTAGCCTATTCAAGAGCTATATAGTGACTTATATTTATGATCTTTTTGACTTCCTTCCGATAGAAAGACCTTTTGATATTCGTTTTCATCTAGACTATAATTTGCTATAGCCTACTGCAGGATTAGCCTACTTTTCTTTTGTCGTGTTATGTTGAAGCAGGACATTTTAAACTTTACAGACAGACAACACAGCCTAGGCTACTTACATGGATGGAACCAATCCCAATCTCGTTTGTCGGAGATACAAAATAAAACAATGAAGAATGCAAATCGCGCTTATGTGCTGTATGAAATAATATTCATCATATCATCCTTTGAAGTTGATAGTTGACGCTGTGCATTGCAGGCGGCCAGGCGCGGTTGCAGTAGTCCGTGTGTTGTGTTGTGTTGTCAGTCTGTCCTCTCCTGCAGGCTCTCTGTGGATGGGCTGAAAGCGTCGCTAATGCAAACGCATGTTTTCTGGGTTGTCTAGGAAGCAGCCTGTTCACTCCGCCCACACACCATGACAGCTGGCACTGTGCCAGCAGGCACTTTGCGGTTGTTAGGATACTTCGATTGATGTGGTGTGGGTGTTTCAAAGCCAGTTTCTCTGAGCCTTGTTGTGATAACCGATCTTTTGCGCCAATTTCAATGTTTTTTTTTTGTCTATTTTAGTGCTGGAGCGGGGCGGGGGGATACAACTCAGTGTGTATTCCCCAAGGGGCAACCTCCAGTTCTGAAGAATGAAGCCAATACAGAAGTGCCTTAACCATGCATTAATTCGAATGGCCTGCAGGGGGCGACTCCACTGGCTCCAAAAAGAAGTCAGATTGCTGGGGAGGGGAGGGGACGAAGGTAATGCAAGTGGGCGGCCAAATCATAAACATTAAAAAGTCTCAGTGGGTTTGTTTAATTATTAAAGTATGAGTTGTACCAAACAAACCTTAATATCTCAAAAACATCACATCGCTTATATTTTTACATTCTGGGTGAGAGCAGAAGTAGGCTAGCTCAAGAGTCTGATGTAGCCTATATGTAGGCTATGTCATGTTAAAGTTGTGTGAAGTGTCCATTTTTAAAATGAAGTGAATTTAGTAAAAAGCACAGCCTGCTAGCGCGAGACACTTATTTTTTATTTATTGCGCAAACAAATAACAATACAATAAGCCAAAGACATCAACTGTGCCAACATGGTACAAAGAAGTCAACGACATAAAAGACAGACTTATAACTAATATTAGCACAAGACATACAGGGGCAGAGACAGGGTCTATAGTTATTGGGCAGATATACAGGCATTTTGGGGGATTTTTGTTAGATATGTGTTGTGTTTCTAGTATGCATTATTTACCTTTGTGTGTATGCTAGTCAGTGGCGATTCTAGAGTCTGTTGGGGCCCTAGGCAAAAATTCCAAGGGACCCCTTCCAACCAGCGTTCATCACAATTATTTTATAAATAATCGGACACAAAAAAAGTATGAAATCTAAACCTTTTTTTTATTCAAAAACAATAAAACCTAAATAAATAACCCAATAACTTCAACATTGTCACATTATATATTAGAATTAGAATGACATAGCCTACTAGAATACAATTCCTCAAGTTCAACTTTTAAATGTTCTCCGAGCACATAGCTTTCATTAGGCTATTCATAGCTTTCATACAGGGTGCAAAATTTACCTTTTTGTCCACCCAACAAATTGCTCGTAAATGATCAAATTTTACCAGCCATTCAATAGAGTATTCATTTTTATTCTATTTATTTAAATATATATTTATTGGGGTGGGGATAGTTGTGACTGAAGCAAATCTTCCAGCCACTAGCTTAACTATTAGCTAATTATACAAAAGGCTCTAAACAGCAGCTTTAAAAGAGGTAAGGGGGCTTAGTGGAAGGGTTAATGGTCAAATAAAGCGCGTGTGATTGTGTGGGGTGAGGGGGCAGGTGGTTAGTGTGATTGTGTGGGGTGAGGGGGCAGGTGGTTAGTGTGATTGTGTGGGGTGAGGGGGCAGGTGGTTAGTGTGATTGTGTGGGGTGAGGGGGCAGGTGGTTAGTGTGATTGTGTGGGGTGAGGGGGCAGGTGGTTAGTGTGATTGTGTGGGGTGAGGGGGCAGGTGGTTAGCGGGTTTATTTAAACAGGCACTTATTGAGGATATAGTCACAGCTGATGGGATGAAGGATTTCTTTTAGCTGTTCTTCCTGGCCATTTGGACGTTCAGTCTGCAGCCTGAGGGGAGTAACTGAAAAGCTGGGTGGGTGCAGTTGTTGTAGATCTAGATTGCCTTTTTGCTTATTGATTGAGAGAAGTCCTGGAGTTGGCGTTTGTCTCCAATGATCTTGCTGAACTGATCCACAACCTGTCAGTCTGCATTTAGTTACTGCAACTGCTTCATCAGTAGGCCTCTCTGCTCCACTGTCTGGCTAGCTTTCTCCTTTATCCTCTTTTTCCAGATAACCTCTTCATTGTTTTTCTTTCACTTTTACTTCAAGAGAAAGTACGGTACATGAATCAAGTTTGATGGGAATGATTCACATTATGTTCTCTTGAATTGAAAGGGAAAGTGAATTAGTTGTGTGGGCGGGGGGGGGGGGGGGCTGCGTGCTAATATCGGGATCGGCAATCGACCGAAAGAGTTGGAAAATATCAGATATCCTCTGGAGGGGGGGAGGGGGGGATCCACTATCATGCCTCCCTGTTGTGGGAGTTTATGAGCTGAAGCTCTTTTGAATCCACGCACATTTCAGCACAGTGTTCAAAATATTCCCATCTTGTATCTTCCAACTTGAAGTAGTTCCTATTATAAGGTTAGACTGATATAAGGGTTTACTCTTATAATTGGGCTGGTATTAAAGGAACACTCTGCCCATTTTCAACCAGCTTTGTATCATTAGAACATCAGTATATCAGAAAACTGTAAACTGTTTTGAAGTCTGTCATTTAATTTGACAGTTATTGAGTGTTAAAAGTGGTCCACACTAACTCAAATTAATAACTCATTAACTCAAATCAACTCTCAATAACTGTCAAACTAAATGAATGATGAATAGTTTGACAGTTATTGAGAGTTGATTTGAGTTAATGAGAGAGATTTTGTACAGTTTCAAGTAAAAATGGATCAAACTGGCGCACTTTGAGATCAAAATGAAGAGACTAGATCTATGAAGAACTACACACATCAATATCTTCTTTACCGTTCTGTGGTTTTACAGCGATGAAAAAATAATTGTTTCCCTATATATACTATATATATTCTGCATACAGGTTACTATATGGTAGAATTATGCTTGCATAAATAATACCAAAATCACTTCAGGGGAGTTTCAAGTAAAGTAACATTTTGCTTTGTAGGCAAAACAAAAGTAAAATAGGCAGAGCATAGGCAGAACTGAAGCTTGAGGCAGGCTCAAGCTTCACGGACGAACGGACGGACGGACAACCCCAATCCATAATGCCTCCGGCCTGTCGCCGGCGGAGGCATAATAAAAATCACTAATCAGTATTTTGTGGCTTTGTGAAGAGAGGCTAATGAAACCACATACAAGGGTCAGTAATGAGACTCACTCAAATTACCTCTTCACTCTCTCTCACACCACACCTACATTATTTATCACTCCAAATGTCTCTTTACCAGGATGAAAGAGCAATGGGAACCCCTGGTTAGGTGGTGGAGAAATACAGGAAATGTGTTTTAAGTAACCCCCCTCCCCATCATGTATCTTTTTCTGCCCGCTCTTTTTAAAACATACTGTAGGCGCCCATGCTTGTTCGTATTGTATATTGCAGTGGTCAAATGGTGTGCTGTGAGGCATGTCCACCTGTGCCTTGGGATTTTGTGACAACCATGCAAATATAGCCTCCAACTATATGCAAACAGTTATGAATTCATTTTTAATCTACTATATCAGTAGGCCTACTTTGTACTTTGTACATGTCCCAATACAGAGGCAAATTCTATACCCTAAAAAATCGTACAAAAACTCCTCAAAGCAAATTCAAATGGATTTTTGAATTATTTTGTCAGTATCTCACAAGTAATATAGTTGTCAAATTGTATTTGGCATTAGTACGGTAAATAAAAAAAAAATATATATAAATAAAAACCTTTAGAGGGATAACAGATTATAGAGGCTGTTTTGTATGGATATAGGTGTGCCTTGAAATTTTGGCCGGCCCTTTGGAGTGCCTCGTGCACAAACAGATGAAAACTGAAAAGCACTGGTATATTGTAATGTATTCATGTTCTACCATTATTCCCCCTGTTCACAGTCACCGTTTCCCAGGGCTGAAGACCTCCAACATGGCTGCCAGAGGCTGTGTGACCTCACCTGAACGCCTTGGATCTGACTTTTCCTTTCTCAGCTCAACATATTGGACTGGTCCTCCTCACCCACAGTTAACTCATATTGGGCTGGTCCTCCACCCACAGTAAACTCATATTGGACTGGTCCTCCTCCACCCACAGTAAACTCATATTGGACTGGTCCTCCACCCACAGTAAACTCATATTGGACTGGTCCTCCTCACCCACAGTAAACTCATATTGGACTGGTCCTCCTCACCCACAGTAAACTCATATTGGACTGGTCCTCCTCACCCACAGTAAACTCATATTGGACTGGTCCTCCTCACCCACAGTAAACTCATATTGGACTGGTCCTCCTCCACCACAGTAAACTCATATTGGACTGGTCCTCCACCCACAGTAAACTCATATTGGACTGGTCCTCCACCCACAGTAAACTCATATTGGACTGGTCCTCCTCACCCACAGTAAACTCATATTGGACTGGTCCTCCACCCACAGTAAACTCATATTGGACTGGTCCTCCTCACCCACAGTAAACTCATATTGGACTGGTCCTCCACCCACAGTAAACTCATATTGGACTGGTCCTCCTCACCCACAGTAAACTCATATTGGACTGGTCCTCCACCCACAGTAAACTCATATTGGACTGGTCCTCCTCACCCACAGTAAACTCATATTGGACTGGTCCTCCTCACCCACAGTAAACTCATATTGGACTGGTCCTCCACCCACAGTAAACTCATATTGGACTGGTCCTCCTCACCCACAGTAAACTCATATTGGACTGGTCCTCCACCCACAGTAAACTCATATTGGACTGGTCCTCCTCACCCACAGTAAACTCATATTGGACTGGTCCTCCTCACCCACAGTAAACTCATATTGGACTGGTCCTCCACCCACAGTAAACTCATATTGGACTGGTCCTCCTCACCCACAGTAAACTCATATTTGACTGGTCCTCCTCACCCACAGTAAACTCATATTGGACTGGTCCTCCTCACCCACAGTAAACTCATATTGGACTGGTCCTCCTCACCCACAGTAAACTCATCAGTTTTCAAAGATATGATTGGAGTTTATGGCTTGGCCAGAAAGAGAGGAACCCCCCACAAGCTATCCCACAGTGACAGCATTGTGGACATGTGAGGGTGTTGTACTGTAAGGTGTTGCGGGCTGGCAGTCAGGCTGCCATCTGCTGGCTGTTGGAGGTGTTGCAGGCTGGCTGTCAGGCTGCCACCTGCTATAGATTCTGGTGACTCATGAACCACCAGCCGTCTATTTCTCAGCCATAAGCCATCCTATTATGTCTTCGTTTGATTTGACTGTAATCCCCATGATGCAACAGTAGGCTATACAATGGCTGTGTATTGATTTTGATTTCTGTGCCAAAACAATGAAAAACTGTATTGGAGAACTTACACCGAACCCTACTCAACCAGGGTTTGACCGATATGGGTCTTTGAAGATCAATACTGATACCAATGTTATAGTGAAGGTGCCAGACTTGTTGTTTAGTGCCAGATTTGAATAATAATAATAATAATAATAATAATAATAATTATTATTATTATTATTATTAACCCATTGATACCTGATGCAGCATTTGTGTGTATATCCCTCATTTGTGTGCGTATCCCTTTAAGACCGCGAACCGCGTTAACACGGTTCACGGTCTTAAAGGGATACACACACAAATGCTGCATCAGGTATCAATGGGTTATTAATAATAATAATAATAATAATAATAATAATAATAATGATAAATTCAGGCTCTAAAACAACATCTAGGGATGTTGGCACTTGGCACTCTCCATTGAAACTCTTAACAGTAAATGAAATACTCAAATTAATAACTAACAATTATTGCAAAATGGGTGACATAACACAAACATAATACCAAATTCCAGTAAACAAGTTTTTGTTTTAATTCACAATAATTTACAGTAAACTTAAGTCACTGATACATACAGCAAACAGCATACCGATTTTCTCATCATTAAGCAGGGAAATCATGGCTTCAATATCCAGAGTTGAGGTAAACTTATGGTAAACAAGTTAACATTACATCGCCAGCATTTGGACTATAAATACAGTCGGTCTGTGTGGGGGGGGGGGACGCCCACACGACGTTACTTCCGTTTAGGACCATGGGGGATTTCCCCCATGCTGACCACAGATCTATATTATGAGACATAATCCATCATCATTTATTTGACCAGGTAGATTATGGAGAACACATTCTCTTTTACAAAAATGACCTGACCTGAATGTATGAACTGTCAACCTCAGCAGTCATCTGCTGGTACATGACCCCCACCAGCTGGCTGCCGTATGTAACTACAATACACACATTAGCACAGTCAAATCACTTTAGCTTAAATGAACACCTGTCAAATTCTAACTTGCAGGTCTGATGATCAAGCGCTTTAGACTACAATGCAGCAGAGCATTGTCTATAATACATTTTTTAATGGTTTGTCTGAGTGCTGTGGGTCCATGTTTAAGTCTAGTCTATTAGTAACGTATTTCTCTTGCAATGAGAATACACTTTAAATCTGGACCCTGCACCCATCAGGCACTACCTAAAGAATAAGTGCAATAGTGGCAACAGTGGAACTATTTCCTTTACGTCTTTGGTGTGAGTGAAACAGTGGAACTATTTCCTTTACGTCTTTGGTGTGAGTGAATCAGTGGAAGTATTTCCTTTACGTCTTTGGTGTGAGTGAAACAGTGGAACTACTTCCTTTACGTCTTTGGTGTGAGCGAAACAGTGGAACTATTTCCTTTACGTCTTTGGTGTGAGTGAAACAGTGGAACTATTTCCTTTACGTCTTTGGTGTGAGTGAAACAGTGGAACTATTTCCTTTACGTCTTTGGTGTGAGTGAATCAGTGGAAGTATTTCCTTTACGTCTTTGGTGTGAGTGAAACAGTGGAACTATTTCCTTTACGTCTTTGGTGTGAGTGAAACAGTGGAACTATTTCCTTTACGTCTTTGGTGTGAGTGAATCAGTGGAAGTATTTCCTTTACGTCTTTGGTGTGAGTGAAACAGTGGAACTATTTCCTTTACGTCTTTGGTGTGAGTGAAACAGTGGAACTACTTCCTTTACGTCTTTGGTGTAAGTGAAACAGTGGAACTATTTCCTTTACGTCTTTGGTGTGAGTGAAACAGTGGAACTACTTCCTTTATGTCTTTGGTGTGAGTGAAACAGTGGAACTATTTCCTTTACGTCTTTGGTGTGAGTGAAACAGTGGAACTACTTCCTTTATGTCTTTGGTGTGAGTGAAACAGTGGAACTATTTCCTTTACTTATTTAGTGTGAGTGAAACAGTGGAACTACTTCCTTTATGTCTTTGGTGTGAGTGAAACAGTGGAACTATTTCCTTTACGTCTTTGGTGTGAGTGAAACAGTGGAACTACTTCCTTTATGTCTTTGGTGTGAGTGAAACAGTGGAACTATTTCCTTTACTTATTTAGTGTGAGTGAAACAGTGAAACAGTGGAACTATTTCCTTTACGTCTTTGGTGTGAGTGAAACAGTGGAACTATTTCCTTTACTTATTTAGTGTGAGTGAAACAGTGGAACTATTTCCTTTACTTATTTAGTGTGAGTGAAACAGTGGAACTATTTCCTTTACATCTTTGGTGTGAGTGAAACAGTGGAACTATTTCCTTTACATCTTTGGTGTGAGTGAAACAGTGGAACTATTTCCTTTACGTCTTTGGTGTGAGTGAAAAAGTGGAACTACTTCCTTTACATCTTTGGTGTGAGTGAAACAGTGGAACTATTTCCTTTACGTCTTTGGTGTGAGTGAAACAGTGGAACTATTTCCTTTACGTCTTTGGTGTGAGTGAAACAGTGGAACTATTTCCTTTACGTCTTTGGTGTGAGTGAAACAGTGGAACTATTTCCTTTACTTATTTAGTGTGAGTGAAACAGTGGAACTATTTCCTTTACTTATTTAGTGTGAGTGAAACAGTGGAACTATTTCCTTTACGTCTTTGGTGTGAGTGAAACAGTGGAACTATTTCCTTTACGTCTTTGGTGTGAGTGAAAAAGTGGAACTACTTCCTTTACGTCTTTGGTGTGAGTGAAACAGTGGAACTATTTCCTTTACTTATTTAGTGTGAGTGAAACAGTGGAACTATTTCCTTTACTTATTTAGTGTGAGTGAAACAGTGGAACTATTTCCTTTACGTCTTTGGTGTGAGTGAAACAGTGGAACTATTTCCTTTACGTCTTTGGTGTGAGTGAAAAAGTGGAACTATTTCCTTTACGTCTTTGGTGTGAGTGAAACAGTGGAACTACTTCCTTTACGTCTTTGGTGTGAGTGAAACAGTGGAACTATTTCCTTTACGTCTTTGGTGTGAGTGAAACAGTGGAACTATTTCCTTTACATCTTTGGTGTGAGTGAAACAGTGGAACTATTTCCTTTACATCTTTGGTGTGAGTGAAACAGTGGAACTATTTCCTTTACTTATTTAGTGTGAGTGAAACAGTGGAACTACTTCCTTTACATCTTTGGTGTGAGTGAAACAGTGGAACTATTTCCTTTACTTATTTAGTGTGAGTGAAACAGTGGAACTACTTCCTTAATCTTTGGTGTGAGTGAAACAGTGGAACTACCGTAAATTCCGGACTATAAGCCGCACCGGTGTATAAGCCGCACCTGCAAAGTTGACTATTTTTTTCTTATATAAGCCGCACCGGACTATAAGCCGCGGGTGTTTTAATGGTTTTTTTTTTTTTTTTTTTGTGTGTTTTAATGTTTAATTACCATATGTAAGGGTAGCTTACAGGTAGGAAGCTCCCATTTATTAACATTTCAACAAAACAACATAACACAACACCACCTGTGTTGTTTTTTACAGTGCACACAGTGTCATACAGTGTGGTGAAAAGAGGGCAAGAGAGGAAATTAAAACTTATTATAGTTATATAGGATTTATAGTTAGAAAGAGTGCTAAAAAAGAGAGATTTTTTTTTTTTTTAATCCATAGATAAGCCGCACCGTTATATAAGCCGCAGGGGCCAAAAAAGGCCAAAAAACGGGAAAAAAGGTGCGGCTTATAGTCCGGAATTTACGGTACTTCCTTTACGTCTTTGGTGTGAGTGAAACAGTGGAACTACTTCCTTTACGTCTTTGGTGTGAGTGAAACAGTGGAACTATTTCCTTTACGTCTTTGGTGTGAGTGAAACAGTGGAACTATTTCCTTTACGTCTTTGGTGTGAGTGAAACAGTGGAACTACTTCCTTTACTTATTTAGTGTGAGTGAAACAGTGGAACTATTTCCTTTGAAATAGTGAAAACAGTGGAACTACTTCCTTTACGTCTTTGGTGTGAGTGAAACAGTGGAACTATTTCCTTTACGTCTTTGGTGTGAGTGAAACAGTGGAACTACTTCCTTTACGTCTTTGGTGTGAGTGAAACAGTGGAACTATTTCCTTTACTTATTTAGTGTGAGTGAAACAGTGGAACTACTTCCTTTACATCTTTGGTGTGAGAGAAACAGTGGAACTATTTCCTTTACTTATTTAGTGTGAGTGAAACAGTGGAACTACTTCCTTTACGTCTTTGGCGTGAGTGAACAACAAATACATTCTGTTGATCAGGCAGGCAGCAAATAATCCTGAGAAAGTGCTTTATTACTAGTAGACAAACTACGATGGCCATAGTTGGCCTTGCATAATATAATCAATAATGCTATTGTTCCAATAGTCCGGGTTCCCACAGTGTCACAGTCACAGTAATGTCATGACTTTTCCATGACTTTACAGAAAGCAGTTTGGGGGTTTCTATATGACCTCAGACTGTTATTCCTCTCTAGTTTGTTGGTGTTGATTTTCATTCTGGTTTCCACTCCACTTGGGCTGAATGCACGTGTGGAAAACGTCAGAGGAATACATTCAGGTTACAATACATTCATACTGCTACGTGACCCGTTTGCCAAAAACCTCCCTGTATTCCCTGACTTGCACTGTCTGGAAATACACCTCTCTACATTCCATGACCTGTGGGAACCCTATATTGGTTTGCTGATATATAAGCTTACCCTCTACCAAAAAAAAACCTACCCCTAACCAGGGTTTATAATAGCCCCTCCCCACCCTTATGGCTAATGTGTTGATTTTGCACTCACCCCTTCCTTTTATAACCTCGTTTCAGCATCTTTTGCATCATCGCAAAGCAGCTCAAGTAAAGCACTTAGGGCCCTATATTTACAGAGTGCATGTAGCGCATGGCGCCGGTGCGCGTTCAAGTCCACTTTTGCACGTTACACGACGCACAATCTGAGCGCAAAGTAAGGCGCAAACGGGTTGTATTAAGTTTCCTTAATAATTCATAGGTGTTTTTTCTCCCATTGCCTTTAAACGCCAGGTGTGCTTGCACCTTGATGCATTGCTATTTCAATGGCAGATCAGTCCTCGTGTGTCTGGACGTGTCTGGAGGCAGATCAGTCCTCGTGTGTCTGGACGTGTCTGGAGGACGACAGGCTTCTGCAGCCAAGCAAGACCAACAGACCGCATCAGAGATGAACCACAGCACAGCTTCAAACGTCCGCTTTCCTCAGCTCAACGTTTCCTACAGCCCGCCACACAGTGTTATATAGTGTTCAATCATAGGGAATGGGACAGTATGCATAACATTTTATAAATGTGAAAGATTTGTAGATATATACCGAGCTCTGTCCTTTAACTCCTTTTGGGGACGTGTTTTTACGCACATCGAAATACAGAAGCACAATATTGGGCAATTAATCTTTCATCTAATCTTTCAGCAGACAGAAGATCTCAGGTTTCATGTCCAGGAGGAGCTCTGTGTCTCACTCTCATCACACTATTCTTCTAAAGGTATGGATGGAATCACATGTGTGAAATGACTTGACATGGAGTTTGGATTGCGCTGAGTCGCTCAGTGGAAGAAAGAAAGAAACTATTTCGGTAGCCTACAAGACCTGTTTTTTTTAGAATTCTTGAAAGGCCTTTTCTATTTTGTATGGCAACGGTGTGTGACATTTTGTGTGTGTGTGTGTGTGTGTGTGTGTGTGTGTGTGTGTGTGTGAGAGAGAGAGAGAGAAAGACGCATGATGTGAATAATGCATAATGTGTCCTTTAAATAGCAGGAAAATACTGCACCAGTCTTTAGACCAGGTTCTTGTTGGTCAAAACATAAAACTGCTTCCACTGCCTCAAGATAGCAATGCACCAAGAATGCGCCTGACTGACCACACCTCATTTTAAGGGCACACAGACGAGCGCAAGCACATTCGCTATTTAAACAACGTGGGCACCGGCCGTGAAAATGGCAACTGTGTCGGTCGAAAACTAGCAAAGGCACTTGCCTTGCGTTGCTTTGGTTTGGGTGTATATACATTCACGGAATTGTGTTGTTAGTGTTGAACCCGTCTATAAGATAGGGCCCGTAAAGTTTGTCTTGCATAAAGTTATACCAGTGTAGTTACGTATGTTGATAGCAGCTCTGATGGCCGTGGGAGAAGTCCTGCCAAATGTGTAGCAGCTCCGCGGGCTTGAACCCGGTGACGATGACGCGCTTGGCGAAGGTGCACCTGTGGTACTGCAGCCTGCGGATCTCAAACAGGTTGGTCAGGGTCAGGAGGCTATGGGAGTACACCGGCCAGACGCCCAGCACCCGCAGACACAAGCCCACGTACACGTCCTCCAGGGGGATCATCCGGACGAACCTGGAGGCGCGGGAGATCCTGGCGGCCAGGTCGACGGAGAAGACGTACGCGGCCCCGGAGACGTACGGCGGGAAGCTGTCCTCGGGGTAGAGCTCCCGGGACACGTGCCACTTGCTGCCGCTGTCCCTCCTCGGCCGCCCGTCGGCGATCACCGAGCCCGTGATGAAGGCCCGCCTGGGGGAGCCGCGCAGCCGCCCGAGCAGGAGGAACACGTTGACGAAGATGTCGCCGTCCACCTTCATGGCGTAGGAGGCGCCCGGGCAGTGGCTGGCCAGCCAGTTCATGATCATCATGGTCTTGATGGTCAGGTTGTAGTAGCTGTCCTGGAAGTAGGAATGTAACGATATGAGATTTCACAGTAGGGTGTCTACCAAAATATCACGGTATATGGTATTTCACGGTATTAGCGCCCCCACCCCCGATTAAACGGACTATAGCCCATCAAAACAAACAAAAACAAGTATTTTACTTTGAGGAAAAATATTGATTTACTGAACTGTATCTATTATGATCTTAATTGTAGTGGCGTGCGGTGCTGCGCAACATATCGTGGTATATTACAGGGAAAGCTAACGGTATGATAACCATGGTTGCAGTATAATGTATACCATTGTAAGGTATACATACTGTGCAGCAATATCAAACGTACAGAACAATAACTGTGCTTGTTTGATATCACATATAGAGAGTCCAAGTCCCGCCCCTTCCGGTCGGGGCCTACACGCATCAGCGTCTGAAAGAATATGAATGGTGGTGAATGGCGAGAGACAGTTTTTTTGATCGCGTTTGAATTGTGCCATGAGGTACACATGCTGTATGTTTGTCAATTTAAAAGATAACTTTGCAAGTCAAGAAAGTCGCAGTTTGTCATAAAACGGTTGCACTATAAGTTATAAATCAGAAAGACTACAGACACAACCAGTTGCATAAGTGGTCTCTCAGGCCATGTTGGTGTGATGTATATTGTGCGAGACGAGAGATGTAGTTGATTGAGCGGTTCCATACAAAACTAAACATTACATGTCAGTTTTATGACAAACTACGGCTTTCTAGACATGCAAAGTTATCTTTTTTTTTGTTGCCATTTTGCCTTTCTTTGATAGGATAGTTAGTATGCGCTAGACAACGAAAGGAAAGCAGGGAGAGAGGGTAGGACATGCAGCAAATGACCGCAGGCCAGAGCCAAACCCAGGTCGGCTGCGCTCCATCAGGTGAGCCACCGGGATGCCGAGCAGTTATCTTTTAAATTGAGGAAAAAAATCACATGTGTAGCCTACTTAAAGGAGGACTTACCCCCTAGATATGTATTAGAACAGTGATTTGAAAATACCTATGGAAAAAACCAAGAAATGACATATACTCTTGTCTATACTAGACTCTTTGGCTGTGTTAAGTCAAGATTTTTTTTCGGAAATCGACGCCATTACAGTTTGCCTACTGCCTCAAAAATAATTTATTTGAGAGGGGCGATATCTTTATAAATATCAACAATTAGCCAACGCTGGTGGCCTGTATGGAAACAGAAAATCCTGAAATGGTTGATAGTTATATCAATTTGGCCATTCAGTGGCGAACTAGAAATTTAATTATTTTTGTCCCATTTTGTCCCGTGTGTGTGCGTGGCTTGCATGTGGCTTGTCTAAACTTACGTTAAGAGCCTCGCTGCTCGCAGCACACAGCACACAGTGAGGACAAACCTTACGCTCCACGTAATTCCCTCGTCTAACTAGAGATAAACCGCGCAATGAAATCCGTTTTTAATTTGCGTTTGGGGGCTTTTCGTGATTCATGTTGAAAGTTAGAACACCTCTGATTTTTCCTCTCAGGGCGCAGGAGGCAGCGCAGAGCTCTTCTCCTCCTCACACTGTTCCCATGCGAATCCCCCCGAGCAGCACACACACACAGACAGAGCCAGTCGCTCTGCTCTGCTGACTTGATTTCCATAAAAGTTGGCGTTGCTTGTACACAGTGATGATATTATATTAGCCGATATGTTTAGAGAAGCTTTGTCACATTGTCACGTCGTAGTATAGCGTTATATTTTACATGTCCGCTAAACTGCGACGAGATTTGTTTGCTGAAATGTCAGACTGTTGAAAGCCCCCGCCTCTCACTGCTGGTGTGTGCTGCTGCCGCGCGCCCCCGCGGGTGCATGAGAGAGCAGACTGGCCGAGAGAAGTGCTTCTGAAGTCGGACTGATAGCCGCGGAAATGTCAGACTGTGCTCTCTGTGCTCTGAGCACAGAGCTGCTGCTGCTGCTGCTGCTGCTGCTGCTGCTGCTGCTGCTGCTGCTGCTGCTGCTGCTGCTGCTGCTGCGCGCGCGCCCGGAGCTTGGTGCTAGTGCATGAGGTTACAGTACGACTCTCTCCCGCCCGCTCCCGCCTGGCTGGGCTGGAGACAGTGCTTCCAACTCGGACTGATAATATAAACATCATCATTCGAGCTTATCCAGGTAAGATATTAATAAAGTAGTGACACATTCAGCAGGAAACTAACTATAATTAAGACATGTGCCAACTTTGACGACGTTTGGTTCAGTATTTTAAGAGCAAACTTCAATAGGAATAGGCTTGGAGTTCTGAGGAGCCGAAAGGGTACAGGGGGGGTAGGGGAGTAATTATCTTGAAATCCCATAGTCTTTGGGGACAACCTGACGTCAGGTTGTACCAAATCTCCCATTCATTTGAGAAAAAAAAAAAAAGCAGTGTTGGACGCTTAGAGGGCGCTTATGCCAGATATGCTGCTGAAAAATGATACAAATGGTAAAATGGCAACAGTTTGGTGTCAAATGTGGAAATTCTGACCAGAATTCTTCACACATCACCCCCAAAGTCATATATATTGGTTAAAAGCTGAAAAAAAGTGTTTTGGAGGTAAGTTCTCCTTTAAGCGGTTGGATTATGCACCATATAAGTTATATTATTGTCTTATAGGCGGTGTGATTTTGTTTCTGAATATTTTTGTACTTGAAATTCAGATTTGTCATTGTCATTAAAATTATTCTAGACTAGGGATCTCGCGCGCTCGATTCCTAGGCTCGCCCGCTACACGGCCTTGCCCGTCCTGCAGCTCACCGAGCTGGCCCTGCAGCTTGCCAAGCTGGCTCTGCAGCTCACATTCGCAGCTCGGCTGCTGTGTGGCCAATGAGACACGCAGATTTATCACATCACTGATGATGTCACAGTGGGATTTATGACATCACTGATGTCAGTGGGATTTATGACATCACTGATGTCAGTGGGATTTATGACATCACTGATGTCAGTGGGATTTATGACATCACAGTGGGACAGAGAAACAGACAGACAAGAGCCCTAGCTCCCATTTATATACGAGGGATCAGCCGAGCAGCATTTTGGTAAACAATCCACTTCACTGGGTGGCAACGGCAATGGAACCCTATGGAGCCCAAGTGGAGACTTGAGTGGCTGACTCTAGCCAGTTAACTCTGTTTACATTTAAAAAACTGCGACAGTTCACACAACTTTAACACGACATGCATATATTATACATCAAACTCTTGATCTAATTCTGCTCTCACTCAGAATGTCAAAATATAAGCGATGTGATGTATAGTTTGTGAGATATTAAAGCAGCTACGAGCAACTTTTTCGATTGTTATTAAACAGTATAAATTTAATATCAATGCATCACATCTTACCTCTAATAGTCGACGATACCAACGCAGAGTAGTCTCGCTTGAACCCCGAGTGAATCGGCCAGTGTTAGTGTGTCTGTAGCCAGGGCAGATCAGGAATTGAAATGAAACGGTTTGCAGCAGCCACTTCGGCCATAACCACAAAATAACTTCCAAAAAACCTGTTAGAATATAACGAGAGATGTTCCCGCGAGTATGCGTGGCGTTCTAGTCTCTTAGAACAGACGAGTTGGCTTCCGCAATTTTCAAATGCTCTCGCCATACCGTCTGTACGTTAGACCCCCAGAACATGCACAAGGAAGTAGTGAAAAAAACCTTCAGACCGGAAGGAAGTTCGACGGAATCTGACCAATCACGACACGCGTGTCCACGAAAAATATGTTCCCCCCGGAAACTTAAACCGATGCAGGTTGCTAATGCTAGCAGTGCTTTAGAATTACCATGGAAGCTACGCCGACGAAACCGGTGAAAGAAGACCCTGATAGACGTAAACGATGTATCCGCGGCTTGGAGGAACCTCGTGCAAGACGTGCACTTATTCCAGAGTTAAACGAAAGTGATGAGGTAAGTTGCTAACGTTACTGAGCTTATCGTTCGTCTTACTAATCAGCGTTAGCTAACGATAGCTACAGCAGTATACAGCTAGTTAGCTAATGTTAAATTCTGATTGGACGAATGAGCGGAAGTCCCGCCTTTCAACTTCCTTTTCCGTTTGGTGCATGATTCTCCCCCACGAAGTACAGACTGTATATAGCTGCATCCGCCGGATGTAGATAAGACAGTCTGTTTTAAGAGACTAGTGGCGTTCACATTGTTTATGTTATGTTGCTAGGCAGCGCAAACGGCGTAAAAAGGCAGCTGCGTTTCACTTCCTGGTTTCACTTCCGCGTTTCACTTCCGGGTTACCCGGTCCGGTCGCTCTAGAGAGCCCCCTGTTGGCGCGAGTTTAGACAGACTATAGACTTAATAATCACCTAAGGGAGCAATCTCAGATACACACGGCTTTGGTCTCGTCGACTATTAGAGGTAAGATGTGATGCATTGATATTAAATTTATACTGTTTAATAACAATCGAAAAAGTTGCTCGTAGCTGCTTTAACGTTTGTTTGGCACAACTCATACTATTAACTGCTGCGGGGTTCCCCTTTTCTGTGTGTCAAGTCATGGTGATTCATCCTATACTGATGATGATGATGATAAAGATAAATTCAAACGGGATCAAACAATTATTATCTGTCTGTTCTCCACCACTCATATTTTTTTCGATGCAGGTGCGTGTCACAGGACGTAGGTGGTGGTCACTAATTAAAGTTTGGGTCTCTCTACACATCCCTACCTGGAAGTCCATTTGGATGATGTCCGCGTGCTTCCGGCTCTCCTGCTCCAGGTCGTCTTGGACGTCGGAAGTGAGGCCCTCCTTAGGGAGCCCCACATAGAAGAGGGTTAGGGTGTCCACGCTCGGTGTGCCCCATGTTTTTCTTATGGCCGCCCGTGCTTCAGCCTCCCGCGGGGCAACTGGCACCATCAACACCAAGAAGGGCCGTCTGTGCTCGCATACAGCAGGCTGGTTGAGAACATACTTGTAGGTTTCGGGGGAAATGAACCTGTACTCTTCTGGAGGAATGGCACTGGGCGTCGGCAGGTGTTTCCTGAATAGAACGTTGATTACTACCGGAGCACACAGGACGACCACGACTGAAACGGCGAGAAACTTCACTACGAACCTCCAGGAAAAAGTTATCCGCATTGCCGAAATAGGAAGACAACAGGTCCCGCGCCGACTGGAGTCTTTGGCGTGCGGCAGTATAGCCACTTATAGCCAGCCGAAAAGCCGCAGAAAAAGCCCAGAAGTCACGCCGTTTGAAGCACTGTTGTTGGTAGGGAATGCAGCGCGGCCACTCCCTCCAAGCAGGGCGAACCAGGAAATGGAGATCCAGGCTGGCAAAGGAGAGCAGCAGCGACGTTGACAGGCCAAGCCCCAGTGGGCAGAGCTGCGTCTGCTTCGCTGGGAGTGGTGGACCATGATGTGAATATTCATGAGTGACACTCCCCAGCGAAAAATCACTATTATAAACCAGATTGTCATCCTTTTTCCTATATAAGAAACCCAAATCTGAGCATATTGTCAGATATGATTTTGTCCAGAATTCCCACGACTATGTAGTGCACTCTTATAGTGATCACCAGTGTTGGGGGGTAACTCATTACAAAAGTAACATAATACATGTAATATATTACTTTTAGCAGTAACTCAGTAGAGTGACATTTAAAAAAAATCAAAGCACATATTTAAAGGAAGATAAAATAATTTCCTAATCAAACTTTTTTAAATGCAAATAACCACTATAGATGACAATAACAAAGGAAGAGAATAACATTTTTGGATTGTTTACACTGACTTCAAGACGATTGAAATTATTTTTCGGGATGATTCCGGGGCGGCGATGTCATTCTAGCACTGCTGGTGTTTTGGTGAAAGTAATGCAAAAGTAGTGTAATAAGTAATGAGTTACTCTACACAGACAGTAATATTGTAAAGTAACTTATTACTTTCAAATGAAAGTAACTAGTAATATGTAGTATATTAGGCTACATTTTGAAAGGAACTTGCCCAACACTGGTGATCACCTTGGGACGGGTCAAATTGATCACTATGAGCGGATGATCGTTATATGAGTTTTTGTTTCTTTTTCTTTATTTCTCATGCAGATTACCATCTAATTAATGTGTATTATGTATTACATGAATACAGTACATATAAAGTAAAGGAATTGTATTGACTTTAAAAATCCATAGAGTAAATTCGGCCTCCAGCTCAGCTGTTTCAAACACAGCTGTCTCACTTAGCCTGCGATCTCTCCATATACAGACATGCATGCACCAAATATCACTGCTGTATCTCATTGACTCATTTTTGGCAGTTTGTAACTTGTAAGTAAAGAAATAATACAATTACTGCCGTTTTAAACTTTTTTCCCCCCATTGTTCTCAGGTGGGACAAGGCCCAAAATCATCACTGTAAGTGGGAGTATTGATCACTATACTTAAACAGCATTATAGGAATGATTCAGGACCAAGCTTTTTGATCAATATAAGCGGTTGATCGCGCTATATCCTCATATCCTCTGAAGTTGTCCGCTATTTTCACATCCTAATCTTTTGGGCGTCAATATAGCAGACAACTTACTAAAGTAACTAGTAACTAGCCCATTCAAATTTCAGTAATTGTAATTGAGTTACTAAATTTGAAAAAGTAGCCTAGCGTAATTAGTTCGATTACTACTTACTGCAAAAAGTAGTTAATTACTAGTTAACCCCATCACTGGTTAACATCTTGTAGCCTAACTTGAATAATGGTGAAGTCGAACAATTCATGAATTTGCTGGGGACCCCCTGGCGTTTTCAGTCTGATGTCAGGCATACACACCAGAGCAGTGCTGGTCGCTTGGTGCTCCAGCTTGATTGGCTGTCTTTATGCCTTTCCATTTTGAATTGGTTGATTTCAAATTGGCCCCTCCTCTCGTCGTTGATGTCGTCTGCCACCCACCAGGTATCCCAGCATGCCTCCCCTCAGACAAAGCTTGGATCTCCTTTAATGTACATTACTAACAAATGCAATACCGGTATGTTTTCACTTCCATTCACTGAGCCTCCCCTGAAACTGTTTGGATGTTGAGAACCATCGAACAAGGTCAATGCAGTTTCAGATGCATATCATACTGTATAATACCAATATATATACAAAATGACGGTAATGACAGTACATTGATGTGAAGAATTAAAAAAACACGCACATCTTACTTTTAAACAAACTCGTTTTATTGTAATACGGTTTACAGAGAAACACCTGTTGTTCACCCAGTTATAAACAAACAAAACAATAAAAAGAAACTTAATTTACACAGGCATTCTTTAGAGGGTCAGTGGTTTAGTATCCTGCCCTAGCAGGGGACGAGGGGAGTGGAAAAGGTAACTAGTTCCCTAGTTTTGGCCCAAACACTGTATATTTCCCTCAACAAAAGCATAGTGACCTTACTATGTCAATTGGAATTGGCCTTTTTTTTATTTTGAGCATCCATATCTTTTTGTATCAACAACACATAACATTCTCTTGTTCCACATATATGTACTGTATTCACATTTTGGAAAAAAAAAAATCAAAGGTAATCACCCCATTTCATTATATACTGAATAATAGGTCCTGCCTTGGATTCATAGAAGAAACAAAACAATCGAAACACGTCAGCTTTAGTTTTATCTCTGCTCTGCTCTGCTTAAAAAAAAAAAAAAAAAAAGTAAAGTAAAGTAGCATGATGCCTTCAGGGGCTCACACAACCAATGGAAACAACGCCGTCCACGTTGGACATGGGATGTGGCGGGTAAATACTTTTCTTTTGTATTTTTATTAATTATTTTTTTTTTACTTTTTTTTTACTTTTCTTTTCGTTCCCATTTTCTATCACTTCGGATGTCGGCTCGTGGTGAATCGAGGGATAGAGGGAGCTGGGAACCTGGGAAGGATAAAGTGACACCGAGACTAGTAAAAGTCGCACAAAGACAAACGAATGGCAAGTTTAAGACGAAAGATATCTGACATCTGAGCAGCGTCTGTCGGAGTAAAATCCCTTCTTCGATCTGGATTTGAGACGAATGCATGTACAGCATTTGTACAGAATGTGCTATCGTAACCTGGTTTTGGGGCGAAAGAGGCCCCTGAACCTTAACAAGACCACATGTACTGTAAACAGCCTGTCCTCTCTGTGAAACCACAACATGCCAGAAAGGAAAAGGCTTGGATGTGACGTAAGGAGGGGGGGGGGGGGGACCTATGTGTTACTGTACACGACGTAATGCCCGAGCTGCACGCAAATACACCTCTCCGCAAATGCTGCAACGTAAAAGAAAGGTCAAATCAAAGTGGGTGCGATGGGAGTTTGTGTGTGCTCTCTTTGGTGCGTGAATAGAATGTGTGGGCTTGAGTTAAGTCCATTTTTGTAATATCCACATCAACCGTATAATCGGGGAAGGAAGGGGAGGGAGGGGGGGGGCGATCTGTGAGCGAATGTGGGGAGGAAGATGTGTCTGTTGGAGTGGAGGCAGCGGGGTCTTGGCAGTGGCTTTGGTAGCTGCAGGGTGGGGGCGGGAGGGAGGGTGTCAAGGTGGTTTACGGGGAGTCCAGACGGAGTACTAGTGGTGGTGGTGGTGGTGGTGGTGGTGGTGGTAGGTGGTTTTCGGAGCGTTTATGATCGTTTCCTCCTTCCCTCCAAGTTTCTGAAGTTGAACGGCCTGATCTTCATCTCGGCGAACTCGATCGAGTGCTCGTGGCCCTTCCAGTGGAACCAGTTGACGCCCTGCAGAGGGGAACGAGAACATGGAGAAATGATATGTGGCGGGTGGTGAGCACTGAAAACTCTTTTCAACATGTTCATGTCAGCAGGTCACAAAACAGGCCCACATTTCAAACATGTTCATGTCAGCAGGTCAGAAAACATATAGGCAAAAAAATAAAAAATAAAAAAATAATAATAATATAATACATACATACATAAATAAATAAATAAATATAAATTATATATATATATATATATATATATATATATATATATATATATATATATATATATATTGCCAGGTCTTAAATGGTTTGGGTTATGAAGTTAACGTTACTTTTATAACATTTATGACGTTGCATTAAAATAACAATGCATAACAAATTTGAAGGCCGCTGCACCTTGGGCAAGAAAACGCTGAAATTAGGAACGTTGGGTATAAAGGCATTAGAGTTGCACTGTATGGGAAGTCTGCAAGACACAAAGCTACTAGTACTGATAGTAATTGCACTGTATGTGTGGAGATAATAATTGTAGTTCTTTTAGTATCTACTGGTATACTACTACTGGTAATCCCTAACCTTAGTATTGGGTCTTTTAGATTCAACCATACCTTGCTGTGACTGTTGTCTCCATATCGTCCCATGAGGTTGACACGGTGGCAGTTTTTATACCAGAAGGCCCCCTTATAGGACAGGGCACAGTTGGTGACGGCGATGTCATTGTCATGGTCGTAAGTGGAGAACGGACGCCCGTGGTGGTAGGTCATAGAGTCTCCTACAGACACACAGAGGGGGAGAGTTGGTTGGAATAACTGATTTGTTCAATCGGAATGAGCACTGCTGGGTCTCTATGAGCGAAAGCAATAATAAAGATCTCTTCTCTAGTCTTCTGCTCTAGTGTAGTTTAGTCATAGATTGGAAGTGAATGGTATCAGTTATAGACACTTTAAATGTAATGCCAAAAAAAGGAAACAATCAAACAAACAAAAAATGCCCCACTGATCAGAGATTTTAACACTAATATAATCATGAATAATAAAAAGGAAAAAATTAAATTTGATCAAAAATATGTAAAAATAAAAACATAAACATGGACCAAGCTGACAAAATAAAATAAAATAAAATAAAATAAAATAAAATAAAATAAAATAAAATAAAATAAAATAAAATAAAATAATGGTTCAACGTTACACTATTCTTCATAAATAGCCTTTCACTTGGTGGTTAATTCCAAATAGAATCACTGGCACCAACATGTTTCCGCCTAGCCCTAGATAGAGGAGGCGGACTAGTCGATTTCCTCGTTCCTCTCCATGTATAGGGCGATTGTAGAGGAGGCACACAGACCTGCGGTGCCGCTGTATCCTCCCACATGGACCTTGTAACGGGTCCGGGGCTCGGAGATGGAGAACTTCTCGTACTGAGCGTAGGCCGCCTCTCCCTTGTCCCTCAGGTCCACGCGCAGCTCATACTGACCGCCAGACGTGATCTTATGGAGGTTACTTAGACCTGGAGGAGGGGAGAGAGGAGACATCTGGAAATCACTAACCTGGAAGATATGATCAATATAAATGGCAAAGACAATAATGATGATCATTATAGCTGCTGCACAGCGGTGAGTCGGGGGCCGGGCACCCACACAGCACAATGGCCTGAGTAGGCATAATAAGCATGTTTGGGGCTTGAACTCCCAAGCTTTGCACCCAATGACAAGTTGTGATCTAGTTGAGCTACTTGAGAAGTGGGAAAATCAGAGGAGGCTTCACACTATGACTTAGCCAACCACCAGGGTGCAGTATAACAGCTGCCCATGCATTCACAGGCGCACTTCACAGGCGGAACTAGTGTCAAATATTCACTTTTCAAGACAAAATTCAGATAATTTGCATACTTCATCTAGACAACACGTCTGTGATTTGTTTTTACAAAAATTGATAAATTAATTGATTAAATATGCTCTTTTTCCACTGAATGCACTGTGGGGGGAAATTTGATCATTCAAAAATCTGCTTATTACATTTGTGTAGGAGAGTTTGGCGATGCAGTTTGGTGTCGATTGGACACAAAATTTGGGAGGAGGAGGTAGGTTTAATTAGTTTTACAGTTTTTGCAAAAACAGTGATGGACTTCATAATTCCTGCCAGTTTGAAGCATCTGAACACATGGGCCTATATTTTGGTTGAAGTTGCAAAACCATAGCATGTACGACTGATTAGTTATGAATTTCCAAAGTTTGAAAGTTTAGACGGTTGCAGTAACAACAGGATTATTGGCCCCCAATTCCTGTTGAGGAAGTGTGGCATGGGACAGGACCTATGTGCAAAGTTTGGTTTATTTTCATGCATGGGAAGTTAGACTTCCTCGGAGGAGGAGGAAGAAGAATATTGGCAAATACTAATGATGGCTTTTATTAGGGTTGATTTTTGGATTGTTTTTTTATATTGAACCCTGGAATATTTTATATATTTAAAAAAAAATCAAAATATTCTGTGCTTCCCTCAGAATTTTAGACCACGGTATGAAAAAAAAAATCAATTTAAAATGAAGATAATAATACTAATTATTATAATAAAACATTTTGAACGATAAGTGTGGAATGTGATCAAAATGTCCCATTAGAATCAATACAGAGTAGACTAAGAGATAGGTCTAGTATCAAACAGACTGCATCATATTCATCATATCATATTGGATATTTAAATATAGTACTATATTCCAATATCTTGTAGAATACTGTAATGTGTAGAAATTACCCAGCCAGAATTCATCGTTCATGTCACCGAAGCCAGCTGTGTAGTTCTTCCAGTTGCGGAAAAACTCCAGTTTGCCGCTCTGGCGTCTGACAAAGATCTGCGAGGAGAAAACAAAGCATCAGTGAAAGGAGATGCCGATCAGTCACTGTGAAATAACAGAGCCCATTTCAAACTCTATTACATATCCAATCTATTTCTGTATACGCCATGTTCCTCCATCTCTACACCTGGACACATTTGTGTCAAACCTGTCAACAAAGATCCTGCATATGTTTTATTCTAAGGAGCATGGGTAGTGTCCTCGGTGTAGTATTATTTTTCTCTATTTGCCAAGAGGGAGACTGAACAGCAGAGAGACAGGTCTGAAGGATCTGGTGAGATTCAGGTCATTTTTTAAGCTAACAGGGACCCCATTATTGGAAGATGTTACTTGTTGTTGAGTTAGTTCAGAATTGTGGAACTGTCTACAGTACGTTGTATGTAGGGGAGATAAGAGTAGGGGAAATTAAATCTAGGATTACAATAGTCATTCATATACACTCTCTACAAGGGGCAGTTTAGGGTGAATTAAATCATAATGAAACCAAAGTACCGGTATTCCTCATTTACCTGGGGACCCCCTGGAAACCCTTCAAGGACCCTAGAGGGTCCTCAAACCATACTTTGAGAAGCATTGATCTGACCACTAAACTACTCTATACTACTCATATATGTAACATGAAGAAGAAGAAGAAGAAGAAGAAGAAGAAGAAGAAGAAGAAGAAGAAGAAGAAGAAGAAGAAGAAGAAGAAGAAGAAGAAGAAGAAGAAGAAGAATTTGACATTCAACTGATCTCTGGTAATTAGCCTTATATCTGCTTAAAAAAAAGTCTGACAATCACCACTTTTATATGGAGGTTTTCAAAGCAACATGTGATTTTCAAAATAGGCAAACAGTTGATGCCCAAATTGTAAGAACATTGGTCACATAAAAAATATTTTATGTGGTGAAGAGAAATCATAACAACATATCCCAGATAGAACATCGTCGGCATAGAGGAACAGTTTGGGCAAGTGGAAGCTCACCAACAGGGACGGGGATAGTTGCCAAACACCAGCGAACTACAGCGGTCAGCTAAAACGCTATGCCGTAAGCTTGACATGAGCGAGCTGCCATATAGCACATCATATAGCCATAGGTTAGCCAGTGACTTACAATCCATCCGCCTCCATCAGTGGTCATGTCACAGTAGACCTGCAGCGGCTGGCTCTCATCTCCACCCAGGTAGATGGTGTACATTCCGGAGGTGGTGTCACCGTTCAGCAAGGCCTGGGAGCAGTCCTTCGGGTGTCTGTACAGCACGCCAGCTACTCGCGCACACACACACACACACACACACACACACACACACACACACACACACACACACACACACACACACACACACACACACACACACAGAGAAAAAATATACACAGAGAGTGGATTCGTCACCAAAAAGGAGCAGCTGCGGGTGAATTGTGTAATAAGGGGTTGGAGAGTGGATGGCATCAGTACAGCATGTCATGTCTGATTGTAATATAAACAGACTGGAGACTGGTAGGTTTAATGCTACCCCTGAAGAAGACAGACTTTGTTTGCTCTGTGACCTGGGTGAAATTGAGAATGAGATTCATTTTCTATTCTATTGTACTGTCTATGATGAGGTAAGGGAGATACTGTTCAGTAAAATGTCCTCTATTTATGTTGACTTTTTTGAGTTGGACGATTATGAAAAACTCGAGTTGTGTTTTAAGAAAGGCACTTTCTTTATTGGAAACTTTCTTTCCCAGGCATGGGAGCTAAGGCAAAATGTTATGTTCAGAAAATGATGTAATGATTTTGTTTTGCTGATGTGGTGTATGTTATGTTATGCTGTGATTTAGTTTTATTACTGCGGCGTTGGCGTATGTTGTACTGCATAATATGTCATATGTGTGTCTTGTAAGCCCATGAGGGCTGGGCACTGTCAAGTGCATGACACATTTAATAAAAATCAATCAATCATCAATAAACAGCATGTCATGTCTGATTGTAATATAAACAGCATGTCATGTCTGATTGTAATATAAACAGCATGTCATGTCTGATTGTAATATAAACAGCATGTCATGTCTGATTGTAATATAAACAGCATGTCATGTCTGATTGTAATATAAACAGCATGTCATGTCTGATTGTAATATTGACAAAGTGCAATTACCTCATGCATAAAGAAGATCACAGCTTTCACTTCATCGTAGCACCTTGCATTGCCATTGCAAGTGTTCTTTATTGTGTGTTTTTTTCTTGTGTCAAATGTATATGAGTATTGCTCTAGTGTGGTCCTGCTCTCTTATGCTATGGTTTATGATGGTTTATTTAGCACCTGTTGCTTTTTGCTTATATTTGATGTCCTGTGGAGGCGGAGCCTCTCAGCCTAAGAATTTAACTCAAGTGTATTTGTGCATCTGAATCAATGCAACAATGCTTAGCAGCTAACTTCAAGATTTTTGTAATTTGATTTAAAAAAAAACATGATAGATTTTAAGACTGAGTGGATATGTTTTGCTGTGTGTGTGTGTGTGTGTGTGTGTGTGTGTGTGTGTGCGTGTGTGTGTGTGTGCATGTGTGTGTATGTGCGTGCGTGCGTGTGTGTTGTGGATATGTTTTGCCCTGTGTGTGTGTGTGTGTGTGTGTGTGTGCGTGTGCGTGTGTGTGTGTGCATGTGCATGTGTGTGTATGTGCGTGCGTGTGTGTTGTGGATATGTTTTGCCCTGTGTGTGTGTGTGCGCGCGCCCCCTCACTGGTGGTGAAGACGGTGAAGATGACTCTGCTCCTCTTGGGGCCTGCGATGGCCTGCAGCCTGACTGAGTACTCTGTGGAGGCGCTGAGCTGGGCCATGTTGTAGGAGATGGCTGTGGGGCTCAGGACCACCTCCTGAACCAACAACACAAACACATGACAGCTTGAACACACACTTTCAAGCTTATGTTTTCTTTTTCTATGTTTTCTTTAACACGTTTTAATCCATTTCCAGACCCTTATCTCCCGTTTTTTATATTTGACTGCTCCTTTTTGTGCATTTTTGTAGAGCAAGTGAGTTCTGCATAAATAATAATTAAACAAGATGAGGGATAAAATATGTTGGCAAATGGAACCGATATTGGCCTTTATTAAAAATCTGAAATGACTATATCTCTGAAAAATTTGCATGTGTTAAAATAGGGTTAGGGCCCAGTGGTTCCTAAACTTTTTAAAGTCCTGTATCCCTCAAACATTCAACTTCCTGCTGTGTATCTCTACCTTAGCCTGGTAAACCAGCCCACCACGGCTACATCTACCTCCCAAGGGTACTATGGTACTACCGTTTTTTTATTTGTTGTACCCCTGGGGGTAACGTACCCCACATTGGGAGTAAGTGGTTTAGGCTAATATATTAGTTTGCTGATATTTATATTAGATATCTGTTTTCTTAAAAAGCAGATATCAGTCAGTCAGTGTAGTCCACCTCTGATATGATAGATATGATGCAGTTTGATTGATGACATATTTATTGTAGATTTGATCAATACTACGCTGGTTGTCTATGGGAAGACCTTCACCTGAATTGAATCTAATTCAGAGTTTTAGTGTCTCTTGATTTCAGAGGCTTTTCAACTCTGTCAAGAATATAAAGTTCTGGGTAAAACTAACACTGAATATTTGGCATTTTCAGATTTTTTTTTCTGACATGAAAAAAGGTCGTCCCATTTAAAGATCCTGGCACCCACCCGCACGGTGCCATCGTTAGACTGGAAGCTGAGGATGTATCCGGTAATGTCGGCGCGAGGCGGCCTCCAGGTCAACATGGCGCTCTCTGTCTGGACGTTACTGGCTGCCAGGTCCTGGGGCGCATCCACATCTAAAACACATACGACCAAGCTTCAACTTACGACACCTTGAGACATCTCTACCTTTTCAACCAGTTTAAGTCTCTGGAGGAGCATCGTGCAAGTTGGACACAGTCTAAAACAGATGGAGGACTAAGGGGTAAATTCTCCAGGATATTATGCTTATTTTTCTCCCATTTTTGCCCAGCGCAAGCAAGCGGGCCCTATATCTGGCTTTGTCCAGTCCAATTTGCCTGACGAATTTTGGTCACCAATTTAGGTTCCTGATGATGTCGTAGACATTGTGACGTCATCAGTGAGTGTAACAAACCGGTGGTGAAGTCAGTAGTGGTGGCGGCGCTCTTGGCGGCGTCCCTCACAGCGTAGACCTTCACAGTGTAATGTGTGGCTGGAGTCAGAGAGCTCATCTCAAACTCCATGATGTTTCCGGACACGCGCTCCATCACCGGGGCGACTGTGACACACAAACAGACCCAACGACATTATTAAGAGTCAAGTCTTTTTGCACATGCAAGGTGTGCTAGGCCGTGTTTGTATGCATGCACATTTATGTGTGTCGTTTCTAGACATACACAGGGTTTCCCACACCTTCTTAAGCCCATTGATACCTGATGCAGCATTTGTGTGTGTATCCCTTGGTTCGCGGTCTTAAAGGGGTACACACACAAATGAGGGATATACACACAAATGCTGCGTCAGATATCAATGGGTTAAACATCACATTGAAGGACTTTTCAAGGACTTTCCCAGGCCCAATTCCCTCAGATTCAAGGAGCCAGCACAGCACAGTTTGAGACACAGATCACGCTTAATTACTGTTACAACACTGACAATGTTTATAAGGAGAACTAGCAGCTTTACAGAAGCTCACAATTAAAAAGAGAGGCTTGAATGTGTGAACACGTATCAACTGTGCTGTGTTAAGTCAACCAAAAAAAATAATCCAAAAAACTTTCTTGCACAAAATAAATTCAAGTGCTTTCAATGGCCCATGTCTTTTTATGTCTATTTTCTAAAACTTTCAAGGCCTTGATTTTGTCTTCAACGTTCAAGGATTTTAAGGACCTGTGGGAACCCTGTTTATATGCTTGCTGTGTGTGTGTGTGTGTGTGTGTGTGTGTGTGTGTGTGTGTGTGTGTGTGTGTGTGTGTGTGTGTGTGTGTGTGTGTGTGTGCGTGCGTGCGTGTGTGTGTGTGTGTGTGCGTGCGTCTGTGTGTGTGTGTGTCTGTGTGTGTGTGCGTGCGTCTGTGTGCACACGTTTTACATACCGGTGTCTGCACTGTAGGAGATGACGTAGCCGTCTACAGTAGCGATGGCAGGCTGCCAGAGCAGCAGAGCCTCAGTGTCTGTGATGTTGACTGCAGTCAGACCACGGGGCTTATCCAGAGCTGTAACACACACACACGCATGCACGCACACGCGCGCGCACACACACACACACACACACACACACACACACACACCACAGTCAGTGGTCTCAATGTCTCCGTGTGGATGGAGAAACAGGAGACCTCTCCACCTCAGGCTGCTTCAACACACACCTGCTTCAAAGGCCAACGTGCTTTTGAAGCCTTGAATTAAACATTGTTGCGTTACAAGAATCGATGCTGCCACTTTAACCATAAAGCTATAATAACTCATGCGACTTTTTTTAACATGACAGTAAATATACTGTTACGGACGCCAGCTGGTGTCCATTTTGCCTCTATTTCCCACATCCTTTCTGTTGTAATATTGAGCATTGATTCATGATATGAGATGATACTGCTACTACTACTACTACAACTACTAATGATAATCCATTCATTCCATATTATGCACGCCGCTTGTGAGATAAAGACTCCAAATCCCATGATTCCTGGTGTTTGACCTTATAGAGAGCCGCAGGAACGAGTCCGGAAATCATCGATGCTAACAGTCCTGGTTCTTCACTGTTTTCGCCTATGGGAGTTTTGAAGGGGTTTTTGGCGCGATGCTTCTAATAATCTCTCTGGGCAACGCTGGCTTAATCAAACGCGAACCAGTGTTTAGTAATATCATCTTCACACACGAGGACCACTTTCATGAGTTTTGAGGCTAGCTAGCAAACGGCTAAATGAGACTACACTGTTGAGTCGATGGGGATATATACGTCAATAACGTCACCACTCCAAAGGACGAACACGGAAATTCTCTTTCCCTCACCTGGTTCAGCCCCGTTCAGCCCGGGGTAATCAGTGCACACATCAACAACAGTCCAGGTTGAGTGCTGACGTGACGTGGAAGCCTATGCGACAGTGTGTAGTTCTGGATTAGCTTAGCTCGAGCTTTTTACTTCTAGGGCTCGCATTTACACTACAAAACTCATGAAAGTGGTCCTCATGTGTGAAGATTATCCGAATGAACTCTGGTTCGCGTTTGATTAATCTTGCGTTGCCCAGAGACCGTATTTGAAGCATCGCGGCAAAAACCCATTCAAAAATCCCATAGACAGAAACAGTGAAGAACCAGGAAGTCCGGGACTTCCGCGTTCTGACTACAAAAATACGTCATCCCTGCGGCTCTCTATTGCTCTGCTGATTACGGTACATAATTAAGCGCCACCCGTGGACACCCAGTAACAAACAAGCAGAGCAATACAAACATTGACAGGCTAACACAGTTAACACAGAGAGCAACAGCCACATGCACTTACGTCTCCAAATGATATCATGTATTTGACTTTATTTTCAAGCGGTGCTTCTGCTTCTATGCATGACTTTGTCAGTATGAGATGTAGTCACCTGGAAGGGGTTAGGGTTAGGCAGAGTCACCTGGGCGAATCCATCTCGTGCGAGCGATGTCACTGGCGAGTGATGTCACTCAACTGGAAGTGATGTCACACAATTGCACCACTGTGATGTCATCAGGCAGTTGTTATGTCATCAGTGATGTCACTCGAGCAAATGTTGAATGCATTTGCAATTTGCCAACCCGTGATCTTATCTTAGTCACAAGTGATGTCAGTTGTGTGTGTGTGTGTGCGTGTGTGTGTGTGTGTGTGTGTGTGTGTGTGTGTCACTCGAGCAATTTTCTTCTTCTTTAGTTAAAATTGGTTAAGTGGTGTCTGTATAGTCTGCACCGCTTACTTCAGCACCTGGGTGTGATTTTTGTATTGTCATTTGGAGACAGAAGTGAACATGTGATGTTCTGCTCGAGGGCGGCTGTTTGAACTACAGATTTTATTTTTTTTATGTGTGTGTGTGTGTGTGTGTGCGTGTGTGCTCAGCCCTATGTGAGCCTTACCCGTGGTGAGGCTGTCTGACCCGGGCTCGCTCTCCCTCTGAGCCTTGACAGCGGTGACGGTGACCCGGTAGGTGACCCCGGGCGTCAGGTTGGACAGCACCGTCTGAGACACCCAACCATCCACCGTCAGCGTCTTAGCACTTCCTGGGTGTCAAAAGACAACACACAGGACGCGGAAAGGTGAATAAAGCAGAAACATAAGATCTCATACTATCTCGTATCCATCTTCTCGATAAACAAACACCTCGTCCCAGGTCGCACAATTTGATCAATCCTCAGTATTTATTTTATTTAGACATATATGATCATCTCTCTCATTCATTTTCTTTTCTGTAAGCAAATAAGATGATGACTTGGTAAATGAACGTCACTGCCATTAGTACTGGCCAAAAAATAAGAATCTAAAATGTCAATATTTTCCCAGAAAGTTACACAGTGACAAATTATATTTCATAATGAGTAGCAGTGGTCTAATGTACTATTTCTTCAGGATTTTTTGGGAGTATTTGTACTTTACTTGATTATTATTAGTATTACTAGGGAGTATTTGTACTTTACTTGATTATTATTAGTATTACTAGTATTTATATTTCTGTCAACTGTCACTTCTACTCCACTACATTTCCTAAATAAAATGCTTGTAGCAAATGTATACAGTACTTTTACTCCACTACATTTTCCCTAAGCATCTTCGTTACTCGCCGTTACTACAAAATAAAATCAGAAGAAATTTGGTAGCCTGCAAGCAAACAAGTTTGGTGAATCAGTGCTCCTAGCTTGCAAGTTACGTTAATCACGATCCACACTCCATTCCAGTTGGTGGCGTAATGCACCATAACATTGTTTTCCACTCAAGGCCAGCTACGTCTTCTTGTTTTTTTAACAGCATTTACTTGTACTTGTACTTTCAGTAGGTACATTAAATATCAGAAAATGACTTTTGATACGTAGGTACAGTAAATATCAGATACTCTAATACTTTTACTCAAGTAATGTCCTAATAGGTAACTTTAACTTCTGCCAAAGTCATTTTCTGGTTATCTGGTAAGATATCTGTACCTTTACTCAAGTGTGGCCCCACTACTGGTGAGTAGGCTTTTCACCCCCCAGCTCTATATTCTACACACGGCTTCATCAGTCAAGTGCTGTATTATGACACCAGAGAATGTGGTGAACGATTTCAGTCTCTCATTGTACAGCAATAGCTATAGCTAGCCACTAGAGGGCAGGATCAGTCTATCGCAGGAGAACAGAGCCTTCGTTTGCCCCCTGAGGATGATGGAAGATTCTACCCCATTGATGAAACCTACTGGAAGATGAAGCGGTTGGTTGGAGCAATGATACCACAGCGTGTGAATTTCAATAGAATGCTATTAATAACCAGCACTATATTCCAACACAGACTTTCAATCAGATACAGTGCAAACACTGTCCTCATTTAATATTGATTTGTTGATACAAGCAGGCATGCACAGTATGAGGGGGTAAATCATTCTTTTCATATGGGGAATAGATGGGGAATGTATATTTTAGACTGGTATCAATCAACCTTTATGGATTCAATTCTTAACATCGTACCAAGTAGAGTCAAACTGATGTATGTTGTTGTACGGGGTCTTGTAGGGGAAAGACATACATTGAAGCTTTTCTGAAAGGATATTAGATTTTTGTAACTTTCTCCCAATTGCAATTCAACTCCTTCAGTGACATTATGGTGCAATAAGTGGTGAGATCTTGCTTATTTCAGGAAACGACTAAATGACAATGAAGGAGTATTATGACTCAGCGATACTGACCTCCTTGAGCGGGCACATATGTCACCCGGTAGCTGTCCACCCGGGCTCTGGGCACCATCCAGTGCACGGTGGCGGACGTATCGGTGACATCAGAGAAGCGGACACCCTTGGGTGAACCCAGGTCTGTCACGGGACAAGACAGAAACAGGTCGGGGGGGGGGGGGGGGGGGGGGGGGGGGGTAGAAAGAGACAAGAAACAGGTGGTTCTGTTAGCGGGGATGCACACTGCCTTGCTAGACGGGTATGGACCTACAGTCCATGGTGTGGACCTACAGTCCATGGTATGGACCGGAGAAGCAGAGCCGGGTCTAGTTTTCAGTCTTCTCTTCTTCAAATCGTTAAGCAGCAGATGAGAACAGACAGACGTGTTATTCTGTTACTGTAGCCAGGACAGATCCACCACTTACAGCCACTCGTGTTAGAAGACAGAGAGAGGAGGGAGGAGAGAGGGAGAGAGAGAGAGAAGAGAGGGGGAGAGAGAGGGAGAGAGGGGGAGAGGGAGAGTGAGAGAGGGAGAGAGAGAGGGAGAGAAGAGAGGGGGAGAGAGAGGGAGAGGAGAGGGAGAGAGGGGGAGGACAGTGAGAGAGGGAGAGGAGAGAGATGAGAGAGAGGGAGAGGAGAGAGATGAGAGGGAGAGAGAGAGAAGAGAGGGAGAGGAGAGTGAGAGAGGGGGAGGAGGAGAGAGGGAGAAAGAGGAGGGGGAGAGGAGAGAGGGAGAAAGAGGGAGAGAAGAGAGATGAAGAGAGAGAGAGAGAGAGAGAGAGAAGAG
>NC_139631.1:38241557-38256557 GCF_964638095.1 Poromitra crassiceps
GGGGAGAGGAGAGAGGGGAGAAAGAGGAGGGGAGAGGAGAGAGGGAGAAAGAGGGAGAGAAGAGAGATGAGAGAGAGAGAGAGAGAGAGAGAGAAGAGAGGGAGAGGAGAGGGAGAGAGGGGGAGAGGAGAGAGGGAGAAAGAGGAGGGGGAGAGGAGAGAGGGAGAAAAGAGACATATGAGAGAGAGAGAGAGAGAGAAGTGAGGGAGAGAGAGAGAGAGAGAGAGAGAGAGGTAGACAGACAAAGGGGAGGCCAGGACTCAGGCAGCCAGAGCACTGAGCACAGTATCTTGCGTGACAACAGACCCGGGGAGATTAACTTGCCCCCATTTCACAGAAACACAAAAGTGAAGCATGCGCCACGCAACCCCCAGAGAGGACAGGACAGAGCCAGAGACAGACATAAAGACAACCCCCCCTCCCGTCACACAGAGAGACACCAACACATGGTCCCCCCCTCCCGTCACACAGAGAGACACCAGCACATTTTCCCCCTCCCCCCCTCCCGTCACACAGAGAGACACAACACATGGTCCCCCCCCTCCCGTCACACAGAGAGACACCAGCACATGGTCCCCCCCCCTCCCGTCACACAGAGAGACACCAGCACATGGTCCCCCCCCCCCGTCACACAGAGAGACACCAGCACATGGTCCCCCCCCCCTCTCCCCGTCACACAGAGAGACACCAGCACATGGTCCCCCCCCCCCGTCACACAGAGAGACACCAGCACATGGTCCCCCCCCCTCCCGTCACACAGAGAGACACCAGCACATGGTCCCCCCCCCTCCCGTCACACAGAGAGACACCAGCACATGGTCCCCCCCCCCCGTCACACAGAGAGACACCAGCACATGGTCCCCCCCCCCTCCCCGTCACACAGAGAGACACCAGCACATGGTCCCCCCCCCTCCCGTCACACAGAGAGACACCAGCACATGGTCCCCCCCCTCCCGTCACACAGAGAGACACCAGCACATGGTCCCCCCCCCTCCCGTCACACAGAGAGACACCAACACATGGTCCTCCCCCTTCCCGTCACACAGAGAGACACCAGCACATGGCCCCCCCCCCCTCCCGTCACACAGAGAGACACCAGCACATGGTCCCCCCCCCCCCCGTCACACAGAGAGACACCAACACATGGTCCTCCCCCCTCCCGTCACACAGAGAGACACCAGCACATGGTCCCCCCCCCCGTCACACAGAGAGACACCAACACATGGTCCTCCCCCCCTCCCGTCACACAGAGAGACACCAACACATGGTCCCCCCCCCGTCCCATCACAAGAGACACCAACACATGGCCCCCCCCCTCCCTCCCATCACACAGATAGACAACAACACATGCCCCCCCCCTCCCCCCGTCACACATGGGGCCAGGCAGCACAAGACAACATGGTGGGACGAGGACAAGCAGACAGAGACGACACTGCAGAGAGCAGAATGAAGAGTTGAGTGAATCTGATAAGGGTTACATATACTACTCCTACTACTACTACTAATACTGTGTTAATACTGTATGAATAAAACCCCACACTAGGGTTACACCAATGTGTTTTTGAAGGCCGATACTGATAGCTGTTGGATAGAAGCTGGCAATAGCTGATATTGTGTGCTGATAGTAAATATCTTTAAAATGGACAATTTAGTGCCAAAAAAAAAAAAAAAATCCAAGTTCCAATAATAATTCAGACAAAAGTACTGTATTTCATATTTTCCCCAAGAATTGTACTCTTTGCAGGATGGAAAAGCCTCCAAAGCAATGATTAATCATCATCATCATCATCATCATCATCGTCATCATCATCAACATCATGCTAATGTATGTGGAATCACAACAAATTGCCTCATTAGAATCAGTTCAGGTTAACACTCTAGTCTATATGCATCCTATCAGAGCTGAACAACACTGACTGAACGATCTCACAATACAACATCAGCCTTTATATCGGTCTATATCGACACTGAGACAGACTGTGTGCTCACAGACACTGAGACAGACTGTGTGCTCACAGACACTGAGACAGACTGTGTGCTCACAGACACTGAGACAGACTGTGTGCTCACAGACACTGAGACAGACTGTGTGCTCACAGACACTGAGACAGACTGTGTGCTCACAGACACTGAGACAGACTGTGTGCTCACAGACACTGAGACAGACTGTGTGCTCACAGACACTGGGCTAGTGTACACCTGAGCTGTGATGAAAGGGCCACCGGCACTATCCACTGATACCGCTCAGGAGGAGGAACGGACGGACAGACAGACAGACAGACAAACAGACAGGCAGACAGACACACAGACAGACAGACAGGCAGACAGACAGACAGACAGACAGACAGGCAGACAGACACACAGACAGACAGACAGGCAGACAGACAGACAGACAGACAGACAGAGACATACAGACAGACAGACAGACAGACAGACAGACAGGGATGAGGATAAGACACCCAGATGAAAACACGAGGCACCACAACGCAGCTCGAGCCGGGCTGCTCATCAAACATTCATGACTTTCCAGAGGCGCCTCCATTAAAAGGGCTTAATACCAGTCTCCATTCCTCCAGAGTGTTTTCATGTATGTGGCCAGGTGGCAACATGAAGTGGACAAAACACCGTTAGCGGGTTAGTCGACAAAAAGACCCCCGGCGATCGAGGTTTAACGACAAAGGTTAGAACACGGTGTGTTAATGAGACACTTGTTTTCATGCTGTTATCGTAAGAGTTGAACGTCGAGTCGGTTTCCCCGTCGGGTCTCGCCAAGTCCCGGCGTGGGCGCGACACCTCCAGTACCTGTTCTGGCCACCTGGGTTACGGACTTGGAGCGGCGTCCCACAATGAGCCCAAAGACTTCCACGTCGTACTCGGTGTCGTCGGCGAGGTCGGTGACGATGGTGCTGCGCTCCTCGCTGCCCAGGACCAGCTCCTGGGGCTCGGCCGCCGGCTCGCCCGCCCGGGTCACCATCACCACGAAGGTGTCGAAGGCGTCCTCCAAGGCCGTCCACGTCAGCCGGAAGCTCTCTGTGGTGACGTCGGACACCAGGAGAGACTCCACTTCGGGCTCGGCCTCTGAGTGACAACGGGGGGGGGGGGGGAGTCATGTTTTTTTCCCCCGGGACGTAAAGAGTGCTTTGACATTTTGTGAACATGGCAAAAAAAAGAAAAAAAAAAGAGAGAATGACGCGAGTGTGTCAGACGACAGCATCAGTCAGTTATGCAGAAAACCCAACATCAGTGAACCAAGAAAGAGGCTGGCTTTGCAGAGCAGGGAGAGAGACAGAGAAAAAAGAGTTTTGCTCCAACCCAGTGGAAAAAAAAGAGAGAAGACAAGAGTAGATATTGTGTTGTTGTTTTTCTCTAGAAATGAGCGCCAGGTAATTAGGAGGATTGTTGAGACAAACGAATGTGTCCCATCACCCACCATCATCATCATCATCATCATCACCATCAAGGTGGACATTTGACCGATATGGGCTTTTGAAGGCCGATAACGATTTTGGATGTATTTTGGATTGAAGCTGCTATTTGTGCCCAGCGTTCAACGCGTTTGACCAAAAAATGAGGAAAAATGGCGACGCCCCTTCCCCCCCCCCTTAAAAGGCCAGGTATCGGCAAAGCGATATTATCGGTCCAACTCGGTCCAACTCGTTCTCGGGCAATTCATAAGGGATTCAAAGGGAGGGAAGCGTTGTCAAATAACATCTGTTGTTCTCAGCTCAAACACAGTAACGGCGCAGACGTCTATGTGCGTACAGATGGTGGAATAAGGTGCACGACGTGCTGCCGTAAAAAGCTCTAGCCGTTAACTAGTCAGCAGCAGCAGCAGCAGCTAATAATGGCAGTGATAGGAATAGAGGAGCGGGAGACAGCAGGGAGTCCTACAGCAGCTGCTGCTGTAGAGAGAAGAGGGCTCTGTTCCTCCAAGAGGATGAGTCGACTGGCTGCCGCCAATTAGCCGGGGAGAAAGTTCCGGTAGCGGCGCAGACAGAGAGACACGCACGGAGCGGATAGATGCTGCCTTTAAAGCAGCCGGGATATAGAAGAAGAAGAAGCAGATAGACTTTAAGTGGGGGCCTCGGCGCGGCCTCTATAAACCCGGTGCCACCGCTCATTAAAACGCCACAGCAAACGTGGAGGGTCTCAGAGGTCCCTGAACTAGCCTGAACCTCCCTTTTTTGTGTATTTCGTCTTCTTCTTCCCCCTTTTTTTTGGCAGGGGCGGGGGGGGCGGGGGGGGGGGGAGCATAAGGCGTTTGTTGTGAGAAGAAGGAAGAAGAAGAAGTGGTGGAAATGAGAAAGCGGCGCTAGACAAGTCCCGGGGAGCTGTCACTCTTCATTAGCCGGCGGGCAGCTTTAGCTGGTCACTGGAAGAGAGGGAGGAGTCACATCCATCAGAGAGGGAGCTAACATGTGCTAGCTGGCTACTGATTCCACACCACCAACCCCCCTCCCCCTCCCCTCCCCTCCCCTCCCTTCCAGGACCTTAGGGAACACAATCCCTGCTCACAAAAGCGAGCCTGTTACTGGAGGAGGTGCGAGCTAGGCGCCAGCTAACCTGCTGAAAAAAGCCTCAGACCCGGTTCTATATACTCTGGGCCTGATCACTTTCACAGCCTGCGTGTTCATATGAACCACAACTGAGCCCAGCTTGTTTCGGAGCGCTGCCGCCGGTGTCTATTTGTGTTTCCATCAATCATCCGTTTTACAATAACTCCTCTCTCTCTCTCTCTCTCTCTCTCTCTCTCTCTCTCTCTCTCTCTCTCTCTCTCTCTCTCTCTCGGTTAGTCAAAGTTTGGAAGAGGACTTTCCTCCTCCGCCGCCACAGCGCAGCGCACAACGCAGTCAAATTAGCCGGCGCTTGTTATCGACAATTTTGGGGGGGGGGGGGGGGTGTTCTATGGATTAAGCGAAGCTAATGTAAATGTTAAGATGGTTTACGCCGGGGCATTAGCATGCAGACAATGGGGCCGAGTTGAGCGCTTGCCATATTCCCGCGCGGCCCCCGGCAGCCCCTGGCAAGCTAACAGCGGCGCCCGGGGGCAATGGCAGCATGAGAATGGAGAGCGGTCCAGAGCGCCCGGGGGGGAGCCGGGGTGCATACAGACGAGACGCCTCGGCTCACACACACAGTGACAAAAGAGCCTCTTCTGTCAGTGCTGCCATCTTTCCTCCACTCGACTGATCCTGACGGCTGAAGTGCTGAGCGATAATGTCGGGGGGATCGGCGCTAACGTGAGAAAGCGGTCGGATAGTGTGGCTATAGCGAGCAGAAAGTGTCACCATCGGCTGGGTAGTGTGTCGAAGGTAAAGCCAAGCACTCGCCGCCTACCGCCGCGGAGTCCCGGGTTCAATTCCCGGCGGGCAGCTGGTATACTTCCGGCTCGGTCGGAGGTTCCCACACACACACAATTGGCCGTGTCTGCGGGTGGGAGGCCGGTGGGGGTATGAGTCCGGGTCGCTGCACTAGTGCCTCCTCTGGTCGGGGGGTGTTTGTTCGGGGGGGGGGGGGTCTGGGGGCAATAGCGCGATCCTGCCGGTGAAACTTCTCGGAAAGAAGCGGCTGGCGACGACTGCACATGTATCGGTAGGAAGCATGTGCTAGTCTACGGCTCTCCCCAGATCAGCAGAAGCGGTGGAGCAACGACCGGGACTGCAGGGGGAATTGGCCAAGTACAATTGGGGAGAAAATGGGAGGGGGCAAAACTTGATTAAAAAACAAAAACATATATGACAATGTGCAAAAAAAATTTAAGTATTCAAATGTTTTTGTGTTAACTGTATAATTAATGACATCATACTCTACAAACCACTAATCCCGTAAAATAACCTTGATTTAAATTAATTCACCCCCGTCTTAATTCACGCAACATCCCCTTAAAATGAATTAGGGGAGATATTACTTGAGGAGATCCATCAAAACTACCTTAAACTCCCCTTAATGTTTGACTCCTTACTTTGTCATTTAATGTCCAGTTCAAGGAGATGGGAACTTTCCATTAATAACTCAATAATAACTTTAAACCTGCACAAAGCGGGGTTCCGTTTCATAACGACATTAAACTGTAATTATGTGTGATTATATTGTTAGTTCTAATCTGCTTTCTTTCTTTGAGTGAGCAATGATTCCAGGTTGAAAAATCAAATTGCTGATATTAATTAAAGCCTCTTAAGTGAACTATGGTCAAAAGAACTTGCTCAAGAGTCTTCAAGACTCCGCACAAAACACTGATACAGGTGTGATCAAAGTAAAAAAAATCAGATTTATTTCCAGTGCGTGTTGGCACCGCACTGCCATCAAAACCATTTTTCACAGCGAGCTCCTTATTTGACTATGGAGTGTCATTTTGCCTTCACTGTTTACAGCCCATTCATTTGGCGCGTGTAATCCTCGGCCTGTTAATCGCTGATAATGACTGTGATTTGGTGCGGTGGGGCGGGAGAAACCAAACCGCTGCACCTGTTGCTCTCCGGCAGCCTTTATTACATGTGGGCCCTCCCGGTGCACAAAACAGACCAGGTGCTGTTTGGCCTTGGACTCGTACCAACAGGCAGACTGACAGCTTAAGGTGGATCAAGAGCGGATCGCCGCCGAGGCTAATATAGACTGAATGGGTTTTGTCGGTTTGTGTTGGCTCGCTTCACAATCCCCGCATCAAAGCGGAGGATACGGCGCTTGATGGGACGGCTGATGATGAGAAGGTGTTGTTCGAGGGGGATTTGGTTTCGGCGAGCCGCGAATGACAAGGAGATTTTGTTTACACCAGGGAGAATAACTCCCAGCACACAGTGGCTAAGAGGTGGCTTTGTCTTTATACAGCTTTTTTTTTTTTTATAGTCTTCTGGAAACTGAAGGAAAGCCGTTTGTGCTTCGATAGTGGGAGCATAGGTTTTGCAATTCAACGTGTCTGTAGGGATAAACAGACAAACTATCTCCAAAAATGGATCATTTTATTTGCGGTGTTAAGACTGTTTCAGTCACAAAGACTTATCCGATGAAGGTCTTTGACGAGAAGAATTCTGCCATGGGGGTTGAGATCGTTTCACTTCCAATGGAAGACGAAACGAAGAAGAAAAAAATACATTTCCCCGCAAAAAAAAAAGTCAATTTATCTCTAAAGCAAGTTAAACCACAGCAGCAGATTTTTCCCTTGATTCAAGAAATGAAGTTTTAAGAAGAGATCATTTTTTCCAAGACAGTTAATTAACTCTTCGAGTCAACATGCCGGTGTTTCTGTCAGTCCACTCCCATGAGAGTGAAAGCAACACTTTAGATCGTTTTGAGCAGCTCCTAACGAGACATACTGTATCATAACCAATCAAAACCGGTCAACTTCAAATCTTTGGCACTGAAAAGTCGACAAAAATCCGCGGCGTTCGGCGGAAAGAAGGAAGGAAGCCAGAGAAGAAGAGAGAAGCCCCGCCTTCCCCCAGCGTTGACACACTGTCGATACCTGTGATGGTGTCTGCATAGACAGGCTCTAAGAGCGCCCCCCTGTGCACCCCGTACAGCTGAGCCCTGTACCAGGTGCTGGGGGAGAGGCCAGAGATGACCAGGCTGCGCGTGTCTGCGGGCACGGTGTGGTTTTGCCACTCGGCGCCTGTCTCGGCGTCCATCACCTCGAGCAGGAAGGCCTCGAAGGCCCCGTCATCGGCCTGCCAGGACAGCAGGAAGCTGTCCCACGACACCTCGCTCACCGTGGCGTTGCTCACCACAGGCTTCTCCTCCTCTGGGGTTTGACAACAAACACATCACAGGGGTTCCCACACATTTTCCTCGGCTGAAGTTTCACACAACTTTTCCCAGGACTTTTCAAGGATCCATAATAGAATTTCCATGTAATGTGGTGACTCGGAATCAATACGGCAGAGATTATTATTCTTTATATTGGATTTGAGTGCTTTAGAGTCACTCCGTCACATTACAGGGAAGCTATTGAAATAAAGAATTTGCCATCAAAATATTAATATCAAATACAAGAAGCATTCAAATCGGCACATATTAGAGCTACGTTACGTCAACAGCTACAGAATATAAATTCGCCGTTGTGTTACATACATTACGTGGAAGGTTATCCACTGAAGATTAGTGTAACAATTAATTTCATTACACACACAAAAATTCCACAAATTTTCCCAAACTTTTTTTTTCTTCCAAAAATGTTACTAATTCCATGACTTTTCCAGGTTTTCCAAGAGTGTGGGAACCCTGCCATCAGGACAACATCACAGGACTGGGACACACATACCAACACACTAGGGTTGGACCGATCGATATGGACTTTTCACGGCAGATACTCAAGTTTCTTTTTTTTTTTAAACCAAAGCTGTTAGCTGATGTTTTGTGTTAATATTCCATACCTTTCAATTGGATCATTCCCAGTATGGGCTCGATGTATCGATCTAACCCCAGAACACATACTGCAGCCCACCACACACACATCCCTCCATGCAGCACTCACGCTCTGTGTGTTTTGCACCTCCCTTGTCGACGTCAATGTCACATTGTCAAACATACAAAGCAAACACAAGATTGAGCTCCTACTCAGAGGACGATTCCTCCACAATACCAACTGTCTATATCTCCTGAAAACAAAGGCAAACAAAGTGGAGGCGGGCCGACATTGATCATCACTCATTTGTATTTCAATCATTTTGGCTTTGCCGGCAAAGAGAGAGGACCGTCCCTTTTGTCTGGAGCGGAGATGTTCCCCTGATTTCCACTACAAAAGTCCGGGGTGAAGAAGCAGCCTCATTATGGCTGGAAGAGAGAGAGAGAGAGAGAGAGAGAGAGAGAGAGAGAGAGAGAGGAGCAGACATGCTGATGCAGCTCGCTCACGTTAATGGCACCACCAAAGAGCCATTAGCGTCTGAAGGTGCGGCGTAGCCCCGCCGCTGTGGCAGAAGTACGCCGTCCACTTCAAGGACCTCGATGCAGAAGCCATGCAGCGCCTAATTGGAGTCCATTGTGCGTGCGAGCATTCAGAGGACAGACGGGAACGAGGCGGAGAGAGGCGGGTAAACGTCAAGGCCGCCATTACTGCAGTGTATCCTCTTTTCAGTCGGCCGCGGAAGTGCCGGAGCAGAGTGCGGAGCAAATGGGATGGGAGAGACAATGACGACCTGTTGGCTTGATCTCAGTTCTTTTTTCCCCCACCAGCAGCCATTTAGTGCCCGGAAAAGGGGGCAGGAAGTAACACAGGTGCAAGCACACCATAACGAGGGTTTCCGACTTCCAATCCATTTAGGTGTTCCAGTCCCGGGGTCGTCGTTGGATGTTTTTTAGCTTGCACCACCTGTGTTACTTCCTGGCCTTTTAGCTCACAAAATGGCCGAGGCGAAAACGCGCTAATTGCTGGTGAGAGCTCACGTGGAAGAGGGGAATGCATTTGTGATGATGGCCGCTCTGCTCTGCTGCTGAGTGCACCAGCTGGAAGGATGTGAGTCAGCCCCGCTGTTCAATACTGCTGATGGCAGTTCTCTCTTATAAGTTCTCTGGAAGACAGACGGGCCTCGCCACAAAGCCGGGTTGATACTTTTGGACCTAGATGGGGATGCCTTGCCCCTTTTTGAATTTCATTTGGCTAGCTTTCCATTTGGCAGGAGGTTTGCTGGCCTGGTAGCAGGGCCCGCCCCTTGGTTTGGTTTTGGAACTAGCAATGCTACGCTGGCATTTTAGGGACACCGAAGGCAGACTGTTGAAACGTTGCTGCTCAATGCTCATGAAGAAGAAGTTCCCAAATATGACCGCGTTTATCTTTATTGCCTCACTTCCCTTCACAATAGACTGTATAAATTATGGACGTAGCCTCCGTGACATCACTCATTGCGTTTGTGGGCTCACGTTTTGAAGCCTTGAGTTTGGCATTTTCTTTCTCTTTTCTTTGTTTTGCTATTGGTCTGTGATCGGCGAGCGGTGTGATCACTGGACAGCCGAGCTGTCAATCACACCCCCAAAGCATAGTCCACTGTATCATCTATTTGACTCTAAATGGGACCATCATTTACAAAATGAACATCATGCTGTGTTTTGAAGAAGACTTGAAACCTGCGATCGAGCTCCATAAACTCATTAGGGAAGTCTTTACTGGGGTCATTTCCCCATTGACTTCTATACCATCTGACTTCTTTTCTTCTTTGGGTGAGTTATATACAAATTCACCCCCCCCCATACAGTTGTCATGAATGTGAACTTAGCTCGCTTTTTTGAGCCAGCCTCAAGTGGCAATTTGAGGAACTGCAGTTTTTGGTACTTCTGCATTGGCTTCATTTGTCAGAAGCGGAGGTTGGGGCTTGATCACAAGTCATTCTAAACAGCTTGGTCTGGGTTAGGTCATTCAACACATGCAGATGGATAAAATCAAATGGCATTCTGAGATATCACTTCGATGTGATATCTGATCCATTTGGTGGACTCTTATCCAGAGCATGCTCCAAGCAGCATGTTCCAGATTGGGCGTGGAAGCCCTAACCTGTTGTTAGTGGACATCATGTCAGAACATGCAAGACCATGATAGTCCTCGTGTCATGCTTTGTCTCCCCATTCTCCTGTGTGGAGAGACCCGACCGCTCATGCAATATCACCATCTGACATCATCACCCATAACGCTCCATAAGGAGCAATCAACCTGAAATGAACATGACTTGTTAACACCAAATGACGCGCTGGTGGCACGTAAAAGTGTTAAATCCAACCTGAACCCACGTTGTTTTACCAAACCAACCTTTAGCTGAAAATACGCTGTTCAATTTGTGCTCTTGTCACATGCAGATTCCAATTTGTGGTGGTGGAGGAACGTGCATTGTCACATAACTTCTGTCGACAGCACGTTCTGTAAATCTGCATCGGTGCTCATTTCACAAATTTTCTTAAGATCATGTTGGGGGAAAAATTAATGCTCAGCCCCATACCAACGTTTCGGTCGTGGCAGGTGATGAGTAAGCTGTATTTTTTCCTTTTCACTCCCAGCGCCTCACGGGGACATCATTTCTTTCAATTCATGATATACCCCACACAACATGACCAACTTATGGGCAAAAGAAGCATTGCAAGTCTTGACCATAAATGCTCTTGACAGATATCTCATTTTGAATATCGGCCCAAACAAAATATCAGCAAACTCTATCGGTCTAACTGTATAACTGAACATAGGGGTCATCTGGGGACTTGCACTGATTGTCGTTTCGTTCTGTGTAGTTCCTCGACAAAACAAAGCACAAAAGCAAATCGAACATGTTTGTTCAATTACTTCAATTGCACAAATGTGGCTATTGAGTCTCTCGGCGACCGCTGCAGTCATGATCGTTTCCACATGTCCGTTCTCGTTGTTCCCTGAGCTTCCGATCCGCCGTAACTCTTCCAGCCCCTGAATCAGCAGATTATCCCAAAATTATGCTAATCCCCTCCGCGTTTGTCTGCTGATCTCCGTGTTTTCACGACGCCGCTCCTCCGTCTCGACCGCCTCCGCGTCCGAAAAAAGTCGCCTCCGATTCTTTTCCGGGGCCGGATTGATTTGGGGGCGTGGCGTTTCTCTCACTCGCTCACAGCGGGACTTCCCCAACACACTCAAATAGTCCTTGTAATCCCGTCGATGGCTGATGATTGTCGGACACACGTAGAGCTCCCGGGCCCCCCCTCCACCCCAAACCTCATCTCACCTCGCTTGCATGCGCCCCTCCCCTTTCCTCCAATCCCTCTCTCCGCCGGCCGCGAGCGAGCGCGAGCTGTGTTTTGCGCTACGTGTCTGGGGACGATAAAGCGGTGGATTAGAGGGGCTTGCTGATTTTCGGAGACAAATGTTCTAACAGGGTCTCAGCATGTGGCCTTTATCTGACGCGCCCACAGTTCATCGTGGTCAAATCGCACAAAACCAGAGGGGAGCGGGGCTCACGCCAACAATTAGCACATGAATGAGGCGCACACATGTCCATACAAGCATCTCTCCCCCCCCCTCCACCCCACACACACACACACACACACACACACACACACACAGACACACACACACACACACACACACACACACACACACACACAGACACACACACACACACACACAAACACACACACACAGGTTCACTGGCTATCTCGCTCTCAGCCAGTCTCTCTCTCCATCATACACACCACACACAGACAAGTGAGCATACAGAATATGCATATGCACGTGCAGACACACACACACACACACACACACACACACACACACACACACACACACACACACAGAAGCCTCTATTCTGCACCTCTTGGCGAAAATGCAACAAAAGACATTTATTCCAAACCAAGCCCACCAACTTTTTCCCTCCCTGCCATATCGATTTTTGCCCGTAGCCACGCATTTAATGGCCGCTTCGTTGCATAACTGGAAGATTTCCTTCGGAGATGTTTGGCTTGGAGGCGGCGTGACCGCAGCACGAAAAATATGTCACAGTCATCTCATTTGTCTTTCCTTGTTTTGGTGAGAAAAAAGAAGAAGTCAAATAAACCCACATGTTGTAAATGAAAGTCTGTCTGTGGGGGGGGGGGGGGGGGTTTAGCGTCAGGGTTTTTAGAGACAGAGCGACTTACAGCGAGAAGGTAACAATGAATTCAATTCATTCCCTGGGTTTTGGCTGCAGTACTGCAGGACAAAAAAAACACACAGGAACCGCTGCTTAATGAGGACTAGCCTCCGAGCGCTACTCCAGCAGCAGGAAAAACCTCAAGGAAAACAGTAGGACGCAATCAAAAGAGCCTCTGTCTCAGACGCACATTTAGCAGCGCGGTGCACTGAAATATCGACAAATATTAATAATGTCAAAGACAAAACTTTACCATCGGATTTCTTTTGAAGCTCGGGATGCGGAAAGATTTTTTTCCCCCCCAACACTGACTTGTGAGCGCTGCCAAAAGTCTTAGTAAGTTAATGATACAGGGTGTGTGAAATGTCTGGAATCACAGGGACATCTCTCAGAAGGTGCCAACCTCCACACATGTGCAAAAGGAAAGGCATATATCTCTAATATATGTTGGCACCTTCTGAGAGATGGGGCGGCTTTAGCTCAGGAGGTAGAGCGGGTCGGCCAATGACGCAAGGGTTGGCGGTTCGATCCCCGCTCCCTCCCAGCTGCCGTCGTTGTGTCCTTGGGCAAGACACCTAACCCTCCTTGCTCCCGATGGTGTGTAGGCACCCTGCGTGGCAGCCTGCCGCCATCGGTGTATGAATGGGTGAATGTAGACTATCTACTGATTGTAAAGCGCTTTGGATAAAAGCGCTATATAAATGCAGGCCATTTACCATTCAATATATCTTTAGCATCTTTGTTCATATTTCATTTCTGTCTTAGTATCCGGCAAAGCATATCTGCATCGACAGCTGCAGATGCTTGCATTCCAGACTCCCTGTGATTCCAGACATTTCCAGACAGCCCGTGCTATCAAACCAGCCCGGTCTCCAGAATAAAATATGTTATGATATGTTCCACATCACGTTTCGAGATGCGTGTATATCAACGTTATACACGTCATAGGGTCTGCTATTGTGTTGTGGCCGGGGTGGATGGAGGACGTAAACACTTGTCTGTCACACCGGAGGGTCATGTTCGATCCCCAGTCACGGTCGCAGCGTTTCCCAAAGTCTACATTTCAACCGTGAGTCACATTTAGCGGGTTTTTGATATTTAAGCCGAACCCAAACCATTTTCTCCCTAAACATAAGCAAACTCGTTCAAATTGTTTTATTTGCGCTTAATGTTGGAAAGGGAGCGAGCTTTTCAAACTAACCGCCGTTTTGTTTCAAATTTCCGTTGAGGTTGAAGGTTTGCAGAAGCGTGGAATGCCGACGTTTTCTAAGCGTATTTTGGCCGACGTTTCGTTTCGAATTTACGTCGATATTCTACAAATCTCTGGAGTTGCAGACATTTTATTCTGGCGACCGGGCCGATCGACCGCTCCTGGAGCTGGCGGGGGGGTGTTGTGACGGCAGCTGACCTGTGGGGGCAGAGAGGCTGGCGGGGGCGCTGGCCCTGCGGCCCCTCTCGGCGGTCAGGCTGATGGTGTACAGCATGCCGGGCGTCAGGCTCCTCAGCGTGTGGGACTCCTGGCCGCTGGGCACCGAGGCCTCCGCCTTGCGGCCGTCGGCCGAGACGTAGGCCAGCTTGTAGGAGTCCAGCTTGGCCAGGGGGCGCTTCCACTCCAGCCTCATGGTGGTCTCCGTCACCTCCGCCACCGTCAGGTCCTTGGGAGCATCCAGGTCTGAGGGGGGGGTGGGGGGGGGGGTTAAGATTTGAAGTTATTCAGATAAGCTAAGATGAGCTACGGTTGGGGATGCATCGATAAGCGATATTAACATTGCGGATATGGCCAATAATCAATATTTACCGATGTCGATATGATCTGTATAGTTTCTATGATAGTTTCTTTTTACATACTAAAAAAACACATGGAAAAACGGTGAATTTGAAGAAGTTATGCCTTTCTTCATTTCCAAAACATTTGGAAAAGCCACTAAGTCATAGATTGACCGCATTGTTTCCTCTCATTATGAAAAGTACAACTAAAAGCTAAACTAAAACAACACAATGCAGAATTGTTGGCGTCTGCAAAATAGCAGCAGTAGAACATACGGAGACAAAGAGAAAATGAAGGAAAACTACACACAGTATAAAAACCTATATCAATATTCAACCTGTTCAATGTAGCTGCATCATGTGACACATCAATATCCTGCAAAGGATCAATAAAGTATCTATCTATCTATCTATCTATCTATCTATCTAAAAAATATGAAAACTATTCAGTATGAAATAACTGTGAAAGTTACATGCCACAACAAACGAGATTAAATCAGAGTATGTGAAGAAAGCACATGATGTGAATTTACACAACACATAAGACGCATACTGTAATCTGATCTGGCAGATCAACTCTAGGCAAGAGCAAGTGAAGGCATCTCACCCGTCACTGCGTTGGTGGTCGCCGGAAGACTCTCGCGCTCGTCTTTCACAGCCGTCACGC